>NC_092078.1:14030391-15230391 GCF_039877785.1 Chaetodon trifascialis | reverse complement strand
GTAGTGACTAACGGTGGGCTCACAGAGTTTCTGTATCAGATATTACATCTAATTCAGTTTGATCTCAGTGAAGAGAATCACGCTGTGAATCAGACAATGGAGCCATATCCTGCAGTAAAATCCACAGCTGTCACAGTGTCCTAGCAGTTATTCTATTATTCACTGTCCATGGAACAGCTCTGTGAATTCACTCCAGTCTGTCTCTGCTGCAACATCAGGCTTGTTCATCCTCACAAATGAAATATCTGTAATTCTCGAAAACACTTTCATGAAAGCAATATTAATGTGGATTTTTCCCTGTGATTCTGCAAAAAAAAAAAAGAGGAAGAAAAAAAAATGTGTGTCTTGAGATAATTGAGGAATCCCACTGTTTTGCGTTTTGTTATGTCTGTTCTCAAGTGGACCTTAATGATGGCCTCTGTCATAGTTGCTGTCAGAAATCATAGAACGGAGGGGAGGGGGTTGGATGTTTTCCCATCAACCACTCAAGTCTCTGTGAGTGTGGAAAATAAACATGACATTATCTCATTCATCAGGGGAGCATTATTAAAAGGTGGCCCCTTGCAGGTGAGTACAGGCCAGCCAATGAGGCACCAGCGACTTGGGACAAACTCTCCAAAGCAAACCTAAAACTGATTGTTCTTTGGGTAATTTGGAAAATCAAAAAACAGTAGGTGAAAGGCTCCATAACCAAAGCAGCAGGGATGGATGCTTCTTGTAGCCTCTCTGGCGTGACGTAATGCAAGTGAGTTTCCAACAGTTCTCACTTCAGAATTGGTTTTCTGTCTTTGTATCTTTTTCACATTAACAGAATATTTTGTAGTGTCAGTCTGTACAAATTGCACTTGTCTCTTCTTTTCTGGCCCTCAGTCTTTTGTGCACTTTCCCATCAGGAGAAGCCTTCTAAATTTCACCTGACAGTTACTGAAAGCTAGGTTTCTTTTCTTCGCCCATCTGCTCAGAGAGAGATTATAAACATCATTACAAACAGGCAAGGTAGAGGGTTGAGCTGCCATCCTCTTTTCAGGTCTTTTTGTTTGCATGGAGAAGATTGTAATTTATACCATGCTAGTAAATCCAACAGCTAGTCACATGTATAATGCTAGAAATGTAACGTCAATTTCTACATGCTTAATGTAATTGCATAAGGCAACTGGCACACCTTACCTACACAGCTACTACTGTCATCCCTGAGCATAACCTGTGCACACATGCACAGACAGGCACACAAATACGCTCAGAATAAGCACTGTCTCTATCTCGGCTCCACCCCTGGTGAAGAAGCTGGCTTTTGATGAAAGGGAGGGATGAGGCGAGAGAAGGGAGGGTGGGAAAATGGCCAAAGCTCTGAGTAATGCCATAGTAAATTGTAATGTAAGACAGGTCAGCGGGAGAAAAAAGCTAAAACACACTGCTCTATTGCAGCACTCAAGCTACCTAGCCCATCATTTATTGAGAGAGCACTGACACTGAGCAGAAAAATGGAGGGGATAGAGAAGGACATGGGAGGAAAAAGGAATGTGAAGGGAAGGTGAAGCCTTATTGGACTGGCTGAAGGACCTGATTTATATATACGACTTGACATGACATTTGATGTTGCTATATTGACTTATAAATAACTTTTAGTTGGCTACACAACAAGTGAGTACAATTAAGAGGTGGTTTATAAAAACGGCTCAGTTGTTTAATGTGTAATGTGAGTTAAATAACTGGCTTTAAAATGTGCTTCTATGGAGGCGTGACCTCTTATATTGGTGATTAATTAAACTTTCTAGTTAAAAGTAGGTGTTGATTGAAAACATTCGTCTTGCGTGCAGCTTGCATTGCACCTCCATCTCCATTGCAGAGGTGCAATGAAGACACCGAGATATTTATACTGTATGACATTATGTGCTAATCCAGTTACACTGCATGTGCATTACCATTATGTAAATGGCTTCATGTGTTACTTTGGCAGATTTTTATTTGCCTCATTCGCAATCTTACACCAGGCGCAAACCGACAGTGTTAAAGGAAACAATAAAACACGTATGTTAGAAACAAACATGCAGACACACACACTCAAACTGACATTTCTCACTTCACTACATCTAATTTGAACCGAAACCGTACTTTTACACTTGGTTGACTGGTTGGTTGATAAGTATGTGTCTGTACGAATGCAAAATAATTCATCTACTCAACACATATAATCACATCTGTTTGAAACAAATTCGAGAAGTCTTGCACTGTGCATCTTTCCTGGCACAACGCTTGTTTGAAGAGACATCTTGAGCAAGTACAAGGAACTACAGCATATTGGCCAGATTGGAAGTACTTTATACATAATGTTAAAGTTAAAAACGATAACCTGCTTTTCTTTGACGGATTTTCACTGTGTTTTTGCATAAACCATGGGGAAAAACACACAAAAAAAGCTGTCTTTCTATTTAAGGGAAAGCCATCTGAGGATTTTTTCAAATGACATGAACACACAGATTTCAGGGAGCCAGTAGCTGCGTTTCCATTACCCCTAGAAATGCGCAAAACCTAAATATCGCAATAAAATACTGGTAACGGAAACACCTATATTTCGAAAATCCTCTCAAATATCGCAAAAACATTTTTACGCTCTCATGAGGTGGTTTTTCAGATGTGTCGATATAAAAGTGTATCGCAAAAGTGTAATGGAAACCCTTTTTTCGCATTTTCGTTTCCCCTATTACCCTGTACTCAGAGCAGGTTGCCAGTTTATAAAGGGCAATAGCCACTCGCTTCCGAGTAGGAACAGCCTCCCGGGGGCATGACACATCTGGTGCCACAAGAGGTTCAAGAACATCGCAAAGCTCGTTGAACGTGGCCCGGGTCATCCGAAAATGTTGTATCCACAGTTCGTCTGTGAATTCCTCATTTACAATCTTCTCCCAGAAATCCCTTATTCGTGGCTGCTGCCACACATAAGGGCTTCGCCTTTGAACAGTTATACGCTGCCTCCGCCTTCTGTTCATAATAAGTACAGCAACAGCCGTAGCGGCTCCTGAGATCAGTGTACCGAGATGCTACGGCTGTCCGCCATCTTCCTCAAAGTGAAGTCTCGCGGGACGGCCGAGAATTTACGAGAATTTCGGTTAGTTCGCAAAACACCATTCAATGGAAACACCTGCAAGTAGCACTTGAACTTTGTCGAAATTTCAGAAATATCGCTTTTATTTTGCAAACAACTGTAATGGAAACGCAGCTAGTGTCTCATGGCCACAAGAGAAGCTGTAGGTTGAAACTCCTCCACAACAGTTTCGCTTAGCTTAGGCATTTGAAATTGCTTTCCAATTTGAGTGTCAGCTTAATAAGACCTTAAAGCACGTTAACAAGTTGAAGCCCTTTCAGATAAAACTGTACACTCCTCTTATTCCAACCTCAAGAAAATTCCTGAAGAAAGATATGAGTGCCGCACAGCTCAGCAGTATTTGGTGCCAATTTCTTGGTGGATGAAGTAGAAATCTACAAGATTTCAATTTTCACTGCTGGACAATGAATTTACTCAGTATGATGACATCTCTTTGTTTTCCTTCACTTGATAGATCTGTGTCGTCGTATTACTGTTGCCCCAGAGACGCTAATTTTAAAGGCTATTCACACTGATGTAATGCTATGGAGGACGGTCATAATAAGAGTCAAAAGAGAGGAAGAAGACAAATGTGTTCTTCTTACATAATGGACGAGACCCTGGTATTATGGTAATGACATTTCCTCTCCACACAACATAATGGAAGGGCAGGAAAACCCTCAGGATGTAACAATGCATGTATATATAAGGGGAAGAATAAATGATGATTTATGTTCATCCTGACAAAGGTTCACTCTGAATACCTTTAAGTGAAAATGTTAACGTGCTGGTGAGCATGTACTCACGAGGACAGGGGACGGGTAGGCACAGTGTTACTGACTATGTACTGCTCATGACAAGTAACATTAACAAACCAGCGCTTCCCTTATGATAACACATTCAAGGCCGATTGGTGGACAGATAGAAGAAGGCTGATGAGGGTGTAAAGCTTGTGTGGCAGCTGTGTCAGAGTCCTGAGTGACGTTCCTTTTATCTGAGAATGTGTTAACGATCGTACATACCACATACATACCTTGCTGCTGTGTCCATGAGCAAGACATTGAATTCTTTGCAGAACGCTTTCTTTCTTACGGAGATAGCAGGCGGCAACAAGAAACTGGGAATCTATTTAGAACATATGTAGCCTACGCCTACAGTTTCCTAAAAGCTATGCAACAGCTGTGTGAGCGCACAGGTGGAACGCACTGAAATCTGACTGTGATTAATAAACATATTCAACTTTGTGGCAAAGTGCACCTATCTCAGAGCAGCACTGAAGACAGACAGCCGTAATTCTCATGTGAAATCCCCCACCAAATGAATGTGAGTTTTTAGAGAGCTTTGCTTTTTAACTTTGAGCGATCAATGATTTTATTACTACATCTAACACTGCTTGGACATAACATTGCCGGTCATAATGTCCACAGAAATTAATTCCCAAGCTTGATGTGAAAATATTCTGGCTCTAGACACTGTTTCCCCTCCTTCTCCTCTGACATCCGCCCTACCTCTCACTCCTCTCCCAATATCTTCACATCTAACAGCAGCCAATGGTAAAATGAGATGTTATGGAAACGAATGATAAGACCTTATGGTTGTGTATACAGAGAGAACAAAATCTGTCCAGGTACTGATTCTTGAGGTATGTTCTATATTGTCCATGAGGCTGAAGAGATGAATAAATCCATTGAGACATGAAATTTCTATTTGACAGACAGGAGAGCTACTCCAGGGCCATTCCTGGAATGCCCACCAAAACCTTGAGTCTATATATTAGCGTAGCTTGATCAATGTCGTCGAAGCTGCATAAGAAGTGTTTGAATTTAGAAGAATTGTTTCAGAGCTACGTAACTTGGGATATGCAGATTCAAATTTCAAATGCTGTTGTTATTAAGTATTTCCAAAAGCTGTTACCAAATGTTACCAATTTTGAGATTGGTGAAACACTTTTTAATAAACTGATGGATCAAGGCCAGCTCCTTTTAGAAGAGGCTGAATGTAGGCTATTTTAGAGTGATCTGGGACACATTCGGAGCAAAGGAGGCTGTTTAAAATTTGGAGCAGACTAGAGCCTGTTTCTTCTCAGAACAAGTCAGCTGGAACGATATCCAGATGACAAGATGAGAGTTTACATATCAACTGGCTGGAAGCTGTATAGCAAATGAGGATGGAGACAATCATGAGAGAGGCTGGAAAGCTGTTTGTTGTTTGCTCGAATCCGGTGAATTGTTTTGAGAGAAAGTAGGATGAACAGTAAGTTGAGTTTTGGGGAATCTTCTCTGGAATGTATTAATATATAAGGCCGTAAATTTGGTTGCTACTTTTTGCTGTATACAACCTATTTTTGGCTGCATCCTTACATATTGTGAGTATTTGAAGAAAAAAAGTCTGCATGGCCATGACAAAGTTTGAACCAATAATATCAGAGGTGGTTAGAAAGGAGGTAACTGTTGCCCTGAAGCCATTTGAGGAAAAGATGACTGCAGAGTGCAGGTCTGTTTTGGACCTGCACTGTGCATTCAGCTAATCAGCATGATAACCAGCCTCCAAGCTAAGACAACAGGTGTTTTTGGGGGGCTGTTCTACAACAGAAGAAGAGTGTGTAACCACCTGGAGGTATGTGTGTTTATTACACGTGACGCAGCCTAATACTTCACCACCTTTAGAAAGTGTAGGTGTCTTGACTGCAAAGACCTGAACAATCCAATTAAACAAGCAGCAAGGTCTGACATTATTCATGGACTGTTGGTGCCCATATCATTTACTTGGTAAAATCCACAGACCAAATGGAACATTATGGCAATAGCTTATTATGGTCATCTGTTAAACCTCTGATTGTGTTAACATGGAAATACATTAATTGACTCTTGTTCTTTGCTGTGCACTGAGACCAGTGTGACTGTGAGGTTTACGTGTGCAATAGATAAACAGTACTTAGGCAAATTCGTTTTCCATAGTTTGTGTTATTATTCGTCAAATTGGCATTTGCTGTGAAGGCTGCATCTGCGCTCTCTGCCCACACACTATCATTGTATAATTGGTAGGCTATAGGTTGGTATACATGTGAGAATTCCAAGTGTTTTTTTTTTTTTTCTTTGCTTCAGTCATTATTAATCCCTTCAATTCCCCGAATGTAACTTTCCAAGACAACTTCTGTTGTGATTTGGCGCTATATAAATAAAATTGAATTGAATTGAATTGAGCGACACCAACAATGATGATGATAATTAATAAGCTGTCAGAAATTATTTGTGTAACCAACAAACATTGATCTTGATGATGCTTTTTCAGCCTTTTGCGTTTGCGCGACTGGAAACTGGTAATTGAAATCCAGGAAGGATGGATGGTTAGAAGTAGTGTTGTACCTGGTCTGCTATGAGGCGTGAAGAGGTTTTGGTATTGTGACAGGATTAGCGACCAGCTTAGCTTGGTTTGTCAGACACTGATATTAACCAGAAAGAATAAGAAAGAAATGCTTTGGGGTGATAAAACGGCTAATCTCAATTTTACCGCTGGCAAGAGCAGAGCTCCTTAAAATGTGTACCTGTTTGTCTTTCTCTCCTCCTCTCCCTCCGTTGCCAAACCTCTCCTCCATATTGTGTTTCAATTTGTTCTGCTTTTGTTGAAAAATGGAACATATTCAATGTCATCTCTTTACAATTCTGCACAAGTATGCCTCATTAGCAAGCATCTTCAAAAGGAAGGGACAGGCACTGTCTGAATATTGAACGCCAAATTATTCCTCCTCCCTTCATTTCCTCAACCTGAAAAACTCTTCTTTAGATTCATTCTACCGTTGTTGTTATTCCTCATTTCCCATCACTGTTTAATTCTGAAGTTTAATAATGACATTAATATCTCTGACATTGTCATGTTCTTGGCATAGCAAAGCAGAGTATTCCCCTCAGGGCAGTGGGTGTTTGTGATTACTTCCTCATTCACATGACCCTGTACTGTTAACTTCATCACCAGCTTCCCAAAGAAAATGCAGGATGCAAACAGAGCAGTGCTGCAACAACAATCATTAAAAGACCCAGCTCTATTGTTTTGTCTGCTTGACTAACTTTGATCATGCATTGCTCCAGTTTAAAGAATCTGCATGTTACAGCTGGAGCCTAAAACAGATCAATCATTGATTTCCAACATAAATAATGTAGGCCAAAATTTAGGCAATGCATAACTGAGATTTTAATTTATAATGCCATTTTGAGTTCAGCACTGTATGTTTTTGGTGCTGAAATACTAATAATGCAACTATGACTAAGAGTATGACTCTTGCAGCTGTTGCCAAGTGCGATGCAACACATATTCTCATTGGCTTTAGTTGAAGGACAATCATTAATTACCATGTGCGCCCTTGGTTTAAGGTGCTATGTGTAGCACTAATGAATTAATGATCAATATATCATAGTTAAATTAATTATGGTATTGTAATATAATTAGCATCAACAAATGGAGACAACTAGCCTCTGTCCTCCCCAAGTGGTTTTGGTGGTGGAGTGTTCCTCAAAATGAAGACGCATCATATAAACCATAATGCTTCCTGTCACAAAGAGGATGCTGCTAATTGTTCCTGCGATGTTCCCGAGAGGAGGCAGCGTGTCTTCTGGGTGATGTTCTTGTTTATTTTTTTGTAATTACACTGAAGCCTCAAAACAAACACAGTAATTACTAATGTTAAAATGCCACGAGTCGCACCTGGCCAGCTAAAAGCTTGTTCGGCATTGAACAAATATTCGGGGTGGAGTGTAGTTGAAAGTTGAAGCACTGCCCATTGTCCATGAGTACAACAGTGCAACTGAAACAGGACTCATGGTATGAAACAACATGCTGTTTGACACTTTTCCTCCAGAGATTGAGGGGTGTGCTGAAGGAAATCTCTTCTTTGTTTCTGAATTTATTCACTGATAATTAATAACATTGTTACTGGAGCAAAGAAGTGGCTAGGGAGGGGTGCTCTTAGCAACAACTATTTATACTCTATAGATCCCCATAGGTAAACATCTTAGGCAGTCATAAGATCCCCAAATGAAAAAAAAAACTGGTCACCAGTCTGTAACAGTAATAATTACAGTACATGCTGAACATTTCTAGATATGGACATAAGAGATTATTAGATGAGCAGAATCAATACCTTTGCCAATTAGTTTTGTTTGGCATGCTTATCATGAGAGGTGTTACATGGTCCATATACTGCAGGTCTTTTGGTTTTGTCTGTGAGATTGTGAATAGATACAAAGCTCCACTTTTACTGGCCTGTAAGTAACAGTGAAATTTGTTCTGACCCAAGTGAGAAGTTGACCTGAACAAGCAGTCCTATATATATATGGACTTAGGAACACGACTTCTCTCCCTCCACTCTCTTTTTTAGCGGAAAACTGAACAATGTTTTTCGGCAGCTGGGGCAAAGGCTGGAGTCTGATGTGCTGCTCGTAGCATATGTGATACTTAACAAGCACAACTTCCAACCTCCACAAATCTGCACTTGCTGTTTGGTATGAAATGATGTCATATTCAGCTCATAATGATTTATGGGATTTTTCACCTGCAATTTTATTATGAAAGGAATGTCTCTGCATTATCATGTTTTGCATTCATATTGTAAAGCTTCTCTGGTACATTTGATGAGGATCCTTTTAAACTGTGCTGCACTGTAGAATCAACAATGCTATTTGCAGGCAAGATAATTTTAATAACTTGCTTTCACTGTGTTCTGCACGTTGTCAACAGGAATGACAGAGCCACACTCCCAGTATGGTGTATGTTCAACATGTCTGCCTCTGAGACTTGCATCCTCTGTACAAAGCTCGATCCACTCAGTGTTATCCTCGGGGGCTGTGTGTGTTGTTCCCTCACCATACTTTAGCTGACAAAGAGGGATGCCTTGAAGATTTTTTGCCTGTCCAAAGACAAAGGCACGGAAGACAGAGAGCACAAAACCTATTTTCCCCATTTTCTCTGGGCAATTACACAGATAAAGCTTGGAAAATTGGGTTTTTTTCCTTTGAAATGCAGGCAGAAATGGTGTTAAAACGCAGCAAAGAGATTGTGAGAAATGGCTTATTGTTGCTATTTCTTCTGTGTTTGATTTGCAAAGCTTGGTGTGTGAGTGCTGAGCAGTCAGAAAAGTGTACAAGGCATGCTCCGTTTGTCTGTGTGTACGCAAATATAAGAACAATTCTGCATGTGTGGAACAATATATGTTTACGTATTTGTCACCTACACAGGTGCTTTGCTTTCGTGTTTATGGCAGTAGTGTCGGAGCTGTACATGATATTTTGGTAGGGGAATGGTCACAGCAGAACCACGGAGCAAGGTCTGAATGCCCAATTAGACAAGGGAATTGAGGATAGAGACATTTTCTCCCCACTAAAAGCCTCTGAAGCAAGATTTACAACTATTATTCTTCCCACTGGCACCGCTGCCTCAGCCACGATCCGCTACGGGCAAGAGTTGTTCAGATAAAGAAAAGGACCCCTGAAAATGACGAAGTTTCAAAACAGTGGGTCACAGATTAATAACACAGATGGAGGGTCACTCCACAGCCATGTATTCTGTGTTGATTGGGAAGTGAAAAGCCAAAATGACTGTTTCATTTGGGTGACAAATCACTCAACTGGTTGTCTGCAATATTGAATTTGCTGCGTACTCTTGGTTGGTGGGTTTTTCTAAGAAGGACTGTCTATTAATCAGTCGAGCTGAGTGAGGGAACGCTGACACCAGTTGCTTGGAGAACACTGCTTGTCCCACCAATGGGAAGACAAATTATGTTAACATTTTGTTAACAATAATAACAGCTGAGGGTGTGAGTTTGGGTTGGAAATGAAAAACGTCTGTGTAGCTCGAAAGGACAAAGTGCACCATGACTGCATACGTTGAGGGAGTTTGAAGATGGGGATGATGTGAGTTAAAGGTCCTGGCAAACACTTGGGTCCAACCCCTGCAGCACAGCAACACACTCCTTAAAAAAAATAATAATAAAAAAAACCTCTCTGACTGCATCTTAATGACTCTCCTGTCCAATCTCCAGGTTGACTGACAGCAGTCGTTACCACAGCCTCGACAGAAGCAATCAATCAAAAACAAAACCCTCCTAATTACAGACATCAATTACTTCACTTTACTGTAGGAGATCGCCAGAGTAGATATGCAGCAAAGAGTGCACGGATGCACAGGAGACTGGTTTTATCTATCAATCACACGCAATGTGTAATGAATACATATTATGCTGCAGCTTGCTGTACTCAAAATCCTCGAAAGCAGGCATCCATTATATGCACTAATTACTGATTCCTCTATTGACATCACCGTCTTCTGAAATGAGCAAACAAAGCATATGTGACAACATAATTAGCAATATACATGATGCATTTTATTTGTATTTCACCGTGAAACTGACTGCGACTTGGTTGTTAATTACATGTCTCACTGCTAAAAACGCTGTATCAGATTTTTTATTCTTCATTCCCTGTGTCTCCTGCCCATGAAAGCTTGTTCTGTGTCTTGTAGCCCTGTCTGTAACCGGTCTAAGGACACTGGCGCAGTGCCATTTCCCTGCAACCCTTCCTGCCTCTTATGATTAGTTTTTTTAACTGCACTATGTACACCAAAAAGGACAAAATAGAAAAAGGTGCAAGTCCATCAATAAATCATGTCTTCCCAAAAAAGCTTGGGGTGCCTTTTGATCTTTTGACTCCTCGCAGCCTTCAGTGGCCCTGGGGGCGCACCCTGACTTCTGCTGTGTCTTACACAACAACCCGCAGTACCCTCAAGAGCTCTCCAAACTATGGGGCATGACACAGGCAAAATTAAAGTCGGCTAATCTTAATACTAGTACAGACAGGCACTTGAAAAGGCTTAGCACTGGTGATGCTATCCTCTGTCCACTGTCAAATCCCTACTATCGTTCTTCCAAGTAAGCATCTCTTTCTTTTATTTCCATGCTGTCACTCTTTCGCTCCACAGGCAGCCACTCTCAAGCATCCAAATAACACAGCAGAAAACCTGACTTCTGAGGTCTAAAGCCTACAATTACCTGAGCTTCCAGTCCCAGTCTCCCAGCAGACCAGAGATCCCGGTTTGCACTTAAGTGCCTTGTAACCATTGCTATTATTTCAAGATGATACACGAGGGCAGGGTATTTTAAAGTCAAACAAGTAAAGGTGTCTCCATCAAAAGATAGTCATCGTATTGCGGGTAAAAGTCAAGTGTACCCAATGTGACTGTTTTTTCCAGTCAGACAAGCAGCTTGGTGGACACAAGTGAGTGAAAATAAAAAAGAACAAAGCACAGCAGGGTGAGGTGATACGCAGTTATTGTTTTTGGTATGATTCTTTGTTCACCTTGGTCGACGATGCTGGATTTAGGTCATATCGGGATACCAATTGGTGAAGGATATTGCTCTGTTATTGCCCTGTTCCTATAAAGCCAACATCTGCTGAAAGAGGGGGTATCATCTTTCAAGGTGAAGAGGACAGGCTATAGCACAGATGCTGCCAGGCTTTTGTTAAGTTTTATTTCACCCCCTGTCCACTCTTGTTTGGAAAGCACATTTACACTTGGCAGCATTATTTAGTTTTCTCTGTTTATCCTGGGCCGTTGCACTGAAATGCCCAAAATTTCAGGAAAAAAGAACCCCCCCCCCCCCTTCAAAAGAGGCACACTGTGCACATGTTCAAGCAAGCACATGCAAAGAGTCATTTTGTTTGGGAGGTATGCAGAACAACTAATATCGCACAAATATACCAAGAGAAAATTGTGCTGTGCAATGACAATTTTAAATTTTGGCCATTCTGTTTTTGTCAACTGTTTTCAAGACGTCTTTTACAAACACTCCAAGAGAAAAAAGAAGACCAAAAAAATCAATGGAAGTACAGAGGCCCTATTCTAAAAGCCACTGTGATCCTGAGAGTGGGTCTAATTTAGATGGATTTGAGCTGGCATGCGTTCATGGCCACCTTCCAACAACACTGAAGGGACAGACGCAGGATGACACTGGAATAATTATTTCCTGTCAGTGGTAATGTCTTCTGGAAGAATCTATCATAGAGAGTTGGACAGCCTGCTGTTACCTTTGAGGTCCAGGTTGCGGGCTCCATTGGAGTGCTGAGTAACGGTGCGTGAGTCGATCTTGAGTGTATGTACGTTGTTGGCGTCCCGGGACACCACCACGTTGTGCCACTGGTTGTCATTGAGCGGCTTGTCTGAGTTGCCCTTCATCAGCGACGGCCCGTTGCCAAGATCAAAGACGTAGTGGACGTACCTGTGAAGAAAGACGAAGAAGTGTGTGACTGTGTGTCTGTGTGGTCAACGGTATTTTCTCATCATAACATAGTGTCTTTCACTAGCAGACACTAATGACAGGTCACAGTCCTACTTTTTCTGTAGCGCTCCACCTTTTTCTCTGTGTAAGAACATATTTTTCATAAAAATAATATTAGCTTGTGGCTGTACACGAGGCCTGGGATTTGTTTGCTCATTGGTTTGACATGTAAATATAGAAACCTGCTTTTGTCTAAAAGGCTCTGTTTGCCCAAAGGCAGACAAGATGGCACAGTTCCCTCCTTCACTAAAATATGGCTGTCTTTTGTGTTTTAGGTTAAGGCTATTGTGGCTGTTTCATTGGAGGTACGCAGGTGTTTTTGGTTTTTCTACCTTGATTCCAATTCCTTTATGTAGCCTCTTGTCTTTGTGTGACAGAGGCAGCTCAGGCTTTTGTGTTCTAACAGTGCTGAATATAGAGCACAAGAGGAAGAGAGATAAACAAGCAAAAGCCTCTTTTTGATACTCTAATTATGAATACAGCTTTTGGGGTGATACAATTCAAAATTCAAACCAGTTTATTTGTGGTTTGTGCGAGCTTCTTCAAGCTTTCATAGAACATTCGCCAAGTAGCCTACTTTGCCAGTCAGAGAAACTCATTGTGCTCACTGTTATGCATTTGCAGTTATCAGTTAATGGGGTGCAAAAAAAAGAAAAAAAAAGACAAGTTTTCAAGAAAAACTGACAGGGATATTTCTACATTTTCTGTTCCCCAACCAACAACAATCAGCAGTTTGTGCAGCTTTCAGCCGAGCTTTTAAAATGACAGATCATGATTACTCACCAACATTCACTAAAGTCACTTTCATGCAGCCAAACCTGATTCATAGCAACATTAAATGTCTCACTGATCAGCGTTAACTTTGAGTTTTGTTGCTAAGAACATGCAGTTTAAACGATAGTTCAGGACTTGATTTGTGTTGAGGAATGACTCCTTGGTGTATTTCATAAGGGCTTTCATGTTTTCCGTCAATGGCAGATTGGGGAGGAAGTAAAAGTCTGACTGAGAAACTTCAAATGGATATATTGTCATCATTGAAGCCAAACACAAAGGGAACTGGGGAAAAGTAATGGCACCTCTTTTGTGGCAATTGAGAGTTTAGCATCTTAGAATCTTCAACTTTTCTAAACAGTAATTAACTGGCAGTACATGGGACTCACCCCTTTACCAGCTCCACAACAATAAAGTCGCTCCCGTCTCCAGAGTTGAAGAGCATCAGACCGTCAGGCGTGGTGGTTTTAAACTGAAAGAAGAGGTGCATGGAGGCATAAGCTTGTAACGTGGCTAAAGCTAAGTAGCTGCCTTTCGTTCGAAACGTCACCGGATCTGCAATGATGTGGCGCATGCCAAAGCGGGCGTTCAGCTCGCAGTAGGAGATGTCCCCATTTTTGCACTGGTCTAGGTACGGCAGCCCGTTGAAGGTAAGCCCTTGGAGATGGCCAATGAAGTTGGAGGGCACCACGGATATGAAGCGGCGTTCCGTCATGATGCCCGTCTCGATGTTGTGGAACTCGAGACGTGTGTGGGCACCAGTCATCTGGCCTGTAATGGTGGAGAATACAAAAAAAAAAAACAGCATTAACTTCGAGTGGTAATACATGAATTGCAGTGATATCCATTAGGCAATATAAAGCATCCTGGGAAAATGTTATAAGGATTATAACTAATTTATGTTAAACCTCAAAAAGTTTATCTCATATGTCAAGGTCAATATAGCCACAGAAAAGCCAAGATAATACACTTTAAATATTAAAATGAAATTGTTCAGTGATAAGCACATATTATATAGTTTTAACACATCTTTATCATGATTTTTACACTGTAAAATTAATTCTAGCTGCTTGGTAGAACAGTGTGTGTACAGTAAATGGTTCTACTCTATGGCTTCACAAAGGTTGAGTCTATTTTTCTAACCTGCTGTGAAGAAAATTAAACCAGCATAATATTGCATAAAATCTCTGGTTACTGCTCTACATGCCACAATTTATATTGTGTTTACTGGGAGATGTGGAGTAATAAGCTTGGTAAGCTGCTGATTTAAATGCCTTGCAATGCCTTGCAAGGACTCCCTGGGCCCCCCCCCCCCCCCCCCACGAACCAGTTTGTGAACCAGTCACAAATTCACAGGGTCATTCCTTGCTTTTGGCCCCAGTCTGCCAACTCTCTTTCCTTCATCTACCTCGCACCTTTTTCTCACCTCTACCTCGTTCCTATGCTCTCCCATCCTTTTGCCTGTGGCCACAATACTGTGAGTGCTCGTGACTCCTCCTCATCTCTTGACCTTTTATCTTTCTCTTGCTGTTTTCTTAGTGCTTGGCAGAACCTGTACCTCTGTATTTTCTACATAGGTGCTCATTCACTGTTTGGTAAATGTTCATAAATCCTGTTCCTCTTTCAGTTCTCTTTTGTGCTCAGTTTACATTACATATCCTTTCAGCTGTTTGTCATGATGGACTTGCTGAGGTTGCTTGTTCATCATTTCTAGCCTTTTAAATGAGCCACACTGAGTCACATGTGGGTGAGATGCTTGCCAAAATTGGGTATTCAAGTTTACTCATCAATACGTAATGGAACAAATTATCTCAATTTCAGCATCATTGTGACATTTGCCTTTTTTTCCTTCTCTCTCTCTCTCTTTTTTTTTTTTTTTTTTTTTTTAGCTCCATTAGCATTCTTCCTAATATAACTTCAGTAAGGAATTAACTGAATGCTACCTCCACATCTGATTCGTTATCATCATAATTACTCACCTTTCACTGTACAATTAGTCATTTTAATGAGAAACAGCAAAACACCTCACTTTTTGCGGGTGGATGTGTTAGTGTGGGGTAATACGTGTGTATTTGTGAGTACATCTTTACACTCACAATGGTCTCATTCACTGCCTTTCACCCCAAATTAACCCCCCTATGCACTGAAAACAACTAACCTTCCACTGTGACATTATCCACAGACAGCTGCAAACTCTTGCCTCTTCGCACCACCTTCACAGTGTGCCACTCATTGTCGTTCAGCTTCTGCCCCGCGAACAGCGTCTCAGGTCCTTTGCCTGTAGTGGGGGGGAATTCAAATCACAAACAGCACAGCGGGAATGCTGTGTGCGCCTGCTCACGCACCCACACCCACACACACAAAATTCATACACAGTAGGTGACTGTGCTAGTGGAGAAAACCTGCATGTTTGCGCAGCACATTCACACAATGGATTCTCCCAGTATACTGGAAAGCAAAGAAATCAAATATGCGGCCTGACAGACTGTAAAATCGAATGTCTTCTCAAAAGCTCACAGTGGTGCAGCAGGATGTCATCAAAGACACTAGGACAAATACGTCGTAACCAGCTGAGGGAGTAGATTAGAACAGGCAGCCAACGCTGTGTTACCAACATTATATGAAGCCGTGCTCTGCTTTCACAGAGCATTACATGTCTCTGTTTAGGACTCTTTTAATGGGTGAGCCCAGGAGGTTTAACTGTTGATCCCCCGAACTGCTCTCTACTTCCTTCTCCTCCGCTCACCTCTCTTGCTGTTGCTTCGTCTCTATTGCTGAAGGAGACAGTTTGATGCAATGGCATATGGGGTTTCAGAAATGCTTATTAGAGCAATATTTAAATATGCATCTTTTCAAAGTGGGGAAGATCCTATTTATATCCTGCCAATGACAGAGCCCTATTACCTCAATATTTGAACAAATTGTTGCCATGAGGGATTGACAGCAGGAGAAACTGTGAGAATTTAATAAAGAAAGAAGTCATGAATCCCTCTCCCAACACACCATGACGACTGGACATTATTCATGGCTTAAGTCAAGGTAGTGGCTGCTGCTGGTTAATAGCTGTGTCAAACTTAGTTTAAGGATTCAAAAAAATACATACATGAGTGGGAAAGTATGGGATGTGACAACAAAATGGAAATCAACCCTCACATGGGTTCAGAAGCTGAACCGAAACTCCGCCAGTGGTGGGCGTGCACAGTGTCAAAGCACCAAGGTGAAGGTAATCAGTGATAAGAGGGAGGGAGGAGGATTCTGTAAACAACAATATAATGAGGGCTGACTTCCACCTTGTTGGAAGCAGGGCAGACTGAAATAGCAGAATGCCGGAGGAGACCAGTCACTTCCATTAAGCCACCTTCTGTACTCTCCACGCTTTTAGGCAGCTGTGGAGTGGAGCAAGGGGCTGTTGTGGCTAGTAAATAAAGAAACCGTGACATCAAAAGACACTGGCTTTCTTGCACCATTAGCACTGATGATTTGTTTATTACAGATCTAATATTAGAAATCCCCCTCCACTTCCAGGGACAGTGGCTCTTTTGTGACTGTTTGGCTTGCTGGGGCCTGAGTGTTTTATACCAGGTGCTCCAGTGTATGATATAATACAGCCTGGTGAAATATGATTGTCTCCTTCCCAGTTGTGTGTGAAATTATTTAGTCTAGAAGAAAAAAGGTCCCATCAATTGATGGCCCGCCTGGCAAGAACACAGACATCGCCCACTTGAGAATTGTTTTCCCATTTACTCCTGTTACTTTTTCATTACATTGTTTTTTTCATGGGCTTTTTGTCTTCAGCTACATGAAATTGGATAGAGAGACTTTTGATTTCACCATGTGTGTAGTACATACAAAGGGAAATTCTGCTATACTGCTGTAAAGAGAGCAGAGAGTGGATGAAAAGTTGCCAGCAGAGAAGTTAAAGCTGATACAAAGAGAGAGAGGAGGACAGGGGGAAATTTCAAAATTGATGAAGATGGAAAAAAAGAGTTGAAAAAGAACCTTAGAAAAGAGCTAAAAACTGAGAAACAGAGCAACAGGAGAGTTGGCTGGCTGACGCAAGATCGTAAAAGTCAGAAGAGTGCAGTGCAGCACAAGCGAATGGGAGTGGTTACCCTTTAGAATAAGGTCCATGTAATATTTATTTGGCTTGGCTGCAACAGGCCGCAGGAGAGCAAGGGTCGCTGCTGCACACATAGCAAGAGCCATTTGACCACAATACCACGAACAACGGGGTGACCAAAGATATATGCTATTCTGGCCAGGCTAGCCAGGCAACCAAAAGCTGTGGTGGTAAAATTGCAGCGAGGGACCTATTAGGTTGTCGGGGCAAAGTGCAACACACAGTAACAACGTTCAAGAAAAAGCACAGGAAAGTTTGGGATGCAAGTCTGCTGTCATATATTTGACTCTGGGGTTGGGGAACGCAGGTCAAAGGTTGAAAAACAGCTTGCTAAGATTGCAAGTATGACTCTAAAATTAAAACTTTGAAAACTTGGCATAGTTCTGCACTGGCTTACTGCCCAGATCATAACGCCTTCAGTGGTACTCGAGAACAATGACTGCCTCAAAACCACATATTGATGAAACACATGGTGTTTGGCTCGGTGCAGTGTATTACTGACAGTGAAGTGAGGCCTCACTTCAGTGCCCAGGTAACACTGCAAACAAGAAAGCTGAGTGCTAGCCATCCAGGGTTAAATGAGCCGCTAAGCCTTTAATGCAGCCACTGGCAGAGAGAAGTACTCATTGCTAAAAAAAACACAAAGGGGGATGCAGGGCTCATTAATAAAAGAGCTGACGATTATTAAAATGCAATTAATTCTCATGCTGCCACTTGTGCCCTCTCACTTTGTCTTGGAGATCAGCAGGGCAAAGGGCTGTGATCACACAAACAGACGCTCTCTCAACATCTCTCCATCTCTTTTGCTCCCGTCCTCTCTCAGTCGTTCCCTTGCACTTTCTACAAGGGAGCTGAAGGAGGTGTCAGGGGGAATTCTTTAAAGTGTAAAAATCGCCAGGCTTGTGGATTATTTTCATTGACTGTGTCAGCACACCATAAATGAGAGGTGTGATGTTTGCAGGCTGTTGCATAATTACCAGCAGTCATCCATCATCGGTCGCCGTGTTCTCTCTGTAAACAACCTTGATTAATACAATTGGATCAATGGAACACAAGCCGTCAGCTAATGGCTGCAGGTTGTTGCCATCAGCTTCTATTCAGGCTGTGTGGTTGCTACTGCAGCAGTGAGTACTTCAACACAGTTGTATAATTATTATGTCTGAACTCTAATCAAAACGACTTCAGAGTGTGAAGTTGATCAGCAGTCTGCAGTGGGCAATGATGACAGCAGTTCTATCAAGACAATCAGGAAATGAAGGGTGAGAAATGTTTGTTTTCTCTGTGTAGAAGTGGCACAGAGATCAGGATCTCCCAGACCACTCATAAAAAAGTGTGCAGAAGTCTGAGGTGCTTAAAATAGAGAGAGGGTCTGACAAAGTGAATATGCTGCCAAGTAAAATTAATTATTGTTCATGTTCACAACAAACATCTCAACTCCACACCCTAACATGAACTGAAAACGATGAAACATCACTATGAGGCATGTTTCATTTTGTTTCTGTTGCATTCTGCATGAAACCAGAGCATTGTGTGGTCCAGCTAACATCCCATTGTCACTCAGAATCATCCCCGACTGATGCTGGCCGCATACAAAACCCAGCATGCTTTCCCGACATGGTTGTTAAGCTAACAACTGCGCCAAAGTCTGATGCTGGCCAGAGGGCTCCATGCTGGCCAAAGAGGAACGATCACTGCTTCCCACTCTAATGGCAATAACAACAGTGCCACAGCGTGACAGGGCCACAGGCTGTCCTGGTAACTCCACTGCTGGTGCAACAGTAGATGTCAAAAGAACCACCCATGAGTCATGAAGTCATACATGGGGGCAAGCCAGCTGTTTGTCAGGGTCACCCAAGCATATGTAGTTAGAGTGTTGAGCTTGGAGGGGTCAGAGGTAACAGGATGTGTCAGCGAGTCAAAGGGTCAAAGTTTGCTTGGAGGGATTGCATATGATAATGTATCAGAGCTAACAATACACTTTATACCCGCAACCACTCGCTCACACTGAACTGAGCTGCTGAGAAAAACCCTGTCTGTTAAAAGGCCATGGAATTAGGGTTTAGATCAGAGGTAACAACGCATTTATGTCCCTTAAACCTCCCTGTGGCATTGGAAAGAATCCAATTGTAACACTGAACAGAAAAAGCCTTGTATCATAAAACAATGCTATGCCCTGAATATGCCACGTTGCCTTTTTCATCTCAGCACTGACTCAACTAAACAGGGGAACCTGAGCTACTATGTTCGTCGAGTTCCATAACAGCAGATCCCCTTTTACAACAGCATCATATTCTCTTTTATGAGGTTTGACAGAAGCTGCCATCCTCAAGTATGGGATACAGTAGTGACTGCCAGTTCACGCTATGTGATTCAAATTCCCTGTAAGAGAACATAATTATGAGCAGCTAGCGCTCTGGGCTTCTGAGGTCACGAGTTTCCACAAAGCCACACACATTCACGCATCCACACACGCACGCTCACAAGCACCCATGAGGGAAAAGAAAATATAACTGTGGACTGCAGTCCAATTAAAATGGGCTCAAGACAGATCCACACTCTCTTAGTGTTTCATTCTCGGCTCAGCAGCCCCACTCTGAGGAAAGAGGGAGGACGCTGATACCGGGTGTCACTGAAAAGAGGGTGCAAGAGAACGAGGGATTGAGGCGGGGCAGAGAAAACAGAAAATGCAGGAGTGAGGGCAAGCAGCAGATGACTGAAATAGATTTTCCATGCAGAGCAGTGTAGGAGGATAAAAACACAACCAGAGACCTCGTGCTGACCAGGGGGAATTGTAATGCATGACTTCTTTGTGGTTTGATATGGAAAAGAGGAAGGTAGAAAAAGAACTCTATAAAATTCCTGCTAGGCAAGACAGACAGGCGCTATAATCAAAGTGGGAATATGTGTAGTGTGAGCGTAGGACTTAATTTTGCTCATGATTAGCATTTCACTACCAGGTGATGGACCTCAGGCAACCCCCTGTTGTGTACCCATCTGGGAAAGCACATTGTACATGAACACACTGTAGTGTACACAGTCACACAGTGTACGCATATAGCTCTCAGTATATGTGGCGAGGATATACGCTTTGTTCTTTCAAAGTAAAGCGACAGGAAGTATCCCTCAGGACTGTTATTCTACGTGTTGAATGGCGACCTATGAGGTAATAATAATGTTTAGAATGCAATTTAAAAATGCCATGGGAATCAGAAGAGGGTCATCGCCACTGGTAGGTGTTGCAATTTAAAATAGTGCTCAGTGCTCAAATATAAAGCAGAAATGTATTAAAACAAGACAGCACACTATCAGTGTTTTTCTTTGCCTGCTTTGAGAGTTACTGAAGAAAACTTAAGCATCTACTGAAGAGACAGCATCGCATTAACTTCCATGCAGGTGGAAAAAACAATAGTAGCTGCTGTACATAGGTATATATTTTTACCAGTGGAAAACTGACAACAGTATTTAAAGATTTTTTTCACCATCTCTTTGTGTCGTGCAACTGTCTGTATCCAACTAATTATCCAATGTAAATGTATAGATCAAGAAAACAACAGGTGTTCAAAGAGGTTCACAGATTTTTCCCGTCTGCTGTCAGCCTTATCAAAAAGGCCCTGACTACTTCTTTAATAGCTTATTTTTTTAGTAGATGTGTCATGCACCAACTTCACCAAAACAAATTCCTCGCATGTGTAAAATCGTACTTGGCAATATGTTTTTTCTGATTCTGATTCGGGTTACCATGTAACAATGGGACTTCAGCTAGTGTAAGAGTGGGGAGGTGGTAGGAGGTGCACTGTAGGCTATGAACTGAGACTACATGGCTTTCTTGCTTCCTACATTTGTGGGAGGTGTGGGTTTGTGTATGTGTGTGTGTGCGTGTGTGTGTGTGTGAGAGAGAGAGAGAGAGAGAGAGAGAGAGAGAGAGAGAGAGAGAGAGAGAGCTTGCTCTTCCGTTCAACCTTGCAGAGGAGAGTGGTACATGCTGCGCACAATAGATACATCTCCCACACACAAACACGCTGCCCTGCTTTCCTGCTGTGCAAACAGACCAGTGCTCTTAATTGGACCATTGGGGGTCTGAGTGTGTGTCTGTGTGTACTTTGAGAGAATTTTTGGAGAGAGAATACACTGTGGCCGCTCCTCACTTTCATGCAGACCTTCAAAGGGCTGTTTGAGGGATCAGACTTGGTTTTAAGGGTTAGGTTAGTTTTATGTTTAGATTAGATAAGGTTAGAGTAAAGGCCTAGGGGACTCTTAATGTCAAATGGGGGTCCTCACAAGTATGCAAGTACGAACATGTGCTTGTGTGTGTGTGTGTGTGTGTGTGTCTGTGTGAATATCAGGTAAAAAGAAACAAAGGAAGAGAGGGACCCATTTTCATAAAGGTGCTCTTTAAATTTTAATTTAGGTCTTAGGCTACAGCATCTGTGGTGGTGAGGGGTTGAAAAAAGGGAGTGTAATGGGAGGGCACTGTGTGTGTGTGTGTGTGTGTGTGTGTGTGCGCGCGCTCTGGGCGAAAGATAAAGAGAGAAATGCAGCGTCAGCACGGTTGCTTTGCGAGCCAAGAGACTGGCACAGGAACACCACAGGATAGCTTGATGACAAGTGTGTGTCAGCGTGTGTGTGTGTGTGGGCAGGTGATCTGCGGGACAATGTCTATTTGAATGTGCATTTCTTGTACCTGAATTGTATAACAAAATAATAAGGGGAACATATTGAGGACTTATTGCTTGGATTTCCATACTTTCTGCGTTGGTTTGAGTGTGTGAATGTATGTGATGTGAAAGTGTGTGCTGCCGTTTATGTGCCAACCCCATGCCCCATCTCTCCTCTGCCATCTGTGCTCCTGGCATGGCTCCTTAGTGTCGGTAATGAAGAGGAACGCCCTCCCCCCTACACACACACACACACACACACACACACACACACACACACACACACACACACACACACACACACACACACACACACACACACACACACACACACACACACACACACACACATGCACACACATTTACACACTCCTTCTCATCTCCTTGTCTGTCTCTCTAACAATCCTTTCCTCCTTCAATATGTTCTCTTCTCTCAGCCAGGTCTGCAAACACAAACACACACACACACACACACACACACACACACACACACACACACACACACACACACACACACACACACACACACACACACACACACACACACAATCAGCTGATCTTTCCCAGGTATCTCTGTTTTGGAAACACCTGAACTGCATCTCCTCAGAATCCGCTTCACTTGCCATTGATTCTTTTAAACAGAGCCTCACAGCATGTTGCCTCTTAAGTTTAAACGGCTGAATGCTCTCCTCCCACCCAAATGAACAAATCCTATAAATACTGCACATCTTGTTGCACTGAAAGGGACCCCAGAAGTGCTCTGAAATGCACACTGATAACCTGCCATAATCCAAGAACATACATATTTTCACACATACTCACACACACGGCCAGTGGTTAAGCGTGTCTTTGAGGACACTCTGCATTGACGTGAATGCATTCAGCGGTGGCTTTACCTGAACTGCCACCTTCCTAACATCAGCCCTGAACCTAATATTATCCTTAACTGCTGTATGCCTGATCTCAACTCTCACAGTCCACTTTCATTGGCCTCAAGCTAACCCCATCAGACAAACAACATATCTTGCTGAATGTAAATGCAGTTGTATAGAATAGCAAATATCAAATTGCCACTTGTCAGAAAAGCCCAATCACAATGTACAGTATTTGGAAATTTGTTACCTATACCCAAAACATGCTCACTTGCAAAGCCACTCTCAAAACCCACGCGCATTATCAAACACAACCTTCACCCCGCAGCACCCCACCTACAATACATACACCTCTATCCTATGATGTAATGAGATATAAATAGGTGGGCAAACAATGATCTCTGTTTGGCAATCACTGTGAGGAACACTATCACAAATATACACTGTTTTGTAACACCGTAAAAATGCATGATTTAAAAAGGTTTCTATTCTAATATGCGATCAACAGATTGCAACAGCACATGATCGATTCAGCAGCTAGTGAGGCTGACGGCTTATCCACTCTTCATAAATGTATTTAGCAGCCTAGTCTCTACTGAAAACATACACAACCTCACACTCCATCACACCCTTGTTTATGCTCTGGACCATTTTGAGGGCAGTGGTTCAGGAGATTTTTGGACGTCATGCCTCGCCAAACCACAGGTCCAATGCCCTTTTCCTCATGCCTGCCTCCGATGAGTTCTCCCTTGTGCCAACTCGGCCCGGAGCAGATGGGTTGGTTCAGCATGGCATCACACCAGCCGACACAGTGGCATGTCAAACAGGCAGTCACAGGCCTTGCCGTGCCAAGCACAGCCATACTGTATCGCCATATGGGAATAATGCGCGTTGAGATCACATGGGATAGGCAGACAGTGTGGGATACATGGCCTGATTTGACCACATATCAGAATAAATAGATGCAAATCCCAGAGTATATATGTGCAAATCTGAAAGTACACAGACGGACACTCCAATGACTATTTACCAGACTGCAGTCAGGGCCTCAAACTATGCTGCAAGCACCACTGCAGACACTCAGATGTACACACATGGACAAAAACACCCACAATCTCGTGTATCTTGTAATGTTTAAAGGCCGACATAATAATGATAGTTTGGTGCAAGATGATAGCCGATTAATTGGCCGACAACCCCCCCCCGAAGAAAAATTCAATTCATCTTTGACATCATTAGAAACTGGGTAGCTGTTGAACTGAACATCTAAGTCAAAGCAATAAGGGCTAGGCTCGTACTTTCCACACCCATGGTTGCTGGTGAAAGATGGGATTTATTTTTGTGAAGATTTACTGAGCAGATTAGCTTATTATTCTATCCTACTAATGGAAATATATATATTCTGTTCCTTGATTTAGATTTTGGAACTATAAAATATGGCGCATGTTGCCTGTGATGTGAGTGATGGTTGAGACTGGCATAGTGACGCTTAGAGTAACCTGCATTACGCTGGTGGCAGTGGAACTGTGGACTGTAATATTTTGAGTTTTACTGAGGATTAACAAAATCACTTATCTCTCCTCACTGTGGACTGCTCCTGCTACAAGCTAATGCTAAGCTAGGGCCTCAGTTGGTGTAGTGGTGGAATACAACAGACTGTATTTAATGATAAGGACAGCAAAGGATGACATATGCAAGCAAAACTGGCACAGTGGACATTTTTCTGCTCTCTTCGTGAATTTTCACACTGTTTCATGTTGCTTGTGACTTGCGTCTGACAGTCACATTGTAGAGCTGTTTACAGGTTATTCTGGATACTCCAACCTCAAAGTGGACCTCTAATCCTCTCTACATTGATGAAGGGCAGTCATAGCTGCAGACACACACCGTACACTCGCACACTTCTCATCAGACACTCTCACAATCATAGACAATCCACTCTATCCATCAGACAGCTATAAAGGACACACACACACACACACACACACACACACACACACACACACACACACACACACACACACACACACACACACTCCTGTACTACACTCACCAGCCTGGAACTCACTCTCTTTTGCACACTGACAGGCACACAAACACACACACATACACACACACACACACACACACACACACACACACACACACACACACACACACACACACACACACACACACACACACACACACACACACACACACACACACACACACACACACACACGCCCTCCCCTCTGTCCTCTGCAGACGGTGATGATGGCCTGTGTTTGGGAGGTTAATGGCTGTTTGCTCCTCACAACCTTCACACTTGATTACTCCAGTCGACTGGTGTCTGGACGGTGAGGCCACAACTCCGGGACACCAAAGCCCTTTCTGCCACCGCTCTCATATGCTAACCACGTTCATTAGAAATGTTAATGCGACACTGAGGACGGGGGGTGCAAAACGCCACGCATCATATCCCTCATGAAAATCACACAGGACAAAGAGATGCCTGTCAGAGTGGGAGGAATCCTCAGTGTTGTTGTGTCATTTGTTAAATCTCCTTAACAAACCACAGTGAGGGAAATGATTTATCGCTGCCTTTGACAAACAAAGACAAGACAAAAGTACAGTTTGACAGGTAGGGAGCAGACCATGTTTCCAACAGTACTTAGCAGCATGCAGGTGTTTATTCATTGAGTTTTACGTAATAGAGTGTGGGCTTTCCAGTGCTCATAATCATTGTCTGATTTCCATTTGAAAGTGAGGTAGTAATATGCTCCATGCTCATTTGGGGAATTACTATAAACCGCAGGAAGTGACACACTCATTTGTAGTGTTGCAGTTTATAGCCCAGATGTTACAACTTCAAACGCTGTGTGAAATATCTGTACAGCACAGTGGCTAGCTTGGCGGCATTAGAGCAGAACAATGAATTAATAGTCCCTATTATTATTATTTCTTTTAACAGTCCCTGTAATATTTCATTGACACATTATCAGAAAACTACCCTAAATTCACTGGTGAGTAGCTACAAAACGTATGTTACTATATAATACAATAAATATAAATAGGTATGAGTGACGAGGGAAGACTACTGGAACATTTGAAATATCATGTTGATGATGTAAACTACAGGGTCTTTACAGGAATACCATACAGTGCTTATAACTGAACAAATAAAACAAAATGAATATAGTACTCTGGAATTATGTTTTTTTCTGAATCAGTATGGTACTTATTTGTCAAAGGGTAGCCTGTTTTGTTTGTTTCTGTTGAAAGCCTTTTCTTTATATCCTGCATGGATGCAGGCCAGGTAATAGACTGAGCTATTAAAGCTGTGGGTTACTGATGGTGAGTAAAATGCCATTTTTCATGCAGTCCTGCTATCTCCTGTCGACTTCATGACACATCAATATATTAGCCTCAAACACGTCATATGTAATTATAATGTACGATATACATATACAAACATAATTTATTAAAGAAGCCACTCCACTTCCAAAGAAGCTCCACTTCTGTCTGCTACGGTGGCGACTGAAATGACGCGCTGTTCAGTTCTGTTTGTGCTAATGTGCTACAATAAATAGTGTGAATGCTGGTATTTTGGGATAACAAACATCAGTCCATCCAACCATCAGTCAGTCACATTAAACTGCACAACCAACACCTGGATTGAAGTCTGTTGAATGACACACAGCGAAGCAGTCTTCGGCGAAATAGACGCACATTAAATACATTTCATTGAAAATGCGTAGGAGTGTTTAATCATTGTAATGATCTCTGTAATAGTCATGAATTTGTGCAATAGCAGCATTCCCACCGAGCCGGTTCCCACAACAAAAGCCTGCACAAGACTACCAGGGACATAATCCCTTAGCACAGGGATGAACATAATCCCTGCCAAAACAGGGAGGGAATTTCACACTAAAGACACTGCACCTTCAAATGAAGACATATCACTGCTTGAATTGGCTAAGTTGCATGACAAGTCTTACATTTCTTTGAAAGAAATATCTGCTTTTTATAAGCAAAGCATTTAAAATGAACTTTTAGCAAGAGCAGTTTAAATCTGGCGGTTCTCAGTGCATGACAATCCACAGTGTAACTGAGTTATTGTGCACTGTTGTTAAATTGCTTAGAATGATATTAGAGCCCTTTTCTAATGTAAAGAAGTCCTAATGTATTTGCTTAAATCCACGGTAACAAAACTGCTCCACAATCCAGAAACCTGAGCTGTTTCTTATATACATGGCTACAATTGAATTTACAGAGGTAAGACGATGCAAATAATGCCATATTCAGAAACCCAGAGGGACCATTTTATGATTCATGACTAGTAACTGTGATAACTGCCTTCACTGACTTTCAGATTTGGAAGCCTGTTGTTTAAAAATGAGGGAAGCAATAGCTAAATTGGAAAGCGTGTTGTAGCAGAGCCACATAGGCCAATGCTGCATAAACACACACATACATTATACAGTATGTGTGTGTTTGAATGGAGTTTTTCATGTCCTTGTTCAGTCAACACACACACACACACTGCAGATCATTTAACAAATGGTTATTATATATGTGTTCCATGTGTGGGAATGGAAGTAGAAATGACTGCTGAGGAATGTGGTTTACGAGAGGACTGCGGGTTCTTCGATGGAATGACCCATATGTTCATGTTATTTTTATGTAAAAGCAAAGGCAGACAGCAGCAAGAGTTACATAAGGCTGCACAAGTTAATACGGTTTCTATGGCAAGACACAGGATTTCTTTTGCTCTTCAGAGTTATCAGGATAAGACCTCCTTTGACGATAATGCCATTTGGCTCCTATCTTAAGATATCATATTTTCTATCTCAAAGGAGCGCAGGCCTATCGCTGCAGATCTAATGACGGGCTGGGTGTTTGTGTGTGTGTGTGTGTGTGTGTGTGTGTGTGTGAGCGTGAGTGTGTGTGTGTGTGTGTGTGTGAGCGTGTGTGTGTGTGTGTGTGTGTGTGTGTGTGTGTGTGTGTGTGTGTGTGTGTCTGTACGCATGGAATCTAAATGGCAGTCGTCTGCTAACAGCAAAGATGCCATGATGGAAATGAAAGATATGAGCAGATAACAGACAAAAACAACGACATCTACATCAAGACCCCCCTCCACCTATGGCTCTTGTCTCTACTCATTTTGTTGCTGCTCCCATATTTTCTGTTCTTTCCTTCTTTCCTGGAGCACTTCTTCCCCCATTCTAACAGAGATTTCTCCGTCCCTTCATCTATCACATTCTTCACCCTGCAAAGCGACTCTACTTGATCTACTGTGTGCGCTGTATCTCTGCGAACAGAGGTATTTCTTTGAGAGGGTGGAGGGGTTGGGGGGATGTATTTGTCCGGGTGCACAGGAGGGATTGGGGAGTGGTAAGTGGGGGGTCTGGCAGTCAGTTGAAGGCACTGCTGCATGCTGACACAACAGCAAAACAGCCCTCCTGCAGCCACATTCAAAACATCCCCCACATGGTGCTGCATCACAAACAGGGACAAAAAAGACAAGAAGTGGCAGAGTTTGTGGAAGAGTGAGGAACAATGTGTGACGGTGTGTGACTATGATAGCAAGGGAGGGGTCGATGAGAGAAGAGGAATGAGAAGAAGGGAGGGAAGCAGCAAACAGATTATGACCCCCAGCGACAATTATCTACGCCTGCCGCTCTGACCCCCCGTGCCAATTACATAGATAAGGCAGCTTGTGCCTGTGTGTGTGTGCGCACCCATACTGTGTGTATGCCTGTGTGCACTCACACACGAGTGTGTCTACTTGCCTTTCTATGAAGCAAAATGTGTGTGTGATGCTTGCTCACACACGGGCATTTGTATTCAGTGCTTGCTATCAGGGGCTGCACACTTTTTCTTTCCTACTGTTCTTGCACCTGTGCAGGAAGGGCTTTAACATCCATGACAAGATAACCTCTGCTGATTGCATCTAAAATTGCATTTGTCCACCACAGGAAGACCTATTTGAGTTGGGAAGATGTTGAGAGGACATCAGATTAATTTTGAGATGCAGGAAATGAATCATACATTCCACCCATCCTCTCCAGAATCTGAGAGCTCCCTTTAGTGTTTCAAACACAGGCGACTCACTTCTTCCCTTTCGTGCTGCCATCTGCACCCTCACTGCACTCCTTGCATTCCCTTTTCATGCTCACCCTCCACGGTGCTGATTTGAACCGCATTTCCCAGCATGCTGTGGCAGGAGGAGGTTATGGTCCCACGGGATAGCCATCAGTCCTGTAAGGCAGTATGGGTTTCGACAGCTCCAGGCTGCTGCCGGTTCTCTCATTAGAGCCTCTGTAATGAGTCCACATCTAACCTGTCGCCGGTGCCACGTAGCGCTGAAAGGAGGCAGACTGATTATGTTGCCAGTGGGGCAGCCACATCCAACTCAAAACAAAGGTCCTGGCCTGAATGCAGTTGTTGAGATTGGATCAATTTCGATAACTGTGCTTTGTGTGTTGACAAAATTGTGTGAAAAGCAGATGTAAAAGGAGCTTACGCCCCGTGTGGGCATAGAAAATCTTTTCCTATTGACGCCTGAGCAGAAAGATCTTTTGCTTCAGCCCTTATGCAGAACACATACACACATTGTAAGTCTAGGTTATTGCAAGCTCCCCTAGCAACAAACATTTATTGAGCTTTTGTGCTTCTACCTTCATTTATTATAACAGAGACAGAGCACACTTGTGCTACATTCCAATAAAGTGCTACATTTCTATGCAATAGTCTTGTTAGGCTTCTAAAGGTTACAAACAACTGTTGACTGTCGAGCTGAGAATTAGCTGGACTAAAACACTAAAACCTTCTAAAATCAACAATAAGTTCTTGAATAGAAGCATGCAAATATAGGATCCCCTTCTTCTGAATACTGTACAGTATCATCACTTTATTGCTCTCAACAGGCAAAAGATCTCCAGACACGCATACAAGATAAGGGAGTGTGAACAGAATGCTTAATGTCTGCAGTCACATCTCTTCATCATGATTACAGTGGAACCATCTGGGATAGAGAAGAACTAGAACATGAAGGAGAACATCAGCAATGTATTTTATCAAAGCATTCACCGCATTTAATTGTGGCCCGGAGGAGACCACTCGGGGGTGTCTAATAGTTTACAATCTTGTTCTACTAGTTACTATCAGAGTTCTGCTGCTTTTGGTTGTGTTCAAAGACAAACGTCCAAACAACTGTGAGGACAGTAAACCCGAATGAGAATGAATAGCTCGAGGCTGAAAACCAACCGGCCACTACAGTTGGATTGGGTATGAGTAAATCCCAGCTTGTTAGTGGTAAAAATGGCTTCAATCACTTGGCTGCCAAAATTGAGTCCCTGAAAGTAAGAAGCTGCAACCTATGCACTGTCGAGGTCCCAGACAGCATTAAGCAAGACAGGGGTGCCACCCTGCTGTCCAACAAGGCCCACAAGCTGCTCAGTGGACCAGGAGGGCAGACGTGGTCTCCAATACTTTGGCCCAGGTCCCAAGTGAAGAGACAGAGAATGCACCTTCCTTTTTCTACCATTTCCAAGTAAAAGAATTGAAATTGTGGCAATAGTAGTACAAGCAGACAGTGGAACATTGGTGTGGACAATTCTTATTAGACTAAAAGGGCAGGAAGGCAATCTCCTCGGCCGGTTGGGCCCGGCGAGCAGATTGCCTCAGGTGTCTCAAGTTCACAGAGAGGAGACACAGGAGGGAGAGAGGACGAAGTATATAGAAAACGAAAAACTACAAGGCACAGTGCCATCCTTGTTAGACCTTCTTCACTGGCTCAGTGTTACTTATAACCCCTGCCTCCCCTGATTCCTTGATTTTTCTTTCTCTCACTCTCCTTCGATTCGTTTGTCTGTCAACGGTCGTCAGAGTCTATTTGACCCGTCAGCCACCCCCCCCAACACACTCTGCTTTGTCAATTTAGGTTTCTTCATCTCTCTCCCATGCTTAAATGTCTTTCTCTTTTGAGTTTAACAGTCAATAAAGGGCCTCTGACAGTGAGACAGTCACCAAAATTTCTCGGCTGCCGAACACTGAATTGGAATAGAGCATTGCTTTAAAAATAGCGAAATGAAGGATATATGACTAAGCTTTGTAAGGTCAGCGGTTTTCATACAACCACGATCCATCACCTTCCCAGCATGTGCTTCAGCTAGAGAACTGCCCTTTAGTTCGTCAGTACTTGGCGATAACGACTCTTCAGCTCATTTGAGCAATTATATGCATCAGGGCAAATGTTCTGGATGATTGCCTCTAGTCTGAGTTACTTTTAACAGCAACAAAAACATAAACGTAATCGGCATCTCTGTTCTTATTCAGGAAATGTTTTTTGCCTACTACTACTACTAATACAAATAATAACAATGATAATGATAATAATTATTATAGACTGCCAGTTTTACAAGATTTTTTTAATTCAAGTTTAAAAGAGGGCAACAAAAGTTTAAACGACATGTCTCAGTCATTCTACAGCTTTGGTGTCACACTGGCAACTACTCAGTAAACACTAGATTGCTAATCTAGACTTTGGAACAGAGTGTAGGGCCTTTTTTCCAATGACTGCAGTGCACAGCCTTACACACACACACACGCACGCACGCGCACGCGCACGTGCGCGCGCGCGCGCGCACACACACACACACACACACACACACACACACACACACACACACACACACACACACACACACACACACACACACACATATATATGGGAAACATGCAGTAGTAAAGTGTCTTAAGCTAGCCCTTATACTCATGCATATAACACATTTCTACTAATTACATATTCTTGTGTTTGTACTTGAACTTTTCTGCCATCACATCAACTGCAAAGAGATCTAGATTACCGCTAGTGGCCGGGGCACACTGTAGCAGACACAAGTGTACATGCACAATTAATCATGCAGGGATGTTCCTACACCAACACCCTTCACCCTTGCACGTTCCACTCCAGCCGGGGTTACGAAAATGTTCTGATTGCACATCCCTTTGAAGTTCATATAGGCTTCAAAGCAGTTATTTATTAGGTCATTCCTGTTTAACATTTTAAGAGGTGTTTGGTTTGTTCCATTAACACATGCAAAGAGGAAAGTGTGATAAAAATGTGCAGAAATTAAAGGAAGTTGCATCCACGGAGGAGTTATTTATGTGTATGGTTGTTTTTTTAGTCTTTTAAAGATGATTTGTGTGTGACAGCACGCACTTTCTAGGCAACTGCCAGGAAGGCTGCTTATATCCAATGTGTTTACATACTGTATCTTTTTTCAGTGGTTAGCAGTGCGCTAGTATCACGCAGACAATTGTTAATTATATTTCAACGTGCTAACTACTGGGAAATGTGCAATTAATTTCTGTTGTCCATCGCTGAACTAGATGATTGCTTTTAATACAAATCTATTTATATCAAATGACAAACCCATCTCTGAGGGTGCACAGATCTAAGGCATTATGTTAATAACATACTCCTCCTTATTGGCTCATTGCATCACATTTAGCCTGGAGTTTTGGAGGATAAAATGAACATTAACTAAAAAAAAAAAAAGGGCTATCCTCCATTGGAGCATTAAATTGCCTTTAAAAATCAAATCCCAGTCCAAGCATCTCCAAAATAAATTTGATGTAGTCTAACTCTGATACATGCTCAAACTTCACAAACTGTAGGATGTTGTGCATGCTGAGGGCAACTTCTAGTGCCTACTGTATGTCCAACTTTGACATCTATTTGGCTGAAATAGGATGTGATGACTCATGATTTAAGTGAGAGATTGGAAACTCATTCAAATTCAATATTTGTGATTCACTGACAAAGTAAGAGAACCATCTGCTTGGAGACAAGTGAGAAAGAGCTGGGGCACAGATAAGAACCCGATTCAACACAAATTACACTGAGCAAACTATCTATTCAAATACAAAATGGCCAATATATCTGCCGTCTCTGAACACATGTACTGAATCTGCAGTCAAAACGGTTACAAGGTTACATGAACAGTGCTAGTGCATATTTCAATAGTCGTGACTGTGCAAAACACATGGGGGAGGAGTGTGACACCTGACAACCTGGGTGGAAACAGCTAAAACTGAGGAGGGTGACAGCTTCAGTGACAGAGATATGCTGCGTTTCAGTGTGTGGGCAAAATCTCAGATTCATTTCTCTGCCCACAAGATGATGCATGCATCTGTGAATATATATGTCTGTACATGTGCATCTGTGTTTGTGGGTGTTCACATTGCTGTGGCAGCATTAGATAGAAATGTACTCATCTCCTGGTACTATTAGTCATCAGTGTGCTATTCTTACTGGTTTACCATATTGTTCAATAAAAAGCTCAAAAATGTGGACCAAAATTTATTTATCCATTATATTTATCCTTGTTAGCAAAATTGCCAAAATGCTATGACCCCGACCATGGCTCTGAAATATCAGCAGCCTGACTGTGCTGTGCATTGATAAATCCATGCCGCTGTCCATGGTACTGAAATATCAGATGGATTTGTAATTGTGCCCTTTTCTCTCAGTCTCTCCCAATCTACTATTTGCTATATATGCTCAATTCTATACTGTGTTGTGGCCTATATATACTTTACAGAGTGGTGTCACTTTTGTAATTATAGTGATAAGTAGCAATGTGTATAGATAGACACACATAGACACACTGCTGCCTGTCATACTCTTATAATATTTCTATGATCATTCAATAGCATCTGTGCTGCTCAAAATACACGCCCAGGAGGGAGCCATGACTACAGATGTAGTTATAGATATAGTGTCAGTATTAAGTTGGGTTAGGATTTGGGCCATTCCCTCTGTGAAAAATAATAAAGTCCGTTTCACATCCGACCACACCCAGCAGTAGGTCAGGTGACATCCACCCTCATACATTTTCATCTTGTGGCTGTTTCCACCCATCCAGGCGACGACACAATCCGTAAAATAAGGCCAGCAAAAAAAGTCTCAATTTTAAGGGTGCTAAAATGCCAAAGTAACAAAAAGTGCAAAAGTTATGCACCTTAAAACAAAAATATATTAGCGTGGATGCAGCCTCAGCAATGTTACATGCTACAACTTTGCAACATATTTCAGTAGGCTTGACTGTTAGAGCTGCCAAACCAAGCAGTAAGTCATTTAGACAGCAGGCGGGCAGGTAGTAAAAAAAATAATGTTAGTTTGAGAACAAAGCAGTACAAATTGCCACCATTATGCTATACTCATACCGAAGGCTGGAAAAAGCTTACCTTTACATAATAGTGTCTTACTGTGTGTCGACAAACAGGAGTTAAACGGATTTTTTAATGGTTGATATGGCTTGCATACACACAAGTGAAAAATTTCATCTGAATGATTTTCATCTCCTCTATACACACGGACGCAGTGTGTGTCTCAGTGTGCTCTGGAGTGAGTACTTGCATGTGGATAGGCCAAAGGGTTTGACATTAGCAGACGGAGTCCTCCTTCCCCACATGCTGCCCATATGTCATGCCAAATCTCATCTCATCTAGCTCTAAGAGAAGGTGCTGCTGGCTGCTGAAAGGCCACCTTCCAAACAGATATCATCAGCGTGACACCCTGACCTGACTGGAGCTGAGGGCACCAGCTTTGCTCCATATCATATCCAGTTGCATTAAGGTGGAAAAGCAGGGTCACAATGTACTGAAATAAAAACACAAGGCTGATCCTTCACTTCCTACGCCTCACAAAGCACTCCAAAGTCAAGAAATAAAAAGGATCAAAGGTCAATAGTTGGTCAATAGCTGCAGTTTTAACAGTTGTAGTAGCAGGAGTGATGGCACAACAAACAGAGAAATAAAAAAGGAGAAACAGTACGGTATGCCAATGCTCTCTAAGTGCCAATGCAATCAGTATGCTAATGATCCGGTTGATCTTGCTGTGTCTCCAACAGTGTCCCTAAATGCAACCGAATTTGACATACACCCAAGTGAAGTCTCACTGTTTCCACTGACCTTTTGGTTTTGCGTTTGTTCTTCATACAAGTCAGAATGCAAGTTACAAATGGTGGAATCACTGCTAGTTTGTATCTAGATATGCCTTTTTACCCTCAAAATATTGCCCTGGATGCATCTACAGTAGTCATATTCATGTTAGCCATTTTGTTCAGTGCCAGCAGCTCAATACATTACATTTTGATTTGTCTCCTTTTGTAGAGATTAGACATACACAGTATTTGGTATTTTATTCCACCACTCGCTGGCCTTTCCAGTCCATGTGCAGTCAAGATATAAATTTATATATATTTAGTGCCACATTAATACTGCTGCTTACCCTTCTAGGATTTTGTTCTGTTTGCGACTGCCACTAAGTTAAAATAAATGTGAGGAAGAAAACCTGTCTGCATGAACCAGCCAGAAGAAAGGCTTTGATACCCTGATTTTCTTACTCAAATTCAAGGCTTTAGTTACTTTAGGGCTCTGGAAGAGGAATCGACCGGCAGATGTCATGGCACTGAATAAATTGTTGTCTCTAGCTCTACCCTGGTTTGTTCCCTATCTATCTCATTTCACTGGTCTCTCTCTCCCTTATATACTCACACATTCTTTCTTTTATACTGCGTTTTGTGTGACTGAGTGGCCATGAATCAGGGCACTGCTGTGCAAGGGCGCTCAGTTAACCAAAAAGGTGTAACAGTAAAATTAAATATTCCCCGCAAAACTGCTGAAACCCAGGGGTCCAAGTATATGACAGACTATTGCTTGAGCAGCACCACTGAATAATCCTATCAATATTTAAAACACAGGTGCTGAATTAAAAAAAATAAAATAAAATAAAAATCTTTTTTCATACTGGTCTTTCCATTATATCGAGATGAAGAAACACAAGCAGCATGTAGAATCTGAAAAAATTGCAAGACCTCTTGCCATTCTCCAGCTCTAACATTTCTCACATTAAAGCATACAGATCTGTTGTGACCCAACCCACCATATCAGACAATAAAAAATAAAGTAGAATCCAAGCCAGTTTCTGTCTAGTCCAACAAAGAAATGACTTCGGGTGGTGAGATAAAAAGAAAAAAAAACAAAAAAAAACAGCTTCAGTCTCCATCTCCTCCCTACTGCTGAGAAATCACACAACATCCCCAGTGCTTGTGTGACATCTAGTGGTCAACCTGGGTACAGACATGCTCTAAGAATTATTTGAATGTGTGTCATGCCGGTAGCTCCACACATAATAAGTGGTGTAATTCGTCATACACTGCAACCACTTCCATGCCTGGCGGAGACTTTTGAAGTTTTTGGATTGCACTCCATAAACTCTGACATAAACAGCATTCAAGTGCATTTTAAGTGGAGAGACGTGACATCCATACAGTACAAGTACAGAACATGAAAAGTGTGGTTCACATACAAACACATTAGTATGACTCTACAGAAGGGCCTTCCAGCGACAACACTGATTCTGTTTCAACCATCACCACCACACAGCAAGACTTGAACACCGCACATTTATAATTCAACGGCAAAAACAAAACCTGATCCATGGCCAAACCTGAACTACCTGATCACAATCTGATGAAAAACACTGATGATTCAATACATATGTGGCCAAATTCTCTAAAGAACTCTTTTATAGATAGAAAAGCAAATGAAAAAGCACGATCAATTGCTTTGTGATGATACCTCCTCAAGTTGCTGTTAGAGGTTGATCAAAGTCAAGCCCCTCCATCTTTCGACCCTCACAAAGACATGATAAAAATCGAAGATCATACACACAAAGACACAAACATTGTGGCAAACATCAGGTTTTCTCCACTTTTGTCACTGTGGCTCGCGGCACTTACCTGTGGGCTAGTTGTTCAATTGTCATGTGGCCATGATAGAAATAACAGTTTGCTATCATTCTGTCAGCATGGGGCAGAAAAACATTAGCTTGCTCTGAAAACAAGCATGCACCAGGTGGTGCCGTCTCTCAGTGGATAAGCAATTAGCTTTCTAGGGTCCAAAACTACAGTTTGTCCCACACAGAAAACAGGCAACACCTGTGCATGCAGCCGAGTGGAGCCAAGACTCAGCATTGCATCATAGAAAACATCCAACAGGGGAGTATTAAGTTGCCTTTTTCTGTATGCGTTTTTGGAGAAGGTTGACAGGAAATGAATAGAAGAGGTCTTGGGCAGGGGAGAGGCAGTGAAATAATTTCATATCAGAGCATGTTAAGCAAGCAAAGAGGATTGCAGCATGGAAATTATGCAAGTGAAACGTTAATTAAATTTAAGTCTGAGAAGGGAAAATCAAAGTGACGGAACTGATGGAGAGAAGAAAAGTAGAACTTAGATTAATGTATTGGGAAAATGGGTGGAGAGAGACATACAAATTAGTTAAGAAATACACAAGCGAAAGATGGAGAAATAATGTGTAATGGAAAAAAGAAATTCAACAGATGGTTCTTCGAAGTTAAGAAAAATTCATAAGAGCGGACGAGTGGGTAATGGGGGAGATGTCACTCATCATGAGGTCAGGAGAAAGCAGAAAAGGTCCACTGCACAGAATCAAGATGAGATAGATACATTTTAGTCAGAAAAATGGATAGAACCACTTACTGAGGCTACAGTCTATCCTGATACAATCTGGCGGGAGAGAGAGCGAAATGGTGAGATCAAATAAAAAGAAAAGGAGAGAGAAAGGGACAGACAGGAAGAGAAGAAAGAGAAGAAAGGATAAAAGAGAAAAAACATTTCACATCCTTCAAAGTACATTCTGCAGACAACCAAGCATTGCTCTGGGGCCACCATCCGGGGACAGTCTCTGAGTCAGGATCACCCTTTTCCTCCATCAATCCCATCATCCATCCCTTTCCACCCAATAACCCCAAAGCACAGCAGAAGGCAAGACTCACACCGTGGGGTCTATGCAGTAGGAGAACATAATGATGACTCTTCTATCGTCATCATATTAATGGAAATAACCTTTACAAAGTGCTCTATTGTCGGTGTATGAACACATAAAAACTGTACATGTGATCGTAGAGACAGTGTCAAAATGCAAATCGTGTTCTTGGAATTAGAGGGTTCTATCATGGTGGAGGGGAGTTATGAAATATTGAGCTTAAATGTGCCAACCTAATGTGCCATCGGGCAAACCTTTCTTCAGGATTCTATGTCATGTATAAAGCAGGCAATGCTTCAAACATCATAAACATATGACTAACTTCATTAAGCAAGTCAGATAGAGCCTGATAATTTCAACTGCTCAAAATGCTTTGGCCAGAACTAGATGGTATAAATAACTTCAAGTGGTTGCTTTCTTGGCTGAGAACTTCAAAACAAACACAGCGAAGCCATTATGCTCACACTGTGTGCAAATATCCTTTTTCCTGCAGCTGCTGCGCAGTCACTCGAGCAGATGCAATGTCTTGCACCTTTAACTTTAGGCCTCTTTCCTGGCAATTTGAGATGCGCTTGTCTTCTGCAGCACTTTGGGAATGAGAAACCCAACAGTGTAAATGACAAGAAAGGGTGATCTGCACACCCCAGCCACCTCACGCCTGGTGCACACAAGCCGTAAGAAATAAGACCCCACTGAGGACTATTTGCTACAAGTGGTGCAACAAAAACAGAGTGGAAAGTATCATCATTTTACAAGCTGTGCTATCAGGATGGTGGAGTGTTGTCCTTCGACTGGAAGTCTCGCGTTAAAGCAGAGCATCAGTAGACATCCGCTCTGGTTAAGTGTCCCAAAGCAAGAAATTGAATCCTGCTCTGTAGCTCACCCTGACCTTCCACCCCACCCTCAGAGACTTCCTTTAAAGGTATAATTAAAGTGTCAAATTCTTACAGAATCTCGTTCGTTGCTATTCTGCCCCATCTAGTGGCTGGAAACTGCGTGTGCATGTGGCAGTGTGGTTGGGTTGTGGTCTCGAGCTGTCAACCGCTACAGAATAGTGGACACAAACAGCCAGGGACCAGCATCACTCTGTAGAGAGGTGGAGGTAATACATAATAGAGCTCCACTAATATGTGTTTAAGGATACAGGATGGATACAGAAGCCACGTTTGTGCAATGTTTTTGAAAAAATCTAAAAGTTGTCCCGACAGCATTTGACTGTTTTCTATTGATAAGTCATAGAGTATTGACACATTTCACATTGTACAGGTAATCATCATTATCTATCACTAATAAATATCATTAGAGCTAAATCTGTGCCATTACAGCCTTTCCAAGTGATTAATTAGATGGATTTTAATTATCTTAACAAGGATTAAAGCCTTAACAGATATCGAGGATTCCCTACTGATTGTGGGTTAATTAATTTCCTTGCAAAACAGCTATGAAAATCCTGAGGAGAGCTATAACGTCAGTCAACTGTCTGTTAGTTTTAAGGTATCATTAAGCCCATTTGGAAATAGGACTGGTGTGTGAATTCAATTGAGGACTTTGCCATTATGGATAAGTTGCAAGTGTGTTGTTGGGGGGGATGTCCAGCAGGTCAAGCTGTGGCCCTGTGGACAGCAGGTACAAATGGGTGTGAAACCTCAGACTACTACAGCTGTGAGCCGGTCTCTCTGACTGTTTGATCCGAGGGCCGCAGACATACAGGCCATTGAAGGGATGAAAAGGTCCATCTTCTGTGTCTTGGCCAGGTGGGGTGTTTATGAGTGACAGAAAAAGAGAGAAAGAGAAAGAAAAGAGAAGGAGAAATAGGAAAAGAGAGCAGAGTGGCCACCTCTGTTTATCCCACCACCACAATTCCTGACTCTATGGTGCCTTAAAATCCCATATTTCAGGGTGCTCCTCTGTCATGCTCCTCCTGGTTCACTGCTGAGAGGCTGTTCCTTCAAAGGATCAGGGCATACTTAAATAATCCGGAGCTGGGAGGTCATACCCATCTTCCTCAGAGCACTAATATTCATTGCAATGAAATTTTAATAAGTCAAAAGGTCTGCAATCCTGCAGCCAGTTATTAGAGAGAATGTCCCTGCTATGAAACCATCCATCTTACAACCCTACTGTACAATTTCACTGACCATTTCCCGACTAGGATTACCTTAAAGACCTCTTTACACCCCCAGCTACTTTGAACTTGTCTGTAATTACTTCTGACTCGTCTTAGCACAGCTGCTGGGCAGAAGTGGGGCCAACCAGCCCCTCGGATAAGCCCTCAAAAAGAAATAGAGCAGAACCATTATGAGGAGTGACACAGGAGCAAGACCACCTTGAAGCTTCTAGAGACAGGTTAGTGGGTTAAGGCTCAGGATCAGGCCAGGGCTATTGTGAGAGATGGAGCTTTTAAACAGGAGGGGTTGCTATGAGGCCTCACAAGGAACAAAAGAAGAGGATGAATGTAGAGGGGACAGGGTGGGACCAGGGGTCAAACAATATGGAAATGACTGCAGGGTGGCTCCCTACAGAGGCCATCCATGTATGTTTTTACTTTTAGTCGTGTATTCCTGCAGCAAGCAGTGTGTGGGGAAGTTTCTGGATTTGTACCTCCGTTTTTTCATACTCCTCATTTAAACCAATGGGCAGTGATGGGCATAAGCTCGCTTGTTAGCCAAATGTACTGCCAACTGTTCTCATTAAGTCAGATAAAGTGTGTTCTATCAAAACCGAGGGACAAATTTAGAAGCTTTTTTCCCACCCAACTATCTGACAATGGAAAAAATAATGGCTTGAAACTTAAAATGTCAAACCATCCTTCTATGTTCAGAAGTATACAACGCTAAAATACAGAGTAAAGACGAGGAGACAAGGGATGGTAAGGGAAAGGTTAGCAGAGACATCCATGATGAATCACAGCGGTTTACCAAGGTTCACGGTGAGCTTGATGCGGCCTCCGTCCAGCTCCAGTCGCAGGGTGTCTGCTGACTCCTTGGAGGTGGTGGCCATGAGCAGGCCGTATGCCCGCTGAGACATGAAGCGCAGGGCCACGTCCTCGGCCTCTGTGTGCATGGTGACCGGCATGATGATCTTCAGGTACATGCTGCCGTCATAACTCAGCACCGTCGCCTCTGGATAGGGGTGAAGGAGAGGACAGAAGAGTGACAAAGAGGCTAACACATGATATGTGGCAGAGGCAAAGAGTCAGGTGAACCCAGAACACAGGCATGGAGGTCGCTTGGGTATGACAGCACAGCATCGACAGCCAAGTGCAAGCATAAAATTCAATGTCAGTCCAAATCACACTGAAACAAATTCAGTTATCTTTTCAAATCTTCCCATGTGATATAACTGAGCCCCAGTTTCATCAAACACTACAGATCAAGGTTTAGAACATGTTGATTTGTCACATTATATCAAACAAAAAAGGTTTGGTCTTATGCTGAGCATTATATGAGACACATTTTTCTTTCTCTTTACCCTTTAAGCATTTAAAATGTAACCACAACTAATATAAAATCCACTATTGGTCACAATAGGTGTATTTGAGTGCCAAATCTGCAACATAAGATCAAGGGAAGGCTCAGTGAAAATGATGATCAAAACCAGTAAACCCAATACTTCTCACATCGATAAAAAGATAATATCAATCATTGCTGTACTTATCAGCCATCTGAGTGGGATTGGCGGTTTGATGACAGCATGCAGACTCCAACCCTAGGCCTCTCTTTTTGTGTTTTTGTTATTGCTCCATTGTGCCATGTCATTTTGTTAATAAATATTGTGTCAAGTTAATGTTTGGTGTGCAGGATATACCAATGACGTTTTTCATCCCTATTACATTTACATCAGATGACAAATTTGCCATCCGAAGCACAAAATGAAAACATACATTATAATAAAAGAAAGGAAACTCTCTTCAAGCTTCAGAAAATATCAATAGCAAAAGTGCAGCTGGTCTCTGAGACATCCTTATTCCCACTAGGCACAAATATGGTTACTCCATCGGGACTCTGACATGCCATAAATAGATTGTTGTGCAGACTGACAGTTCCCTGCATACTGCTCTTACTTTGCAGTGTGGGTTGATATGTGTCACCATAGGCTAACGTGAGTCACTGTCAAAGGCTAGTTCTAACATTTAGGTTTGGGAGGGTACAAATAGCATGATGTTAAAAGAAGCTGACAAATCCCTGCTTACAGGTGGGCAAACAGGACAAGGCAGCCAGATTTGAAAGGAGTGTAACGTAGACACACACTGGACAATACACAATACAACCAACTTCTCTGATACCACTTAATAAAAATGTGATACAATCCCAATGAAAACAATTCCTAGTACACAAAACCTTCCATTATTATCACCAGTTCAAAACACCACCAGCGCCTTTCATTTTAGTGGCTTGGTGGCATCAATCATCTAGGTTTCTGCCACTAGTTATCATTGATTGTAATTACACCCTATTAATCTATGCACTTAGTCTGCTGACACAGAGGAATATGCGGCAGGTTATTAGGAAAATGCTCTGCATCACGTCCCTGCAGTAGCGCAAAGCTCCAATAGATGGCAGAAGAGCATCACTAAAACCATACCTGTCATCAGAGCACCCAAAGACAAAACAGTTAAAATATCACCCTTCAAAATAGAGACATTTCATCCTCTACCTCCACTGTCCTGATTTGAGTCCAATCTCTCCTTCCCTCATTACCCTCCTTGTCCCTAAAATCCCATACTATCATGGCTCACTCATCCCCACGTACGTGCAAACACAAACCATGAAGCGAGGCGCCTGCAGCTAATTGGAATGAATCAGACGTACGTGGTGTCATTTGACTAGCGCACCTCCCCTCGCGCGGTGTATACGCTGCCTGGGTTTGCATGACTGGCACAGATGGCGGCAGTGGGACTGGCTGTTACGCCACACTGCTGCCGGCCTCTCGGCGCTTCAGCCCCCCCTCGCAGCCGGCGGGCCCCTAATGCCACCCATCCCCGGGTGGCATTTGGTTCCCGCAAATGTCCCAGAGGAGCTCTTACTATACAGCAGCTGCTTGGTTGTGTCAAATACAAGGCAGCACATTCTCAAATGCTCATTCTACACTTGTTTTCGCCCTCTGCCTTATTGGATTGCGTGTGAAACATTTACGATTTAGCAGCATTAACTGTTTCATGTTTTGAGCATCTGTGATTCCCTTTGCACACTTCATGGGAACTGTACTGTATGATGGCTTGATTATGAAGAGGTATTTTTTGCAAAGCATAGCTGTGGATAAAATCTAGAGCAACATCACCTTTAACATCACCCTCCTTACCGATTTCACAATTGGTCCCCAGGTATCCGGTGCCGGTGCAATCACATATGTAGCGGTTCCAGCCCTCTTTGCACAGACCTGCATTGCCACAGGGGGTGCTGCTACATCGCTTCTGCAGTTCACGGGTACAGAAACTGCTCACGCCAAGAGCGCTTTGTATCTCAGCTAGACGGCGGACATCACGGCTCTTGCCATCGATGAAGAGGTCGCGGACGCAGCCTACGTAGCCATAGTTAAGCAACGCTGTCCAAACCTCTGGTGGGAGGATGAGGTCCGACTTCGTTTCGGGGAGCCCACCCAGGTACATATCACTGTCCAGGTCCAGGATTTCACTGCCCTCTGGGGAGCTGAAAGGCATGCTGCGGCTGTTGACAGAGATAGATCCTAGAAGACAGAAACACAAAGGAACTAATGTTAACTACTGAATATCAAAACATAAAAAAATAAATAAATAAATCTTTCTGATATGTTGGCAAATGGATACATCTGCATGTGATGCAACTTATGTGTATGTGTATGTTTTTGTATGTCTGAGCTTGCAGCTTGTATTAAGTGAGTAACTCAAAGACAGAGTGAAAATGAATTGAAGAAGTCTGTTGTCTGGACAGGTGGGTGAGCAGGTGAGAGGTCAAGTGGTGGAGGGGGGCAAGTGAATGGTTGGGTGGAAGGGGCAGTAAGCAGATAATTTAAGGACACAGAACACAGACGGAGTAACATGCAGGAGACAAGAAGAATAGATGAGTCGAGTGTGTGTGTGTGTGTGTGTGTGTGTGTGTGTGTGTGTGTGTGTGTGTGCGTGTGTCTAATGTGTCTATAATAGGCTAAATGGAGGAGAAGGGAAGCAGAATGCAGCAGGGAGTGGGTGAAACAAAAGGCCCTCTCTCTTTCTGTGATTAACGACTCCGTCTTAATTTTCTATTAAAAGCCAATTACAGCAGGAGCAGCAGTGAGATCACATGCTTGCGCGCGCACACACATATACACACACACAAACACACACACTCATTCACATGCTTCCTCATTATAAGATGCCATTAGGGAGAGATATAATGTCCAAGGTGCTTGCCCACCTACAGACCATTCATCAGACACCACACACTCAAGCAAGCAGATGCCCCTGTTCGTGCCCACATGCAGGCGGAGACATTAGAAAACAGCAAACAAGTACGAGAACTTAACTTACAAATACCACTAGATGCATCATTAATAGTTGTGTGCCCATTGCTTAGTTTTGTTTTGACATGTTTGGATTAGCATGAAAAGAAAGATGGTTTTAGACTACGTCAAAGCCAATTCAGTCTCCTTCTCTGCGCAGCTGAGTCCTCCTAATGAAACTCTTTCAATCTGCTGCCTAAACAAGCTCCAGAATACAATGGAAATATGAATATATAATAGATGTACCTTAAGTCCTGTAGAGCTAGCAACAGATATGACCTTTTAAAAGGCAACTGTGCAGTACATATCTAATACAGCCAATGCACTTGCTCCCTATTGTATTTATAGGGAAGGGATAGTTTGTTTAAATGTTGTAAAAAGGTAAACAGAACTGTCAAAATGTTTTAATGTTCATTAATGATGATGTCACCAAATAACTATTTACCACAGTCAAAATTACACTACTTTTCTGTTGTACTTCCCTGCTTCACTAAGTGCTACACAATTTAATAAACCTGACATGCTGCCCATTGGGAAAATGCTGAATCTTTCACAGGTGGTTGGAAGGTAAATACTGACATGAATCCATCTCTTGATGTGAAACGTGGATGATGAATGTGAATAAGTGACCATACGGTAACACTGCAATAAAAAGTTTTCACAATCAAATTGTAAATGAGTTGTCGGCCACATGACAACTTGAAAGCGCCACTCACCTTTTCTGCCTTCCCTCTGGAAATCCACATGGCACCATTCCCCATCATTGACCTTCTTGTTGCTAGCCTTCAGCTTTGTTTTTCCAGAGCCCATATCAATCAGCAGGTACAAATACCCGTCCAGCAGCTCCATGGCAAAGTAATCAGTCTTCAGCTCCCTACCAGGCTTCTGCTCTTTGGGGCCCTGAGGGCGGCCGTGGCTGAAAAGCAGGAGGCCGCTGGGCTCCGTCGTGCGGAAGTCGAATGAGATGGATCCTGTCTTCTTGGTGTTCCACTTGGGCAGGGAGATGTAGGACTCGGGGGTCTCAAAGGTGACGGGGTCCAGGGCTGCCACGTCCTCACAGCGAAACACCAGGTCGCCATTCAGGGTTATTTTGGGATCGCGCTCAATGGCCAGCCGTGACAGCTCCAACTTAAAGTCGTTGTTCTTGTACACCACCTGCAGGACGTGAAGGAGAGCAAGAGCTTACAAGTGTGTAATTCTATAGGAAACAGTGGTGGTGAGGTGCAATTGTGGATTCAAATATGGCATCTAGAAATGGATTAGTATTTAAAAGTGGACTTCGCTTTAGCCTAAAAACAAAATGCAGCTGCAACAGAGAAGAACATTCTGTCCACAACACTAAGAGCCTGCAGATGCATCCTAATTGCCCAAATTAATTTCAAGTGTCAGTTACAGCGGCTGCTGGGAAATCTTGTCTGCATGGGGAAATTATGAATCAAAACTTGAATGAAATACGTTCCGTTCTCTTGGACCAGCACTGTGAAGCCAACACTGATACAACATGCTACACATGCTGCTTTTCCATCTCCAGCCTGCAATCCTCTGACAACACATTTAGGTCAAACGGGTGCTCAGTTTACTGATGCTCCTCACTCCTTTCATTGATTTTACTGATGCCTGTGAGTGTTTGGGGTTGTGTGGGTGCACAACATGCTCAGTGCATAAAGCTCTGATCACCACTGTATAAACTCCTAACTCCTGGTCAAATCCAGAAAATGTACAAACTATTTGTTGTTGTACTAGAACTGTAGCTCAGAAATGTCAGGATACTGTATATGAACAATAAATGGAACAAAATCAAAAGGCTCCGGGGGATATTCAGACGCAGAGAGTAGTGAATGTTGCCTACAGCCTTAATGCAAATGTCTCCAACAGCCTTTGATGAAATATGGCTCTATTGTTTCAGCTCAAAGTGTGTCTATGCCTCCCTGTGTGCATTCATAATGGATTAAGTGCTAAAGGCAAAGTAAATTATCCTCGTCTTTCATAGTTTCAGTTTTCCTTTTATTTGCTGAACACTCTGCAGACAGCGTTTTGAGAGGCCGTCCTCAAGGTAATAGTGTGAAACAGCTGAGGTCTCTGCGTTTGTTTGTGTGTGTTTCCCCTGATTGTAGTGCTCTTCATGCTCTCTCGTACACCCACACATACTCGCTGACAGGTAACACAGAGGAAAAAAATGCCTTCTCTACATTTCTATCTTTGTTTTCTGCTGCTGTCAAGGCTATAAAGATTGTCCTGTTATTGTAAAGGCCCAGGTTTGATCCTGGCAGCACATGTCTTAAGCTGACTTGTCACTGAAGACATGGAAAAGCTACTTGCTGACAATAATGCGCACCAGTTTCAACTCAGTTTCATACCTTCTGGATAGCCGTTGATTGCTATCAATTTTGGAGGACTGTATAAATCAACTGGCAGAGATTTGAAACTTATCCGAGAAAGCAGTTCCCATTATTAGTCCTCAAATCCGTTTCTGTCACATTTTAAGGGGGAAATTTGGTACAACTTATATTTGAAAAATGATATTGAATTATCATCTGTGCATTAAGTCACCATTTGCTTTTTGTTTGTATTGGCCAGTTATCATATTTGCAGCACTGAAAGGCTCGCCCTTTGTGATGTGGTCCACCGTATTGGTTTTTGACTATCTAATTTCACCAGACTGCTGCTGTCATTGTCTCTCACAGTATCTCTTTCAAACGCCCTCCAATCTACCTATTTTTTCACATGTAGCACACACTCTCTCTCTTCCTCTCTCTCACCCTCTCTGTCAAACACCTACACATAGGCACAGAATGAACCACAAGAACACTGATAAGCTGGGTTATTCTTGAACTTAAGCCTCCTTTGGTTTTCCCATATATTGGCCACGCTGCCACATGTACTGTACAGCTCATAATGTCGTCATTAGCAGAGATTAGTACTGGTAATTAGCAATGATAACGCTAAAACTGGCAGCTAATAAGGCGTGAGCTTGCCTGGCTTAAGGTGAAAAAAAAAAAAGCGGTAGGTGAAAGAGAGAAAAGGCAGTGGGAGGAGGCAGAAGATGTATTTATTTTCAGGTATTTATTTGTGCTTACCCATGCTGCTCAGTCTCAACAAAAATGCAGCCTGGTGTTTGTTTTTTTGTTTTGTTGTCTTTTTTTTTTTTTTTTTTTTTGCAAAGGATCATAGAGTATGTTGGGAAAAGATGGGGCAGGTAACATGCTGTACCAGAACACTTTCAGGCCAGTTAGTTTCTGCAATGTGGCTCTACAAGTTTCAGGTAGTGTTGGGTGGCTACAATGAAAAATTGGATTTTTCTTTTGTTTTCTGCAGACTCAGAGGGTTAAAGGGTCCAGGCATATCTTTAGTCAATGGGGCCAGTGGAAGCTGATGTCAATAAGTCCATGAAACACTTCTGTTCTGACCACTTACTCAGTGAAGCGATGGTCAAACCAACATGAAATTTAGTGGGATGATCTCTAACGTTGTTGGTCGGGTTTAACATTTCCCCTTGATTAAAACTTGGGTCAGTGACAAAGCTGATTGTGGCAAGCTTTCAATTATATTTACTGGAATGCTCTTGGTTCCTAATAGATGAATCATAATGTCAACAGGGACTCCTTGACCTCCTTGATCAAGACTCCAAATTTGCCATGATATTTAAACATATACACTGATGCTCATGAGTGGATCCCTTTCAAATTTGAAAAAACTGCATGAGCTCTCCTTTAGCATGAACCTCGCCACTTCTCACTAACCTCAAAGGTCAACTAAGAAAAGATAAATAAATGTAAAAGACACATTGCTGAATAGGGACTTGGGGCTGCTATCAGGACTTTGGACTTTAAGTCTAAATCTGTACAAGTCTTGACATCTGCCTGCTATCTGACAGTGAACAATGCATGTCTATATGTAGACCAGTAATAGCTGCATCTAGCACCACAAAGTTTCTATCAAAATACTAATCAACACCAAGCACTGGTGGAAGAATACAAGGGAGGGGTGTTAAGTTCTGAGGGAGGCAAGGGAAGGAAGACAGTGAATGATAAATGGAATGGAGACAAAGGACTCAGAGGGGCAAAGCAATGCATGGGAGCACCGAAGTGTGTGAGGTATCTGAAAGGTTTGTCAAATAATCTGCGCCTTTGTAAAAGGTGAAGGACCCGGACGATCTGCACTCAGTCAAGGGTAGGTTCTGTATAAATGCATGTGTTGACTCAGCATGTAGACCATATGCCTTTCTTCCCTATCTTCAAACCCTTGAGGCTGCCTGGCCTGATGCAGACACTGTGTCTTCTCCAGCACTGGGAGGGCAGGTCTCTGCAGCTCACCTAACAAGGCAAATCATCCGCTGGAGAGAAGCTTGCTGGTCTTGTGCTCTAATAAAAAAAACACTGTCAAAGGCTTCAAAAACTTTCAAATCTGAGCAGAGTTAACAATGAGTTAATCTCCAACAACTCAGTCTTTGTCACTGGCCTGACAAACAGAGTCACGGGGGGGGATTAACTGCAGTGATCTTTCTGAACTCAGAATGCGTGTGGCCCCAACATGGATTGTGGACTTTCTCACTGTTCGAACAGTATAGCTCATGCATGGCCAAGGCCCTCCTCAGGGGTGACTCCATTGATTTGTTTTGTCATTGAGAAACTCTGCAAATCTAAAACCCTGCAGGTCAGCAGTACAAAAGTAATCATTTTCTCCTGATGTACTTGGGCTTTTCAATGCCCAAGTACATCAGGAGCCCACGTACCACACAGAAGGAGCCTGCTCTTGCACAAGTGTCACAACAGATTCACAGACAATCCAACATCAATCCTTAAAGTTATAATATGAACTCATTTAGAAAATAATTGCACTAATTGGTTATTAGAAAGAACATCTGGAAAGGGCAAAGGGCAGGCTTTACACTACCCTTCTGTCAAAGTTTCAAATGAAAGTTGACTGTTGGTAGGTGGGGTGTGAGTGGGGCTGATGAACGACTCTAGAAGATTTTATCGTGCAACAAAGGTGAGACGAGGAGGAAGCTGCAGAGGAGGAGATAGAGCATCAATATGAAGTTGGGAGGGCAGAGAGAGAGTGAAAGAGTGAGGGCAAGGAGGAGTGTGAGAGCATTCATCCAGTGCATGGAATCAGTCGAAGAAATCAATTTTTAATTTGGCCGTCAGGATGGCAAAGCTGTCGTGCCAACAGTGCTACCATGGACTTAATTACACAAAACTGCCCCCGAGAAAGAGAAGATGAGAGGCAGAGAGAGGTGGAGAAAAGTGATGAGAGCGGTGGGAAGAGTGAGGATGGCAAGCAGGAGGGGAGAGCGAGAGAAAGACTGACATGGAGGGAGGAGTGTGAAATGGGCGATAGCAAGGTCACTGTTTGGAAGAGAGATGGGGAGGCGGAGGTTGTGGTGGAGAGACAGATGGTGACGTGCTGAAGAGAGGAATCTGTGGAAACGAGACTGGGGGGCTGAGGAGCAGAGATACACGATTTCACACCTCACCAGTCTGACTGGGAGCCTAGAAAACATATACATCACACAGTGTATGATCATAGCATGTGGGTGACTTTGAAAACACACACACACACACACACACACACACACACACACACACACACACACACACACACACACACACACACACACACACACACATAGAGCAAATAAAAACTTCATAGGGCTTCAGTGCCTTTTTTGGTGCCTTTTTACTCTTCTTCTGCTGTGCTCTTCTTTTGGATTTCTGCTGCCTGGAGGGTACTGGCCAAGCGTATCAAAGGCGTTTGACCACGGTGGCGGCATGAAAGCTTTGCCCCAGACCATAACACCACTGATAATCCGAGCTGTGCCACTGAACTAGCACAGGATGAAACACACCGCTGTCTACACCCCAGCCACTTACTTTCCTCTTTATTTCCAGCTACTGCTACTTTACCTGGCGCTCTCAGTTACTCTCATTGCGGGTTTTCTCAGTGCCTTTCTGCGTGACTACCTTTCTGGATCAGTTCCGCTGATGTAGTCATTAGAGCTTGACTGCAGCTGAAGTTGAGCCCATAAGACTCAAACGTCAACGAAAACAACCAGTAAGCTGCAGCTTCTAGTAAGGTCAAGTCTGGATCAAGCACTTTATCTTTCTGACATGTAAACACACCTTCTGGTCGCTTACTATACTAACACAAAAGGCGCATGATAACTCCACACAAAAGGAAATTCAAAACAGGACCTTCTTATTTGCTTTGGTGCTAATCTCAAAGCCATATCATGACCGTTCAACTTGGCTGCAGGCGCCTGGTACTGCTTCTGTAAACCTAGAGTCAACAGCACAATATGGAAATTCTCTATCTACAGTGGACCCATACTGTAGGAATCACGAGAAACTGCCTCATGCTGTCAGAAAAGCGTCTCCCTTGATTTGAGGAAAACAAGATTTAAAGAGACATGTTTTGCAGTGCTGACCCAAACCCAAGCTGCTAAATGAAAAATGCAGCCCTTGGCAGAAGGTCAAACATGAATGCCAATGTCAGATGTTTGCTGTTTACCTCTCTCTTGGATTTGTCTGCAGCATCTTCCCTTCGCTCTAAACCATATCTCACCTTTGCCTCAAAACTTTCACTTTTTCAGTTACTTTCCTTTTCACACTTAGCTGACAAACACATCTCCATTTTCCTTGAAACATTTTCTCTTCTCAACACTATGCATATTGAACTTGCACTTTTAATTCCTCATTTCCTCTGAGTCTATCCAGCAGTTTTAAATGCTCTGCTCTCCCACCATCTGCTCTGATATCACATTCCCAGCACTTTGCTCACATTGCTTTTTCACTTTCACCTTTATTTGTTGCCTTTAGCTCTTGCCATTGTCTGTTTTTCTACCATTCACACCACCCTCCCCTTCCCTGTGCTCCCTCTGTACGTTGACTGTAAATCCAGCCTTGTCTTGATGAGAGAGAGGATAGTTAAACGCCTTGGGAAGTTTAAGACCCACTAGGGATCCTTCCGATAGCAACCCAAATAATGAAAATGTAATTCTGCAGGCATAATTAAGTTAGAGATAGGGCGATTACTGTGCAATCCATTAAAAGTGATGGCAAAAGTAATTACTTATTCAATCAGCATGGTTTTATGAGGAAATGCGATGGCACCATGTTGCGTTGCCTCTATACAAGTCATTACATTTACAAGGGCATAATACTTTAAGCTGTGATTGGTCCTCTTGACAGCTTGTTACACCATGAATTAAAGCCTTGGTAAAAAATAAAAGTCTTTTTTCATCAAATTTGAAGAAATAAAATTTTTATAAGGCAACTGTCCTCTACATATCCATCCATGACTATGTGTGTATTAGTGTGTGCATGCTCGCGTAGCTGTGAATATAACTGAATCGGTCTGTTTGTGATACCAACCCACTGTGGTATGTGTAACGCCTGCGGATGTGTTTGGCCAGCAGCTGGTTAGGAGGAGCGGAAGGAAACGTGAAGGAAATAAACATTTGAAACAGATTCAGGATACTGTACATCTGACACCTCCTACTCTCAAATATGGGAGTTATATCTTCACAGACTGATGATTCTCAAGTGTGTTCAAAACAAATGTGCCAAGCAACACTGTGTGTTCTCGCTGTAACTTTGTGATGTGTGTATGATGGTTCTTTTGAATGGTGTTTTGTTTGGAAGAAAAAAATCTTGCCAACAGTGTTGATACACCCTTTGACTGATGCAAACAGGTAATCATTTGGCAAAAGATGCCCACACCTTGCCATGGTGTGGGCGGCAGAGCGTATTATTTTAAATGAATCACACACTGAGGGCTGGTGTGGTCAAAATCAGTTCAGCAACAAGCAACTACTACCCACTAAAATGAGGCATGTTTGATCAACTACATACAGTATATATTCACAAACTACACAGAGCCACTCACATCTTTAAGGCAGCCCATGAAGTTGTTGCTGACTGGTGATCCGGGCAGGTCGGCGGTGTTGGGGCTCCCTCCAATGTAGAAGAAGTCATCTGAGCCCAACATGGTGTAATCTTCCTGGGTGTAACCAGTGGTGGTCAATATACCATCCACTGAGATGGTCACCTGGCATAGGCGTGGCCCAAAGAGACAGATGAAAAAGACAAGAGAGATAGAGAGAGACAAATAGAGCAGGGATAGGCAGATACAGAGAATGATGAGAGTGGAGAGAAATCAGAAGAATGAGGAGGAAAAACAAGGAAGAAAGTGGATTAAACACTGGTGATAGGTGGGGCCGTTCCCCTATGTGGTATCGCTTGGTTGGTTGCTTTTGGTGCCAGTCAGACTGCGGGCTTTCACTCTAGAGTGCAGTTGCTAAGAGAAAACCAATGGAGCTGTCTAATCACTGGTAGAGGAACAAAGCTAACTTAGTTAAGTAATGGTATAAGCAAATTTTAACTATGTTATGCTACAGTGGATTAAGTGCGCCTTAAAGACAGGTAAAATTCAAAAGCAGCCACCATCGACAACTACCCAAACCAAATGCACTGAATCAAAATGTTCCACAAAGTCGAGTACAAAAGCACAATCTTACAGGTAGCCTTATTTTTAAAAAATTAACCAGGCTTTCCCTGTGATTGGCATACCTATTCTGCAACACTCCCGTGCTGAGTCAGTCCTCACTCAAGGAAAGACAAGAGAAAATAAATCCATTTTCAATATTCAACTGCTTCAAGTAACTACCAGCAGAAATAAATCCCTTTTCAATATTCACTTGCCTCAAGTCTCGTCTTTTGTGCAAGGTTACACATTCTGTGCTGCACGTTTGATCGCTAACACAGCAGAAAGCGCCGAGCGGAATCAAACACAGAGCCGCGAGCTGATGGTATGAGACAGTGTGGATTGAAATGCAGAAACAAGACTTAATATCCAAAAAAATAATTTAAAACAGATGCATGAAGGGTACATTTTTGAGGCTCCTCCAGGCTTTTCTGCCAGATAGCTGTCTTTTTTTCTTTTCTTTTTTCTCAAATTGTATTTTGATTTCTGTAATATTAAGTCTCAGTACACTTGTTTTACAGGAACAGGGTCGACACCCTGATCAAAAAACAGAGTCTGAACCTAGATTCTGATGGAATGTGTGGAGACGACTCTTGCTCTGATGCAACATAAGACAAGATGAGGTGAAGCAGCTGTTTTAACCAGACCCTTCCTCATCAGTTCAAAGAATAAGTGACGAGTGATAAGCTCAACTGAAATTAGAATGCTTCTCAAATGAAGATAAGGGTTTCCATCCACTCCGGCATTTTCTTGTTACAATGCAGCAAATTGCAGTACTCGTTGAAAATGTTAATAAGTTTAATTTGGCTAATTGTATTATATCATGGCTGTATTTGCCATCAGTGTCTGTTATGCTGCTATACAGACTTTCTGCCAAATAATGCTGTTTGATTTTTGTAGTTAGTGACCAATTTATTGTCTAATTATCCTAACAGAGCTGGCCTGAGCAAAAGTGAAGCACTCGTGTCTCTGATTCAACATCTGCTGTTCTGCATAAATATACACAGCTTAAATACAGCTCTGCAGGGAGCCGTGTACGCAACCATCTGTTTTTCATTACCTTTGCAGACTAGAAAGTGACGCTAGCACAAACAACTTTCATTTCATCTGAGGTTCAACTTTACATTTTGGTCATTTACCATGAGATTTTACATATGGCCCTGCTTCACTTTGCATGTTAAATCTACTGCACTACCGACTGTTAAATGCAGTTTTTATAAGCATAATTCTGCATCAAAAGCAGGACATGAGCACAGATGCATTTTTTGTTTCTAAGTGATACACATCAGAATTTCATTTAGAAAGCACTTATCCATAAAAAAACCCACAATATGAAAACCACCAGAAAAAAAATGTTACTCAGTATGTACGAGCAGGATGACAACAGTAGCAGCAAACGTTCTAAAGCAGAGGGCTGAAGAGAAACCTTAGCAACTGCACTCAACAGATCAGGCGCCTCAGCTGAGAGCTCATCTTCTCGTTTTCTTCAGTTTTTTTTTTCACTTGTTTTTCTTTCCTTTTTTTTAAGCCGTACTTCCCTTCTTAACAGGGCAACTCATTTTTATGTCTGCTGTAGCTACTTGGTGAGAAAGAGCAATCGCGTTGGCGGGATGTATCTAGAATGAAGAATCAGCAGTTGACAGTGCTGGTGTGTTGGGGTCATCTTAGAAGGTCACAGATGGGGCTTTCACAAGTGATGACAACACCTTGCAGGTGGCTAAGGAGGAGGAAAAAAGGGGCCAGTCTCACGACATATGCCATTTAAAATGTTCCAATGAACTTTGGCCAAAGCCATCTACACATGGCATGACCTCCTCTATAAATGAGGAGATGAAGGGTCTAAATGCTGAGGTTGAAATTAGAATACTGACTAAAGAACATTATGATCTCTTATGGCCAAGCTACGCTCTTTGGACTTGGGAGAATATTTTATGGACTGTTGATGGTAAATCTTCATAGCAGGATGTGATCATTGGGGCCATGAGGGACTAGCACTGGTTGGCTGCCAGACACCTATCAAGTTCCTAGCTAAGGATGGAAAATCAGAGTTCAGTATTTGCTGTCTTTCTTTCTATTGCTCTCTCCATCATCCCTGATTCCATCACTGAAATGGTTCATCAAAGCTTTTAATGCATGCAGAGTATTAGAAAAATGTCTGAGGCAATCATATTATATGCATAGATTCATTGTGTGATCAGAGGTTGATCTTAAACTGCAATTAAAACCCCACAGAGACGATGTGATTAAGGTACAAAATAAGCACATGCATTATTAGTCCAAAAAATGCAAAAAAAAAAATAAATAAATAAATAAATAAAAGCAAAAACAAATATCCAAGTGTTTCCTCTGAGGTAACTTTGTAATTATTCACAAGTTAGCTGATCTTTGCTTCAACCAGATTGCACATTAATTCCATTGAGTAACATTACCAGTGCTTGCATCACTGGCCGGAGGAGGGAGAGGATGCTGATAACACAGGTCGATAGTGGAAACACTCGGGTGCTCATGGCCTGGAAACCATATACTTTGTAGGAGATTCAAAGGCATTTTGATTTCAAATTATTCTTTTAATGAAACCCAAGGAGTGAAAAATTCAGATTCTACCAGCAGGACCACCAAGACAAGGCAGGTGGTCCTATGATACTGACAAACAGCAGCTGAGTAAAACACAAATGCAACAGTGCTGTCATAGTGTTAATCCTCCTCATCCTAATTGGTAAATATGTTTGAGGCATAGAAGCAGCAAACAGCAGGTCACTAAAACTTAAAAAAGTTTAAGTTTGATGGAGGATGGCTTTAACTACAGAGGGTAACCTCCAGCATTAGCTCCCTCTTTCACTCCTCTAAACATAATGGTGATAATAGCTCACAGGTAAAATTAATGGCTGTTGAGATGTTGGATATGGGTCACTAACTGAACTACCACCTCTGTCTGTGTTCCCTTGATGTGCATGCATTTAAAGTAATTGAAGTAAAGAGCAGCGCTGAGTGAGGAAATCCACAGCAGCCAGGGCTAGAGTCTTTGTATTCCTTATACTGTTTTTTCATTAACATGATTATTGCATTGTTTAACGGTGTGATCACAGTTTCCACATAAAAACATATCCTAGTGTGATAATTCAAGAACACCTGATAAATACGAAACCATAACGGCTAAGCTACACATTTCTAGTGTTCCTTTGTGTTCGTTTCCCAGTGAAAACTTAGAAATTGACAAAAAGGCCAGGTTCCTCCTTTCATAAATACCTTACACAAGCAACAAACTTCCTCCTACAAAAATGGAATATTTAAACAGAACAACACACACAAATGTAACTGCTCAGCCCACTTGCTGCTTCAATTGGATGCAGACTGTATAAAAGAAATGGACAAAGTTTTCTAATGGCCCTCTCATCTAAGTATGATCTACCAACTCAAAAAATCATCATGACAATGGCCAAAGTGCGTCCACTTCTTTTGTACAGTCTATGATTGCGTCTCTTGGTTTTTACCTCGCTGCTCTTCAAATATGTCTTTAGCCCAGTAAACACACAAACCAAACAGACCTGACTGATGCGTGATAGATATCAAATGAAACACATACTGGGGCTGTTTGCAGCTGAATATACTGCTCAGCAATTGAAACAGCTCTGAATTCCTGTCATAAAAAGCATTCCATTTTACCCATTCACATGCCGAGATGGTCCCGTGGTGGGGGAATGGTTCGTGTCATGTTACAAACTTTCCTTCTATCCATTCCATCTTTGTCTTTGTGCTTGGTCCTCATAAACCACACAGCAGCTACACAATAGCAAAGCTTTTACGTAATGAGGTTTCACCTGTAGTGTATGGTGAACTAAACTGTTCTTTCCTGTGGTGCGCTCAGTTGAGCATGTCACTGGCTCATTGACCATATCTGGCTCCATGACTGCAGGCTGATGGCAAGTGAATGCTCTGTGAAGTAGATCTCCCTCTGAGCAAGTAAACAAGGGTCAACATGATTCCAACTGTGCTGGGGATTACACTGACCTCACTAGCACTGCAGATAAACACTCTCAATGAATTAAACAAAGGCAATAACTATGCTTGAAATGATAGGACTAACCATATCTTGTGTACAGTTCAACCGTGTTTAGTGTGTTCACTGTTTGTTTTAGTGAGCTGGAAACGCATCTTACGCACAATTCTGAACATACTGTGGACTATAACTCACAGCTTGCCCACTGTCTCTATTGATTTCAAGAAGTCTGGTAGCAACTTCTGTGCTGACTAGGGTAAAATTTAAAAAAGAAATGAAGAACAGTGAGCAAAAGGTAACACAGTAACAGTATAGCAGTACCTGCTTCCATAAAGCAGCGCATCAGAATGAAGGTGGTACTGAGGGGCCGAGGAGACATATCAAAGCAAGTCATAAAGCTTAGTAGCCATATCCGCAATATGAAAGGGAAAAAAAGACGAATTTTATACTTTATGGTATTTGAAGCTATATCCTGTCAGGCACTCAACACATACAATGGAAAATAGCTTTGTGTGAGTTACTCACTCTCACTGTGCACACATTTTCTATTCAGGAGAGCAGATCATGTTCTACCTTCAATTCCCAAAGGCAGCCGAGCTTTGGAGCATCCAATCTTTACTTTCACTGACAGTCTGTGGTTTCTTTGTCAGCATGTACAGCACAGTCCATCTGGGTACGGACACCAATCAGTACCTTCATAGCTTTAACACCATAATCCATGCAGAGCGGAGGCAACGAGCTTACCTTGAAAATGTATCACTTACCCTCGTTGGCACTACATTTCAATACATCAGAGGTCCTTTGCAGGGAGAAACAATGCATTATATTTTCTAGTTGATATAGAACATTTTACAGTTTAAGGCTCACATAAGAAACACAATAGACCTCACACACTGCCTTCCCATTAACTTGGGTCAAAGCCAGACCAACAGGAAAGATGGATATGCAAGAGAGAAAGGGAAAGAAGGGGTTCCCATCCAGCGGTAGACTTTGATAGATGTCTGGCAGCTTGTCAACGAGCATTAGCTGGGCGTAATTTATTGAAGGAGGGAGATCTATCTTTCAACACTGAGTATAGAATTTGTAGTTTGGTAAGCAAAACCATTAACCTTTGAACTAAGCTACACCTCCAGGTTAGCAAAGACACGAGGGAGGATTGGGAGGCTCGGGGCGAGTGCTGTTTGGGCAACAGCTGTCGAAGGCATGGGAGAAAGAAAGGTGAGTGGGGAGGGGGGAGGTTTTTTGTTGTGTGCCCAGAAGAGTTAAAAGGGTTGGAGGGTGAACAAAATCGGTTAGTACTTTTGTAAGTAAGGGAAAGTCAGACACAAAAATGGTTGTTAGTACAGTTACAACAAAGGTTTGATTCAAACAGTAGATTAGTAACAACTGTTTTAGTAAATTTAGTCAAAGTGATAAGAGCAGGTGAGGATTCTTTAAAAGTCCTCTGCAATTTGATTGCGCAAACCAAGTCCAGATTTGGACTGAATGTTTTATTTCAGGTGGCAAGGGTTTGTTTTGGTTAAGAGGAAACAAAATGAACCCATCCAAGCTAACAGGGTGACACACAAGCCATGCACTTAAATGGAAAGATGACAGGAAGAATGAGAATGGGAGGAGAATTCCATTAGACACACCACAAACAGACCAACTATTTAAAAAAAAAAAAAAAATGCAAATAAACCATCTGGCAAGATGCAGCAAAATGGGGAAGTAGTGGGAAAGTACATTTAATTGCAGGGCACCACGACACCAGACAAATGGGGAAAGAGGAGAGCTTTCAATTTGAGGTTTTTATTTTGGACAAGAATGCAACAGAAAAAGCCATGTAGACACGTGTACAGCAGACTGACACGTGCTGGGCTAGAGCAGCATTTACACCCTGACAGAACACGATGTGAAGATGTTCTAGCCAGTAGGAGCATGCAAACAGGGTGCAGGGACACAACCACTGGTTACTGTAACTTTGGGAGGTGGAGGTGGGACAGGATGGGACCAATGTCATCAACCACAGATGAAATCAACAGAAATGAGAGGGTTTTTTAAAGAATAGGGAAAACTGAGAGGGGAGAGAGGACATCCCTGTCTTGGTGAATAGAGCAATTAGTATTCCAGTGGCAGGAAATACTGTGTCATCATCTATCTGCCCTCCACACTCCTGGACACAAAATATTATGCCTCCACTACAATTTCACCACAGTATGTCTAATGTGAGCTCAAAATTGCTTCATCACTTTTGTAAAATTTGAGTCATGACTGCATACAGTGGCTTGCCGCATGCTCGTGACATTTTTTTCTCTGACTCGTGTTATGACGGATTGGGCAGATTTATTCCTTAAGGCGTTAATCCTCTATTCACCAGGAAAATGAGAATCTGTCTCCCCGTTCTACTTTTTCCCCTTTTTTTGTTTCAGCAAGATATGGTGTGAGGTCATTATTCATTTTAGTAAGTTAATTTTGAAGTTAAACTGAGAGAAATTAAAAATAAAATAAAATAAAATCAAAGAAATTGAAGAGCAAGAGGGTGTGGCTAACATGTTTTATGGCCATATTGATTATATTAGGACAATTGATATATGTATGTATATATGTTAGCCATGATATATACATATACATATATACTCAATGCAATCTGTATATAAAAAAACAAAAAAATAAAAATAAAAAGATTGGAAGGGGGCAAGTCTCTTCATGCAAGGGGTGAGGCTAGTAAAGTATAAGAAATATAAGTTAGTGTTAGTGTTAATGAGGGGTCGATCGCACACAGTTCAGATTTTCCCAGGCTTTGCCCTTTATGGTCTGTATCAATGAGCAGAGGGCTTCATTTACTGATTAGAAAGTCCAGTGAAAGCAAGTAAGACAGTGTACATTTGGCAGTACGATAATACATACAGTGTAACAGTTCTTAAAATAAAAAGCCTACAAAGGTGTTAGTCAGAGCTTTAATTTCTTGAGCACTGTGCAATGTCAAGTTATGTTGGCAAACTTCCCCCAGTTTGCAGCTTAATAAAAGCGCAATTGCCATTTTATTTCCGGTAATGAGCTTTAATCAGCACTCATGGTTTGATTTCTACACCCAAGTTCAGGAGACTACTGCCACATTAAAGCCCTTTATTAAGTGTGTACATGTGTGTAAGAGAGGGAGTGCATTCAGGTGCAGGTCTGGGAACAGCTCCATCTCGATCATAAATCAACCTAAGGCAACTAATGGGATCAAGCCCTCATTTGAGGCCGACTTTATAGTGAGGGCTTTGGCCACTAAATCAAAAGTTGTAAATACTCTTCATGACTCCATAAACCACAGGATGGCATGACTAGATAACAGGTCGCTCCATAACAGGCTGAGCAGGTCCAACTGAGGCAGCGTAGCAACATGGTCTCCTCAGTCCTCTCATGTTGTTAAAAAGGCTGGGGAAATTAATCCTTTTTTTTTTTTACTTCCTCTCACTGGAGCTGCCATAGTAGGCTATTTGTCTGCTTGAGAACTCTGCTGTGTACGCTCACTTTGTAGGGTTCATCTAAGAAAATAAATCAGGAGGAAACAGGGATTAACAAAAAAAAAAAGTAAAGGTAACTCCTAGTAGTTTTCTAATTTAATTGAGAAAATATCTCACATTATAATTCTTTATTTCTTCATACGGACAGTGTTTGAAGTAAAAGGAAACCAACGAGTAACCCAATAAAAAGGGACAGAAAATAAACAGCAAAACAAATCAAATCTTAAAATCTAAATTTCTAGAATTTCTGTAACTTTTTGGGCAGACCTCTTTTAATTCTTTTCAGGAAGGGGAGAACTGGATGGCAATAAAAAGCAATAACATATATAGAGAGAGGGCTAAAAGAAAAAAAAACAGAGAGGTGGAGTTTTTCGGCTACCTTGGAATTGATGGCGGATTGTACTTTCAGTAAAGCAAACAGAATAGAAAGAGGTAACAGAAAACCCAGGGCAAACCAAAGTATAAGACAATTAGAATGATATCTACCATATAATGCAGTTTGTTTACCATAGCGTGTCCAATGCCTGCGTGCTTTAGGAGAAAACAGGGGGAGGAGAAAGAAAAAAAAATAATGACAAACCTTAAACTCAAGAAAACACACCTCAACCCCAAAAAGTGGTCCAAAAAAAAAAAAAAGAAAGAAAAATCGCAAAACCAGCTTCTCCTTTTAACAGCAAAAGCAAAAATTGAATGTAATAGTAAAATATAACTTAAAGAATGTATCTTTTCCTACTGTTTATATAGAAAAAACATCCAAATAAAGAAATAAAGAAAGCAACTGCATACCTATTTGCTTTTAAAAGGGTACTCTACAAAATAAAATCATAAAAAAAACAAGGAATAAAAGGATAACAATACATTGGTTAGTATGTAAGTCGCAAGTTAAGGAGAGAAAACAACAGATGGTTCACATTCCGTGAATGGCACAGTGTTAGTCGTTGAAATTATAAAAGGTAAGGGAAAAGAAAATTCACTAATGAAAAGAATCAAATTGGAAGAATTCTGAAGCTTGTTGTTAGTAAAAGAGACAAGAGTTAGCAAATCAACTTCCACAGAGGGGATTTGGGTAGTTTTGATGGGGGTGTTTGTTTGGAGCGGGGAGGGGGACGAGGGAAAAGTACATCAGTATAAGTATTCACTCTGAGAGGCTAATCTGGTCAGCGGGCTCGGCTGGCGGTAGGGTCTCGTCCATTTCAAAATGGCGTTCTTTAGTATTGGGCGGGGCCAATCATGTTTTGATGACTTGAAAGGTGCAAATCTCTAGGCAAAATTTCTCCAAGTGGCCATTAAGGGGATACTGTGACATATGCAAAACAAAAACAAAACGATATTATTGCATTGCAAAAATGGACAATTCTGGTGAAAACTACAGTGCGGTGTGAAATCATCAGGGGCATTCAAGAGGACAGAATTCATTTAGCATATTGTTGAGCATGAGAGAAAGGGATAGAGAAGTGCAGAAAGGAAGAGAATAATTTCACTGAGGGTTCGAGTGTCTGCAGCATCCTGAAAGAGAGAGAAGTGTTCATTTAGTCATTTAAGCCATGTCCACAATAAAGAGCAATCTATGAAACTGATAAATAAATAAGCAATCATGCGATACGTCTTACGCCTGTCACCTGGGCACTCAATCATACCTGTCTTTGAAACAACATGTCACTGTTAGTCGGGCCTGCAATCTCTGAAAAAGGTGACAGTTCTGAGACCAGGCTGAACTTTGCACTGCTGCATCCAAAGATAGTTCACTTAGATTAGGGTTGCTAGTTCCACAAGTTCCACAAACTAAAAACAGTTTCATTTCAAATATCAGGTTGCTTGCTTGCTTAAAGAGGATTTTTCCAATCCACATACTGTGTGTAGAAAGAGCTTTTTCTGCTTAAAATTAGCTTCTATGTCTCTGCCTGGATTTGAAAGATCAGTTTATCTATATTCTGTGGTCCCTCTGTGAAGAAACTGGCAAGAATCAAAGGTGTATTTTATATGTCAGCTGGTGCACCAGGTATTAATGGCAGAGCACTGACTGAGACTGGCCTCAATTTGTGCTCAACGCAACAAGCTGTGTTTGTACTATTTTTAAAGATTTGTATTATTTGGAGTTTTTTGCTTATTTGCAGATTAAAAGAATGTGTAGAATTTCTATCATAAAATATATATTATATCTTGATCTGAAAGCTGAAATTAGTTACTCTGGGTGATTATATTCAACACCAAATATGGCCAAAAAAAAAAAGGTGAATCTATGGAGTCCCACTTTTTGAGAATGAGGCACTTCTGAATTTGAGACTTTGGCTGTTAAGATAGAGCAGATTTTACATCAAATTAGAACAACAATAATCTAAACATCAAAAGAGCCGCCATGATGTTTCATGTTTGTCTAAGGATGTAGTATGTGCAGTACTGTGGGTGTGCTTATGTGTGGAATGGATTACTATGTGTTAGTGCCACCTGTGTGGGAGTTAAGTCTAAGTGGCGCCCATAAACAAAGTTCTCCCCATGGGGCTAACTGGCCAATTTGAAGCTTCATGCACGCCCACTCTTTGATCCAGGGTCACGGTAAAGTGCTGTCACCAGTCACCCACTTTTTCTAATGGCTCCTCTTAATCCATTAACTAGATAAATAAGATTCAATGGTGGGTGTGAATTTGCATATCCACACCGCACTGTACTCCCATGTCTCTGAGCTGACAAAACAACAGCTGGTACATCAAAGAGCGGATATAATAGGAAGCTCTGACAAGTGAGAACCTGACAATGATTAATTAAGTGAGACAAATGTACCATTGCAAAGGTGAGAATGATGGTCGGCTTTTCAAAACTCACTGAAAGACAGCCTGTGATACAGCGGAGGAGAAGAAATGGGAGATTACCGAGTGCAACATTTTGAATTCTCGAACTTTCAGATCCCTCACAGGTATTTGATGTCTGAATGTTCAACTTAACTATCAGTTCTTCAACAGAACAGCCCAGGGGTGGTTGTGAAAAATGTATCCTTCAAAAAGTGCTGATGATCTTTGGAATGACACAATAAAGTGACTGCAGAGAGTGAAAACATGGGAGCTTTAAATGAAAGCGAGAGATTACATTTGGACTTCTTTATGCATGGTGTCTGAATGATCTTGTAACGTGAATCAGCACGTGTGTCAGTCCATGCAGGTCTGTGACTAAAGCAGTGTTAAGACCTAGACATGATCACCAATCAGTTTATTACCTACAGTAGAAAAAGATCAATGTCAGCTTAAGTGGAAGCAATATTTTGAATATTTTCATTGCTTTACCTTGCTCTCAGACAGCCCTTTCTGATGAGGCTCCATTCATAAAAAAAAGCAATTTTACCCTGCAGAACACGGGAGCTGCTGGTGTGCCACTGCACAATCAGTTAGTTTGTATGTGTTATTGTCTGCCGTCTGTGTTTTAAAGGGTTACTTAGGATTCACTGAATTTGGTGAATAAACTGCCAGACTAGAAAGAAGTGTAGTGAACTGAGCCAGTGAGCCAAGTGATGTGGAAAAGTAGATGTGTAGAAGGTCTAGAGGCATAGCTTTTACACAAGTCAGACTTTTTACTGCAGGCTTGAGACCTTTAAGTGCTGCTGAACTGGTGCTCAATTGTCAAGATCAATCGTGCAGAAAATTAAAGTTTTGTTCTATTTTCTTTGTTATCAAAGGGAAGACCGAATGGACTGGTAACTAGCTGGTTTAAAGGGTTTCTGTCACCATTTCCCAATTTTGTTCTGCTCCAAAATGTTCAAAAAGGAAAGTATGTGTAGCACGAATGCAGAGTGGATACAGGACGAATGCATGACATCTCCTACAATAGCAAACCATGGGAGATGAATCCCTCCTTATCCTGAGAAAGCTTCCCAGGAGTGGCAGATTGTCTCAGTGAGATGGTGGTGCAGTATAGACAAAATATTGCGCACTGAGAGCACCAAGAGATAAATCTGGTTAAGAATTTTGGAGACAAACCAGTCTAGTACATATAAGAGAGAGTAGGAATGCAAGAGTATCAAGAATAGATCAGCTTACTCCTTTCCCTGCAACTAATTTTTCTGTCTTACAGTAAACTTCCTCTTCCGTGCATCCGACTTGTTTCAACTTTGCCTCAAACTGAGTACGCCTGGAGCCCCTGCTGTGGCAGCCCATCGCCCTCTCTGTAATTGACCCATGTGGGAAAACGAAGGCTGCGAATGCTGATGTTTGCTGATGGACTATAAAGCTCCCAGTCATGTAAACAACCACAGGCCCTGACAAACAACTTTGTGTTGCATGTGTCTCAAAGGGTCCCCCAGGCTAAGAAATCTTCATGTATTAAATACCAGGGGTTGGGGCAGGAAAGAGGAGAAGTAAGCCAATGTTGTTAACATGGAAATTCACTATTGGTATTTCATAGCTTTGCATTTCATATACAGGTGAAACGATTGACATGGCTCTTTCTGCTTATGCCAAAGACCTGCAGGGTGCCACCCACAGTTGGCCAAGATGTAAAATGATGTTTTTTTTTAGTTGCTGATCTTTTACACACTCCTCATGGTGGACGTTACTGAACTGTGGCCACCAGCGAATAAGCTGAATAAATATTTAACGACAAAGCTGTGATAATGATCAATGCATAGTGCAGTCGAGCCAAGCTCCCCAGTCCAGACAGATTAATCATGTAACGGAGGAAGTTCTAAGACTGATGACCATTCTCCTATAAATTTCCAATATGGACATTTAGAAATAAGTGCTAAAACTGATATTGTGGAATAGTATTATGGGGTGGGAGGGGAGGGAATGGCTGCTATTTGTCATCAGGTGATCTGAATGGATGATCAGAGACGCATGAAAATTCAGTATGTGTTGTAAACATGTAAGTATACGCTTGATTTGTATGAGCGAGGGCATCCACATTACATACATTTATGTGCCTTGCTGGTTATTTATGCATGTGTGGCGAATCAGGCATTCCTCGCTAACACAGACTCTGTGGGTGACCGTGTCAGATGGAAGGGAGCTGGGCTTCGATTCAAAATAGCTCTTTCAGGTACATTTGGTTCCACGTTCATTCCAATCACCCCCCCCCCCCCCCCCCCCCCCCCCCCCCCATTCATTCCAGTCCGCCTTTCTCTAAATCTGGCTCCAAGTAATGGAAACTGGCAGACAGGCTTCAGGTGCAAATATAAATGTCACTGCAATTACGGCGGAGAGAAGTCTGCAAACAAACAGTGTGTGAGGGTGTGTGCTTCTGTATAGGCGTGTGAGTGCATGAAAACCGCAGTAGAACACACTGTGTGTTGCGGTGCAGATGGCCATGATCCTCTTCCCTTTTCTATTGCGCTTCACATCATCCTCGTCTCCATTTTCCCATCTCTGAAGGACTGACCGACTCCCTCCTCGTACGACGGCCTTTATTTCCCTCTAGATTCCATCAGGATGTGGCCAAGCTCAGTGCCAAGCCACAACTGTTGAGCCTATAACATGTTACAGTAAAGACTCATAATGAACTAAGCTACGGTAAATCTATTAAATGCTAAGAACTGCTTTATATGATGTGCCTTAAATTCTTGGGTGGATTGCTGTACTTTCACTGTACAGAATCAGCAGTGTGACATTACATTGGACCATTTGGTGGATGCCTTTGTCTGTATGTAGAGTTGTGTGTAGACTTAGCCTGGCGCAGCTCTTTATTCTATGGAATAATGGCTGTTCTTAAACCTAGGGAAATACACTGAATCTTTTCTACATACCAATGGTTCATCTCACTAAACCATTGGCATTGTAATTTAGAAATAAGTAGCAAATTGAAGGAAAAAAAAAGATTAATTATATAGTTAACTTCTAATTACATGTCTGAGAAATTTTGATCTAACTTGCGAGTACACAACAATAGCAGCTGAACATGAATATGCATGTTTTAGAGAGAGTAGCTCCAGCTGTCCTTCATTGTTCATGTTTTGTACGTACTTGTGAAGACGCTTGGTAAAGGAAAAGTTTTACAGCTAGGCTAAAGAGTGCAAAGTACCTCTTTCCTAAAGAGGATTAAATATTAAGGGCCTGACTTTGGAATAGATATTTCCTATTTGTCAATCAATACATAGGATGAAAAAAGGTGTCACTTTGCAAAAAATATTTGAACCGTCTGAGGTTGGTTGCTGGCAAATGTTCAGAAGGCACTAACTGAAGCAACATTGGAGAAGGCAGATTTGAGGGACAACTCCTTCCCAATTTGGATGCAGGTAGCAGCTAAGAATGCCTGCGATCATTATCTCTATTTTCATTTCAGTGCTCCTTCACTACATCTTTTCAACACTAATACAAGATGATCTCTTTCTCAATTTCTTACCTGTGTCTGTCTCGCTTGCATTTTATTACCTGTTTCTACCTGCGTGAATGTGCTAATGTCGCAGAGATTTGTTATCTGATTATAGGTCTGCGAGACAGATGGATGAATAAACATGAAAGTGCTGAAGCAGGTAGAGGCAAACAAGGCTGATGAGCGGGTGATTGTGAGAATGCGGGTGGATATGCTAATGCTTTGGAAATGTGATGCAAATTATGTCTTTTTTTTTTCTTCTTCTTCCTCAAATGCACATAACTACTCGGTGCTGGTATCAAACAGCCGGGGCAACTTTTCTAGCATGAGGTGTTTGTCGTTTGGGAAATGTACAGGGAGAAGCTGTGTTTGAGGTGTTGACCTCTGATCAGCTTGGGGGGAAACGCAGGAGAAAAGAGAAGTGGGAAAAAAAAAAAAAAAAAAAAAAAAAAAAATCTTAAAAGCACATCCACTCACATGCAATGACTGCACCCCCCCACCTACTTTCAGTATGGCTGGAACACATTAGGAATACTTAAAATGTCATTGGCAGTAAACTGAGGAGGGATTACAGGGGTGTTAGCATGTCATTATGCACATCAAACAAATCCACTACCCCTGCCTGCCTTGAATAGCAATTCCTATTGTCACCATAAAAGTGCGCTGCTGTATGTGCTGGCAAAGCTGAGCACTCTAAATGGCATTTTCGATTTGGCATCAAGAGGTTCAATCTGTCATTATGCTAAACGCATTATGCTGTTCTTACTGAGATGGTAGCATGTGACTGGTAGGAGCTAATCCACAGGGTGAATGTGTGGGGTGGCCATGACATGTAAGCCAAGGGTTCCAGAGTCAAATATTTTGGGTAACCAATGATTCACTGGTTAGTTTTGCAGGTTTAACTCAACTACTTTTGCCCTTGTCCCAGTGCAAACAGCAAGGACCTGCTTCATGCAGGTTTCTAAATGCTGCCACCTGGGAAATCAGGACTTTTCAGACATTCTTTTACAGGGAATGTCGTAGTGTTTAACAGGACTGAGTTGTATGGAAAGGGTTAAATCAACTACTGGGGTACTGCAGCCAGGGACGATTCACTATCCAACAGCATAGCAAACAGCGTTGCTAAGTGACAAGTTGCGAGCAAGAATGGATGAGAGAGACAGTGAAAATGAGAGAGGGGGGGGGGGGGGGGGGGGAGGAATGGATTGGCTCTCTCTCTCTCTCTCTCTCTCTCTCTCTCTTTCTTAGGAATTCTGGCTGCTTCTTGGAGGAAGGCTGGATGAGAGGGGAGGGAGAGGAAGAATGGACTGATGGAGGAGGAGGAAGAGGAGGGAGGGTAATTGCAGCTGATTATGGCTTACAGAAATGGCTGAAAAACAATCTCTACAAGTAAGAGAGGTAGAGACAGACAGAGCAAGAAAGAGAAGGGGAGCGTTAAAAGGGAAGGGTTGACGTTCTCATTCTGTGGTCTCATATGAAATAATGATCATTTCCGCAACATCCCCTGCCACTTATGATTCTAAAATATGCTGATGTCTTAGAAACAGGGATTACAACATATCAGTGACTGAATGATGAATGAGGGGTTTAAAGTTTTACAGTAAATTTGGACATTCCTCATTTTCAATGGTTTTAGAAGATCGCAGCACATTTAGAAGATCTTACAGTACTAATAAATGACTGATTCTCCAAGATGAATTTTTCAGTCATGTGCAACTGAGCTGTGGCAGCTTTCATTTTCAAATCTGTTATTTTGTGGGTGGGGAGTTCATTTTCAAAGGCTTTCCATCCCTCGATTTGACGTATTTCTCTATATAACAACCATATCGTAGTTGAGAGGTTGTGTGTTGAATGTTAATACATACAGCTAGCTGCTGGCAATCTATTTTATGTATGGGAGACCTGCATGGATGCTAGAAAAAGTTTAGAATTTGATGGGGTGTGCTTGTGTGCTCAACTGAATAACTATGTTTGGCTTACTGGTTTTTGTCCAGCGTTGTATTGCTGCTTGTAAAGTCTGTGTTTTATGATGCATTGTTGACAATGAGGGTGAGCTTGAACCTCAGATGCATACACTATTATCATTATTATTGGTGGTATGCATGTGTTTTTATCTTTGTATAATAGTCATGATTTTATTGGTGATTTGATCATGGTAACTACTTTTGTTGTGTTTGACTATTCTCACAAAGTAAAGTCCCATTTTTGCCAAATACATAACACACAACACTTCCTGCTTGGGGGAAGACTGTACAAGAGCAAATATGAAGGCTTTTCTAGAGTTAGAATTACTAGTGTTTTATATCAGTCTGGGCTACAGCAAAACAAACATTTATATCTGCCTTTCTCTACAGACTTTTCAGGCTGGGCCATCCCTCAGGAAATAAGAGAAATCCACCCTCTCAAACTTGCACTACAAGCAGTGCCTGTGTGTAACAAATTAAAATTTCTACCGTGACCTTTGCTGAACTCGATCTTGATGCAGATCAAAGCTTGCGCTCTCCAGCTGAACTCTGGGCCAGTGGTTGACTGAAAGTGCGGGCTGTGCATTAAGCATGTAAAGAACATGAAGTAGTGCGTTTGATCCAATCATTAGTCCTATAGCTGCATCCAAGGTCCAATTATATGGAAAAGGGGTGTGCATCTGTGGGAGGACAGAGAACATCAAGGCAGACAGAAAGATGGAGTCAGAGATGAGAGAAGGGCAGACGATACTGTTGGTGAGACAGTAAGAGGGAGTTAAGGGTGACAGTGATGAAAAAGGGAAACACAGGATGGCTAAAAGGAGAGAGAGTGAGTTCAAAGGTCCCTCTAGATTCTGGCTAAGCTACTGGCCCAGCTCTGTGACACAGTGGATGTTGAATCTTTTGGTTGTAAAGTCACATTGGGGAATTAAAAGAAAGCCTGCTTTTGTTCTTCTTTTCGTACTAGAGAACAAACTGTTGTCTCTCTCCCAGCGCTCCCCTCATCCTCCCACTGCTCAGATATTCCTTTAGTCTCAGGCAGAAGCACTACACTTCATTTACCACTCTCTGTTGTGCACACAATCGTTCTCTCACTCCCTCTGCTTCCCATTGACAAACAAAATACAGACATCCGAGAGCACGCTTCCTTCCCCTTGCCAGTGTGTCTCATGTTTCCTTTGAATGCCTGCGCTGTCCTTTGGGACACGACTGCCTGTTAAGCTTAGAGCCAGGCTGTTGTGATGTGAGGCCATTTTGATTGTTCCAATGATCATTAACATGGAAAAACATCCCTCCAAGAATAAATTAGGATATAATTTACTGTATAACTGTATTCCTATCTTTCCAGAAGATCGAAAAAATCAAGTTTCCTTTCCTGGCACAGCACCGCTATAATTTCAGCAAACCATGGACAAATATCAAACCACAATATCATAGAGGTGAGTTAATGGGTCCTACAAATACCACCACAAACCACAGAGCGGCAGGGTGTACCATCCCCCTGTCACGCATAGCAGGTGATTCTTTCACAAATGCTTTACTACATTATGCAATAGATACTAAAACAGCTGTTCACCAATTCACTGTTTCCCGCTCTTGTCCAACAGCATTGTGTACTGTACACACATGTATGCATGAACAGGCTGCAATTCTACAATGGTGTCTCCGTCTATCGTGCCTACAGAAAACATCTTGGTCACTGTTCTATATCCTCATAAAAGATCTTAATATTCCCTCGGCTGGAGGTATATTAACCACAACAGTAACTTCACATCTGTATCCAACAATAACTAAGTTGGGCTCACCCAAGCAGGACAATGTTCCCCGGCACACTGCAAAAACTATTCAGGGAGCATGACAAACAGCCAAAGGCATTGACATGGCCTCCAAATTATACAAATCCCAATCTGATCAAGACTGTGTGGGATGCACTAGAAAAAGCCCAATCCATGGAGGCCCCATGTCTGACCCACAGGACCCAAAGGATCCACTGCCAATATCCCTGTACCAGTCACCACGGGACACCCCCAGAGGTCCCATGTCCGTGCCCCAACAGGTCAGAGCTGTTTTGTCAGCAGGAGGGGGACATACACAATATTAGGCGGGCGGCTGATCGGTGTAAATCCACTGACCACTTAGAGGTCTTTCATTCGCTGTTCCTGTCTCACTGCTTGTGATGATATCAGAACCTGTACGTGAACCTAATATCTAAAGGCAAGAGACCAACCACCAATCATTCACCAAGAAGCTGATGCCTCTACCTCATCTGCACGTGCTCTCCTGCTTCTTTGCAATACACATAAAACGATTAATTGACTGAGTTACTGTCATGACAGTAATGGGTTTGAACGTAACAGCACAGGCGCCAGTGGTCTGTCCAAGGTATTTTCAATGGAATTGTGGCAGATTTTTCCACTTGTCAACGCTAAAAGTTCTCCCTACAGGGAATATAGTACCGTGTGGATTAGACCATTAGATTATAATCTGCAGGCAAAATCAGAGTGGGATTTAAAAAAATGAAAATCAACTCACTCAACATACAGAGCAGAAGAGAATGAGTCATTTTGACTTAAATTACGTATTGTGCATGCATGACAAGAAGAGCCTTAACTGCTCGATGTACGCTGACTAGAGTGCCATTGCACACTTAACATGTGACCTATTTTCACAACGTCTTCTGCTTTGGTGCAGGGTATCACTGGATACATCTATCATCTCCTAAGACAGCCTGACATGAGGGTTTCCATCTTTGTCTATGCCCTTCCTCTTTTTGCACTGTGTGTAGACAGCGTCTGTGATCCCAGAGGAGGGGAAGGGCGCGGATGGTCACCAGAGCTGAAGTCTACAAGATGTCCATGATGGTAGATCATCATGTCAGGGAGAGCAGGGCGAGGGAGGAGGAGATCCCTTGCTGCTTATGCTATATGGTGTGCATTTACTGGGGTAGAACGGGTGGGGATATGTGTGTGTATTGTGGGGAGAGACTCAAGACAGGTCAAGGCAAGTGTCCTTGCCTGCCTATCAACTGTGCACCACAGGGATTAGCCAAACTCTTCAAACACACACCACTTTCCACACACACACTTGCAGTACTACCAGATGCCACCAAGGGGAGCTCTGAATCTGTGAACATTTGTTAGGCTTGTAGCGTACTCATTGCTCCCCCACTCCTCCCTTTTCTCTTCTCTCTCTTGGCGGAGAGTCCCTATCACCTCACCTAATTCTGTCTGCTTCATTTTATCCCGCACAAAGCTGACAAATTCATAGGTTTTGTGGAGAACGACTGCAAATATACACATACACATACACAGGGAGAGAGGGAGAGCGAGAAACTGGCTTGTTGAGAGCTCGCAGGCTTTACTTATTTTAGAGCTTAGTGATGCAGCGGTAGATAGGCATGACGTTGCAAGAGCCATAAAGAACAACAGAGTGGATGAGACTTTGGGGACCACTGGGGCTGTGTGATAACCACAGCGGGAATCGCAGGCTTTTTTTTGCCGGCAATTTTTAATGCAAGATATGCTGTTAGCTCCAATGGAAAGAGTTGTAGAAAAAAAATAATGGTGCATTTGTGTGGTTGTGCTGTTTACATTTTCAGTTGCACTTGAAGAATAGATGATGTCATTAACAGTATTCGTAGCATGTAAATCACAATAAGCGTAGTAGGAGGGATGAGAAGTGCATGTTGATGGACAACTGCCTTCAATTCCTACAAAGTACAGTGTAATGAAAATACAGTGTTTGCTCAGCTTACAATGGTCAATTTTTGATACACTATCATGGAAACGTAAATTCAACTGGCCATTAATGGAGGACATAGTTTATAATGTCTTTGTACTGGACAGCATTACATTAGAATTAGGTCATAAAGTCATTTTATCCACCCTCTGTAACAAAGAAAAAATATTAAGGTTTTCCTAAAGTGTTGGCCTTGGCTGTTTTTTATGTGTGTGGCCAACTACACATGCATGAATACTTAATTCATCTGAGATGCCTGTAGCTGCGAAAATGCATGCATGTTTTACAAGAACTCAGAGCATTCAAGTGCATATTGATCAGGCGGGTAACAGCCCTGGAGTAAACACAGGGTCAGAGGTGGTCAATGTCATCGATACCTCTCTCTTTTTACCTCTCAGTGGGGAATGTCCAGTGTAAACCTAGAGAGCCCTTTAACACTTACGCTGCCTATTATGTCAATGAGAATGATCCAGTGGAGAGTCAAGCTGTTATGTGACTTAATGGAGATCGCCAGAGCAGGATGATGTGGTTAGTTTTGGGTCAAGGCATGGACACGGAGAGAACAGGCATTTGATATCTGCTCGGTTAACTCAAGTTTTCATGCGAGATTTTGAGTGATCAAGCCGGTTATGTTATCCAGAATAGCTTGCACGAAAGAAGAATTTTGTAACTGGTAGTACTGGTATTGCTCCCACCAGAATCCTTGCAGTTACAGCAAATTTCATCGTTAATGCTAATACAGACATACTAGGCACACAGATGGATAGAGGGACAGAGACACAGGCAGATAATAGTGTTGTGGTACTTGCTTCATGGTCATGGTTGGGGGGGTGATGCTATGTCTGAATTTCTCTGCGTGTGTCGGTGAGAGTGTGATCATTTATCCTAAAGCAAGTACAGCATATGCTAATAAAACATCAGCTCCACAAATCTTGGACTATTTCCATGCCTAAGTTACCATACAGAAATATATAATAATAATATTGTGATATGACAGAAATTGCAGAGTCTGGTTGGCATGAAAATTTCTCCCTATAATTTAACAGCACTTAGTTCACATTAAAAATCACTTTGCTCTCAGGTTTTACGTTTTTTGTGTCGGGAGGAATTTCTTTAGTACAAGAGTTTGATACTACTGGCTGTTTTTTTCTTTTCTCCCAAACTTTCTGGGGATGTTTTTGCAGGCGCAAACAAACAAGTTGATGCACTCTTTGTGTTAATGCATTCACATCAGCCTTTTTTTGCATCCAAGGCCGTTTACATCGGCCATTATTAGGTCTGACAAGCCATTCATTCCAATTACAATTACCGCAAAAAATGTGGAGAAGTAAGCACGGCAAGTTTAAGTGAAATTGATTGTATCTCACTGCTAGTATCTGCAACTGCCAACTGATGACCTGGTGCAACCAGAGAGTCCAGTATTCAGAGAGCGTATTCTCTGTGCATGTACTTAGTGCTTTGCAGTGCTTGTGTGTGTATGAAAACATGAACACATGGTACGCACAGGCGCACACCAATTCACACACATGCATGCAGACATTCCGGTTCCCGGTGCTCTTTTGTTTTCCATTAGCTACGATTAAAGGTCTGTAAAGATGTGTTTGGTAATATGCTCAGAAAGGGTTTAAGTGCATTGTCACCTTTGATAAATTAGGGTGCATTCCATTTGTGTAGCCGTGTACATTATGTGCATACATACTGAGTGGAGTACTTTCCTCACTTGGTCATAAATAACAGCACAAATACAACGTCCTTGGTAATGCCTTAAAGAGAACATGAAACAAGCACATTTTGGCAATGGATGTGTTCTAATACATTAGAAAAAACACTGATTTAGAAATGTTGCTAAACCCATACACAAACGTATTTTCGAAGCTGCCAGTTTAGAGTTACATCATTGCAACAAGGTTGGTTGGTTCCACTGGCATGGTTGAACACACATTCGGTTGGAAGTGGAGGGAGATGAACTTGAAAAGCCTGTTGAGCCTCTGATAAGTCCAATTGCTTATGCATTCAAGGCGATTCGGCATGGGGACAGAGCAGTGGTCTGGGTAGAAGATGTCGTGTTGCTGGTGTTTTGGGGTGAAGAGTGGATCGACAACACTACCTTGTGACAGTGTGGCTGCTGTATGGTGACACCGAGCCAGTGTCACTCCTAATTATATTTATAAATTTCTTTGTTTTTTTTGGAGAGTGCATGAATAGCAAACCGTTCTGCACAGAAATGGATGAATGCATGCTCTTATACTAAATAACACGGGGCTTTGAGGGAAGATGAACCCGATCCAGTCTGTGTTGTCAGCTCCATCAAAACTTTTTTTCTCTCACAGGAAAATCATAGACTTGAACATGCCTACGTTGCATGCAATGTTGCCATAAAACATGATTTTCTATAAAAACACTGTAAATTAGCCTTTAATTGGATTGGTTTCTTTTACCTACCTCACAGCTTTCATATTTGACTTATGATTTTGTGTTTGCTTTCTGTCAAGTGGCTGCCGTGATACATTAATTTCCCTTTGGGATTAATAAAGTACTCTATCTATCCAGTACCATTTTGTCAATGTCTAGTTTCTCTTCTGGTCTTTCCTTATATTTTTTCTCTTTTTACCAGGTGCTGTAATAGTTACGAGGACCATTGTTTAGACATTGATTATCAATGGATAGTATTTAAAATGCAGCATATGTTCAGGCAAGAGCTTGACTAACATGCTGAAAAGCTGGTAAATTCATAAATGTATCCCCCCTTCTGCTGCTACTATTTGTTCAAATGGTTGATTTATTAGTGTTATGGACATTTTTTTCATGTCCAGTGGTGAGCATTGACCAGTCAAAAATATTTATTTTGTTGCGATCAAATTCTGGGGTGGTAAAAAACCAAAAGAAGTCAGGCAGTTTCCTGGACGGACGCTCAGATGGCCAACACACACAGATGGTTATGATTTAATTCAAAATTTTCCAATGCACATGTGTGATGCCTTTTTGGCAGTTGGGCCATGTGAAGGAATCTCACATGCTAAAAAACTTCATTGCATTAATCGCAAAAAGAAACAAGATGGTGAGGAAGATAACAGATCTGTGGATTATCTCATGTTTAAGTTAGGCGTGTCTGTTGTCTGTGTAAGTTTGAGAATGACCGACTGCTTTGGAGTCGCGTCTTTGGAGGTTTGCATCAGCTGTGATCACCTCCTCTGGCTGAAGAATCACATGATGTATGGTGTGGTATGACATGAGTTCATACTTTGAGGCCCAGGTGTTTGCAACGGTTGTGGTTCATTTTCAATTTCATGTCATTTTGTGTGCTATATTGTATAGCCAAGCTCCCAACAAATAAATCCTGTGCTGCTCAGCAGCAGTTTATGAAAATGGACTGCTTTGTCCTTGGCTTTAACCCTGTAAAACTCATTTTTTTACATCCAGGAGCAATACAATAGTGGACTCCCTTTTGTCTTCGTCTGTCCTGTGGCTCCATCTTTCACTGTCTCCACTTTTCACTATCTCTATCTTTCACTGTCTCTACCATTGTATCTGTTGAACTCAGCCAAGCCAACCAACCTTGTGACAGAATATAGTACTTCAACTTGGTGGCGCCATTGCTACGAAAGATATAACAGGACTTCTTTTTTGTCTTTTGTGAGGTTATATTTATCCTGTTTGTTATATAATTGATGCTTTGAGTGGAAAACCAGTGAATAATCTTAACTGGGTTGACTGCTTCATGTCCACTTTAAATGTGCACTGCTGTCTTTGATTTCATTATGATGTACATTAACCATCTAAATATATATTTTCATTTGGACTGTAATGCATTTTCTTGCCTTTGAGTGACCTTTGGATATGAAAGGGAGATATAAAGAAAAGGAAGCTTAGAAAGACAGAAAAAAACAGCACAAGCCTTGTTCAGCTCCAACCTGGAAACAATAAAAGGTCTGTTAAGGTGGGCAGCAATCAACAGGTGAAAGAAAGGGAGGTGAAACCTTCTCTCCTTGTGTGCTCCTTGTGTAGAGAGAAAAGATGGAAAGATGGACAGTCAATAAGCAGCAGAGATAGGGTGGGAGGCAGACAGAGGCACCACTCCGACTGCGGTGGCCCTGGATTACACGGGCAGTGTTTACCTGGCGCAGGTTGCGGGTGACGCGCACGTCATGCCAGGCGTTGTCGTTGAACTTGCCGTTGACGGGCTCCACCAGGGCCTCGAACGCCCCCGAGCCCAGGTTGATAACCAGCCAAACGGCGCCGCTCTTCAAGGAAAGGTTCACGTAGTCGGCCGACTTGCCCGTGTGCAGCATGAGGCCATTGCGTTGCAGCGTGCGGAAGGACAGTGTGATCTCGTCAGTGCTGCTCTGGATGGGCGTCAGCGACAGGTCATAGCAGAAGAACTCGTTGCCCTTGAAGGTGGCTACTGACTCTTCCTTACCTGGAGAAAAAAGGGTGAAAGACAGAGAAAGGTGAGTTAAAGGAAACACTATATGAAGGCAGGATTATTAAGGTTTTGCTGATAGAGGGTGAAATTGTTCCTTATGTTAAAAGCCAAAAAGCAATGAGCAATTGAGCATATACACAAATTACTCTGATGATTAGTAGGCCGCAGCTTGTTTGACTTAAGAATTAACTGATTAAAATGGCACTGGTGTTTCCCTTCCAAAGAAAACTAATTGTAAAGGAAACACTTCAAGTGCACATTCTCCTGAATGAGGATTATATTTTGCTTATTGCTGCTTCAGTCGGATGTTCATCTGCGCTCACCTTAAATCTCGGATGAACACATGTATGTAGAAGCCTAATTTTGTGATATCACAACTACACCCACAACAGTCATGAGGAAACCTGAAGCCTCCAGTTCTCAAACACTGAGCACTGACTTTTCCTTTAAGCAGGGAAACGCTTGTTGTCCAGCAGTTATTTATACAAATATACAACCAGTTACTTCAATAATGAAATCACTTATTTAATATACTTTAATAGAGGAAATATAAAGCCAGATTCTTGCTATTAAAAGGCAAAAATACCATGTCTGAGCAGATTAACATTTGACCAGTTTCACTTGACCAGCGCCAGTAACAGTAATGTAACACTTCACCTCTCTGTGCAAGGATCCTCATGGGTCGGATATTTTAGGAGGAAACCAATTAGCTGCGGTTATTGATTCCAGTGTTACAACATTGATTGTTGCTGCAGCTCTAATGCATGCAAGACGTGTTTTCATCATGGAGGCAAAAATAATATTTGTTTCATTTTACAAATAAGTCAACAACACATTAATTCAATACATGGAACACCTTCAGTGTAGAGTGATGCATGTCATGGAATAATATAGCAGTATGAGTGTGTCTGGTGCAAAATAAAATTACTTCCATCAGAGAAAAGCAAACAGCTGGGTCAGAATTGGACGAGAGGAGAGAAAACAACTGAGAAAATAACAGGAGAGGCACAAATGCCAAGACCAGGCAAAGTAGATTAAAGGAGCAACTCAGAAAAGCCAAACAGAACGGGAAGAAAATGTGTTGACAACTAATGCTAATGCCTGTCAGTCCGTCTGCAGCACATGGCCTCCATCCACTGCAGTGAGCCCCGTTCACACACTACCAGTCAAAACAGCCAGTACAATGGATACATGTCAACCTGCAGCCTACCAGCAGCAGGGGAGGACACCGTGTGCATCTGTCAGGAACTGAACAAACACCTGCAGCTGTCACAACAGAAAGTGCAACAGCACTCACAACAGTGAGACCTCAATCACACGAGTCAAAGTGTGGACACTGAAGCTGAGCAGGGCTTTAGCATTCAGCTAGCTCTCCATATTCTCTTCCCTGAATATTTTATTCATTCTTTCTACTCTTATATGCTTCTTTTTTGGATATCTTTCCCTCTGAATCTCACAACTTTTGCTACAGTAATGACCTAATTTCAATGTTAACTTAAATATTAATAAAGAACAGAAAGGCTGACCCCCAAACTGAACACCAGTGATCCTAAAATTCAAAATGAAAAAAACAAAAACAAAAAACAAAAAAACACACAATACTACAAATAACAGCAAGATCATACAACTCTTAAATAGCCCCTCCCTGCTATACAAATCAGCGGGTTTCCCTGACATGAACCATGATCTGAAGCGACACTCCACTTCCTGCGTTTGTCTGCCTTCCCTCACCTCTGTTTTCCCTGGGGAGGCCAGATTGAAGAATCAGCCTCAGGTAATGAGGTTTAGGGGTACAAAAGGATAGAGAGGGGGCAAACTCAAACCACCGAGAGGCCCCGGTATGGGTGGATCATCAAATCTAGTTTATCCTGAAGTTCCATTACAGCAAAATCGCTCCAAGACCTCAGTGCATTTCCCTGGAGAGGGAGGCTGGGGCTGGCCAGAGGGGGTGGTCCGCTGGCAGACAGATTGAAAGCCAAATCTCATGAGTGAGCGAGTTTGCCACAGGAGCAATCTTAGGTGGGAAGAGTAGAGTGGTGATGGATAGTAAGTGTCCATTTGATAGCTGCGTGCTTTGGACTGAGATATGACCACGGTCAGCTCAACATGTGGTAGCCTAAATAAGGCAAGGATGATTACAGCACATTATCACCAAGTTAAGGTATAACTGCTGCGTGGATGCCATATGAAAAAGAAAAAAAGCCATGGTGTGTTAAGTGACATACTAACTGTTATACTTCTGGAACATTAAAGGCGATGATAGAAGTCCCTCTGAGACAAACACAGCCACATAATATGGGTGCATGCACTCACATAAAAGAAAACATTTTCTGTGAGTGTGGGGGGGGGGACGAGGAGTGAATTGCATCCAGACAGAGACAGATACTTAAAAGCGCATTTTGGCTGAAATCGAAATTTAGAGCAATCTCAACTGAAGTGTGAATTGTCATCGAGGAAAGGCATCAAAGGAGGGAGAGGAAGAGATGGAGGGGAAAAATGACATGGAGGGAAAAAAAAACAAATCCCCCAAGAGCAGCCTCCTGGCAGCGCCTGCGTTGCTGATGTAGGAAGAACAAAAGCGTACCAAATGGACCACAGCAACCATTTTCAATTATGCATTAAGTTAGACCCCCCCCCTCCCAAAGTACGGGCTGTTAACGGTAAGCAACAAACAGCTTGTGATTGCTTCCATGAGCTCAGCGAGATGGAGTTACATGCAATGGAGAGACGCTGCAGACAAAAAAAATTTCTTTTGTTTATGACTGCTTAATGAATAGGAGGCTGAGAGCAGGAGATAAAGCTGGAGAGGATCAGGGAGTGACAGGAGAGGACAGGGGGTGGGGGGGCATATTTCAGTATGGTCACAATGTCAATGAGGCCCCTCAGTAAATTATTTGAAAATTAACACAATCATGATTTTTGTTCTTGACTTTAGAGCCAGAGCTAGCACAATGTACAAAATTTAACAGTGATCCATCTCATACTGCGAGGTGGACTAAGTGATTTTCTGGATCTCCTGCAAGCTGCAGGACGTCAGTGATCCTCCTCCGCTCTGCAGAGCACTGGAAAAACCCTCCTCCAAGTCTCCAAGGAGAGGCAAGATCACTTCAGCCTTGGCTTTCAAGACCCAAAAACTAATATAAAGAATGACGCCTTTCTTTCCTTCCCTGAGAACACTTGAGCTCCTTTGAATATGAGCTTGTCCTCATACATCTCTTTCTCCTCTTACATCTACAGTACATCTCTTTCTCATCCTCTCGCTCCCTTGGCAGCACTGTTGTGATTACATGCACACACACACTTCGAGTATACACTTTTCACTCAGATCAAAGCTCTCTCCATAAAGCCCGAGAGCCGACGCTGTAGCCAGAGGTAAGACAAGACACACAAGCACACAGCAGACTTAAGTGCTGTCAAGGTCTCAATTAACCTCACTGAAGGCCCTGACTACATTACAGAAATGACTCATTTGAAATTTAGCCACCCGTAATGGCATCTTTATTATTAATTAAATGTTGAGATCCTCTGGTATTTTATATATCACTGGGTTCAGTGGACAGACCTTTAGCACTGGACATTTTTAGGGATCAAAAATGATACTCCCTGTATCTATGCACAGCAATCTAACCAGCAATTCCTTCGTGACTAAGCAGATGCAATGAGCCTAGCTGCTGTTTATCAAGTGTCCACATATATCCACCCGGCTTCAGTCTGCCTCTCCTCGGCGTCAGATTCAGAGATTCAGTGGCTTTGAAACTGTAACGATGCAAGTACAAAACACAAAAAGGTAGATGCAGACGGTTGCTGGCTGTGATAGATGAGGGTTTACGCACCCATGCAGTGATAGTGTAAGCACTGCTCTTTCTGAAATATCTGGACATGAGCCCCAAACCCAGCTTCTTGAAGGGCTGCTCACTAGCTGACATCTGATTTCCCCAGAAATGAGAGACAGAGGGAAAAAAAAAGCATTTCAACATAGTAACTACAAACTCACCACCTTATTTTCAAGCACTCCTGATCCAACTTTATTTAGACTACATAAAAATGAATGAACTTTTTCTTTCTCCCCTCTGCCTTTAACTCTTCACAAAATGGATTCATAACGTCAACCTCCAATGCCGCTTCTAACACAATCATGCCACCAGCTATCACTAAGAACTTTGCTGCAGCATCGGGTCAAGCAGTGCGTCTTCTGCAATCCCTGGCCTTCATTGTCCAGCCCGAGTGGAATCAATGCCATTGAGTTTAACCATCACAAACACTCTCACACAAAGACACACATATAGTCCTGACAGTCCGACTGTAGCTTTGCTTGAGAGCCACAAACAAGCATGAGCATCAGAAGGTCTAAATAAGGATTCTATCTAGCTTCCCTGCAGCAGCAGTGTCATGAATTACGATCTATGGATATCTACAACAAGTGCCCCCACTCTGGAAAAACACATCACCACAAATGGTGATAAAATGTCACGAGAACACAAATACAATCTGTTTGTCAATGCTACCCCGAAAGTGCCATTTTAGGCTAGTCTTTGGTGGATATTACAGTAATAAAAGCGCAGTGCAGCATGTGTTATTAAATTGGATTCAGCTCAGACTGAGAGAGAGGGAGAGAGAGAGAGCAGGTTTAATAAGATGAGCTGCATGAATAGCTCCATCCAAACTTGTGTGGTGCATTAGTCAACGCATAATGAACCTTAACATACTGCTTTTTGGCCGAATGGATTACATATTGGGAGTAATTAGGTAGTTTTAGGGGAATTAGAAAAGAGAGAATGGAATAAGACAAGTGTGTGTGTGTGTGTGTGTGTGTGTGTGTGTGTGTGTGTGTGTGTGTGTGTGTGTGTGTGTGTGTGTGTGTATGCACGTGCGCGCGCGTGAAAACATCCATAATCTAGATGACCACATGCTGGCAAATCCACTCTTCACATCACATTACCTCGCTGTTCTTACACACACACATAAAAACACACCCACATGTGCATATACAGTCACCCTCTATTAGCTTCAGAAGAGTGCCATCCGCCCCGCAGAGAGAGCATCCGACAGCTTTGGAGAAACGATTCAACAGTGAGATGAGAGAGAGAGCAGTGGGAAATGTACAGGGCATATGAAAGCTTTGATGCTGCTTCATGAATCAAACGGGCCTGCTGGGTAAACAGACAGCGGCTAGTGTCCTGCGCTAGCTCCAAGGCACGAGCAAAAGCCTGTGAACTGCTGGAAAAAGGTTTGTTGCCGTATTAAATGTTTGGGCTGCATTAAAGAACTTGCACCCACACACATGCTTGAAAAAGAAGAAGAAGAAAAACAAAAAACATTTCATGTTAACTCACATATTTGCTGTCAAGCAGCTGCTTATTAGCATGTATATTAGTAGCTCAGTGGCTCTTTATTAGTCATTATGAATCACTTACTAATGCATTTTTCTTGGGGTCAGGGTTATTGAGGGTTAGGCTATTAAGATTGTAATTCATGTACAATTTCCTTACTATCAATAAGTAGTAATTAGGAGGTTATTGAGGAAAAATGTAGTTAATGTCTTAGTAGCTGTAGAAGATGGTTATACAGGCTTTACTTACTGATACAGGGCCAATATGGCACGAATACAGATTCTAATAAGGAAGTACTTACAGTGGTGTATATGTTTGTACCTTAATATGAAGCATTACCAAAAATAAATAAAAATAAAAATAAATAAATAATGCCATAAAAAGAATCACATTAGCAAACAGATACAGACGCATGAATACGCCAACTCAACTCCTCTGCAATGAGAGAGCTCTTGCGCACACACACAACATATCCCTCTTGGATACACAGCTGTTTTCATGAAGCATGCTGCAAACAAAAGGAGAGACATTAAGAGACCAAGAAATAAATAAAAAATAAAGAAAGAAAGAACCAAAGCTGGCAAGAAAGACGACAATGGCCAAGGGAAACCTGGGTAACACACTGAGACTGAAGAAGAGAGGACGAGGCAGTGCACATTTTGAAAAGTGGGGCGAGTTCCAGTGTCAGAGGGTGGCGGGGTGGGGTGCAGAGAAACTGCGGCGGGATGATTGATCGATTGCTCAGATCTCCATTCCCCCTCCGTGCTCTGTGTTTCACTCCTCATGGATTTTACCTTCTTTGTCTCCCTCACGCATAAATCTGAACTGTCAGCTGTCCTTAACAAAAGCATATGTGGTATTCTAAGCTCGAACAAAAGCCAATGATCTACCCACTTGGCAAGGACCAGTCTCTCAAAACCTGCTGTTTACTGGCACTGTGCTGGACTTGGCAGGGTTACCCCAAGATAGCAACACACTGTATGTCACCATCAAGGTATGCGTGTTTCATAATTACGCATAAAGTTACAAGATTATCTTTATTTTAAAATGTTTTAAGGTGTTTTCTTCCAACTGGTCAGCTTTTATTTTTGTCTCAGCTCTACCTTTGTGCAAAACCGTCATTAAATCCTTATGTACGGACTATTAAAACTCCACAAATGACTTAATAACAAAAAAATTCAGCCCAGAGATCCAGCAGACAGACTCACAGGGCTGTTCATCCTTTAAATGCTTACTGTGTTAACAGGACTTGCTCTTCAAATCAACTTACTCTTGACGTTTTTGCTCTGCACTGAGCCTCTTGTGCAGTTGTTAGTGGGCATTCTGACCAAAACTAACACAGCTTGACACAAACACAAAGCTTTGTATTGATGTTGGAGTGCTGCTGTAGGCATGAAATGTGATCTAGGAAGTCCAGTTTCAGTTATACACTCACACATTTTAAGGCCTGCCAAATGTGAATACACTGGGTTTATAGTGCAATGCTGATTGACCAAGGCAATGCGAGATGCCACACTGACGTACAGCAAATGCTGAGCTAGGTTCACATACAAATTCTGTTTTAATGTATAATTTGCACCACAATTCTCTATTTCATGTGACTCTGACTTGCCTGTTTTTCTCCCCATGTCCAGCCCTGACCTGGCCTGTGACACCATCTAGTTAGCTGTATTGGTAATTTGTGGATACATTATGGATTTCTGTCTCTAGTCTCCTGTAGAGCCATTGACATAAGGCTGAAAGAGGAGCATTGTTCCCACCTCCTCTCCACTCTCCTTTCTCCACAGCTGGTGATTACTGTATGGATCGATCCGTGGACTGATTGCAATGGTGTAATGAAGGAACTATAATTAGTTGTCTGCCCACCTCATTTGCTGGAGGCCAAAGTTCTTTGCTGCACTGACCATTCCTCCCCCACTCACATGTGGGAGGCATTTGTGGATCCACGGTGAATGTGCTATCACGCTATTCACAGTGTTTCTTTTATTCTGAGGGATGCTGCCAAATGAGCAGGCATGTCAATATCAAATGAGCTGTCTACAGTGAGTTAATGTGTGAAAACAAAAGCCATTCAAATCGTCTCAATTGCCTCCTGTTTTTATTTATTTTTAATTGATTTATTTATTTTTTGCCCTCAAATCTTCATACCTGAGTCTGAGTTTTCCAAAAGACAGAGCCTCACTTTTTCAGTATATGATACAGGTGGATAAAGAGCTCATTCAGAGCCACTATTGTTTAATTTTTTTAGAGAAAAGTTTTATCTAAATCAAGCTCAAGCATATACATGTACCCGATGCATTGCACTGTAGAATTTAGCGGTGCTTTGTGTATGTATTAGCCATTCTTGTCACCCACTTCACTTTATTAGTAAAAATTATGTCTACAGAGTGTCCATCGACTTTATGCTAACCCATGACTAAGTGTGCAGGTGAAGGACATGCATTTTAAGAGCCCTTGGCATAAAGACACTTGATTAGATTTTTTTTTTTTTTTTTTTTTTGTTCATCCACCTTTGACTGCAGCTGCAGGTCACATTTTAAGAGTTCACGGTTCATTTTAATTTAATCCCTCATACCATTGCTTTGATTGACAGCATTTGAAGGTCGCTGGAGGAGCATGCAGGTGGCAAAGAATAATAAAAAAAAAGAGAGTAAATCTTTCCATAGAGCTGGTAAGAACAGAGTCAAGTGTGATTTGCATACTGAATCTGTTCTTCACTGACTGGTACTGTAAGTTTGGTCACATAACCCTGATGTGACCCTGAAAACAAGGTGTGTGTCAAGTTGGGCTGCGTCAGCATCGTGTGTTACGGGGCAACGTGGCACTTACATTTGACCTTTTTGACTTCCTCACTCATTGTTAGGTCCATCTCGCGTCTCCATGAGATAGTTTCGTCTGTCGTCTGTTTCTCACACTCTAGTTCTTGAGGATAATTTGAGGTAGTAAAGGATACGATTTTCAGTTGTCCTTAATTGTCTGTCGCCTTGGAAACAATCCATTTTGTAACAGCAATATCAGACACCATGGCAGCAGCCTCGTGACTCCACTCTGCCGCTGTCTGTCTGTCTCTCTCTCTCTCTGATTTGCACTCTTTCTTCTACTTTCTCCTCGCTCATTTTTCCTCAGTCATTTCTTTTCTCTCCAACTGTGGGTGTCTGGCAGGTGACTATTATCACAGTGGAGGGCTGTTCATTCTCCAGGCTCAGCCAGGACACAAAGAAAATGTCAAGTAAACAAACCATAGGCTCATGCGCTCCTCAGTGACAGGCTCCTTAGCCAATGGGCAGCTGAGTGCAAGACAGACAAAGTACATAATAAGCCCTATTAGTTTGAACAAGAGCATTCCCTCCATTTGAGCAATGCGGTTCCCTTCTCTGCAACAATAATCATGTAATGTTGTATACTTTTACCGCAGCAACATGAGAGGAGCTACGTGACATGCAGAGGTATGGATCTGTTCTTCCTATGGCTCCAGTGAGCATTGGTTGGACTTGGCTCATTAACTCTATATTGAGCTGTGGTGAAAATGTTCCAGAGAAGACACGAAGCCATTTGCATATTTGCACAGACACTTTTATGAATAGCAATCACAAGAACATAGGAACATTTAATTGTATCAGAATCCGTAAAAATTATCTGAAGAATGATCCATTATGTGTGTGTGTGTGTGTATGTGTGTCTCAATCATTACATGAAAGCCAAAAAAGAAAAAGGGTGGTCTCTATATCAGCGGGGCGCGTAGTTACTGATGAGCTGTATATGACAGAACACAGACAAGACAATTATCATCTTTTTACTTCCCTCCAGTGAGGCCTTTAAAACTTCTGACACCACAGAGGCAATGTCTCAGTTCCTGGCGGTGTCATTTTATGCTACAGTTATTGAGTTACTTTTCTGAAAAGTAACTGAATTACTTAATTACTTAACTTAATTACAAATTACTTACATAAAAATACATAAAAAGCATATAAAAGGAATTAGTTATTAGGGAACTGGGAGAGGTAACGTGCATTACTTCTGAATGTCTGCTGGAGTTCTTGGATTAATGCACACATGTGGGACAAAACAACAAATCTTATCCATCATCGTACATGTTATAACTGGGACAGGAATGACTAGCGCGAACGACTAATCTTGTATTACTTTGGTTAGAGAGAAAATTATTTATTGGGAAAGAATTGTAGTAAGACAATGCTAATGATGACATGGTAAGACTGACAGCTTTGGAGGGAAAATAGAGAAGTCACCTATGTTTAGGTCAAATTTGAGGAAATGCCAATGTTGAGAGAGGTGATAACTAATCCAGCATGCTGGACCACTAATAAGCCATTCAGTCAGAGTTTTAATGAGCGAAACTTGTTGCTGAAGGCGTTTGACTTCTTGAACCAAGTACTGAAAAGCTGTGTAAGTGCCCACAGAGGAGCTGGAAAACACGGCAGTTTGCAAACAAGCAAAAAGTTTGGTGTGAGGCAAAGAAAGGGGATCTGGGACTGTGTATCTGACGACTGTTTTACTATTAAACAAATAAGGGTGACATGTCAAAACTACATTATAACAAATACCACAGGCCACTGGGAAGCCTTTTGACTAACAGACTTTTTTCTCCCCAACTGCTTGTACCACTCTGTGACTGAGTCCTAATGGAGGCTATGAGTAAAAAACAGAATTTGAATGAGTCAGTGACTGTAGGTGGAAATGAAATATAAATTGAATTTCGACAGCTGAACCAAACTGATAGAAAACTCTGTTAAACTGTCACACCTGATCTATATTTGCACTGCTATTTGAAGGTGACTGAAATGATCATATTGACAACAAACAGAACAACAAGGGTTTATATGGGATTTAATCTGCTGATGAATTGGGAACTCCTTTTCTGAATGCTAACTCTTCCCTCGGCTTGTCAGTGATGAATGTAACAACATGAATCAACCCATGTGGCGTGCAGCAACAAAGAAGGATTGAGCTGGTGAGATAACTGCCTCTCAATATTAGATTACAGAAGAGCAGACAGCATTTTTAGGGTTTGAAATCAAATGGCTAAGGGATGCACAATGCAACATATATGTCAAACACGCAGTGATTGAAATTGCTGCACAAGCACTCACGCAATACAGCTCTGCGATGTGTGTGAGACAGTCTAAACAGTGCTAAAACGCTCCTCTGGACAGAGACGAGTGTGGACGCAGTTTTTTTATTACTGCCTATAAATTGGCAGCCATGATACTATTTTGTGTATAATCTTAACTTTACAAAACGTTTAACCCCTGTACCCTGGTGCTATGTGCAAAGAAGCTTAAACGGTCGCGTGAAATTCATAGTAAATACAGAAGACAGAAAAAGCAGAGGTTCTGGGCAGGAAGTGGATGTTACTATGGGCATTTATATGAGAGTTTTTCAGGTCGTGTGGTTGTTGTAAGAGTCACATGCTCTGTGAAGAAGCCAGGGTAGAAATATGAGGTTAGTAGGGTGGCTAATGAATATGTGATAGGTAGGACAGGAGGATGCTTTTGAAAATAACAACCACTACCCAAAGCTGGGTTTGGTTTGGACTGACTCATTACTGAAAACGTATCTAACCAAATGCAACTGGAACACATTGATTGTTCTCACTGATTCACTCCATAGATCCAGGGTTATACGAATAAGACGTGAAAACTTAAAACACCAGTGACTGACTTGGTCAAACCCATCCACTCATCTGGTTGACGGGAGTTGGTTCTGAATTATTGAGTGTGTGTGTGTCTAGTGGGGAGAACTGTGCAGCAGTTTAATCTCTTTACCTCCACTGACCCTAGAGGGGAGATTCTTTCTTATAAAGGCATTAACTGGTATTACATAAAACCACAGAATTATCACAATTACAATCGAATTTTGGCAACTGCTGTAGCACCAAACAAGACTCTCTTGTACTGTTCTTTTTCTTCAGCACATCCTCCTGCGCTGCATCCTTTTCCAGCATTTTTCTGTAAGTATCTCTCTCACCTGCAACTTCATAACTTGACCAGATGATCAACTCTAACGATGCCAGCTCAGTGGAAAGTGTGCCACTCAGTTACTTCCCTACAGTAGATTTGGTTCAGGCACAGTGTGTTTGTTTCTATGAGGAGATACTGACTTGGCAAGTACAAAGCTCTTTCAGCTCAGCCTACAGCGAGGCTCAGCATTGTTAGACTGGAGTTATCACTCTGAAACGTTATCGGCCCAACGGGAGTTCTCCCGGCCACCGTGATTAACACTTTGCCTTCTCAGGCTTCATTGAAGGGAGATGACCTCATCCTATCCACATGAGCTGACTGGTTTCCCATTAAAATAAACATGATTTATTGACAAAAAAACATTGACAAAATAAGAAATCCAGTAATTTCTTGTCATCTCCACCAATAAACAACATTCAGCTTGTCCAACAGTGCCTCCACCAGTATGTTATGTAGGTTACTTCCTGTACAGGACCAAGATAAGAGACTCAAATTAATAAAATTCTGATCTGACCGACAGACTGAGTGATCATTTACACAAGTGGTCTGGAGTATTCATCTAGAATGGGTATAAAATGAAGACATTAGTGAAGAACTAAAGATCACTCATTTCCATAAATAAAAAGTTGTTTTTTTTGTACTTTGGAGCAAACCACTGTTACTTACTTAATGGTGAGGCCGTGTGTATACGCACTATGCTATACTGCAAATTCAGACTGTCAGCGGCTTAATGGATTTAAATGGAATATTGAACCAGAAGTCTTGTTTTCATTTGTACTACTGTTAAGGATTAATATTTCACACTCATGTAGCCTTGGTGATGTAAATGCAGATGGCACCCAAGCACAAGCACACACACACACAAAGAAACCCAGGAACTTGCATCACTGCTCGTGCACACATAAGCATACACAACATGCACAGCTCTTCTTAATCAACAAATGAGTTGTGTTGTTAGCTGACGCTACAGTGGCTATTGACAGTGAACTAGCAGTACGGGTGATGGGCTGTTTGTCTAATAACTAAGGCTGCATTTCAATTTCACAACTCACTGAACAGCCTGCTTAGCCACACAAGACTGATATGACACCAGGCTTAGCAAGAGACTCCATTTGTGAGCGGCTGTGCTGCTGCTGAGGATGATAATGGCAAAAAGTCACACATTAACCTCAAGGTCTGCACTTCAGCTGTTTGAGCCAACCTTGAAACAGGTTGAACGCGGATCGACTTTTGTTGAGATGAACACACGCTCACAAGCACACAGAAATACCGCCACCCCCCCAAAAAAAATCTACCCCCTGCTTGGTCCCATGAGGGCCCCATTATATTAGTGGAGCTTGAAAGTGACTTTCCCTTCATTCTCCTCCCTTTAGGCCTAGCCTGTGTGATACATGCAGACAGCACTCTATGTCTGGTCTAATTAAAGACTCTAATTCACTGCCTCCCTCTGCCCCTGCCTCTCCGTGTCTTCCTGCCTGTCTTCTGTGTCTTGGTGAGTTTGTTTTTCAATCCCACGCAGATTTCTGCAGTCATACTCGCCATCAACACTTCCCATGCATGGCTTTTGACTGAAAACAAATCTGTGAGCAAATACTGTAACATGTGGCATCACAGGGAATTTCAGTTCAGAAGATACCCATCAGGTGTTTGTATAGCATGCAGCATTCACATAGCGGCGTTCTCCCTGGAAATGTCTGCTGCAGGTTTCCATGCCTGCAATTGCTGGAGAGAATTCAGCATGTGGAGGAGCGGGGCCCTTTCTATCCCTTGCTCAGGTATTTTCTTTCTCACATGGCTGTTGCTGACATGGAAAACTCAATCACCATAGTTAGGTGGCACGGTGGAACAAGTGGTAACAAGTGGTAACACTGTCGCCTCACAGCTAGAAGGTCCTGGTTTGAATCCTGCTGTGGGCGCTGGTGGCGTGTCCTCCACCATGCCTTCAGAGCCTGCTGCTCAAGGAAAAAGGGGCCTTTCTGTGTGGAGTTTGCATGTTCTCCCCATGCTCACCTGGGGTATCCTCCATAAAAATACCCCCACTAAAAACATGCAAGAAGATCACCACCTGACCAATGGTGACGAAAGAGATTGGGTCCCCGGTCGCTGGTCGGATGGCAGCCCACCGCTCCTGGTCTGCCGCGGAGGAAGGCGACCAGGATAGGCTAAAGGCGGAGGACAAGTTTCACCAATTTGCATGGCGTGTGATTGCATGTATGTAATTGTGTGACAAATAAAGGGGATTGTCCCTCCAATTCTTCTTCTAAAAGAAAGACGACATCCAACTGATTTTTTTTTTCAACATCTGACATCTTTAAAGTATAGACACAGCTCCATTCTTGTACACTGCCAACATACGAACTCTAATACAGCAGTACTCTCCATGTCTCAGCACCCTCTTTCTCTGCATCACTGCACCCCCCTTCTCCTGCTCTTCCTCCCCTTTCTTTGCTTCTCCCCAGTGGTCATCATTTGCCTTGGATTTAAGGACACACATTCTCTGAAGGCAGTAAGTTAATTAGACATTGGGCCCTGTCGCTCCCTGACTATCTGTGGCTTAGAAGAGTACTGCAGCTTCACCAAAACCACACACACAGACACTTCATCTGTGCAGCAGTGTGGGCAGTCGCACAGCAAGCGTGTGTGGGTGTTTTATTGTCTGTGTGCTGCAGTGTGTATGCGTTTCCCCAGGCCTGTGGGTATTTAGATACATTGTTGAGTTTCGTTCTGAGTGTACAATCGGCAAACAGAAGACTTCTTCCCGCCCAAGCTCGCTTTGCACTGACAACAACGCCGCACGTCCTGCCTCTTCCCTTAATATGATGGCAGCCTCATCACAACCTTGTCAAATGTAGGAGACGTGACTCGGCTGTGACTCTTGTGTCAATGTCGCAACTCTTTACGCTGCAGACATCTGAAGTGTTCCCCGAGGCTCAGCCAGCTAACCTTGAATGAAGAATTAAAAAGATAAGGTACGTTTGGCACCGCAGGGTGTATTGTGACAACTCCAGCCATTCTTTTTTTGGACAATAGTGTAGTCATTTTTTTAAAATAAATTTTTAAAGAAATATATCACAGAAAAGAAGGGTTGTTTGTCACACTACCAAGGTAGGTAAGTAGGGCTGCAAAATATGGCAAAACAAAGCCTCACTTATTAGAAATGAACCATTTTTTTCTCAGTATATTATCATATGTATTAGTCCATTATTAGGTTCCTTGTGACACTGACTCAATCAATCACTGAGGTGTTTTACAATACATTTTTCATGTGTCCCACTGAATCCTTGTAACAGACATCAGGGTCAGACAGACCCCTGGAGAGAGATCGTAAGGCAAGTGTTATTACTGCCTGTGTGCAGTGACACTCCTGGGACGTGTGATACGGTCAAATCTTTTGATTATAAAATGCATATGACGACTACAGCTTGCTCTGAAATACAGAGGTTTGTCCGAGTATTAATCTGATAATGCTTAAACGTACTGTGGGGAGGATGGAAGAGGGAGAGCGAGAGAGAGAAAACACTTGTGGATGAGTGAGAGGGAGCATAAGAGTATGGAGAGAAGTGTAGACGTGATACAGAAACTTTCTCAGCCCAATGTTACTCTTAAGTGTATGAGCACTGCAGTCTGGATTCTCTCCTAACAGACAGTGACGGCTGACTCATGAACAGGTCCAATGTGGGTGGAATGCACATCGGTAGGTCCACATTATATCCGTCTTGTTTATGAAAGGGCTGTTTCATGTATTCACTAAGTTGCATTTTCTATACACTGTCATAATCTGGTCATGGGTCACCTGTCTTGGGGTCATCCTGGCACAGATTCTCCTTGAGGGAGAGCGGATCAGGGCTTGTAGGTAGACTAACAAATGTGTTGCCCAGCAAAAACAAATGCACATGTATCGAGGAAGTGGATTAGATGATTGGAATGATGAACATAACTTCTATATGATCACAATAAAATGTGATAAAACAGCCACGGAAAAGCCAATAAGTGTTTTTGCTGACCTCCAGTGGTTTAACTTTTGGATGCTAGCTGTTCTGGATAGGGCAATAAAAGCCCATTCTGGGCTGCTAATGAACGCTCGCCTCTTTATTTAAACATTTTGTGTATGAAGTATTGTTATAGGAGGACATTGACATGCGGTAAACACTTGTTTACATCTGGGGTTGCACAAAATGTGACATGGATGGGAGGTACAGTACTGTTATAAAAATCACAAGTGTATATAACTCAATGAGAGGGATCCAAACACTGCAGAGGAACAGGGAGGGAGGAGAGGAGGCAATGTCATAATGTGTGGTATCCCCCCCAATGAGGGAGGAGTACAAGAGCCTGACAGAGGAGGAGAGCAGTGTTAACTGGGAAAAAGAGGGATTTTTTAAAAATGAAAGCTGGAGTCCATACGGGAGTGGAAATGAGACACAGTGAGAGATGTACGTGCATAAGTGAAAAAGATGTTAACTTCCACCTCTTTTCCCTCACTCCCATCCAAAGTTCCCCCTAAAACCAAACTCTCAGCATCAATATTACAGAAGAGACATTTCCATCACTTCCCACCACCCCCACCACTCCTTCTTTCATCCCAAGCAACCCCTCCCCTCACCTCCTGTATCTCCCGTCATTCATATTTCATTAATATTTCAGTACTGAGAACCCCTATCTCGCTGGCTCTGCTTCGCTCTCTCCTCTGTGTTGCTTGCTCACACAGCGCAAAATGATCCAAAGGAGCTCTGACACCAATAATTAAAGAGTTATTGAAATTAGCATTGACTGGCCATCTTGTTGCTGCCGAGTGCCAGCAAAGATTCTCTCTTTGCTTTGATTGCCTAAGCTTTCTCTACATTCTATTAAACTCAGCTCTCGCGATTGACTCAGTCACACAGATAAACACACACACTCACCAAGCCTCAGCAGTGCTAACACGGTACTGGCACACGCTGCAAAATTTGAAATCACGCTGCCTGGATAATGAAAAATGGGGCTGCTTAACAATTAAAGATTAAAGGTAGGGGATATTATTTGTAGCGTTTACACAATATGCTGCTAAATTTCATCAAAAGAATATTTTCTCTGGCAACTTGTAATATAAGAATTATAAGTATGGGTGGAAATGCCAATTTTACATGAGCAGCCCATCAAAAATGAGGTGGTATAACATCTCTTCCCTGACCCCAATGCCCACCACTTGCTCTCTCTGGCATCCATTTTCCCTGCCAGCATCCCTCCATTTTTTCTTCTCCATATTCTCAAGGATTAACATTCTAATTTTCTGTCCCAATCTCTAAAACATGCCATCTTCACCCTCCCTTACCCTGTACACAACATTCGCTGTGTTTCGAATGCCGCCAAGCTGGTTACCTTTGCATCCCTGCAACCTCCCCTCTGCAGCCCTCACTTTGTCCCTCCCATCTTTCTCCCCACTGTCAAAGCCCATTCTCTCCCTCCTCCACCAGCTGCGTGGAGCAGAGGCCCACTGTGCCAAGTGCCATTTGATTAGCCTCTTTCTGGCAGCGACAGTAATTGTGCGGACATTTCCTCTCTTCCCTCTTTCTCTTCATCCATTTCTCTCTTTCTCAGCTGCGCTGTGGATGCATCATCATCCCCAAAATCATCATCCCTCGTGCTCAAAATCTCTTTCTACATTCTCTTCATCTTCCCTCCTCCTCTCTTGATGGTGGATCCCTACCATTTTCACCCATGACACTTTCTCTCCACCCACATCTCCCTTTCTCTTTGCCAGAAACACACACATGAATACTTCCATCTCTCGGGTAGTCTTGCATATATTTCCCTCCCTTCCATTCCCGTCCCCATTTATCTGCTCCTTTTTCTTCTTAGATGATCATACTATTCCATGAACATCCTGTCCACAAACTCACATCTTCTCATCAGTCGAGCTTAAAAGTGCCAATGCCATACGTTCCCCAGATATGAGGCAGTAAATGAATTCAGCACCTGATCACATTTAGCCCTGCATATACAACCAAATGAGCTGTGAGATGGGGAAATTTCAAAGGACATCAGGAGAACGGAGTGTACGAGACAGACTTGGGGATGAAAGAGTGAAGAAAGAGATGTGGAGGATCATAAAATGGGAGGAGGGGACAGTCATTGATGGGGGAAGCGTGCAAACAAATATTCTGAGGTACAAACAGTTCCCATGTTCCCATGTTTACCATGTTCCTCATGAAAGCTTGAGATCGATAGATAGATAAATAGATAATTTATCCTCAGGGGGAAATCTGCACGTCAATGCAGCAGTACACGAACGAATCGAAAACACTACTACTAACATAAAAAGTATACCCTTTTCAAGTGTGCAAACTAGGGCAGTAAAAATGGCCAAAAATGATGTAATTTTATGATCATAAAACACAATAGAAACAAAATAAAAGTCATTAAAACTTTCTTGGTTCATCACTAACTCTGGATTGGTTGAAACAAAATCTTGATTCATCGAATCAGGAGAGGAACGAGAGAGACTGCAGGCGTCAGAGAAGCAGAAGAGAAAGCCCGTAGAGCCATATTTTCATATCTAAGTCAGGAACTATTTTCAACAGACAATATGACCAGAGAGACCGGACAGATCCTCTTATTTGGTGACTCTTGCCTGTCATGCCGTGATTTCAGTGCATCCACCATGGTGGTGCTGCTTTTTTTCCCCACAATCAAATCATAATTTCCAGAAACAAATATCAAATATATATATATATATATATATATATATATATATAAAAATGTAGAAAATGTATTGACAGACCCAATGCAACTTGTAGTTAGTTGTGCAAAATGTATGTAATTTTAAGTTAAAAATATGTATTCCACCACTACAAGTTCAATGTCTTGGATAAAGACACATTCCTTCACAGTAATATATGCAGGGTTACACCATCTGTTATTAATGAGAAAGTCAGGCCCGCTGCTTTTCTTCACAGCGCTCACAGCTGTCCATACAGTCTCAAAGCTGGTGATGGTGGCACTGGAGTCCGGGATATCCCTGTGTAGCCAGGTCTCAGTGACACATCATGATACTGCTTGCAGACACTTTTCCGAGTGCACTATGATGGTTGTGCTGATAGTTAAACTGAAGAAAACTGACCCAGAACTAAAAGAAATTTGAATAATAAACAACAGCAGAAGATTGTATGCTGCTCTTGACGGGCTGCCACCTGGGACGGTGCCAGGAGCAAGACACTTTACAGTTTCTGTGTCTTCCTCTAGTCCTCAGCATGGTGCTGTGTTTTAAGTGGGGGTTTTTGTGTTCTTCACAACCAGTTGATGATAAGTCAGTGATCACACCATAGTAATTAATCTGCTGGCATCATAATCAACAGCACTAGCTTACATGTCTTGACAGTTTATTTGACAGGTTATAAGTTCATTTGGAAATGACAGGCTGTTTCTGATAAGGATCAAAGCTATGTGCACATGCGTATGTTTGGGGCATGACCATGTGATTGTGCCCCCCTCCCCTGTGATTTTTTTGACTAAAACTAGAATGGAAAGTCTAGATCTTTTTAGATGTCTCAGTTATTTCATTTCCTCCTTCATAAAAACACACACGCTGTGCTTGCAAATGTCAATCACAAACGCTCAACTACCATCTGACACTCAGTGGTCTTGACATGACTGACTGGGAGGGCAGCTTCAGGAACAAGTGATGACTGAGGGAAGCTTTGTTCATAAGCACTCCCTGTTATAGTCATCATTCTCTTACTTTGGCGCGCACGCGCGCACGCACGCGTGCACGCACACACACACACACAATGTCACCACTGCCCTGGGGGTGCCAAACTGTACTCTTGACATACTGACAAGGAAAAACTTAATCTCACTCTCTCACAGTAATATTCAACAGCAAAGCATGAGACCAAAATGATTTTAGCTCAAAAGTAATTGATTTGAAGCCTTTAGTACGTCATACACATCTATCAACAAGTATCTACACATATAAGATGTGATGGGAGGTATTCACTGTCACATTCATCTGTCACAGTCCTGCTCGTCTGCCATGATATGTGAAGATGTTTTTGAGAGGCACCACTTTTCTTTCTACTGTGGGAATCTGCGGCTGTGTACAGAAAAATGCGACGCATGCAGAGATCAGCTCATATACGCCAGCTGCACTTCTGCCACCTTGCCAGAATGATATGGTTTAAAGCCAGTTAAGTGGTAAAACTGTTGGAATAAATATTCATGTAAAACAAAAAGAAGAAATCTGTACAGAGGTGCCGCTGGAACGTGGTTTTACACCAAGTGTGGAAACATTTAGTGTCAAAGGGGAGGTAGTTGGAAACATGCAACACTAAAATCAAAAGCTAATCTATGGTATAAAGAACAAGTTTAACGTAACAATAAATTGATACTTTGATCACTTTTGGGAAATTCACATATTTTTCACATGTATTATATTACACAAATTGAGTCTGGACAATTCTGCGGGGTAGATGAGCATTATTACTGTGTGTCTGATTAGCATTCAATACCCTAACATCAGTGACACATCTGCAGTAACTACTCTTACACTGCGTACTGTTCATTTATAGCATCACTACCAACACTACTAAATATTACTAACTGACTTTAGTCCAAATATTTGAAAAAAACACAATACAAAAAAGGCTGACAATTAAAGAAATGTAGAAAATGTAATTAGCTACTTCCATTCCACTATTTGCCCTGTACCTTTCTCTGCCAAATCACCAGCACACCAACCAACCAATGAGCTGACCAAGTAACTGACTGGCAGAGCTGAACACCGCTGCCTGGCGAATACTCATGTGTCCACCCTGGCATGACCATGCTTCTGCCAACCATCGGAGAGAAAGGCTTTCAGATGCCCAACACAAATTGCCACCTGCCATCAGCTTCATTATCCTGTGTGCAGGCCTCCCTACGCACCACCAGCCAGATGCTGAACAAAGCCCACGATACTAATGCAGCAGCTACGCAACTCATTTGTATAGTGGTGCCTAATTATAACATATGCAAAAAGATTTTCACTACTAAGGAGTGGCACATAATGCAGTGCTATTTAAAACCCGGAGAGATACAGGGATACTGTTGAGCCTGGTCTGTTTTTGTGCATTTTCAACTTATAACTCAGGGCTCTTTATAATGGAGGTTGATGACATCTTTTACAGGAATAAGAGCTACACACTGGAAAATCCAACCTTATTTCAACCAGTGATTCCTGGTGTATGGATTCACAACTGCGCATGATGTTCAGTGCGGAGAGCATGCCAAGAAGGAAACACCTCTGATTCCAAACTTGCATGCCTACATAAAGTTTGGGCCATGCAGGATCCCTTCAGCTCTGGGAAAACACCAAATTGTAAAATGGTAGCCATTTAAGGAGGACACCCTATACATTTTTCAAAGGCGCCCAGGCCTCACCTTTTTTGTGTTCTCCAGTGACAACCGAAATAGAAATCAATGTGTCTGGGCCAGCGTTGGAGCCCGATGCGTTAATGTGGAATCGATAGCTAATGTCACAGTCATTTTTCCTCATCCACCAAGCAACAGAAGCCAAGAGGAAGGCGAGAGCTGGTCTGCACCACTGGGGAGTGACTGAGGGTCAGTGGGCTGAATGAAAAAAGGGGACTGCAGAGGGCATGCTGGGATCCCTCGGACACATATAAACCCCTCACTCCAGTGTTATACACTCCTCATGTTATGTCTTTTTTTTCCCCCACAGTATGATCTAAGGAGCTGCTTGGTTCCTATGACATAATCCCAGGGTGGTAGATTCTTGTTTTTAGTAGCAAGAAGAGCTATTCATTATCATATTAAGTTACTACTTAAGCAACACTTTATATTTCAGGTAAAGATCACATCCTTATCTATGAAACTAAATAAATCAAGACCAAATAAAAATATGATAATCAAGCAGTCGCCACAAATATGCACTCATGTCTCATACCAATCCAGTGATGATGCTGTTTGGGTCACAGTTGTGAAGAGACTGGAAAAAAGAAATTCCATCATAACAAAAAAGGGCTCCTGGAGGTCACACATCAGACACACAGTGAGGTCTGAAGTGATCATAAAAAGAATAAAGTCATCAACACAAATAAGTTGGCAAAATGTATGAAGCACAACACTAAAGGCAGCACAAGTGCACACGAAGGCATACATTCACAATCCCTCCAAGCCGCTGCAATCAGAGTTGAGGCTTCCCATAAAACCAGACTCTGTAATAATCCTCCAGCCCTTAAATATTTATGGGCCAGCACCCACAGTCCCCCACCTCTACTTTATTATTTGTCAGCAGAAATGATTTAGCCCCTGGAAGTCTACTACATAGATACATTTAGAAAATTACAGGCGCACAGCTCATCGTTGGTTATTGCGCTCTCTATACCGCTACCACCAGTCTGAATAGAGTAAACAAAAATCTATAGAATTGCAAGCAAACCAGTGTTTGGTGGCAGGCAGACAGACAGATACCTATCCACTGTGAGTGCTGTAGAGGATAAATGTATACTTTTGGATGAGATTTGCTGCTGTGCTTTGAATACAAGCAAACTGTTAAGCTGTCAACTATGGCGTCATGAAAAAAGCACAGTTTGGAAGAACAAGCAAATGCCAATTGTGCCAAAGTTGATGTGGAACACTTTCAAGATGATAGTTCCCAGATATGGGACCAAAAATAGGTTTGTTTTGTCTCCAGGTTTCTTTTCAGATCATGTTTCCTCATCACTAGAGTGGCTGTGCCACAGAATGCCTTCTGGGGATAAAACATAGGCACAGTAAATAATAGCATTTAGCTGGGAATGAGAAAGTATCTTAATGACACATCTCCCCGAAATGACGCCGCACCGTCAATGAAAGACGTGTGTCTGTACGTGCATGTGCATCCAAGTCAGACATGCAGTGTGTCTTATTTGGCAAGATGTGAGCATGCGCACAGAAAAATGTGTCTTTTGAAGTGGCCCACAGATTAAATTACTTTCGGCATGGACGGTAGGGAGGGGGAAATTGAGAAAATGATTAAAAAATAAATGGAAAAATGATTTCCCATTCTGGGCCCTGTCACAATGGAGGGAGAAGGCAATGGGGCGACTGCATGGTTATTTGTCTGGTTGGGGCCAAAGCATGCCAGTTGCAGCCGCTCATTATAAGACATTACCAATTTATCCTCCTCTATCTCTCCCGACCACTGCTGGCTGGGGACTCCTGGGCCAGATTACCTAAATGAAATAATCCTAATCTCTATTCGCAGTTAATTATGTCCACAGAAAAACAATCCCAGCTAGGCCGGCGCCCTTTCAGCACGCTGAATTGGTCCTCATGTGATACCCAGTGAGTGACCTTGAAGCTCTGCTACGTGCCGTTGAAGGAAGTATGAAGGAAGAATGGGTGTTTTGTAGGTTGTTTTCAGGTTTAACATATCTCAGGAAAATTGAAAAACTAATCCTTTTCCACCAAAACGTTAAACAGAATACATGTGATATAGCAGCATACAGTAGCTGCAATAATGTTACTCAAGGGGCCTCACTTTAGACCTGAAACAGTCATTTATGAACATGTGAAGCTTTTATTAGCTTCAAATCTATAACAATAACCCTGAATCAGATAGACAGTATCAGCTCAGGGATCACTCACTCACACAATACCTCCACTGGCCTCTCCTTGTACTGGGCCATGTACTCATCGCCTCTACCTCCATCTTTCATTTATTCTAATCTGTATCAGGGCCTTGGAGTGTGTGTCTGTGTGTGTTTGTGTGTATAGTGGTGTTGGTGGGGGTGGACTGGATGGAATGGCTCAGTTGCCATCCATTAGGACTAAGTCATCCATGAATTACCACATCCACGTCTACACTTCACCAATTGCTACATAATTACATTTCAAAGACAGAGCGTGCGTTGACCTCCGAGAGGGGCTCATCGCAATAAATAACAGGCATGGTAAATCTCATTGCTGAGTTCTATGAGAGCCTCTTGATGTCCCGTCCGACTTATAGAAAAGCAGAAGGTAGACATCCAGGGTTCTCCACATGAATGGACACAGGTGTTTGAATATCAATGCAGGACTTGGAATCAGATGTCTATGTACATGTGAACATAAACCTTCCTCATATCCATGCATTTAGTCTCTCCCGTGTGATCCTGTCTCTCTCTGTTCTGTTACAGACAAGGCCTCTGTGGTTGCTTAGCATGATTTAAAGGGATATTTCACAGCTGGAAAGATGGTCATTTCATAAAACTGGGCTCTCCATGGCAGAAAGATGCAAATATTTTTTGAAATTGGTGCTACAAGACTTGACAAAACAGAGAAAATGGGCTGCGGTTTGCTCTGAAGGTAGAGAACCTGCAGCAACCAGAATGCAGTGGGCTGCTCTGGACTGCTAAACACTCCAGCTGATGGGTACCAAACTGCAAGTTGGGCTGTGCTTGGTTTTAGCTTGGCCAATTTCTAGCAGGAAAAAATTACAACCTATTCTCATATTACAGCTCAACAGTACACTAAAACTTGTTTCTGAAAACATCTGAGGTGAGAAGTAGGCAATTCAAGAACAGAATCTTGATTCATCTATTATCAGCACTAGTCAGACAGTTTGATCTGTGTTTTGTGAGCTGGCCCTCCCTTGATCCAATTGTCAATGGAGGCGGACATACAGCAACACTGCAACAGTGCCTTCTGCCAGCAAATGAACAGGGAGCTCTGGGTGCAAGCTGCATAGAGGGAGGTTAAACATTGTTCATTTACATATACAACCCTCACTGTAATGACACAAAGTTCACTGAAAATTGGCAAAATCTCTCTTTAAAGAGTGGCTGTCTTCCTGTCAAGTAGCCTGTAGAATCAGGAAGTACAAAGTGAGTGAAGCTTAGCCATGGACAAAGAGGGAAAGTCTCAGCTTGTGTTAAGGATCCAGTGCTTCTTCTCTCTCTATAAATGGCACTGAAACAACAAAGTGACCTTTAAAGTTTCAGTCTGATGTCACTGTGATGAATTAGGACATCCTGATTAGGTTGAGTGTGATTGGTCTGATGATATCTGCCTTTGAATATTAATCAGTAAAGGATATGACTTCACCCAGCAGAGTCACTAGTGGCAATCTGTAAACCCTCAGAAGAGCTAAACTTTTGACAGAGCAGACAAAGAAGCTTGGAAATGTTGTTCTCAATAACTGACCAAGTAAGAGTTTTCACCGGTGAGCCCTCTACCATCACCGGCAGCTGTGTGAGATGGCTGAGACAGAGCAAGGACAGGATGCAGAAGGAAGCATTGTTTATGTCCTGGTGCTCCTGTCTTTCCCTCCACCCCATACCGTTTGCCATTCATCAGTACCTGACAACCTTGACAGGTTAGAGAGAGATAGCACCTCAATACTACTGAGATAGGATAGGCAAGATACAAGCAGAGACTTTGAGTATTTGTGTGTGTGTGTGTGTGTGTGTGTGTGTGTGTGTGTGTGTGTGTGCGCGCATGCGTGCATGCGTGCGTGTGTGTGTGCGTGCGTTTGTGGGCGCGTGCAAGGAAAAGGAGAGGTCACGCCTTGCAGGATACAACTTCACATCCTCATCCTGCACTTATAATATGTTGACAGACCAAGAGAGACACAAACAAAGTCGAGAATAGGGCCAAAGAGAATAGGTGTGCATACTACATATGAAACGCTTTTTTAAACAGACACAAATAAACCAAAATATCTTGCACACATAGCGCTGTGGCAGTGAGTCAAAATACTACTGTGCATCAGCATGCAATGAAACACAAAAAGGGTTTTTTCCACAGAATAATAATATGAACTTAAGACACATTTTCTTGTTTTCTGTGGTTTTGTAACACCACAGAACCACAGTGTGTCCCTGTGGGATACAAAGTGGGATACATTTGACTCGACTATTTCCTGCAGCAGCGCTATGAATTACACTGATTACGTTGAGGTCCATGTTAAGCACATAAGTTGGAAATCTGTACCGCAGTAAAAAATTGCAACATCAACTATGTAGTATAAATGGTAAACAACAACAACAACAAAAAACGCCTCACATTAGGTGATGATGGAGCATGGAGGGAAGGTTTATATATCACAAGTAACATATTATCTAAAAATAATTCTTGTTAAAGTCACCTATACATTGCATGTTTCCTTATTTCATCATGGTGCAGCAGTTCAGCACAGAAAGTGCAAACAAGTAGAAAGATAATAAAACAGATGTGAAGAGTGATCCTAGGGGAGATTTCATAGACGCTGACCCTCTGAGAAGGATCTCAGAGTACAGTCATGCACAACGAAAGCCAAACACACACACGCACTGAAGAGGAGACGTGGCAGAGCCATATGGACTAAATGGATTTAGCAACAGTGGATAGAGGTGGCCTGCTGTGCAGGTGAGTACACACTCCGAACTGAGCAGATGCTTCACAGGGGGGGATGGGGTTTTGTGTGCTGGGGGAAGGAACACATGATGTGTATGTGTGTTGGGGGGTTATGAACAACGCACCGTCACCTATATATGTGCTTTGCCCACATGTTAAAGTGTGTTTGTGTGCACTCACACCTCTTCATGTATTCACAATATGTGCTTGTGCATGAATTCACACACTTTATTGGTTGTCTCCCCCTATTAACACATATTCTTAAATAGCTCACTACATAAACACCTAGAACACACACAGATGCACACTCCTGCACCTTTGAGGTGCAGTTGCCATATCCATCACCTTAATAAACAAATATGCACCCAAACTCAGTAAGCTTTTCCGACATGGCATCCAGAAAGCCCAATCACAGCTAATAAAGGAGGCTAATGAACTCCTCTCATTATGTAGATGCTAATCATGTAACACAATCTTGTAATTTGACACACTTGATTTATGGAGGAGGACCCCCTCCTCCCTCCCTCCCTCCCCAACACCGATATCACTATCCACCCACAATCCACCACCCTCCACACAAAATATCTTTTACCATTAACAATCTGAGCATGTCACCGTATGAAGCGTGTAGAGCTGCAACATGCATAATGAGGCGCTTATGCGACTTATCGCGCAGATGACGAGCGAGCGAGAGAGAGAGAGAGAGAGAGAGAGAGAGAGAGAGAGAGAGAGAGAGAGAGAGAGAGAACAGATCACTGTTGGAGCTGTCAATGTGTGACAGAAAGATGACAATGTCAAGGTGACTGGCTGTTTATTTAAAGACATGTACAGTATACTGCATATACTTCATACTTTATGTACAATACACAGGTGTATATAAACATAAACACACACATTTCTATCTAATGTGATTTCAAAACTTAATCAGTGAGAAAAGTATTTAAATAATAAATCCTAAATCCTGCTCATAACCTTGAATACCATATTCTAGAAGAAACATAGCTAACCCTTAATGTGCTTAACTAACAGCAGATAACAAAAGGACCTGCGCTGACAGAATGCCAATCAAAACTCACAAAGACAAAGTGAAATCATTTTACTGTCTCATGCCCATGCACAACCTGCAGCATGTTTATTATTTGCAGCTTTGAGTGTCTTCTCTTTGACCTTTGTGACCTTTAGGGCAGTATTGTACAAGAGCACTCTCAAAAATGAAGCAGATTTCAACACACTGACCGCTTTTTAGCACACCCACCGTGTCTCTTTTCCAGTGTCAAAACACAGCATACTTACGACTTCCAAAATGTGCATTTGTGTATATGTATATACCATATGCATATGTTGTTCCCACTACTCAAAACCATGATAAGCACTGATTGTTCAGACCGAAAAATACTGCCCAACAACAAGAAAAAAAGATGAATGGCGGTGGCTGTGGGAAAGGCTCCATCACTCATTAGTAACTGTCTATTGTCAGACTCAGAGTGAGGGGCAAGTCTGTCATGTGATCCGCTGCGACACTGTTGTATATGTTTCTTTGTGTGAAAAGAAGTCTCGAAGATTAATTTATGTTGAGGTTGATGGTGATAATGCTATCATTGATAATGAAGTTTTTGACAAAGATAAGTGAAGGAACTGTTAATACCTTCTATAATGGCAACAATATTAGTGCCTCTGACATTTGAAAAATGAGTAGAACGGTGATAATTAGAACAGTGAGGCTTTTGGTGATAATGAAAATAGTAATAATATCATCTTATTACTGTACATCTTAATACCTTATGAGACTTTCCTGATACTTCCTGCTTATAATGCTTCTGTAACCCAGGTTATCAGAAGTGCTGCACAGTTTATTTTAATCTGTGTGTTCTGTGATTTCCATGATGCTCAAGTGACTTATGTGTCCAAAGTTAACAGCCATATGTGATAAGGGTTGGATAGATGTAATTGTAAAATATTAAATCAAGGTAATTTTTGTGGAGCATTTGAAGTAATGTTACACTGAATTTGATATGCACAAAATGTTTTGTTGTGCAACAATTTGAAATATGAATTGAATTATAGGTTTTATTAAAATGTGGTAATATTTCAAGCTAAATTAGAAGTAAAATATAACCTATATTGATGAGTGTGTAAATGTAACTGTGGGTGTGTGACCTGTCTATAAGTCAGGTTTTGGTAGCCGGAGAAATTTTCCACAACTCTGAAGCCAGAGACAGCACCCACTGAAAAAAAGAGATTCCAGTCAACTGGATGGTCAATCTACAAGGATTGAGAGAAGGATTGGACAGACTGTTGTTCTGAAGAAGGATCTTTTTCCTCATTTCCTGGTGTGGCAGGATAGACTACACAAACAGTTTTGGGCCCCAACGATCGATCGAACTGAACTCAGGGTTAAAAAGGGGTTGTTTTTTTTGTGTGTGCACACTTTATTATTTTAGTTTGTTATTTGGGGTTATTTGTGATCAACCTGTTATGCTGTTATAATTAATACATATGTTAATGCAAACTCATTGTGATGTCTGATTCTTATTACTGCTATTCAAAATCTTGGGCTCCTGCCGTTCTAGTTCTTCTGACATTGGTCCATCTTTAGCTATCTTATTGATAGATATTATAGTGTAAACTGGGTTACACATCCATGCATTCATATGGCATTTTTCATTCAATTTCTTTTCCATATGTATTCCTTTAGCATACACAAAAGTGAGGTTGTTTATTGTACCTGAAGGACAATCAAATCCATGACCTTGACCTACGGGGACATTCAGCTTTGGACTCACCAGTACCATGTGTTGACAGCATAAAACAGCTATGAGAATGGCACATAATGCTGCTCCATGGGTGATGGAGGCAGGCATTTCAACCCTTCGGTAACAATTGCTATTTTGTGACAAAAACAGCATTCAGCTGTTGTATGCAATCCAACCTCATAATCTGCTATTACAGGATCAAATCCAATTTTCATGTCAGCAGAGGCGGCATTATCCCACACCTTTCAACATACTGTCACAACAGACTAGATATACAGCGATGCCATGTTCTCGCTGGTGATTTCACCTTTAAGCATTTTAAATTCTTAAGATGACTACAGGTTCAGCCTAATTCGAATTAGTGCATCTTTTTGTTATAAATTCCAAAGAATATTCATGTAAGATCAACATTGCATTAATTGTATATGTGTTGGAGCTGAAACTAATACCTATACCTATAAAAGCATTTCTTTTCTTTTCTTTTTTTTAAAAGATGAAGTAATTTAATGTCAAATTAAGACCAACCGAGGCCAATGTGATGCCTTCTTTTATTTGGCCAACATTCCAAAACCGCCAAGGTATTCAATTTACAATCACATAAGCAAATCCTCACATTTAAAACATCTGGAATCTACAAATGTTGGACATTTGTACAGGACAGTAATAGAGAAAAATACAGATACAAAGCTCTCAAAGATGCCACATCTGGTTTAAATGAAAGAAATCAAAACATTTCAAGTAGTTTGTGACTTATGATGCTGTATGCGTATGTCTGGTATTAATAGCCCATCTGTACATCATTTCTCAGCTTATATAATGCTTTTAAAGCCAACAAACCCAAGAAGGCTTCCACAACAGCCACATCTCATCATGTCAGTGTCGCCCTAAACATGCAGCTTAGCCCTGAAAGAAATCACAGTTTGCATCTGATACACAACCAGACGATGGCAGTAGTCAGAGTACACAGAGGAAAAGATAAAAAGGAGGTAGAGAGGAAGAGAGGAGGGATGGCAGAGAGACAAACATGTAACAGATGGAACAGTCACAGAGACTGAGGTCATCGTCATTCATGTCAGAGATGAAACTGTGACTCTAATGAGAGGAAAACTGTCTCCTCTTATCTATCCATCTCACCTTAGGAATCTAATGCAAATGATGTATCATACACAAACATGTCTGCTTGGGGTAAAAAAAGATAATGAGAGAGGAGAGACCGTGACGATGGAGTGACAGGGGAAAAAGAGACAGTGGAACGATTCAAAGCGCCATGCTCCAAGTCAAGGCAGAGGAGTCGATATCAAGCGTACCCTTTTATCTACAATGCGGTGGAAATCAGTGTCAGTGCTGCCATTGTGTTAAGATGTTGTTACAATCCTATTAGGGAAGCATTCAGCACAGAAAGAACAGACACGGGGTGTAGACTTTATATTGCCTTCATTAAAGTGCCACTTTGTTCTCCATATTTGATGAAATGCAGCTGTGCATATGTTAGACTGACATTGTTAAATTCTATATTTACCATAGGAAGTTCAAATTGTTGATCATGAGCTTAGCTACAGTTTGGGGGTGAATCTACTCATAATTAATGAATTAAATGTAGCTGAATAAGTAGAGTACCTATTTAGTAGGAGGTGATAATGGAACAATGCTTAAAGTCAATTTTCACAAAAAGTCTCTTCCTGAGTTCCTTCAGTTTAAGTTTAACACAGTTCAGTCAACATGCATGCATCAGTGCCAGAAATATGTGATATTCTATTATATTCTATTTCTGCATAGCTTTTCACACACCATATCACAACATCCGAATTACTTTGTTACAGGACAGAATATTTAATAGGCACACCTTCATGCTGTACTGTCTCATCTGTGTGTGAAGTCAAAATATTTATATCTTACAGCGCATATTTTTCTGTGACAGCAAAGATAGACAGTTCTATGATCCGTTTGCCATCATAAAGGAAGGCAGAGAAGAGCAGTAATACAAACAAGCATAACAGGAGCATTCAATTTTTTCAATTTACCCTCTCCTAAAGACCTCAGTAATTATTGTGTAATGTATCATTGCATTGCATAGCAGGGTGCACAACAGCGGAAACAGGTTTGTATCTGTGAGTCTTAGTTTTTACATCACCCTCTGCATAAATGTTTCAGAGAAGTTAAAAGGACCATATAATCATGAATCACATGTCTAACCTAACCTAATTGCAAGAACCTCTGGATAGAAGCTTCAATTAGACATAAATTGCATTCACACCACACAGCTTGGAGTGTTTACCCCCCTTTTATTTTGGTTTCTTTAAACAATTATGTAATGAGCCTTTCAAACTTAGCTTACAAAAAAAACACAGTCAAAAGCCTGAAAATGTGTTTGGCATCGACTTGAAGTGAGCCATTACATAAATATTTCTGCTTAAATCTGAGCATAACAAAATGAAAATGGGGCTAAAACTGATAAACAAGACAAAAAGGACCCAGAGGTCATTAAGGGCACATTGAAAGACACCAATACAGTCCTACATGGCAAATACATTCTTGAAGTTACAAATTTCTCTATACTACAGTGACATAAAATATGCAGAAGTCAGGTGTACAATTCATGACAAAGCTGCAAACACTACTGTGTGTCAGCCATGGATTTAACAGTCTTTCAGTGTGCAACACACTGGCACCTGCAAAGAGGCAGGCTTGGCAGCGAGCCCAACAAACAGCAAATCTCTGGAGTGCCGATGCCAGGCAGTGGCATGGACACCCCATCACCATGGAGACAGGGTCCTGACTGGGAGGCCAGCAATATCACAGCCATGGAAAAATGCATGGTGGTGAAAGAAAGAGAAAAATAAAAAGAGAGCGAAAACAACGGATATCCAGAAAGACTGCAAGAGAGGAACAGGCCTCAAAGCGAGAGACTGAGTTTTGAGGTCAGCTAAACGAAAGAGAGCGATAAAGATCCTGGAGGAACGCTTGCTTTGCTTCAACATGCATAATTCTTTTTTTCCCCCCTATTTCTATCTTCTATTCATCGTGGAGACTTGAAATGAACTTGACTTCCATGCGTCACTGATGGTCATCCGCACACATGTCTGCATGACCTATGACACATGCATGAAGCTCATGTAGTCATATCGTCTGTAGAGGTCAAAAAAAGAAACAAACATCTCAAACAAACAGCTCAACTCAGCTTCTCTTCTGCCTTTTTCCATTAATATCAACAATTCTCCTCAGACCACAGCAACACAGTAAGCAAATGAGTTATCTCCCCTCAAAACTTCAGCACCATTTGTTGGAGAATTCACCATAGAGGACAGTTCCAACCATCATAAGATTATGTCAAGTGGGAGGTGGATGGAGGAGGAAAGGATGTGATTTAATCAGGAATCACAGCCTCTCCCCTACCACACCTACTACTAATTACTCCTAATAGCATAACATGTCACAAAAACATGGCTCTGTGTAAATGCAGTAGGGCAGTCCCTTCAAGCTGTGGCAGTTCAGAAACCTCTGGGCTGACAGGAAGAAGAAACAGGAAGCCTTTCAGAAAAGAGGGTAACACCTGACTCAAATTTACCAATCCATTAAGTAGACAATATATAAGTGACTGCTAATTACTGGATCATTTAAATTCAGGTTTTAAGTACAAGCGACCACAGTAAATGTGTTGCAACAAAACCCTGCAGATAAACACTATGACTACGTTTACATGCAGTCAATATTCGGGTTATGGTCAATATTCCGGTTTCTGAAACATTCGGAATGACCTGTTTCCATGTGTGAGCAAACAGGGGTAATCAATTGGGATATCCCGATCAAAACAGCAAAGCACGGACGTGTCGACACATGGAGAACGTCATGACGCAATGCGCATCACTTCAGCCTCTTCTTCCTGTATCCAAAAACAACAACAACAGCCCGGGGCCGGTAGCAGTCGCCTTCGTTTGCACTTTGGTGCTGGTGCTGACCCACCACCAGTACTCGACGCTATTCTGTCTCACTTTCTTCATTAATGGAAGGCGAGAACGTGAAGAAATGGGAAATGGAGCCGGAGCTGCGCCATCCATATCCATGCTACCTGCACTCAAAAGACCAAGATTCCTTGCAAATAGAACATGCGCAGAACACAAATTAATGTTCCGTTCGATGGGGATATTCCGATAGGCGTATACATGACCAAATTTTCGGGTTAGAAAAGGAGTAACCCAGGGGTCATATTCGAGTTTTTAAAAACCAGAATATGAGCATATTCTGGTTTTTCAAAAGGGTTATTGGTGTTTGCGTGGCTGTGTGCAACCGGGTTATTGCTGATATTCCGGTTATGAAAGGGTTACTTGACTGCATGTAAACGTAGTGACTGATTCTACATGATTCAACACGCTTTCAGCAAGTTGTTGGGGTTCATTGTGTGGGTGTTCAGTAACTAACCCTATGCTTCCGCCATGTGGTGTTGCACAATAATGTGTAACATTCAAAGTTAAATGCCTGATAATGGTCTGATTTATCAAACATATGAACAGATTCTCACAAAAACAATAAGAGATGTATTTCATTCAGCACACACATATATGTTATAACATACTCATACTGTGCCTGTGCAGGTAAAAACTATTCCCCAGAGCAGGATGCCGTGCAAATGATGGTCAACAACTGTAACCAAACCACAAAATAACAGAACTGAGAACCACCAATGAGGTTTCCATCCTGGACCATAAAACCAGAGCTCTAAATAAATAAATAAATAAATAAATAAAAAAAATGGAGGAAGAGGACACTGAAGACAGCCAAAACACAAGGAGGAAAGTTGCAGGTTTCTGTATTTAGTTTGAACTGGGCAACATCGCCATCACGTTCACTTAAATATTCACCACAAAGTGAAGCATTGATTTTTCATCATCATCATCACTAACTCCGCTATAACCACAGTGTAGATGATTTTAATCAATTATGCATACACTACTCAAACATGATCTGCACTATTCTAATTGCCTCCCCACTGATCTCCATGGCAACAAAGGCTCCAAGCACCGCAGCAGAGTTTCCTCCCCATTACTCCCAAGTACAATCATACAGTTTTCCCTCCCCTTCGCTCTAATTTCCCCCATTAACTCTAAATCAGATATTGAAAAAAGCAAGTAATACACTCATCCATTTTTAATAATGCTTAACTAAGGGTGTCATTTCTCTGTCTCACGCTCTCTCTTTTTCCTCCTCTTGCGTGTTCTGCTAATAAAACCCAAACCCGCAGCATGAAGGGTGTTAACAGACACTTTGTGTATGGCGTGACAACAGTTTGGAGATTTAGTGGAAAAAAAGAGGATAAAAGTTTGGAGGTGAAGTTCTACAAACATTTCTCAGAGGAGGGAGAACTTTTCTGGAGGCAGAAATAATCTGCTTAAGTTTAAACTTGGTTTGGTGCAGAGTCTGGACGGACAGTACAGGCAACAAGTAATTTGAAAATGTAGCCTAGAGAGCCTGTTTATTTCTTTCTTTATTTCTTTTCGTTAATTTAGTCTTTTTGAAGTTCAAAATTAATCTACCTTTCTATATTTTTATTTTGCATAAACAGCACCACTTTTTAGTTAACTAAAGGTGTCCTTATGTAACTTGCTGTATAAATTTAAAATCGATGCACTGACCTTTTCCAGCACTGGCTTCCATAAGAACATATTACCCGTTACATTTCAAATGATGATTAACACATGATTAACACCTTCAGTTTCCATCAGACTGCAAAGGTCAGCAGAACTGAGCTTAGCGGCGTCCAAGTGAAGGCGGCTGGACTGGGGCTGAGCAAGACCTCAGAGGCTGACAGAGGTCAGTGTGACAACAGGGGAGACAGGACCAAGATGAACTGACCAGACTGACATAATGAAGACAAGCAGACGTTTGTTGAGTTCTGTTTTGTACCGTTAAGTTTGAAGTGTGTTACAGTGAGATAAAATGGCAATTAAGCTCATAAGTTTGGTTAAACAGAGAAACTTGAATTCAGAAGGGGTATACATGACATTTTAAATGTATTTATTTAGAGCTAATTTTCTTTATTTATTAGACAATAAAAAAAAAAAGATAGAAAAAAAAGAAAGAGAGCGTCTGAAATGTAGCAAACAAGCTGCTCACATACATCTCCCAGCTGAAACTAGAGCAGGGGGACATATGACAGGCCGGGGCTAGTTGATTAGCATGCTAACTGTTACTGTGACTTCTTCACATTTTTGAATGTTTTAAACTAAAATTCTGGTAATATCTTATACATTGCACCTTGAATTGGTAAAAGACATATACTTTCATTGACTAACAGGGCCTGTGCGTGTCATCATAGTGTTTCATTTGTAGTTGTGTGTGAGATTTATCTTTCTGGCCTTGCTTTTATCTTACCAAACTCGCTTTGACATTTACACAAACACACCCACCCCTCCACACCCATCCATTCACTACACCTACATCATGAAGGCATCTAAGCAGTACATGGCTGCTAACAAGCTCTCCCTTCGGCTCTGAGTGTTGATTAGGCCAGGTAGTCAATAAAAACCACAGCCAGAGCCCTGGGGTGCCACACACCCTCAGGTGTCTTTTATCAGCCTCTCCCCAGCCTTCAGCTTCGCCAGCAGTCAATAGCTGGAAGAGACTAATCCATAACTGCAGCAGCAGGGTGTCTGAAGTGTGCCCACATGATTAAGAGTGAACAGTCGAGCAGCGTGAGCACCAACATCTGCCGAGCCGGGAGCAACACTTGTGTCCCGATATCGTAAACACGTCCGCCATAAAGGCAACTGATAAAGAGGCTTCGCTTTGCACACACACAAATGTGAAATACACAGTTTCACACAAGACACATACATGCAGCTCATTTGACACACAGCTGGAGGAGTGTCAGGTCCGTGCAGATAAATGCTTGCCCTGCTGTACTTGAAAAACAAGGGTGCTTCGTGTGAAGATAAAAAACCTGCCCTGAAACATAAAAGGCTAATGTGCGCGAATATGAACACATGCTCTAGTGAGCATGTAGGCACATGACTTTACATGCATAGGATTAGCACACAAAAACATACAACCTCTGTTTCACTTTTTCTTGTTACCATATCAACACTTTGACTGACTCACACCATCTTTTCTCAAACCAAAATCAATTAATTTGGCTTCAAGCTCTGCAATCAGTGGAGATGCTAACCAAGGCAAAGCAAATTTGATTTTGTGTGCAACTTCAGTTCAGTCTGACACAAAAAAAATCCCTGTTGTTGACCATTTCTAAGCTCTCCCGGTGGTGCTGACGTTTAGGGAACAAAGAAACCTGTAGAGTCCAAAATGGAGTTACCAAGCTTCAAATGCCAACTATTTTGTGATGGATGACACACAAATGAAGTTTGCTCTGAAACACTGGATGCAAGTGGAACATTTAGTATGTCTTAGTTGGCATGTTATTTGAGCTTGCCTCTTCAAAACCAATGTGTAGTTCTGCAATGAAATGTGAACACTTGCAATTCCAATGAATGCATTTAATGAAAAAAAAATATAGCAAAAACAAAAACAAACATCCTTTAAATAAATTCTTGTATACATTCTGTCTTCTGTCTGTACGTTTAATTGCTACTGCAACAAAATAATTTCCCAAAATGGGATCCATAAAGAAGCAGTCTAAGTCTAAAATAAAAGAAATTCTAACAAAAATGTACACACAGAAAATACATTGATTGATGAAGATGATGATGAAAAGCAGTACATTCCTGCGCCTTAAAAATGGTGCAGTGGAACATCTCTCCACACCTGAGGATGTAATAGAGTTTTCTGGGTGATGCACAGTGGCCCCTGGCTGTGATCACTGTGCCCTTTGTGAGTGTGAGCCCAGCATGTGAGCGCTGTGTTTCTATGTCTGTGCAGTTGTGTAAAGCACTGCTGCCTGCCCGTGTGATGGATGCCCCTCTTTGTAGCACAGGTTAGAAGGCATCCTTGATGGGATAGGCCAACTGTTCATCACTCCCCACCCTTTACCTCTCTCTCGCCTCTCCTTCCGTTCTACTCTCCGCACCTCCATCCATTCTCCCCTTCCCATTCCAGCTGTACATGACAAATTGCCTACACAAGAAATGCGTTCTCCGATATCTAGCCATTTTTCCTCCGCCACAAGCATTTCTTCACCCTTTCATCTGATTGCTTCTTTTTCTTTCCCTACCTCTGTTTTTGCCATCCTCAGCCATCTATCTCTTATGGAAGGTTGGTGGTTAATGAATCTCCAATGTTTTTCATTTAGTTTCAATCTAAATCCTGACAAGTTAGACCCATCTTTGCTGAACTAAGCCAAATTACTTACCTTTGTTCAGTAAAGCCAAAGGTAGTTTAAAGAAACACTTTATCTTATCAGTTTGATTGAGCTTTTAACTCACATATTGGCACTCTTGAGCCTGGCTAAAACTTTTCTTGCTGCTTCTTATTGTATTTCGGTAAATTCTGTTTTATTCCTCAGGGATAGACAATGCTGATTACTGTTTATGAGGGACTTTGAGAAGAATTTATCTGAACAGATCCACAATATATTCAGTACATCTTGATTATCTAAGTACACATCGTCTGTGATGTATCGGTCGAACGACATTAATCTGTGTTTACCCGCAGCTGCCAGAGAAGATACCCTGGGACTTATGCACAACCTCGCTTCCTCACTTTGGTGTAACTGTTCCTTCCGCTGCAACTCATCCACTTATCTAACCAGCGAGATGTTAAGTGAAATGCATTAGGGTTCAGCATCCCACCTAGCCATTACCACTGAAGCTTGTTGGAGGTTCACTTTTCACTCAGGCGATGAGCAGGGGAGGAAAAAAAAAAAGAAAATCCAAATTACCATCCGCTGAAGCTAAAGAAAACATCGTCTGGGATGGAGACAGGGCTGTCAGCACGCTCGTTAATGGGGGTGACTTGATAAACGGAGTAATTCATCATCAATTTCCTCAGCAAGGCACTGCAGAGACAAATTCTCCGCTCTTCTGGCGTGGGGAGGGGGCTGCCCTGTCCTTGATGATTAATTTGAATAAACACAGCAACATCACCATTAACGTTGATTGCTGATTAAGTTCAAATCCATTATGTTGCCCAACTGAGATGGCCCCCTCCATTTTTCTTTAGTCATTTATTTCTCTCCATCACCTACTCATGATCCCTGTCTCATTTTCTCTATCCACATCTTAAATCTCTGTGCAACCATCCGAGGGGATTGTCATGAGTGCTAATGTCAGGTGGTAAAAGGTCTTGTATTGAGGCAGTTAGCAAAAAAACTGAGCCAAGATAATAAGCTGTACACATTATTCTTTCTGATAACACCTGATCCAATAGCTACAGGAAGGCTTATTATATATTCTAGGAGCCCGAAAATCCTAATACACTGGCTGGCAAGCTCGTCTGTTTATTCTCTGCCAATGAACTGAACTGGAGAGAAAACAAGTCAAGCGAGGTTAATGCGAGAAGCTAACAATATACTGTAAATCTTGATATGACTGAAAAGCCACATACAGTTGCCCTGGATTAGTGCTCGTCTAGTGGACGCTGAATCCTATTTGTGACAACAAAGCAGACGCTATAAGGAATTCTGCTACATGGATAAGGCCTACTTACATGCATCCCAAAGGGCCAACACAAAGCATATCCACCACTGTAAGCACAGAAGACTGCCTTCATTTCAAGGAAAAATCTGTTCTCATGCTGATTTTTTTTTTCTCTCTGCCCAAAACCCAGATTACAGTTATTGAACGCATTGCTCTGAAGCCATTAAAACCAAGCCATATGTCATTAAAGCAATATCACTTCTCCCGACGACAAGCCAAGCCGACGGCTGGTAAAACAGGTTGAGTAATACTGGCACTCACACAGTAAAAGCTAACTGGGTTGAAAATGTTCACACTGAGAATACTGGCTTTTACAAAGAAGCCAGCGTATTGACAAAGAGACAAATCAAAGAAGTAAAAAGTGAACATAAACCTAATTCAGTTTGGCAAGCAAACCCCACACAGACACACATATGCACACACACAAAGCTGCCACTGTTGCTGTGGCAGAAGAAAAAAATAAAGTTGCTGTCATTCACTCTTATTGAATGGGCTTATTTGAGCCAGTGTGCGCAGTGTCATGATTACTAAATTAAAGACAAGTGTTAATCGTCTGTTGAACAGCCATTAAAAACAAACTAGCATGACGATACATTTCACATCAAGGGATTACAGGTCAGTATATGTCTGCTTTTCCATCACAATTCCAGACGGTAAATCACCCCTCCTTTCTTTATATATTGCTTTACATCAACTTTTCCCTCACTCTGCCTTTCCTAACCAAGGCATTTCATGAGGCACTGAGAGTGCCTACTTCAAAATAGCTACAGCCCCATTAATAGTGAGGTGAGTGTGAGGGGCTATTTAAATCAACCGTGATGTGCCGTCTGAGTCCCCTGTTTATCACACTGTCATGTGGCAGGTAGTGCTGATCACTAGGACCAAAACATGATCTCTTCCCAACACGAAAGCCTCTGCGGGTTCTTAATCTCCTGGGTTAGCCCACCCTGTGACAGCCAGAGTGTTTCTGTGCATACAAATTGCTGCTCCGCTCCGCTCAGCTCTGCTCTCATCCCGTCAGGTAGATAAGTGGCTCAAGCAACTGCTGCAGACAGACAACTTTTATTAGGGTTTCAAGGCAAAAACAAGGCGCTCTGGGGCCATACAAAGGTCATGGCAATTTGGGTCGCCATCTACAAAGAGCCTCTTCCCAGATGTATGGGGCGGTATATACTGTATATTTGGCCAACCTTGTACAGACAAACACACAGTACAAAACATTCCAAGCTCGGCGCCCATGAATGCAGCTGCACACACACACACACACACACACACACACACACACACACACACACACACACACACACACACACACACACACACACACACACACACCAAAAAAAAAAAAAAAAAAAGTCTGGGAGGCAAGGGCACTGAAACAGGCAGAGATGCCCTGAAAAGTGTAATTCTAGTGTTGCCATGACGATGGCAAGTGTCAGGAGAGTCAAGATGTGCCCTCAGCCCTAATGAGCTGCATGGAATGACAGGGAGGGCAATGAAGAGGTTTGCAAAAATAGAAACATGTGCAGAAAAGCAAGGCAGCATACACATGAGCTGACACTCACGCATCCTCGTTCCTCTTTTGTTTGTCTCAGAGTGACAAACATTCACTTGAAACGCCCATTTTAATAAAACACATGCAGTGTATAAAAGCAGTTTTTAGGTCAAACCACCAACTGTGCTTGCTCTGGAACTACAGTAATTTGCATTGTGATGCATGCAATTCATCATATGCTCAATCATGCACGCATATATACATAAATTACACCCCTAACACAGTAAATTAGACTACAGTACTGGCTTCAGGCTTTGGTCTTTATTAGGCAGGATGGACTTAATGTGATTGTGGACTAATATTTGGCAGCGCCTAAGACTGGATGTTGTTTCTGATCCAAGGCACTGCAGAGTCAGACCACCTGTGGTACGCAGAATTAATATCCGATCTCCTCCAGACTATTTCTTCTGTAGTCAACAGTATAGGCTCTACAAAGACTAATGATCTATGCTGACAAAACACTATTTCCTTATGCAGAGTTGGCCAACAAAACTGTGAGGATCTCAACCTGAGAGACTCCAAAAAGTGTTTTAAAAGAACAGGTTGAGGATGGAGCTGGGATTGCAGTGCATCAGCATTTTGTTCTTCATCTACCTAGTGGATAGCAGCTATTCTATCACTTCTACTATGCTGCCATTTTGCTGAAGAAATCCCCTAGTAATTAAATTGGTCTCGACAGAGCCTCCTTTCGATTTGTAATGGTGAAACACCAAGTTTCCAAAAGTCACATACCAACCTCTCAAAGAGGTAAGAGCTGGCCAAACTAATAGTGGCTGCTGGTACTTGCAATGGTGCAATGTGTAAGATTCTGTTGTCAAAAAGCAGAATGAGAAAGACAGCAGTATCAGGGAATGACCTGGGGAATGACTGACTGTGTCAGGACATGCATAAACCAAATCAAGAATGTTTCCCTTCTGCAGAAATGTTCAAAACTTCACAGATGCAGTCAATTGTTGGAGACTGGGAAGCAAGATATAGGTTTGGTTTTCATGAAGAAACGTCCACAACTACACAGAATGAAGTTTTTCTTGAAGACAAACTGGCTGTATACATTTACATTACTTGCATTCTGTACAATAAGGGGCTAAGGTTAAAGACACTGCTGGGCTGGTCTAAGGATTCACTACATTACATACTGGTACCAGTAGAGAGGGCTCTTTTATTTTATCTCAAAATGAATTGGAGTAAAACGTGATTTTCAAATCTTGCACAAGATTTGATATCCACAAGACATTTACAGCTGAAGTGGTAAAATTTTCCTTTAACAATCACATATTTCAGAAGTTACTAAGTATCCTGAAGTTCAGCTCCCCGCCCTTTTACATGGTGGATATTAAATGCTGGAAGAGAACTCTGAAGCATGAACTGAAAACATCAGTAAATTCCATCACCTTGAGAATAACAAATATTTAATGTTTAATTCTCTATGAATAAATGAATCGATAAAACCAAGTGTTGGAAAAAATACCTACCAGCAGTGTGTGAATCACATATTACAGTTTTCTGTTAGTATACATCTATAGCATGACCACTGCTCGCCCCTTCTAGCTCCCAAAAGAAATAATGGATGCAATGGGGCAAAGGTTTCTGAATAAAAATACATCATCTTTGCAATCAAGTTGTTCCTGCTGCTCCAAAACACAAGGGCTAAGTTTAGCCATGGAAGAAGCCCTAATCACGTCAAGCGAGTAACAGAGCCTGCAAACACACTGTCTCCCTCTCTTTTTTTCATGAGCTCTGTCGGGCTGGATGAGTGGATGAGCGAGGCCAGAGGCAATATGAAAATGTTAAGATGTAGGGAGTCTTCTGCGCTGCATTTTCACAACTCATATCAAAATCCAATCCCAGAGTCCAGAGTGTTGTATGTCAAAGTTATATTTCTGTGTCCATTATCAATGTAATGCGGACCCCACCATGGAGATACACAATGACAGGGATGCTGAGACCCTCTAGATCCTGCATTAGCAACACAACAGGCAATTTTTTTTTATTATGGCCTGTCATTATGGTTACGGTTCCTGCTCCAGGCTGGTGTATGATAACTGTATTCATATGCAGTACATCTTTTTCAATATATTTCTCCAAACAACCTAATTTCTCAGAAGTGGGTTTGCATATTCAGAGTTTTGAATTTACTATCCAAAGCAGCTACAGTCAAGCAAATTTGGGCATTAAGCACCTTAAACAAAAGGCATAGTATAGAGAGAGGAGTAAGCTAATTCCCACAGCCTAACCACAACTTCAGGGCAGGGCAAATCCTGTTTGGTGTGAAGTATCCATCCATACAGATGTGTTCAGCTTTAAACACTCCCTCTAAACCATATGACTGCTGTGGGCTTTTGATGGTTAACACTGATATTCTTGGACTGAAGTACCAAGTAAGTGACTGTGACCAATGTAATGACCAAAAATGACATGATTTCAACATTTTCTTAACCTACTTAACCTCCAGTGATGCGGAAAAGCCTAACAGCTCTTATGATGGAATGACCATAAGGCTTCTTCAAAACATACTGACATTCTTTTAATAGTTGTTAGGGGCTCTGTAAATGAGAGTGACTTAGGGTTTACTGCAGGTTTAAGTAAAGTCCTTCTTCCTTCTAGAGATTTCTAAGGTCCAACATTAGTAAAAATATAGAATATTTCTAAATACATATTCATAAAATCAGTGTCCTAAACCTTCGGTTATATCAGAGGTAGACAGAAGTGGTGACAATCTAAACTTTAATTAACAGCAATGTCAGAAGATATATGGGGCAGCATCCAAAGCCCAGCAGCAGTTGATTCTAGCATGTGGCGTTAATTGAATCAGATAGTTCGTATGCTCTCCTGCCCACCTCCAGCCCTTTGCTCTCCTCCTACCCTCCTCTTCAACCATGCCAAGAGAAGAAAGCTGCTTCACCCTTCTGCCATCCTCGCCTCCCTCCAACGCAATCAGCCACCTCACCGCTCCTCTCCTCTTTTTCTCTACATATCCACTTCAGCCTCTCTATGCATCTGTCAGCCCACACAAGCTTCCTACCTGCAATTTTATCATTCACTTAACCCCAGCCATAATACATGTTTCATATCGTCATCTAGCTTGATGAATTCCAAAGCCTGTAGGTTGGGCTTTCCACTTCTCGTCAAATATTTGCAAATTTGTAAGAAATACTTAAGCTTCATCTGGGGAGCATCCATTCTGTTGTGATGTGATGAAAGGCTGCACTAGTAATACAATAGCACACAAGGTGCACATTAACCAACAGTGATTGCCGTTTGCATGAAGCACTTTCCTCACAGTTGAAGGAGATTCTGTAGTGGTGTCTGGGTTTACACTGGCAGTAAAACTATAGATCTAAGAATAAAAGGCTTGATTACTGTGAACACCTGTGGTAAATGCAGGCAGTCATTAAACTCAGATGTTAAGATCTTCTGGATGAAGGAAACAAGCCTTGTATGATATTATGCTGAACAAAATACATAAATACAGACAACACTGTCTTTAGAGTGAGAAGATGGAGGCTTTATAAGGAGAACCAGTGTAAAACATGACTGTTATAACACCAGCTAACTTGCTGTGAATATATATTGTCTGTGTCTGTGCCAAGCTACCTGTGCGCCTGTTGGCGAGGCAGCAGAACAGATTCATCAAATGCATCTATCTCGCAGTGCCTCGGTGTGTTTTGATGTCAGTGAAGCTCGGAGGGAAGCCTCATTAGTCTAGAAACTACAGCACATACAGGCTCAAAAGCATGCATGAGTGCACTAACGCCCGCGCAAACACTTTGTGTCTCCACCTCAGACTCTGCATTTAGTCACAAGTCCAACCTGACTAAATGTCTGTGTTTGTGTCACGTTAACAGAGACATTAGCAAACACACGTATTAGCTCATTAGGGCCAAAATTAACTAGGTCAGGCTAGCAGAGAAGAAAAAGTCTTTTTTATGAACTCAAGTCGTGGAGTTCAACCGATTAGAAATGGCTGAAAATAGGAAAGCTGAATGGAGAGCAACGGTCAGTCAAAGGGGCGGCTGTTAGGTGCAAGGCAGGACAATGTTCCTGATGGGATGCCATTTGTGAGTGTGTGTATTCATACTGAACCGTTCTCATCATGACAAAGAGGGCCAACAGTCATCTATCACTCTGCCTGGCTGAGTGTGTGTCAACTGTTTGGGTCGCACCACCTGCTGCAGGTGGAAGCAGTGTAGAGTGGCGGGCAATGGCCAGATACTGAGCTCTGGGTCCTGGCTGTGTTTCATCCGTCGCTGCATCTAATCCACAGCTAACAGACCTATCAGACCCCTCGTCCTTCACTCTGACCTCAACTTCCACTCAGCCCACAGAGCAGAAGTGAGATACTGCTGATATAGTTCGTATTCAAAGTGAGGGTTTGAGGTTTACGTTACAAATGTAAATGTCAGTTTCACAGTGCAAATGCAGTGTAACACACAGGATTGTTCAACAATTATTCTGGCAGGTATAGTGCAATTTCTTTCTTTGAAAGTGTTCTCTGATTTGTGCATTATCTTAAATCAAAAGTCGTGCTGACTTCTCAAGTTGCTATGTAGCCCTGTTATTAGCCACCAAGAATTAAATGACACACAAAGAAAGAAAGGCAAACAGTGGGGTAAACATGAGCTTGTGCACTTGGTATTTTCAGGCTCTCTCTGCATCAAAAATTAAAGGGTTGAAGGCATTTCAGAGAAAGAAAAAGGGACATGGGGTGAGTGTGAGAGAATGGAAAACATAAATAGCCACCCACCCACCCACAGACAAAAACAACCAACCCCAACCTGGAGTGGTTCATGAGGAGGATGTTGATGTCGGCCCCAGCATTTCCATCATTAGAACACAGAGTCAGAAAGTCTGCTCTGGCAGCAATCACTGGCCGAGTGGCTCAAATCACAGCGCTATTGTTGATCCAAAACCACAATCAGAACTGTATTGTCAGAGGCCTTGTTGGGGAAAAAAAAGGTCTGTGGCTCCCTCACAAAATTAAAAGCCTTTGGACAGTGAGCTACAGCTTTTATAACACTGTATGAAACACAGAGGCGCTTTTCTGTGGGGAACAATGGCAGAATCAACCTGGAAGGTGGCATCGTGAACAACTCCAAGTGAATGGGTTCTGCTGCTTTCATAGTCAAGAAACATTAGTGAATACTCTAGCTCTGTATAAGGCAAAGACAGAGTTTCAGCAGTTGAGAAGTGTGCCAAGCCAACACACCTGAGTTTTAAACACTAAGAAAAATATCAAAGCCTGGACCGCAGTTACCAAAAGGAAATATCTGCTTCATTGATTATACATAGTTAACATGTGTAAAAGTTGTTCCACAGTACAATTTCACACACAGTACAATATATTTACCCCTGCTTGTATCCAGAAATATAAAAAAAAAAAACACCTAGAATACTCCTCCTCCTGACATTGAAACCAATGGACAAAGAACACAAAGGACTTCCCCAAATGTAACATGCTCTGACCCAAGAGAGCCTGCAGCTAAAAGAAACAGCTTGCTGAGAAATGGCAATGAGCTCACCACCTCTGAGGCAAGAGCAAACAAATCTAAAGCATTCTAAATGCTACAGCAGTGAGTCGCAGAAGAAAACAAGAGAAAAATACCAAACTGAAGCCTGTAATGTGAATTCTTTGAATTTTCTCTTTGGTTGTCTCTCTGAGCTTTGTCGAGTTTCTGTGTGTAACAATACATGGTATTTGTATTTTATGCTTTGATGTTGTTGTCAAAGTGTTGTTAATAAATAAAGACAAGGGGAAAACTGGCATTGTGTTGGATTTCCTCTGAGAATAAGTGAGATTAGGACCAGCAGCACATTGTTTTGCAGCTCATCTGCTCATTATTTCCATTCTTAGCTTCCATGCTTTTGATGTCCAGTGTTTATTTATTTATTTCTTATTATCCTGAACATATTCATATTTAATTTCTCCTTGAATTGCAATGTGTCCACAATCTGACGAGAAAAGTCCCAATTCCCAGCCTCTTTAATATATAGGCTACTATCTTTCTATTTGCCTCAGCAGAGTAGGGAGGAATACAAAACCTAATTCCTAAAAGTGGCCCTGTCATCAGCTGGGAGGCCGACATGTTGTTCCCAATCACAGCAGACGCTTCAAATTCAGCCTCTCTTTTCCGAGCCTGGCTGATTACAACCTGTTTGGAATGGTGATTATACAGAAATCAGGGACTTTCAGAATGCAAAGCACAGGTAAAGCCATAAGGTAGATGAGTGTTTGGAGTCAAAATGATGTGTGGGACTTTTCAACATTACAAAAATGACACCCTAATAGATAAATACAACCACAAAAACAATACTACTACTGCTACTACCATTGTTGTTGTTATTATTATTATTATTATCATCATTATTATCATCATCATCATACATCCTCCTTTCAAATGTTTATTTTTCATTCAAAATAACAGGACTAATGTCAATACTGCATACTAATGACACATCCAAGATATGGTGGAAATTCTGTGACACCAGCAGAAAAGATGATGTGATGACTGATAGATAGCCCTAGGTTTCAACAATTATGTGTAACGATACAAGTACTTCAGAATTAAAAATGCACTCTTAGACACAGTCTCATCACTTGCATTGGATGCTTTGCATGGACAGTATTTCACTACCTGTACATTACCTTTACCTTCTACTTAGGGCTGGGTGATAAAACGATAGCGATATGTCTCACGATAGACACGTCATCAATATCAATAAAAAAATGCGTTCGATAAAACATTGGATTTTTTTTTTTCTTCGTCGGAAGAAACCTGAAGTTGCGAAGCGAGGCTGGTTGCATGAACAAAGGCACTCGCTCTCAGGTAACCGAGCAACGTAGGAAGTAATCGCTAATCAGTGAGAGAGACACGCTAACACGCCAATCATGTAACATTATCAAGTTCGGTTGTGCCATCTCGTCTCGTGTTTGATGCTTCGTGAGGAGTGAGATGAGAAATAGAAAGTGAGCGCTGCAGCGAGCAAAGAAATTGTCAATAGAACAGGGAAAGTCAGCTCGTCAGTATGGAGTTTTTTGGATTTTATAAGTTGGACCGATGTGGTCTGTAACTTATGCAAGACTGTCGTCCCCACCAAGACCGGTAACACCACAAACTTGTTTAACCACCTTAGCCGCGCTCACTCTTTGGAGTGCAGCCGTATTCGCCAACGTCCAACAACATCTGCAACCGCAGCACCACCGCACCAGCAGCTGACCACCATGCAGAGGTATCTGCTTCAGTGCCTGATGACAAATCATCTAAAAGGCACGAAGACGTAACGGAGGCAGCGGCATATCATATAGCTAAAGACACGCTTCACTGAGCACTGAGGAGAAGCCAGGTTATAAACATCTCTTACACGTAGTTTTTTTTTCTTAAACACACTTGCAATAAAAATATAATTGAATAGTTCGTGTATGTTTAGAGTTAGAGGAGTGACTAAAGTTGTTCATATGTCTAGGCTGGTTTTATAGTTCAGTCAGTGTTACTGTGCTGTTTATCATGTTTGTTTGTTTGTATGTTACAGATGTCAAGTCTACCTCAGTTTCTGCTATGTTTCCAAAACACTGCACATATTTGAAAACATTTTATTCACCAGAGGGTGAATCAGCTTGTGAACTTTCTGCACTAAACCTGCAGAAAAAAAAGTTCTCAGGTTTCTCTCTGTTTACATTTTTACACTTTTTTTTTTACATTTATTATTTGAGTGTTTTCCATGGTTGTGTTGACATTTCCTTTCCTTTCTGCCTTGATAGCTGAGGGGATTATAATCAGAGGAAGGTTCTATTTAAAATAAAAATGTTTAAATTGAATGTATTTTTCTCCTGGTCCTTATTTTAAATAGGTCATAAAAAATATCAATAATTATCGATATCAACCAATATAAAACACTTCTATCGCAATAGAGTTTTCAGCCATATCACCCAGCCCTACTTCTACTTTTATATAAATATACTGTCAGTGACAAAGATATGGACCAACGAACGCACTAAATTTGAACTAAACTAAATCAACTAAATGGGTGGTAGTAATCACAGCAGTACCATACACTCTGTAGGAGTATGTTGCCTTGGTGCTGCCAGCAACAACAGGGAGCCACTAACTGACAAATGCCGCTCTATGTAGCTTGAATAGCTTCAGTGGTGAACTGAAACTAATGTTGTGAACAATGTCTCAATACTTTGCTGCAAAAAGAAGTGAGATGAAGCACTATATACAACTTTAATCACAGCCCTCTACAGAAGACCCTACCTGATTCCTGCAATATTGTGTCACCCCAGCCAAAGAGGTACTTCTGCATTATGTACACATGTACTTGCATTACTGCAATGTCAGACATAGTGCTGGGCGGTATGACCAAAAATGTATATCACAGTATTTTTCAGAATTATAACGGTTTCACGGTATATGACAGTGTTTTTTTTTTTCTTTCATCTGGAAGACACATGTTTTAACACAGGTATATCCAGGCTTTCATCTGGGCAGAGTACTATTATCTCATACAAGCATACAGAGAAACTCCTCTTTTTCATCCTTTTTTTCTGCTTGCTATTGTTCTTATCTCTCATAAAAGGACGAAATGCAAATAAAACAGTAAAATAACACGTCGGGCTGGTCGGCACTGTCCTCTGTTAGCGCTCTGCTCATTCATGACTAAACGAGAGGGAGTGGTGAAACTCACTGCGCAGTTGGATACCGACACCTCTATTGACCAGTCAGAGTCAAGAGATTCGAGGGGCAGCACCCAAATTCACCATAGTAACACCAATGACGATCCAGAAGGAAGTAAGCCCCCCACTCTAGATGCAAACAACCAGGACCTTCATGATCAATCTCAAACTAACACAGAGTCATAGGAGGAGACATTAGCAGCATTTTTTTGAGCTGGAATATAACTTTTGACCACAAAACAGCAAAGACATACTGTATGCTTTAGCAAAGTTTTTTTTTCTGCTACTCTTTGGCTGCTAGCTCGCTGAGTTTCCATCGCACAGTGAGGAGGCAGACATCTTTGTGATCAACAAACTCTCTGCTTTCATGTCATACCAGGCTTGTGTGGTTTGCGTGAAGTGGCGAAATCAGCAGACGCTCTAGAATGGACATACGCTATTTTCATCTTTTTGTTACATGCGCATGTAATTTATTTCTGTATGAAATATGTTTTGTTTGGGTGGCAATGCTTGGTAAAGGCTTTTAACTGAGTTTCTCCCCATCATTCTGATATGCTACACATTAGGATTGGTGCTTCCTATCGTGAGCATTGACCATCTGAACAAATTGCTCATGTTGCCGATCCTGACAAAAAAAAAAAAGTAACAGACACTGCACCTCTTTTTAGCACAAGTTCTTGTGTGTCATCATGTTCTACCAGTTCTACAGCTTCGATTTCGGAACATTCAATGTCTGTCCCATCCATCTTCACCGTAACGTAACACCAGAGCACTGCAGTTTACCCTCACCACACCCCGCACCATGCCTGTTGAGAAGCGCAACATTGAAAACAGTCCCGTCTGAAACAGCGCAGTGTTCCGGACGTTGTGTAATGATATACACCGGTGTGGCGGTATATTCAAAAATTCATATCATAAGAAAAATATACACCGGTATTTGTTGTGAACCGCCCAGCCCTAGTCAGACATCAACTATTATACTAAATAAATGCTACTGCACCACCAACCAATTCTATTTGTCAGGCATATGTCGTGAGTCTGTTCTGTACGTCATTTACATTAAACCATCAAGTGCCAATCAATTATACATTTCCTTCTCCATTGACTGCACATCAATGTACTGAAATTCAAACAAAGTGTACAGAACTGTAGACACTGAATTGTATTGTGGACACCTGGGAGTAATGCTTTCAGCCTCCATAGAACAAAATCACAGGAATGTGTTCATTGCTATTCACTGTGCATTCGCAAAAACATGAAAATCAGGCAATATAGGTGCAAATGTGACTCTCTACACTATCCACACAGCTGTAACCCCCCTTTATACACACACACACACACACACACACACACACACACACACACACACACACACACACACACACACACACACACACACACACACACACGCGCACGCGCGCGCAAACACACAGCAACACTCACAATCACACATCCCAGACCCCACAGTCATACAATGATGAAGATGTTGTGTAAGTCATATGGAAGGTCATCCACTCTTATGCTCATTAAACCATGTTACACAGTAAAGGCTGTTTGTCACCGAGGCCCTTGTGAATCAGAGCAGTCCTTGGTTACACCCTCACGCATTTATCAAAGGTTCCTCGTGGATGGCACAGTGTCCTTGGGAGAGAATTCCTTCTAAAAGGGCACACTGCACAGCAGAGGTCATCTGGAGCTATCTCCATGCATTGTGCAGTTTACTAGAATAAGCAAACTGTAAACATAAAGAAAGAGTAAAAAGAGAAAACAGACTTTGTGCAAACAGAGTCTTGTTCATGTACAAAAGGATACACCATGTTTTGATTCTCCAATGAAAGAGCAGAATTATCTTATCACCTTATTAACTTAGATAATGTGAAACTGGTGAAAATCATGAGTCAGACAAAAATCCACTTGGAAATTTTAAAATACCATTTGAGCAACCACAGTGTAATTTATACATGTCATTGTCCTTCTCTTTTTTCATTTACTCGCAGAGTTTAGTGCATTCTCAGCAGCTCATTTGCATCTTCTCCTCATTTTTCCCCCTTCACATTCTATTACTCAAACATTTGCTGATCTGTCTTCATCATAAGAGGACATCAATTACTGTAAACTACAGCACACTGGACAGTGTCTTCTTGCAGAAGTAAACAGCCTTGGAGGACTGGGGATTTAAAATTTGGTTAAAAGTGGTTTAAATCAGGGTAATTTGTTGGTTAAAATCTTCCATCCACAAGCAAAAAAAACAATTTACCGAACCAGAATAACAAGCATGGACACATATCACATAATCCACCACAGTTGTGCAGTCTGGATCCCAGCCTGCTTGAACTTGTTGCTGCTTAACAGGAGAAAAGAATCACTGGCAAACGGCAAACCGACATGAAGGTTGTCAGCGTCTCCACATTGATTGGTTTTCCTGTTTGCTACGGTCACATAGCAGAGCCATCTTTAGATATTAAACTTTGAAGCACTGTCACAAAAGTCAGATTTTGGCATGTTTTGTTCAACAGCTGGCAGCCATACGAATCTCAGTGCGTATCAAAAACCTCGACATGAGTGGGAATGTGCCGTCCCAGCAAATCAGCTTTACTATACAATCAAATTGAACAAACTCAGGATGGACAGAAGATTTATTTATTTTTTTTATTTTTATTTACTGGCAATTCTAACGGAAAGGGGACACAAACACCTGTCAGTGTTCTACATCCTGGCCTGCTCTGAATTCCAGTCAAGACGGTGATGGGGCCGGAGCAAAATGGAGCGATATTGCTGTCAGAGGCTGTCAACGTTTTAATAACTGAGTGCCTCTCTGCCGTTCTCACACGCTGACAGGAATGCAGATATTTCCCCTGTTTTTTTTTTTTTTGTTTTTTTTTTTGCTGTCCTGCCTGTCTGCTTTTCTTGCTCTTGCCCTTCCTTTCTCCAACACCACCATCCGCACATCTCCATCTCCATCATCCTTTCTTTGTTGCCCCTTCCCACCTTCGAGCCCTGTGAGATCAATCAAATAAATACTGCTGAGACATGAAGAAAAAAAAAAACTCTTTTCCTCTTTCTGTGTTTCTTATTCCCATCTTCTTACTTTTGTCTGTTTCCTTCAAACTACCCTTTTCATCACTAGCCACTTCCTCTCTTTTCTCCCTCTTCCTCCATGTCCTTTCCTTACTTTCCTCTCTACCCTGCTCATGTCTCAGTCTCTTGCGCTCTTCTGATCTGTAAGGCTTCTCATGTCTCTCAAGTCACCCTAATCTTACAACATCAACTCTGTAATGCGTCTCATTATGAGTGGTGGGCATGGCAATCAGAGTTATAAACCCTCGCTCTCCTCCAACCCTCGCCTCCCTTAAATCCACTTTAATTCTAGCTCCTGAGTGCTGCACGGGGGGGTGCGGGGGTGAGAGGTGGGGGTGTTATAAGTATTCAAGGCCTAGACTCCGGTATGATTCAATTCACACAGACACACACTTCAGCTACACACAAGCACACACCACCCATTCCATGCATACCCTGATAAAGTTGCCATTGGAGCAACTCCTTGAAAATACAGATTATGTCTTATGAGTAGATCTGCATCCTTCACACCTCAGAATAAGGTGACTTTTTCTATTTCTTGTGCTGTGAAAAACAGGCTGCATGGGATTTACACATGCAGATAACAAAAGCTCACATCCACTGACAATGTCTGAAGCTATCACTGGTGTTCTGCAGGCTGCTAACCACGTTCACATTATAATTGAATTACCACATTTTATCAACCACAGCCCTCCATATGGCTCATTCTCCCATGTGACAAAAGGTAAATAGCACTTTCTCTATGTGTGTAGTACATGTGTGTGCGTTTCACTGTTGTCCTCACGAGGAACTTGTGCTAATTAGATGACACATGAAAGCACATGAAACAATAGGTGTGTGGGCGTGTTAGGACTTTAAATGTGCCTGTCTGCTTGTTAGATGGCCAATTCTGTCATTGTGTATATTACAGGGTAGACAAACACATATTTGCAGTCTAACTGAGTTTCTGCTTCACTTTCTGACTTTTAGGAAATACAATCTATCCCTTTATGTATTCAGGGTGTTCAGGGTGCTAACTCAAACTCCACATCTTAGCTTTGACTTCGCATTGGTAAATCCTCTACATGAATCGATGTTTATGAAGTAAAGTTAAGCCACGGCGGGTGGCAAAGATTGGAAATTGAATATTCTCGGCACTGTCCAAAACTCAATACTGCAGTGTGGAAGGTTTTACACACACACACACACACACACACACACACACACACAGTACTGCCATCACTGTACATTTTATGTATGGTGAGCTCAGCCTCTTTCACTTTGCTCTACAATTTCCCAGTTTGTAATGCATTTCTAAATGTTACCCATTATGTTAACACATCACTGAACAATTAGATTTATATTTATTATTTAATATGTGTAGTAACACACATAGTCTCAGCTGCAGGAATGATGTGATGATCACAAAATGAGAGGGGGCACTTTACTCACATGGCACAGCAGCAAAAATACCATGAAGTCATTCACCACTTCTAATCACTGCAACAGGATCAGTCAGGATCTAATGGTAACGACAGTCTGTACTTTTCTACATATCAGATAAGCTGTAACACAGATACTCCAAGTTTATCCACTCAAATATGCTGTAATGAATAAATAAAAAAATTAGTCCTAAGGTCCATCAAATCTGTCAGGACATTTTGATTTTACTGTTCACAAAATCCGAACTCTGCAATGCAACATGTTGACTGGGGCTATTAGTTTGAAGAAGCACTCATATGATCAGCTCTGTATGTGCATTGTATTCAGTCTACTGGGGATCCCAACACGCACATACATCAGGAGCTACAGTGGTAATAACGGTTGGTGTCACTGTGTGGAGAAACTCAGCTGTGTGTAAAAAGACCTTACCAGCCAAAAGATTAAGAGCGCATGCCCAACGCAGCTTCTGCTTCCTCTCTCTTCTGCATGTCAGCAAGCACTGAAGTTTAATTTCCTGTCAGTATTAATGTGAATTTTGATATTTAGGTGGTGGCTCTTCAACTCAGCATCCTGATAGCAGATATCTGTTTGAATTGAAACAACATCATGTGATATAATATACAGTTCTGGGCAATTATTTGTTATTCGGGATGTAGTAAAAAATATTACCGTTCCCAGGCCCGTCAGCAGCCACAGAGCTGGAGCCTGTGTCTGGCTGTAATAACGGTTCATTTAGAAGGTTTTTATTAAAAAATAGAGTGATTGTAATGCCAATACTTTGTCGCATTTGCCATACTGTAAATATATTATGTAAGATATTATGCTGAGATATTGAAAGGAGGGTACTGACGTTTTTTTGTTTTTTTTTTTGTCTGTCTTTTCTTTCAGAAAAAATTAATTTGGAGACACTTGTGTTGGTTCTGCTGCTGTGTGATGGCTGCAGGTATCTAATAATTAATAGAAATAACCAGATCATTCAGTGACATGTGAGTACACAGTCGGCAAAGCGAAAGAGGGTAAACATACATACATGAAGGGGTTGTGCCACTGGAAGCCATGCAATTGTTACTTTCTGTAATGTTCATGGACCAGTCTGAGAGGCAGCAGTTAACCTACAGAGATGCTATATATTGTTCATTTAGGAGCAGTTTTGTTTGTGTGGTGAGAGAGTGAGAGACAGAGCTTGAAACCAGCTGTATCATGCCAAAAACTACACTAGATAGAGAGCACAGTCAGAGCTTTTTTTTTTTTTTTCTTCACGTGCCAGGCTCTGTAGATCCTGCAAAACTGACATGAAATCTATTTTAAAAGTACGGCCCACTTTATCTGCAGTGACACAACAGCCATGAAAAAAATGGAGGAGGGACACAATGAGGCTGAGAAGAGGAGAAGTGTTGCATAACTGTCTCATCTATATTAATTACCTCTCAGACAACAGAATTTATGCTTTACAGTTAAATGAGAGGGGATGGAAGACAGAGATGGTGAAAAAATACATGAGTACACAAAAGCTCTCATCCAAAACACTGTCTATTAACTTTCTGCTATGTGTTGGATTTTGTCGCAATATCAGGTTGCATGTTTCAGCAGGAAGCGTGAATGTAACTGTTTAAGCAAAGGCAGAGACGTTTTAAATGAAAAAGAATAATAACACAAAAGAGCGTAAAGATAACAGTGAGGGATTAAAATGTAAACTCAATGAATTATTTTTCATTTATTTGTTTCCCTATCTGATATTTCAACTAACTGAGCTTACTTAGTGTCCAAAAAACATCAGGATCTCTACTGCTGAACATTTCTAAACTGGATAATGCACATATGTTGCATATTTGAAACTCAAGATGCTGTTTGGTTCAGCTCTAAAGGATATTCCATTCAAAATGCACGGGCAGATACACACATTAATTCACACACACGCATGGGGTCAGAGGAGGAGGAACAAAGAGGAGGAGCAGGGGACAGTCAGGTAAATGATGGTGATCGTTTCTGTCAAGCCCATATTTTTAGCAAAGTGAACAAACGCTATTCTATGGAAAGTAGGAGCTGTCAAACTGTCATAGAATGTATATTTGTGTGCAGGGATATGTATATATATCTGTGTGTGAGCGTGTGTGTGTGGGCATCGTGTAGGCAATGGCAGAATGACGCACTTTTATGATGTCATCTGTCCTCTGGAACAGATTGGATTTAATTGGTTGGTCGTTTCACAGCCGCATGCCTCTTTTTAACAAGCATATCTATCAATCACAAACGCACACACTTACACACACACACAGAAGTTCTAGTAAAAACTCAATCATCTCCGCTGCAGAGTGGAATATACCTCCTCGCACTACGCTCAATGGCGTACACAAAATTTTGTGTGAGTGATTCATATCAAAATATACGACAACTCTTAGATCTTGCGCACGCAGATGCACAAACACACACACGCGAGCATAAATTAATAGTGTCTCCCTCTCTCAATAAACACACACTCTCGCAGCTATTGGCCCTCTTGTTCTCACAATGTTCGCAGAGGCCCTTACAACATGAATCCTATTGTGTCTGTGCAGTGATATATCAGCTTTACCCTCGTAGCCTGGTTGTGTCTTACCCCTGAGCAAACCCTGCGTTCTCCTAGTTTGCAGGCCTTAGTAGCACTGATAAGACTCTGGGTCTACCGGACCCCAATTTATCACCTCCAAGTACCAGCTCAATGGACACTTTTCTACACAGCAACACCACGGGACTGCTGAGGAAGAGTTAAAGGACGAACTGATATGTTTTTCCCCCATTGAAGAAGAATGATACTTTTATTATTACATCACACTAGTCACACCAGTGGCCACAGCGGGATTCAAACCGGAACCTTCTAGCTGTGAGGTGACAGTGTTACCACTTGTGCCACCGTGCCCAACCAAGTCCCAACCAATACATTTATTGCTCTCTACATTGGAAAAATAAATTGAACAATATGCGGTGTTACAAAAACAGGTTTACAATAACCAAGTTAATGGAGTGAATGTAAACACCAATTCTGAGTCTCAATTTCTCCCAGTATCCTACTTTACTGCATGAATGTAAATCGAGTGTGTTTGTTGAGGCTGTAAAATGCACCAACGAAGGAAATGAATGCATGACTTTGGTGTTAGTCTTTTGCCTGTCTCCTCCCTAAAAGCTGGTGCATCATTTGAGTTGCTTCTACTGGACCATATATTGTAGACCATGGACTATCCACTGACTCACAGAGATATATAGAGAAGGGAGGGGCTGCGATTAAATCTTGTGCCAGCCACTGGCATCCAAACATCCATCCAGCAAACATTCACACTCTGTGTGAGACCAGAAGCCAGGGAACCAGGGTCTAATCAAACTGTAGCTAGTCCACCATAAAACAGCAGAGCAGCACTGCAGCAGCCTCAGCCGCAATCCCAACTAGACTCCTGGCCCTTGTACTGGTGGCTGTGGAGTTCTTTCCTGCTGGTTTATGAGATGGGATGTACCATAAACCTGGCTGCTGAGATGGTGGAATACAGATTTTTTTTATTTATTTTTTTTTTTTAAATCCATCGTGTCTTATCATGCGAGGTAATAGAGATGGGCTGTACCGTGCTTTAAAAGTGTAGAAAGCACAACGTGTAACTTCTCAAACCATTTTACTGGGATACTTCAAGACTGAATCACAGTTGCCAAAATGGTTTAAAGAAGAACATCACAAACACCCTAAAATACATACTGACCCTGGAGTTATCATAAATACATGGCATCTCTGATGAGAGACACCGGGAACACCTGGAGTAATTTAAGCCTCTGACCTGACCTGATCTGGCAACCACAATGCTACCATTGCACTTAAGTAGCTATTTGCCATGTTACTGCACCATTATGCCAAGCTTTTCAGGAGAAAAGCACAAGTTGTAATCTACTAATCACAGTTCACGGTAAAGCTGCAGCTTCAATTATCTTAGAGATGAAAGCCATGATTTAATAAACAATGAATTTCATGTTCATGTTTCTATCTTAAACGAAAGGGTGCACTGCAAACAAAAGCTGCGCTAATGTGTGTAATGAAATTCTAAGCTGGAACCAGCAGCCTTCACAAAAGACTGAAAACTGGTTTGTGTGGCATAGTAGAACATATCCGGTATTTCCACGTGCCGCTTTATCACATGCCTGATTTGCTGAAAAAACAAAACAAAATAATAAAACAAAACATCCTCTTTATGTGTGTGTGTCTACATAGTGGTGGTAATACTGGTGGCAGGGGGCATCAATGGTCTTTCAACATAAGCACTTGTCTGTGCTACGCTTTATCTCCATGCTTACTGTATGCATCCTGGTGTGTGTGTGTGTGTGTGTGTGTGTGTGTGTGTGTGTGTGTGTGTGTGTGTGTTGGTTCATATCCAGACAGCTTGATTCATGGGCCTCATCCCTCCTATTGGGTTCCCTATCGATCAGGCCTGCTGTGGGCTGCTGCTGACCGTGGTCTGGGAACCACAGAGCAGTTATCGCTAACAGATACACAGTGGCTGTGGCATGCTGGGATCCCTGGGCCCCAAAGCCTCAAATGGGGGTGGGGTGAGACTGGGTTGTGCTCAAATTATGCAGTGATTAATGTAGGAATAACATCACATGAGGCCAGACGCTTTTAGTCATCAATCAGGAAATGAGGGTGCTGCCAAAATAAAACAATTGGGCAGAACAGCTAAACATAAAGTAAGCATTAAAACACAAAACCGCAGCCCGATTTGTTGACATTAATTATATGAGGGTTTCATGTATTTGACAAATGATACAGTTTGTGTTTAAAATTCAACATCGTGAGCAAATGATCTCTATCGCAGTGTTTATGTAAAGGTTTTTAATCCTTCTTCCATCACAGCAACTTCTGCGTTTTTCTCTACAATGCAGCCTTTCTACATGTCTTTTTTTTTTTTCTGAAATAATCTTTTCGTTTCTGTCTGTGCAGTAGAAAAAGGACAGAATCTGATTTTTACATTAGCACAAGTCAGATGAGATCTCTGTTGTGGCAATATATGATTTGATACCAGTCTTAGAGCTTAGTTTAAGCAAGATAGAGAAACAGGAAAAGTGTGTTTGTGAAGTTGCTCAATATGCCAGAAGCTCAGTGTCTGTCATAATGATGTATGAACTATCTGCATCGCTGTGTTATTCTTTAAGTTTGCACACACACACACACACACACACACACACACACACACACACACACACACACAGGCAGTAGGGCTGTCAACAATACTCTCAATTCGAATAGAAATTTGAATTGGAAAAAAATACATTCAGTTTCTGTTGTCCAGTAATAAACGTTTTCTGTTTTGTTTAAACAAATCTTACTCTTTAACAAAAAGGTATCTCTGCAGGGATCCTTTCCACACCGTCGTCAGACACCTACAATACCAATCTGAGCCTGTTGATGGCAAAAACAAACAGTTTTAGATGATGTACTTGGATGGTATACAAATGGTCAGTGGGATTACATTGCAGCCTGTTTCACATGTGTCTGTTCCAGCGATCTCACTAAATACTGGAAAAAATGTTCCCATTAGTCAATTACATAAAACAACTTGGGAAAATAGGGTCCATAATCAGATATTATGTGAGCAGAATTTGGCTGGGATGAAATTTTCCACGACATGTGTACCAGCACCAATTGGAAAAGCTGCACACAACGTCACTGATCAACGTTAATGTTGTGTCATTGACCGAAAACGAAATATTTGTTGAGCTGAAATGTGCGAATAATTCACCAAAACTATAGGATATGATGTATTCGGTGATGTGTAGGTATGTAGATCTTTTAAAAGACTCAATGTTGAAATAATGCCCCAGCAGTATGTCTTGTTGTACTGGTTTCCCCTCTGATTGACATAATGCACAATTTCACCCTAACACACAGACTCCAATACTCTATATACTCCTTCTTTCATAGACCTGCTTAAATCACTTCACTTAATACCACAGCCAGACTAACAATAGTTTGCTGCAGTCTAGTTTGTCATTACTTGCACGGGAGCTGTATACCACACATAAAGTGCATAGTCTAAATGTGTGCGCCTCACACACTTACTTTAGCAGATGGACAGAGTCAACCAGGTGTGGTGCAGTCGAGTAAAAATGAAAATAAATAAATAAACAATAGAGGGGTGTAGTCTCGCGATAGACACGTCATCAATATCAATATAAAATGCGTTCAATAAAGCATTCGATTTTTTTTTTTTCTTCGTCGGAAGAAACCTGAAGTTGCGAAGCGAGGTTGGTTGCATGAACAAAGGCACTCGCTCTCAGGTAACTGAGCAACGTAGTGAGTAATCGCTAATCAGTGAGCGAGACACGCTAACACGCCAATCATGTAACATTATCAAGTTCGGTTGCGCCATCTCGTTGTCACGTGTTTGTTGCTCCACGAGGAGTGAGATGAGAAATAGAAAGTGAGCGCTGCAGCGAACGAAGAAATCGGCGATAGAACAGGGAAAGTCAGCTCGCCAGTATGGAGTTTTTTGGATTTTATAAGTTGGACCGTAGTCAGACCGATGTGGTCTGTAACTTATGCAAGACTGTCGTCCCCACCAAGACCGGTAACACCACAAACTTGTTTAACCACCTTAGCCGCGCTCACTCTTTGGAGTGCAGCCGTATTCGCCAACGTCCAACAACATCTGCAACCGCAGCGCCACCGCACAAGCAGCTGACCACCATGCAGAGGTATCTGCTTCAGTGCCTGATGACAAATCATCTAAAAGGCACGAAGACGTAACGGAGGCAGCGGCATATCATATAGCTAAAGACATGCTTCACTGAGCACTGAGGAGAAGCCAGGTTACAAACATCTCTTACACGTGCTTTTTTTTTTTTTCTTAAACACACTTGCAATAAAAATATAATTGAATAGTTCATGTATGTTTAGAGTAAGAAGAATGACTAAAGTTGTTCATATGTCTAGGCTGGTTTTATAGTTCAGTCAGTGCTACTGTACTGTCTATCATGTTTGTTTGTTTGTTTGTATGTTACAGATGTCAAGTTTCTGCTATGTTTCCAAAACACTGCACATATCTGAAAACATTTTATTCAGCAGAACGTGAATCAGCTTGTGAACTTTCTGCACTAAACCTGCAGAAAAAAAGTTCTCAGGTTTCTCTTTGTTTACATTTTTACACGTTTTTTTTTTTTTTTTAATATTTATTATTTGAGTGTTTTCCATGGTTGTGTTGACATTTCCTTTCCTTTCTGCCTTGATAGCTGAGGGGATTATAATCAGAGGAAGGTTAAATTTAAAATAAAAATGTTTAAATTGAATGTATTTTTCTCTTGGTCCTTATTTTAAATAGGTCATAAAAAATATCAATAATTATCTATATCGACCAATATAAAACACTTATATCGCAATAGAGTTTTCAGCCATATTGCCCAGCCCTAGAGGGGTGCAATCTAATCATTATTATTTTCTTAATTAGATTCTTAAGACATTTAAGTGATAAGTTCACGTCAATCAAATTTTAATTATTCCCTTTATTATTTCTTTCTCCTTTTCCAGTGAAACACTTTGTAAATGTTTCTGCAACTCAATTCCATTGTGACATTTGTACATGACTGAGATGTCACTGCCAATGATCATTTACAGATACTGTATGTGTGACTTATTAATGCCACTGTGACTGCTGTACTGTATATGTAGCTGCAGCTTTGGTAATTGTCAGCTGTGAAATTGTGAAACATGAGAATCGATGTGACAGACATTTGGTGAACTTTGCAGTTGTTTTCCGCTTCATGTTTAACAACTGGTGAAGCATAAGGTTGTACATCAAAACAATGACAGCCATGTAAATGTACATGTCTGGTTAACGGTGGCAGTGGGAACCAGGCTGGTTTTCAATACTGTCAGACGTCACATAAGGTGCCTTACTAAATTTCCACAAAGTCACTGCACTTTTTCATAAACTTGCAGTTTAACCTTGCCCAAAGACCATTTGTCACAGCTCCGCGCCTCTCCTGTCACAGTTTAACTTATATCACTTTTCTTTCCATTCGAACTTTGAACATGATCTCCCTCTGTCTCAGACACACAATTATCTCTACATAGCGCTTCTGTGTAGAGTTCACTGGTGTGAGCACACAGTCCATTAGAGTCTGCAGGAGAAGACGGTTTGCCGCTGACTACGTCTGCCACCGCCTCTGCGGACCCGCAGTCACACTGTCACAGCTCTGAGGCAACACAGGTAAGTGTGTGTGTGTGTGTGTGTGTGTGTGTGTGTGTGTGTGTGTGTGTGTGTGTGTGTGTGTGTGCGTGTGTGTGTGAGCGTGTGTGTGAGAGAGAGAGAGAGAGAGAGAGAGAGAGAGAGAGAGAAGAGAGAGAGAGAGAGAGAGAGAGAGAGAGAGAGAGAGAGAGAACAAGACGGAGCTTTAGACGGTCCATGTGAAGTTGTATATGCTGAATAGGGTATTGAGAGAACGGAAACCTGGTCCTCATGTGGTGATGTTTCTTATCTCCTGCACTCACAACATCATGTATATCAAAAAAGGTGTGAACGTAATCAAGTTAGGGAACGAACATAGTCAATCTAATGTGCAATGATGTGTATGTATGTTTGTAAGGTAGTGTGTGTTTATGTATGCCACTGGGCCTGGGCAGCATCCAGCACCAGCTGCTGATAATAAGCTGTGGCTGCTAAGGAACGTGGCCTCTAAGCTATGGAGCTACAGGGCACCAAGTCCCATCTACAGCAGTGGCCTGGCCCTATACTTAGCAAACACCCTGCTGCTCCCATAATACCACCACATTACGCTGCCTTTTTTCTCTCCCCTTTTTCTAATCACATGCCAGCTCCTTCTCTACCTCCTCACGGAGCCAAATCAAACTAATAGATGTGCAATGAGCCTGCCGAGCATTGTAATGAAGTTCAGCCCTGGACTAGACACAAACGCCAAAGGATATCGTGTGAATGGATGCCAAGGAAGAAATATGAACAGAGATAGGACGTTTTTGTGTTACTTAAAACATTAGGGGATTATCTGAAGGTTAGGTCAACATGGAAGGATAAACTGTGTCTGCGTGTTTTTTCTGCTAATAGTCTTTCTTCCTCACGATCCCGCAATTGAGTCTTGCAATCGTGTGTGCACGCACTGCATGCACAAAAACACAAAAGCAACTCTTACACAGCCAGCTCACCTCCTTGACATGCTTTGTTCTCCCTGAACCTTTCATCTCTGTTCATTGTTTTCCCGGAGTTTCCCCCATCTGTCTTTATATTCAGTCTCACTTTCCCAGGAAATGCTGTTTTTTTCCTCACAGTCTTCTGTACAGTAAGTCACACCCTTACTGTAGGTTAAAGAAGCCCCAGACTCGCTGTGAAGCACCACTTCTACCATGAAATCAGCATATTTCCACAGAACTTGCATTACTGTATTTACCGTTAGTCTCTCAAGAACCCTGAATCAAATTCTAGGCAATTAGCAAATACAGGAAGTCTCCTCTGTGCTGTGATCTCTGATCAAGATGGAAAGATGTAGTCACGTTTTACGACTGAAGGAAATCAAACCTGAATGTTGGGGGTCTGTGCAACTTCTCTTTGATTTGAGGATTAGAGCTCTGGCCTGTTCATCGCTGTCTTAACAATTACTCTGAGGCTAATAGAAGCGGATACCGTTAATCTTCACGTGCTGGAACCAATGTAGATCTAGCAGTGCTCTCCATCGCTTATTCCTAGTGTGTAGCCTCACACTGCTCAGCTGAATACACAAAGCTCAACAATCGCACACTATCAACACACTGTCATTTATAACAATCCAAACGCAATTTCTCAGCAGTCAAGATATTACAGTTTAATTTATTCGTTTGAGACAAGACATGGATAAAATATAACAGCTGCAGGTTTGAGTGATTGCCATGTCAGGGATTTCTCCAGCCTCCAAAAAAAAAAAAAAAAAAAGACAAAAAAGAGATGGAAAGTCAGCAGAGCAGTAACAGAGTCACCGTCAGCAACATAAACATTTTACAAGTCAGGATTTATTGTCATTAGTGTTAATGATGTCATTTCTAAGCCCTTCCACAGTCACACTGAATATACAGCCAGACATTTATGGCTTTTCTATACTGCGAGAAAGGGTCAAACCTGCAATTACACGTCAAATTAAAATCTGTCCTGAGTCGTAATGACCATTTTCTTAGATCTGAGTACCTCCATGTCAATGACCTGAGAACCATCTAAACCAGCTCCAGTCTGAAAGAAATGGTAACAATAAGAACAAGGGCGACATATGTATAACATCAGTGATCCACATTCTGTTCAGCAAAAACAAAAGCCCAATTAAACCTTAAAGGAAGGAGACAGAATACAGTCCCATCGACAAGAGCCTGTCAGGAGACTCGTGAGTGGGAACAACTGTCCACTGACAATTTTACAGAATGCATATCCTACAAGAGGAACATTTCGATAAGGGAAAGGGACATTCTACCATCATTTGTAAATGTAATCCAGCTACATCAGATAGGATCTACTCCAAATGTGAGATGCATATCAATGCCAGAGGAAAGGAAGCCTGTTTAATTTGAGTAGTTGGCACACAAATGAGGCCAGTGTGCTCTATTAATCTGAATCTGAACAAAGGGCTTAAATCATTATCGCTTCCTCATGTCTAACTATCATTTTATGATCTGTAAATCCATACGTCCATGCATTCCTCCACATTTGCTGGTTCAAGTTTGCGCTTTTTAAGCCACCGTTGTGTTAAGACACAGTGAAGCATAAAATGGCATAAATGGCACCTAAAATGGAGCAAATGAACGACGGTTTAATTGTAGTGAGTTAAACTGGTTCCCTGTGGTAGGGGATGAGAGCCGGTCGCCTTGAGTAGTAATTATCTCAGGTAGCTATCTCATTACCACCCTCCTCTAGTATGTAAATGTGGCCACAGGCTCAGTTGTTATATTGTGGAACGGCCATTTTGTGGGGCTCCTCTGAGGTTGTCCTGTTGATCACCAGGCAGGCAAAATAACTTAAGTACTGGTTGTGTTTTCAGGGATAATAGAGGCTTTTTATTGCCTTGCTTTCCACACTTGCGGTTGATGTGTAAGACTTGTTCAAGACAGTTGCCAGATTGCTGCTATCAAACAGAGCGTAGCCTCTGTGTGCATCACTTTAATGAGCAAGGTGATGACGGAAATTCAGAAATTAGGAAAGTTATGAACTGTTTCAGTGTTCACAGCAGGGCATTTCCTTCATGCCTGTATTAGCTCAGAATAAAGCAAATTTCGTAATGAACTTCCCCACTCCGAATAAATATATAATGCTAGATTTGGGAGTTGAAAAAAAAAAGAAGCATGACTGAATTAAAAAATAGCTCTAGGCATAGACATATTCTGTGGGGGTTTGTCTGACTATTTAACGCTTTAGATACAGAGTCTGGAGAGAAACAATATGTTCTAAAAGTGCCACCCTCCACCCAGCACAGAGCCTGAATCCCTCATTTCCTTGTCCAAATTGTAGATGTTTGGTTCACTGAGCATTCGCAGTAACATGTTTGGTGAGCAGGCCAATCCCATTGCAGCGTCAGCTTAAAGAGGTTTCTACTGGCTCTGACTAGCCTGAGGTTGGCATTCAAGGGAGGGAGAGAGAAAAAAGGGAAAGAGAGATGCTAATCATCTGAGCTGAGGAGAACAAGGCCTGAGAGATGTACACAGAAAGATGTCTCTGCCTCTGCCAATGCCATTTTTTGGAGTCAGAATGAAATTCGGCAATAGGATAAGGATCGCCACTTGTAGTGTGTCTGCCTGCCTCTATATCTAAGGGACAACAATTATCTCTGCACTACCTGCCTCATAAGGCTGTCAGTGAAAAGAAAAAAATGACTGTCTAGAAAAACAGCAATATTAACTTCTAGCCATGATATTTTGCAACACTGACGTGGAGCTGGGTGTGACGTCCGTTCCCATGTGGATTTGGACAGCATTTATCAAATTCTGACAAAGCCACAGGGGAATGATGGGAGAGTGTGTGCGAGCATGTGCATTGCACCAGTAAGATGTGGTATTTAGTTTACACAGCTGATCCAATTTTAAAGAAATGGAGGAAAATGATGCATCTCATCACCAATAACACTGATTTGACAAAGATGGTTCGGCAATCACAAGATGTTAATGACTGCCACGCTACAAAACATGACTTTTGCACAGGCAATAAATAATGTTGGAATAACAGTACCTATTAATTTATGTATACCAAAAAAATAAAAATAAAAATTCTCACCCAAAACTTAACTACTTAAACCACTGAGTCTTAATGGTGCTTCAGGAGAAGTGCTACTGTTCTGCTCAATAATCAATGAGTGCTACACTACATGAAGAACAGAATATAAATACATAATATGTAAAAAAGCTGTTCAGAAAATCTATGATGAGAGATTTGTGGAATCTTTCCTCGTGGGTCTACAAAGGTCGACAGCATGTGCACGCATAAAAATGCACACACGCCAGAGCTGTGTTGAATTTGCAGATCGACACAGAAACAGCTCGTACCTCAAAAGCAAAACTGAGTTATCTCCTTCTTTTTTGCCTGGTGGTCTTAATGACGATGAAACTCTATTTGCACTGGCCTCCAAGATCAAATTTTAATTAGTTTTTTATTCCTTCGCCTCTTTGGATCTTGATTCTTGCAGGGTATAGTAAAAAATGGGTGTGGTATTTGAAGGTTTTTTTTCCTACTCTGCACTGCACCCTGGGGCTGAACATGTCCCTAACCAAACCTCCACTCCTCACCGGGTTTCCAAGCTGCCGCAGACAGACAAAATGCCACATTAGTATTCAGATGACATCAGATCTGTGGACCAAACACTCTCTGGACAAAGCTTGACAAGCAGACAAAAACACACACACATAAAAAAAAAAAGAAATTATATCTATATTTTTATGTATAAGGATGACGAGACATTTCAATTCAATTACCACAGTACAGAACCCTCAAGGGAAAATAGACCCCATTGGTTAAAAACCTTTTTATCATAACTGTGAGCATGACTGCATGTTTTTCTCATCACATGCTACACGTTCTGCTGTGCTGTAGATTACTATTTGCAATTCCTAATGCATAGTAGGTACTGCAGCAAGACAAAGCTAATTATTAGGAGGCGAGCGATAACACTGACACATCACTAAAGCGGGAGTTGGCTGCTGCAAAGTGCTGTGAGCTAGAGTTTTAAACTCTACCCATCTCATTTTCTTACTGTTGGTGTGAGGTGTTGATGCGTTCCATTAGTCTGTCCATCTCTGCTCTCATCCCCCTATCCCAATCCTATCCCTCACTCATCTTCACCGCCCGATTCCAAATGATGTGCTGATAGAAAGCTAGCACACTGTGACATGTCAGCATATTTACAGATAAAGTCTCTGTGCGCGTTTTAATAGATACTTTAATGGTCCAGAGCACTTGAGAACAAGTACACAACAACACAGAGGATGAAATGGAATTTGCCCATAACTATGCATTTCTCTCCCATCAGTTACATGAATGGGAAAGCCATTGGAAATTTAGTGCAATGTGGAAGAGCTAAAAGAAAACGAGCCGTTAATATGCATTGTACATCCAAACAGCCACCGAATCTCCCATAGACTGAAAGTCTGATACACATAGTGTTCACACCCACTTGAGGCAGAGGAACAAATAATGGGTGAAAACTATACAGCAATAACCACATGCACATAGTAGCACAAGTCTTCTCCTGAAATCCATACCCCTCAATCTGAACCACTGCGTCTCAGCCAGCACATGAGTCACTTTCACAAACAACGAATTCAGCAGGGGAACAAGATTCTGATGAGGCCGTCAGTGTATCTCAACAACTTTGTACAGCACAATGTTAATGAAACAGAGCTGAGCCTGGGCTCCCAAACTGGCTAGTCAGTCAACGAAACCTTTAAACTCTGCATTTACATTGGAGAGCAATGCAGTTTTTGTGACTTGGAAAGTAGGAATTAGGAGTTTCATAGTCAGTATGATGGAATTCCCCTTTCATCATACAGTACAAACAATGGGAGCTAATGTAGTCTGCAATACTAAAGAATGAAAGTGGGTTCAGCAGTAATTTCTGTTCAACAGTTAGCAGCTGTTCAAAGGAAAGTTTCATCATTCGCTGTCAACTGTCAGTCATAACAGTCATTATGACAGCATGGTGGGTGCATATAATAGAACATGCATAGGAGGCGAAAGGTATAGACAGAAGCCGACTTACCGACTTGAGATGAGTCACCTGTAGGAGAAGGAAAAAGGAGAGAAAAAGAAAAGATGGATCAGTTCAAAGGGCAACGCAAAATGTCACTTGAGTACACCTGCTCACCAAAACACAGTCACAACAAAATGAGCTATAATAGCACAGGGAGAAAAAGAAAAGTCAGACTGCAATTAGCATTAGACATCTACAAGAGTGCTATTCCACACATAAGCCTCAACACAGAGCTGCTAATTGAGATGGTGGAGGAAAACAACTACCAGGGATGTTCAGAAGGCAGCATTGATATTTTCTTTAAAAAACAAGTCTTAAAGGTCAAAAGAAGACCTCTCAGGCAACAGCTAACTTCTTGACATTCACTTTGCACTTCTTTCTACTCTCCAAATAACTCCTCCCAAGATTCTAACTCATTAAAAAAAGGCTGTGTTGTGGGGCTCTTTAAAAAAGCATTCTCCCTATCTGCATTTAGCCTGCATTTGTGACTTTTACAACACCACCTTATCCAATTAAGTTTTGTTTTTTTTTGGTTTTTTAAACAAAAGCAACTTTGCCAAAATGAATAATAACAATATGAAAATTCAACGCATGACAAAAAGAGGGACAACCAATTATAAAAACCCTGAATCCCAGACATATAAATAGTAACTTTTAATAAATAGCTATTGGGTGCAACACACTCAGTAGACTGAGCATTCAGCCTCTCGTCACCTCCTGAAAGAACAACATGTCACACTGACCTATGATGGCTCAGGTAGACTTTACACTATGGGCCACACAGTTACTCTCTGAGTTACAAATGGAGTGACAGACATGATCGGAGCAAGGGGAAGAAAGAGTGGGAGGGAGGGGTAGCAAATTATATAGGAGTTCAAAGGACCACCCAATACCTCACCCCACTGCTCAATAAAAGGGGAAGAGAGCTTGTCTCAGAGTCCCGTTGGATTCCTTCCAATGTTCTATGGATGATTAAAAAAAAAAAAAAAAAGTTTTAATAACCATGCATAATTTTCATCTGAAATATTGATCCATGCTGTTGGGTCAAATTCCTAATTAAAGATTGGAGTGGTGACATCAGTTGGCAGGTGTTAAGTATTGCAGAAAGTGTCTAGTAGATGTTCAGATCAATTCGAGGTGGAGGTTGCATTCAATTAATTTGTGAAAAGCACTTTTTTTTTTTTTTTAATCTGGGAAGTTGAGCTGCACACGCAGTTCAACTTCTATGCATGCTGCAAAATTTTGAGACTTGCCTTGGATCAATGTGCCTTACTTTTAGTGACCAGTTCAGTTTTAAGGGACATACATGCAATCAGGTGTCATTGTGTCAGTATGAACAGTATCAGCAATAACTAACTCCACTACAATTTAGTGTCAATGATTGACACCATTACATCATGTAGACAGTGCCATAGCTTCGTGCCATATTGATGCCCTGAGTGAAAAAAGCTTTTTCAACATGAACAGGGAACCTTTAATTAAATGTTGAAGTTTTTTACAGGTTTAATTTGTCTGTGTGTTTTAAATTCTACTTAAAGACATAAAAAGCAGTTTGTGAGCTTGGTTAAATGCACAGTCTAAGGAGAGTGCAATTTACTCCTTAGCCCACTGAGCTGCTGCTGAGAGTTCTCTTACAGTATATTACTGCCAGCCATGAAATTCGCCCAGGATAGGCGAGATGGCTACCATTCCACGTCCAAGGTGAAACGAAGCCTGTTCAATTGCAACACACAGAACAAAGCAAAGCTCTCAGCCAGAGCAGATGGAGCACAGGGCACGACGCCTCGCAGTGCCGGCCTTGTTCTTCATCTACAATCCAGGCACAAGTGCTGAGACAGAGCTTTAATGTCCACAGTGGTGGATGATGGCAAGAGCACAAAAGGAGCCAGAGGAATGAACACATTCAATATGCCTCATTCTCCCAGGCTTTATTTGTTAATATCCTGGATTTTGACAAGGATATCTCCAGCTGATGTGTGTGTGTGTGTGTGTGTGTGTGTGTGTGTGTGTGTGTGTGTGTGTGTGTGTGTGTGTGTGTGTGTGTGTGTGTGTGTGTGTGTGTGTGTGTGTGTGTGTGCGTGCGTGCGTGCGTGTGTGTGTGATACAAGGCAGGAGAGATGTTGCATGTTACTTTTAAAATGTAATAAAAACTGTAATACAAGTAAGTAATTTAAGTAAAGTAATAAAATAATAAAGTAATATATTATATATAATTTGTATTATTATCATATTTATATTAAGAAGTGGGCTGCACGGTGGCGCAGCAGGTAGTGCGCGTGCCTCACAGCAAGAAGGTTGCCGGTTCGATCCCCGGGTCAGGCGGGGCCTTTCTGTGTGAAGTTTGCATGTTCTTCCCGTGCATGCGTGGGTTCTCTCCGGGTACTCCGGCTTCCTCCCACAGACCAAAAACATGCTCATTAGGTTAATTGATGACTCTAAATTGTCCGTAGGTGTGAGTGTGAATGTTTGTTTGTCCTTTCATGTGGCCCTGCAATCGGCTGGCGACCGGTTCAGGGTGTACCCCGCCTCTCGCCCATTGTAGCTGGGATAGGCTCCAGCCCCCCGCAACCCCGAAAGGGATAGGCGGTATAGATAATGGATGGATGGATGGATATTAAGAAGTAATAATATTACAGAAAACTTATTTAGTAACACATTATATTATTTTCTTACTGCAAAAGGTAACATACTACTGTAAGACATTACTTTTGTAATAAGTTGCCTCCAACACTGGGAAAAGATCAAATGAAGAGATAGTTGGTCAAACATAGCTCATCTATCATGTCTTTCTGCTTCTCCCAGGCCACAGTGAGCATATCAGAAGATAAAAAAAAAAAAAAAAAGATGTACAGAAAAACATACATGCTCCCATGTAGAAATATGTCACGGCAACTGTGAACAAATCTAAAGTTACGACAGCCATGCCATCTTTAGAGTGTGGGACACAGAGCTGGGGTGACCAGGGTGATAGGACCCAGAGGCAGAGCTATAAAGTCTCCAGTGACCCTTGTAGTATAGTAAATAACCCCAGCTGGATGCCAGCAACAGTTTGATACTCAGTATTTCAAGAAGGAAACATAGCGAGGCCAAGGTAGGTGCTGAAGCTGAGGCTGCTTTTGTAAGCCCAGCCACATTTTCCACACACTCTTTACGCTCTATGATACCCCTCATTACACCGAACACTGCAGCTAACTTTTTTTTTTTTTACCGTAATACCATCACTGGAGCAGTAAGGACTCCACCCCCTTTACTTTAAGAAAAAGTCTCACAGCCAAGAAGCAGACCACTGTCTACTGTCAATGTCCTTTCCATCTCTTGCCACACTGTCCAACACCTCTCTCTCTCTCTCTCTCTCTCTCTCTCTCTCTCTCTCTCTCTCTCTCTCTCTCTCAGCACCACTTAACTAAGATGCAAGGCACTGACACATGCACGCACGCACGTACGTGTTATTTTAATCTACACAATGGCCACACACTCTTTACATGTGTGTGTTTCATTATTAGAAGGGACTGTCCAACTTGCTGTGGTATATCTTAGCTACCCTTTAATGTTTGTATTGGCATAGTAAACCTTTATTAACCTGCTAGTTAGCCTGTTCAGATCAAAAGTCCTGTACTTTTCACCCAATCTATGACTGTCTTCAGTGGAAAGAGGTGTTGGTTCATGTTAACTGCAGAAGGGAAACAGGCCGTATTTGAAGAATAAGACATGCCTTCATTTAAAATTACTTCTGTTTGATACATTATTTGTATATTTAGTCATAGTACTAAACAAGTACTGTGTATGCTTTCAGAGCTGCTGCTTCTGGAAAAAAATAAATAAATAAGAGAGACACCCAGCATGAGGCAAGAACAAGAACAACATATTCGGAATCAATGAATTCAGTCAAAAGACCAACTCGGCATGACTCTTACTTGAACTATTTCACTATTAATATTTCATCTGACCACCCTGTCTCTGTCAACAACCAACAGCTAAAACTACTGGCGAGGTCTCCTGCAATGTGAATACAACTGCAAAAGTTAGACAACATTGTGTCAGTGGTATCTACACAGACATAATGATGTCATGTTTCTATGAGTCTCTTCCTGCATTGGGCGCAGTATGGAAATAGGAGACATGATTGTGCATTTACTGAATCCTCAAGAGACTTTGGGGGAAAAAATCTATACTCATACTCTCACAGAGGTGACAAACCAACTCCTGAAATTACTCTTTATTTTCAACAACAGTGAGCAAACGAGTGAAAACCGCTAGCATAATGCCTTGATCAAGATCTTATTACTGGCGGATTTCACCTAATAAGCTAAATGGAAAGTAACAGTAGGCTACTCATACCACTGTGCTTTCTTGACTTGTGCAAGGAAGAAAACTGAAAATGAAATCCCATGCTGGAGGTTCACTACAGACAATGATCACCTGTGCAGGGTTTAAACTATTGAAATGGTTCTCTGGTAACGCTGGGAGGCTTTTATTGAATGCTCAAGATGGATTTCAAGTTGAGAAATACAAGAAGATACTTACTTTTGCAGTTTAATAATCATGTGTTTTGCCTTAAAGTGGGTCACTTTAACAGTATGCCAGTGAATTTCAAGTGTTAAAAAAAGATTTACATACAACACATTCTTAATCACATTAATGAAAGTGCAGAAGTAATTTACTGTTCCCTTTTTCTCTACGGCTTCATTGCCTTGTCCATTATCTGCTATCAGAGAGGCTATCCAGCTGAACTATATGACGTCCCCGGTCAGTACTAGGAAAAACGTCATATAGATTACTAATAAGCTAGAGTCACTTGGGTTTCACAAATTTTGACATGAGTTAAAATGTTCATCCAGGCAAGCACAAAGAACACGATGTGCATACGCTACAGCATTTGAAGTGGGGCTTTTAATCGGTAACAAGGCAAAGACATCAGCATGTGAGATCCAGTGTCCCTGCTTAATGTTCCCTGAAGATGTCACCAAGTCGTATCATCTACACCAGTGTAACGTCCTCTGCTTAAACCTGTCTTTCCAACTTCTGTGTGCGTGTGAATGAAAAGGGTCATGTAAGACAAGAAGCATGTACACACCCTCATGCGATTAGTTATTATATTAACTAAGTCTCACATGTGTGCATGTATGTAAATCTGTATGTCATTAGTGCGACTCAGCCATGCAGACGCACGTGTGCACACATGCGTGACTTCTAAGGGTGTGTGTGTGTGTGTGTGTGTGTGTGTGTGTGTGTGTGTGTGTGTGTGTGTGTGTGTGTGTGTGTGTGTGTGTGTGTGTGTGTGTGTGTGTGTGTGTGTGTGTGTGTGTGTGTGTGCACGCACGCGTATCCCACAATTTAATGGTTAGGCTACAGCTGCCACAAACAGGTTAACGCTCTTATCACCAAGCCAGGAGAGAATGGGCTGTTTATATGTGGACCACATTAATAGCCTAGTATGACTCATTGTTGTTATGTAGTTTTATTTTCATTTTGAACATCCTTTCTTTTCATTTGCTTCAGGTGCTTCTGTTTTGACACAGCTAAAATTGTTCAACATCCTTATTTAATTTGCATCACCATGACTGCAGAGAGGTGCAACAGGTGACATTCACAGAGGCAGGGACTGAAGCTTCCTCTTGGCTGAAGATTTTCATTTGGTGACATGAACAGGAGTTCTGTGCCTTTTCGTGTGGTATGGCAGTTTTCATGCTAGCGATAATGACAACTTCAAAAGAACACTCGATGCTTACAAACGGTGAAAATTCTTTCCAAAGCAGTGAGTTTAATTAAGCAGTGTCAGCAGTGTTATACTGTATAGGTACCTACTGGTGAGTGGTGTAAAGTTACCAGAACAAATTGCATAACAACGAAATGTGAGAATGATTTAAAATAGGGTTGTCCCGATCCAATCACGTGATCGGAAATTGGGGCCGATCACGTGACTGCAGACTCGATCGGATCGGACGTTATGTCCTGATCATCTCATCTCACTTCCCTCCACTGATTAGGCCTAATATAACAGCAGCGGTGACCGAGCTGCCGGTTCTATGGCCAGAGCCGGTTACCTTGGCAACGCGTCACAGCGAGAGATATTAAATACTCCACTCAGCCGCTTCCTGTGAAAAACTTATGATTTTAATGGAAAAAAACAACATTAACGTATTAATATTTGATTTAATATTTATTTCTTTCATAAGTGACCATGGTATAAGCGGGATAATGCCCTTCGAAGTGTCCATTATCAGAAATGAAAGCGAAGTCCATTCATTCGTGTTGGACGCTTCGCGTCAGACTGACAGACACCTCCGCGTCGTCCATTCATTTTTGATAATGGACACCTCGTCGGGCATTATTCCTTACTTAATGTTGCACTATTCCTAATGTGAGGAAACTTTTATTTTATTTCTGTGTTCTGTTCTGACTTGAGACTGTAATTCATAGAAGTTTACAATACACTGCACTGCATGCGTGCACAATTGTGCACAAGTGTTACATGTTAATATAAGAGCCATTGGTGAAAAAAATAAATAAATAAATAAGGGACATCCTGGATCTTATTCTTTGCTCTTAGTTCGTTTCATAATGTTTCATAGAAGTATCGGATCGGGACTCGGTATCAGCAGATACTCAAAATCAAATGACTCTGGGGCAAAAAAACGTAATCGGGACATCCCTAATTTAAAACTTATGCTACCCTGACTTTCAAATCAGTGCACCTGAAGAGGGAAAAGCACTCTTCATGAATAAATGAAAAGATAAATTAAGATAAATTCCTGACTTTTAGTTCCCATTCTGCCTCTTCATCTCTGCTTTGCTGTTTCTCTTCAACAACCTAACTACTGCTTTTACCATCCTCTCTGTCCTTTTCTCAAACGTCTAGAGATACCCGTGTGCACAGTAACAGTTTGCAGCCTCTGCTGTAGTCTACAAGTCTCTGACAGGGGTACAGCACTTTTAGGATAAAAGCCACGTAAAGGCAAAGCACTGCTGCAGAAGTGTAATTACTGTAAAATGATTTATGTCCTTTACAGGGGGGTCATCTCAGCTAAAAGTTGCCTTCAATGAAAAAAAAGTCATTAGCATCCAACTTAAACTCATCTCACGAAGGGTCATGTTTTTAAAGGTTAGGCCAGTAGGACAAGCATGCAAGATATTCAGAGTGCACAACTCACAAAATTAGATACATTGAAATCCTGGCAAATTGGCAAACATCAATTGACAAATATTCTGACAAGGTGGATAGAATTGATACCACAGGAATGACAATAATAACCCTGAGAAGAAAATTTGATTTGTGAAACTGCAGCATCAAAGTAGCACCACCATTTTAACCTGACCACTCCACCGCAACCCTTCAAAGAGACAACAGGAGAAGACTGAAAAGACAGAAGGCATAAAGAAAGCCCTGATGTGTGCACCATAATATCCTACCCAGAGGCAGCCTATTGTTGTTCAAATAGAAAAAGAACAAACATAACCAACAACACAATCATCCTGGAAGCAAAACCAGTTAACTTCGACCATGTGAAGGAGCATGAGATCACGCAAGGACTTCCCTGGATTCAGAGCTCCTCTGGACATAAAGTCTGCTCTTAAGTTAATTGGCCCTGACATCCATGGGCGAAGGCTCACCAGAGAAGGTACTTTGAACCAAGGGCTCTTCTGTCAATGCCACAACAAGAGTCGACAACAACCTAGCCCAAAAAGGAGATAAACCAGTGGTCAAGGGGAACACTCTTTGTTCTGTTAGCAGGATGACTACGTAAAAAAGACCTCGGTCGCAGGATTTTCAAGCACCTCTGTACAGACAACACGCACAAAGGGGTAAGTGCAACTACTTGCACCATAGCTGACATCAAGCCCATGAAATAAGACAGTGTGCTTATCTAAACTGAAAAAGATTATTAATTCCTGTGTCCTTCCTAGGGGCAGTACAAATGTTGTTGTCTCTGTCACCAGAGCCGTGGCCAATATTGTCACCTGAGATTGCTGGAGCCACTGTTCAGGTGCAACTTCAGGCTGAATGTGATTTAAGAGCAAAGGATCACAATGACAGCACTGCTTCCCTGAGGTCCCACAGACCAACCGATCCCCAAGGAACTTAAGAATTCTCACCACTGTCCTTTCATACAGGTGATATCTCAGGGATATCCTAAAGCCTGGAAAAAAGACCACCCACAATTGTATTGCACATGATTGGGCAAGTTAAATGCCCATAAATGCAACTTGAAGGGGAAACATAAAGTTGAACCAGTTGTCTGATCTGATCTGCAGGATGACATCATTTGTTAGTGCCCTCAAAACAGTTAGAAATCACTGTTGAAAACTGAATCTGTTTTATGATGTGAATGTTAAGTTTTAGTTAGGAGAAGGAAAAAAATCCTCACTTAGGGCACAGCTCAATCTTTGGATTGAAATAAGTCATTAGTCAAGGCTTGGGAAACATTTCAGTTTGGGTAAAATTACTATTGCTTTATGGCCTTAGGACTATTTATGGTCACGTTTAAGGAATGATCATGATCATGGTTATAACTAACCAATGCTGACCGGCCGCTGGAAAGAGAAATGAACAGCAGTCTCCCACATTAAAGCCCAACATTTTGCTGACCCATCCACCCACCCTGACTTACTCCCTAAGCAGACTGGGTGAATCTAATTCCAATGTCACCTCTCTTCCTCCTTTGCTCCCATCATAACTCCTCCATCCATGAGAGGGCTTTGTCACTTGGACAGAAACATAATAGGGTATATTGTTTTGGGGCCCTTGATGAATCAACTGATGATGTGGTCTTTCTTCAGGGGACAAATTCAAGCACTGCGCTGCCTTTGGGCATCACGACCAACTGACAAAAAGGTTTAACTACACATACCAATCTTAAATCATTTGAACACCCTTGAAGAAAATTGCAAGACTCATTGTCATCAATGTTATCTTACTATTAAGGATTACTTAAACATACTTAACCATTAAATGGATGAATACAAATCCAGATAAGAGCAAACAAGCATGCAACAGATTAACAATTGAGAAGTGGGATTCAAGAGGCAGCAACATACGGCTGACAAGAGTTGCTGTTGCCCTCCGATGACCATACTCTGTGCTTGTACTGTACACTGACTAGCTCTTCCTAAGGCACGGCTTGTCAGAGTCTGACCCCACTACCCTAGTGCTGTTTTTTTCTAATTGGGAGAAGGGCATAGCATGTTTGAACCTTCACCACACCACCAGAAAACAGTAGCGGACTCACAGGATTACTGGATGCCAGATTCATGTTTCTTTTATGTGGCATTTACAAGAATCACTCTCCTTGGCTCTCTGCTCTCTCTCATCCCCTCTCTGTGATTCTTGTGTTCTGGAAGTTTAGAAATACTTTTAAGCTTTTGATCATATTCCAGGGTCATTACTGGAATTTTGAGTAAACTGGGGTTAAATATGCAATGTGCTGCCACTGCTGGCAGTTCTGGGTAGGGAAAGAAAGTGGGAGAGGGAGACTGTAAATCAGCCCAGCTTTGCTAAAGACATGAGAGCCGTTTTGAAAAGTGTAATTTTGGAAATAGGACAGCTACTCTTTAGTTTTTCACGTAGGCTGTCTGTGTCCAAGCCCTAATTACAAGCTAATAGCTCACATTAAACATATGCAGTAGTTGTGGCTGTTTGATTTCTTGCTCACTGGAGGAACATCTAACTCTCAGATTTAATATATAGGTATTCATAAATCATTTGATTGCCATTCAGCTTAACAGTACAACTTCAAAGGTACAGCTACATGTTTGCTCACATTCACAAAAACATCATTGTATGTTTCTGATGTTGTCTAATTAGGCAGCACAGAAATTGGTCCTGAGAGTAAACAACAAAGGCACAACTGACAAGACGACACACCAATGAAAGAAATGGGAACTGCATGCGGAATTAATTGACAAGAAGACAGAGAAAGTATCATTTGCAGTGTTACGGACATCTGACTGACAGGAGACGAGAAGAGATGAGGATGATATCTTATTGATGAGGATGGCATCTTATTTCTACCCTTATGGCATTCAGTTTATGTATTTTTCAGCTAGCCATGCAAAATCTTAATTTCCTGGCTAGTTTAAGTCTGTTTTCTCCCCACTTTTTCCCTATCGCTTCCCACATTTCAAAAATATTAAATGCAAGTTTTATGTCTTACGAACATAGGAAAATTCAACCAATATAAATGCTGCATTCACATGAGACGGTAGAAAGCTCTGCTGCCAAATAACAGTGACAGAGTTGAGCAAATGGGTTGGGTTGATAGCTAGAGTGTTTTTTTTTTTGAGGAACCACTGGTCCTTTGGATCCTCAGTGTGTTTGGATCTTCACTTCGTGTTTTTTTGTGTGGCAGGTTGTTAACTTACTAGTGGTTGACTGGTTACCCAACTTCAGTGACTAGTGGACTGCATCAAGGTTATGTGTGTATGAACCCTTTGTACTCATACAAAGCTGTTATGTAATTCTTGTGACAAAGATTTTCTCTACCTTTGATCAGGATAGGTTCAACAAGTATTCAGTATGGAAAAAAGGCTCTTCCCGAAATTCAAAACATCTGTGTATGTCATGTGGAGAGCTAGCTGAATTTGCACATGTGCTCTACAGCCCAGTATGTTTTTAAAAGTGTGTGTTTTGCTAGAGTGCAGTTATTTCAACGGGCACATCACACATCATGCTTTCTGTGCATCCCAGTGACCTTGAAGGTATACCCTATGATATGACATAGTACCTCTTAGATGTGTAGTTCCTCAAGCCAGTGTTTGACCAATACTTCACACTCACACAAGCACACACACAAACACTGATCCCCTTCTCCTAGTGCGTCTGCACATCTCCTTCCAGGACCCCAGTCCTTGCTCTAATCCTCTGGACTCGATGCTGAGGCTGCAGCCTGGTAATTCACCAAATCCCCTTCTGCTACCCTCAGCCCACACCTCTCTTCTGGTTCAAGTGCTCCTTGACAGTACACATGCTTACAAACACACATGCTTACAAACATACGCACATACACATATAAACATGCCAAACACACAATAAGGCCACATGCTCCATGCATACAAACTAAAAGCTATCTCTAGCAAATGCCTCAATATTCACTCTGAACACTCTTCTTGAAGTGCAGTAAAAGACTGACTCCTTTTCCCAGGTTTTTGGTTGATGAAGTGTCAGCATTTACAGCCTGCATATTTTAGGTCTGCTTTCTGCCTCGTTTTCTATAATGACCTCCTCTTTACAGCTCCATTCTCAAAACTGTCACTGGATAAACATCCATATTTGATCGCTGATTCCATTAAATCTGTTGTTTCTCCCTTGCAAAACAGCAAAGTGGTCCCCAATTTGCTGTTAGAGAGCCCCCACAAGAACAATGTGTAATTTCAACCTGCCACTGAAACTGTCTGTGTGTGTCAGTCAAAAGCAAAACATGGACGCTAAACACTAGAAATGACTTGAAATGTTTTTTCTTGGAAAAAGAAAATGGAGATGACATACAAGGATGAATGATAAAATGGGCACACCAAGAGAGACATTTCCTGATTCACATGTCATCCACGCTTTGGTATTAAAATGTCAGTGTCATGTAAAATACTGTTTTTGTCCAAGAGAGCATTTGTATTAAAACAAAACAAAACAAAACAAACAAAACAAAGAGAAAAACAGTATTTCAGAAGGGGACATGAATGGTGTACAAAGAAAACAATTGTAAGCAGATATAATTACACCGTAATTACAAAGCGCACCACATAAAAGACAGACATCAAATACTGCTGTCAAACACTTTAACAGCCTATTCCTGCTTTCAGTGTGAGGGTACCTGATTACTTGTCGTAAGATAATTGACATAACTCGAAATCCGCATGGGTTGCCTTTTCAGTGCTTTAATTTTGGTAAATTGTTCTAAAATTGTGTGATAGACAGATTTTTTCTTTTTTTTGCAGCCCCCATTTTGATGGAACAGCTTAGAGGTAGACAGGAAAGGGTGCAAGAGAGAGACAAGCAGCAACACAGCATGTTCTACCAGATGAGCCACCAAGACGCTCTATGATAAAGGGATTTAATCTGTTGCTCAGTTGGATATGGCCCACAGTCTAGTCTTCCTGCTCATTTAAAATTAGGAAAAGTACCAGATTGAGGAAAGGACTGTCATAAGTAATTTGTAGGATGCCTGCCAAAGACTTCTTGGAATGTCCAGCCAATTCATAGACTGTATAGAACTTGGACGTTATCTCCATGACGTCACTCACAGGTTTCTGAAGAGCCATTGTGAAGCTCAGTGACGGCGGCTGACAGCATCTTGGCAGCATCCGACTCAGGCAAACTCTCAGCTAATCAAAAATGGGCAAAGAGGTGGAGCGGTGGTGGAGCTAAGGTGGGCCCAGTTGTTGAAACCTTGTGGCCAGCTATCATTCAATGCAGCCACGCCCATAATTATGTGTAACTTTGAGCCTTTTTTATCATTTAAATGTGTGAGTTCAGTAGAAAGCTACCCCCCGTACAGTTGTCATGAATGGAAAAATTGGCTATAAACAAGTTAGAAACATGTTTATTTCTGCTGTTAAGTTGGGCATTTCAAAATGGGGTCTATGGGGATTGACTGGCTTTGGCACTGCCGTGTTGGCTTCATTTTTCATTCCCAGAGGTTGCCACTTGAGCCAGTTGAGCCAGGCAGAAGAGAGAAAAAAGATAAAGGATAAGGAAAGGGTATGAGAGGGTGCCTTCAAAGGGGAAAATAAAGGATTTGGCATAGTGTGATTTGTCTATGCATAAGGATAAAATAATGACATGAAGGGCACTTTGAAGGTTCTCCTGTGTCTGACAAAGCAGCGACATTTCAGCATGCCTCGCTGCTTTGTGAGGGGTTAAGAAAGGGTTTGTAAACAGTGTGTCCCACTATCAAGGCCTCTGCTCTGTTCCTTTATGATTAGTGTGCTCATTCTGGTAGATGTGATTGGACTAATGCGGTAATGCTCTACCCGAGTTAATGGTCTGCGGTTACTGTTGCCAAGCCCTGCTGCTTGATTAAATTATTCACTTAATATTAGTATAAGTTGATTAATCTACCAATTAATTGGCTGGGTCAAAGTGATTGTGTAACAGCTGACTTGTGAATGGTGGTGGTGTTATTTGATGCTCACTCAGCGAGGAATCAAGGTTGTATACTAACCGTACCTCCAGAAGTCGGCATACTTAAAACACATTACACATATCTATCTCGAGTAGGGCTGCAGCTATCGAATATTTTAGTAATCGAGTATTCTACTGAAAATTCCATCGATTAATCGAGTAATCGGATAAAACATATTTTTGTTTAGTTTCCTTTTTTAGACAATCAATGTCTTTATTTTTAGATGCACATTGTTTAAAACAGCCAACAGCAATTGCATCTCAGGAAATGTGACTAGAAAAAATATCCAAATATCAGTAGTGAGTGCAACGCTGTCGGTCTCTTGTAGAGCCTGCTTCATCTTGGCTTTGATGACTTCATACTTTTTCTCCATCTGTTTTGTGAAGAAAGTTCTTGATGGAAGCTCGTACTTGGGATGGAAGGTTGAAACCATTGCTTTAAAACCACTATCCTCCACCATGCTTAGTGGGCGCATGTCTGTGACTATCATGTTTAAAATGCTATTTGTAAGCTCAGCTGCTTGCTCGGGGCTACATAATGGCACTTTGTAGATGAATTTGTCCATGCGAGACTGTGCCGATTTACTGAAAAAGAAGACAAATAATAATTTGTTAATTGACATTATTAAGACTAAATGATATAATACAGTAGGTTCATGGCTGTGCATTTAAAAACCCTGAACTTACACCAGTTGACCAAATTCACTGCCTTCACTCAAAAAACTATGGATCTTACCAAGAAATTTTCTTATTTCTAACCTAAAAATGTCATTACACCTGATAACACACATCACTTAAAAGGTTAGGTGTTTTTCCCACGTTTCAATTGAACTTTCATTTGTGTCAAGCAAATTTTAAGTTCTAGTTAAGTTTTAAATTAAAGTTTTGATAAGATTTTTAGTTTTTGCAGTGTTCAAAATAAAATTATGATACCTGCTGTATTGGAGCACATTAGGCACCAGTGCTACTTGATGTTTTATCCATCAATGACTACTGAGCTAAAATTGACAACTACCCAGTTAGCTTTATTATGTTTTTATTTTTCACCTTCATCACTCTACAGCGCTGTGTTTTTACAGATTAAATAAAGCCTGTATGAAAGGCACATTAGCCACGCATCGACAGTTGTCATAATTAATAGAAACCTAGCCCTCCGCAGGGCTAACGTTATGTTAGCAAGGTACAGTAACGTTAATCTCATTAATTAGCGCTACATTAACTTAATTTTACCTTGTCTCGGGTGACGGTCCTCCGCTCTCGGAGTAAACAGGGTGCCTTCGGTGGAGATGCTGCAGCATTGAAGACGTACTGTTGTGGTATGCAAGCGCTGTCTTACAGTGAATACATGCAACAGTGTTTGCCTTGGTGTCCAGCTTGAAATGCTCCCACACTTTTGACATTTTCTGCCTTTTCTTTGTGCCTTTCTCTTCGCTTTCGTCGCCTTCTTCGTCGTTACCTCTACGTCCATGTTTAAAACCAAACATATCTGCCGCCTCTTTCTTCTTCCTTTACGTGCGTGACGTCAGCGCGTTGTGCCACATTAAAAGTAGTCCGGGCGAAATACCATGCTTTGAGCTGGCAAAATTAAACGATTCCTCGAGGTAGAGAAAATTCCTCGATCATTTTTTGTAATCAAGTTACTCGAATTATTCAAGGAATCGTTTCAGCCCTAATCTCGAGCCTCAAGCATTAGAAGTGGTCTCTTAAATGTTACTACAGTCCTTTCTCCTCATTAAACTACTGTATCTTTCACATATCAAACACTCACCACTTTGAAATGACGTGACGATAAAATGTTTTCTCACACATAGGACTGTGTCAGCATGAACTGAGAATCAAGTATTAAAAGTTAGAATACTGGAGAGAAATGTATGAAACAACCCCTTCAGCATTATCTGCATATCCACTGCTCACATGCTCACTTTATACTTTGCTTTCTTATGAATATTTTTGCCAGTGTGTACAATATTTTCACCTCTGTCCTTGGTAATCTCTGTGTGTTGTAGGGCTGGGACAATATACTTATCCACCAGTTCAATACTATCATGTTACTTCGGTGTTGATTCAATATGTATTGAAATTCTTGGTTTTTTACCAGAAGAACCATGGGATAAAGTTGAATCACACACTTGTAGAGACTGTACATGAAGAGTCATAAACATTGTATATTACATCAGTCAGTCTTTGAGTTTTATTTCATTGCTATACTGCATATAAAAGTAGTAAATAAAAACTTTTTAAAGTGAAATGTTACATTTAGGTGTTCCTGCTTATCAAGCTAGTGTCACAAGAAAATAATAAATAAGATGTTAGGCCAAAAGGAACAGAGCCCCTGAGAACTGCGGCACAAATGAGAGACTTTAAATTAATATGTCACGTGACAATGAACTTGAAAACTGTCCTTTCGATACGCTGCATTTGATTGCATATTACAGTGGTACAAAAAAAACTATACTTAGTAAAATGCTACATTTAGCTGTTCCTGCTAAAAGCTGAACAGCATGAATATGTATGATGTCTCCATTTAGTAGTGGTGTTCAGTGAGTGACACACATATACCCTGAGTGTGTTTTATACCACACATCATAGATGTCTCTTTGCCTTTCTGTCAGGTTTGCCGTTAACTGTCATGTTGAGATTGTACTTGCTAGCATTGTTTATTTTAGTGTCAGTGCCAAAGTGAGCCAGGATGCCATAGGTCAACCTGGTTTTAAAAGTGAGTAACAACTCTGCTCTCCACCATGATTTTCTGCAAACACCTATTGGAATCAGTATACCCAAGCTGAATTCTGTATATAATTAAAAGGAAAACTGCGCTGCTTTTACAAGTCTGTTTGAAGGTGTAAGGGAGTACCACCACATATGTGAAGAAACTTTATGAAAATTGTATAACCTTGCATGTGACTCCAAAGGGAGCTGTACAAAGTCTCATACATGGGTGAACTAAAAGATGTCACTTCAGGCAGCATTTGTTGGGGCTGAAAAATAGCCATTTTCATCATTGTTCTGCAAAAAATGTTCTAAATTAAAAATATGAGTGCCGGACATACTAATGGCAATGAAGAAGTAATCTGTGCAGTAGGAGAAGTTTGTAAACTACAAATTTCTACCCTACAACTGTCACTGCTTTATCCTTAAAAGAGTTTGAGTGGAATATAACTTTAAAAATCAGGATACTGGCTACAAAATGCACAAACATAACACTACCTTTTGTATTTGTGTAAATAGAAAAATAGTTTTTGTAGAGTCATTGCATATAAATCACAAAATACATTTGTGAATCCTTCTGTGCACATTCATTGATACTGAGCCCCAATTGATTCCATACTGCTGTAGCTAGCTCCATCATGTGTGTATAAGAGATGGTGCTCTTCGATGTGAGACCATAAAATGTTTTATGATCCAGCCTTAACACATGTCTACTGACAGTGGGTGTTTCGGTGGTGTATGCAAAACTTGTGGCTAGTAGTGATGGGCAAAAAAAGTTTCAATAATGGTCACAATGGTTCACTATTCTGTGTCAGCCATGTTTGAAGGCCATTGTACACACTTGGCCAAATAAGAGTAGCAAATTCTGCAGAGTTCATTGAGTGCTTGGGGAACACTTAGTCACTTTTTTTTCTAACTTTTTCATGACAGTAAGCTCAGAAGGTGTAAATGTTGTAGCCACATCAATGTTTTCAGTATTCCTTCCTTTTGATCTCCTCATTTCACTTGAAATTTCCACAATTACAAAGGTGGCTAGTTTGAAGGCAAAACCGATAGATATCCTCCCTCACTGCTGAGCAAGTTTAAATGAAACAAATAGCAAACAGTGAAAGGAAGTCTCTCTGTTAAAGTCAATTCACCCTGTCAGACAAATTGGTGCAACTGACAGCGTAACACTTCAGGAGCTGTTTTAACCCAGTAAATGAGGAAAACCCTGCCAAGATTGTGTATCGTTTCCAAAAGTTGTAACCGTGTGACATGTATTAGACCATTTAATGGAGTTGAATAATTATGAAACCTTTATTAAAGTGCAGGAGTGTGCAGCAGAAGAGAAGAAGACTGACAGGCCTAGAAAAAGCTTATGTTAATAAAAGCGAGATGAGCTAATCCCAAAGCCAAAAAATGGGAGTGGGGTGGTAAGTAGGGGGCAGAAACTGAACAATTATTAAGTGGATGCAGGGCAGGAATTATTGGATAAGTGGAGTAGAGAAAGCAACGAGCCAAATCTCCTTAACGTGCACACAGCAGAAAAAAGCAAACCTCTCATCACAGCTGCAACTGTTTAAAAGGATGTGGGTTCACATGGAAATTCAACACCTACTATGGGTGTTTCATTATACAGTTCAAGTGAATATTTACCTCAGATGGAGACACAATGTGATCTCCTTCAGTGTTAAAAGCTCAAAGTAACTGCAGCCATATCCGTCCAACAAATTTCAGATGCAGGACTGCAGCACTATTTGAGCTGATCTTTCATGTATACACTTTAGTCAAGCACACTGAATTACACTGTGTCATGTAAAAAGAAAACTGATGATTTGTTAACAGTATCATTCTTAGTGCCATTTTTAAGAGTAAAACTATGACTTGTCACTGAGGGCAGTGAATCATTGTGATTTTCTTAGCTAAATTTATGTGTACACTCAGAAAATTTGTTTTTGCTTTCTCCCTTACACTGCCTTGAAAAACCACAATATTTTGGTCTCCTCTTCTGTGAATGATTAGGAAATTAGAATTGATGGCCTGTTATCACTCTGTTTGATAAAAATCTCAGCTGTAGGAATCCTTCCCTCTGAACATAGTCCACCTAGACTCCATTTATCATCAAAACCATTTCAGTGTCAGAAGATTAATTATAAAAATGAAGGAGGAGTTGAGAAAGGAATGATTCCCCAATTTCAGTACAATGTTAAGACAGGCCAAGAATGAAAGCTACATCATTATAAATGCTATTCTAAATGTAGACATCATACATGTCTACATTTTAATGCCTGAATTGATGCCACTTACTGAACAGGTTTTTTAGGTGACAAGAAGGCTTTGCCCACCTGCCATCAGGACTGTAATTAACTCTTTGATGCTTTCTCCACTCAAGCTGGGAATTGTGCATGTTCATAATTACCGGTGATATACCAGTATGAATATGTATAAGGCAATGTGGAATCAAATCGGAAAGCTAAACAGACAGAGTGACAGAAATGCAGGTGGATGCAGTCAGATATAAAAACAGAGATTGGTGTACAAATAGAGTTTGAATGAGCACTGCCTGTACAGTGTTTTACTCTAAATTTCCTCAGGAGGGCATTGTTGTAAAAATCTATCCCCTTACTCAGAGGCACTTTCAGAGCGGTGCAGGTGAAACAAGCATCGCTACTTTTGGAAGCAGGCGTGTTCAGTGTGTCTTCACGAGCTACCAATGGAAGTTGTGTAGTTTTCGTTTTGAAGGAATGAGATGAGTGTAATGTGTGACTTGAGTGCACATGAATTTTGACAGCCCTGAACAGCCCAGATGTGTAGAGCTCATAGACTATTCTGTTTGCACATAATGTGACAGGCATACTAATATCTTATGTAATACATAGGTATTTATCTTAGAAGACATCATGGAAAAAATCATTGTGGCGCCGACAGCATTGTGAAAACATGTGAGCGATCCTACAACTGACACAGCTTTCTTTTGTTCTCAATTTACATAACAGCACACAGCCAACGTGAAGGCCCTCTTCTCTGCCTAATGGCCTCAACTCATGTCATCTTTCTTTTTGTTCTCTCTCCTCAACCAGATCCCTTTCTCAACTCTCCCCACCCCTCTTTCTCCTCATAATATTTCTGGCCCTTGGTGCTTGCTGAGAAAATTAGCCCTCGTTTTGATCTGGTTCTCTGATTTGACTTCTTTTGTGATGTCGGCTAAGAAGGCATCAGGGTTGCTGTACGTCTCTGCTGACACTGGGAGCAGCAGTCATTAGTTATGCACTTGATCAGAGCTGCAAACGCAAACCCCCCCCCCCCGTCCTCTCCTCCTCCCCACACCGTCTACCTGCTCCGTGGATTGCGGTTTCAAACAAGGGGCTCTAATGTTATTCCACTTGCCTCATTGCCTCCGCTTGTAAGCTCTGGTGAGCACAAAACCACCCACTGCCCTGCGAATTCTCAAAATTAGCTTGGGTCAAAATTGATGCGGAGCATTTTGCCTGATGTAAAATGTTTAATTCAGAGAGGGTAAGACAAGTTCTCACTGGCTTTCCTTTTCAATTGACAGAAGAAAAGATGCATTCTCTTAGGGAAATAAGCTGTTGGATGAAAGCGGCTTCTTCTTCCCCATTCAAGAACACAATGTAATAGGTAATTGGGAATTGTACAGTATCTGTGACAAAAGCATGAAATGAAAAATTGCATTAAAACCAACTAATGAATTGTTAATGCTTCTTTTTAAAACAAAAACCTGTGAATTCCCTGTAACCTTGGTAAGGGACTTTGCTGTCTGGCATATCCGACAGTTCACCTTGATGCAGAGAGCGTGCAGGAAATGCACTGAGAGCACTCCAGACAGCTGGCACTGGCTTCTTATCTTAACTAGGGGGAATTATTTTGGTTCACCAAGCCTCAGTAATATGTTAAAACCTTTCACTACACAAATCATCTGCCCAATTAAGCCCATTTGGAGATAAGATAGGTAGCTTTGATCAGTCCCGCGAATGGAGTCATTCAGAGGACAAGGTCCTTGTGAGTCATTTCTCAAACATTTGGAGAGGAAAACTGCGCAGCTTCGGCTGGGAAAGGTCGTGACCTGCAACATGCCGAGTGATCTCTCTTCCTGCTCAGAGAGCTGTGCTGTCATGTTTCTAACTGAATTTGGATAATAAGATGAGATCAACCAAGTAAATTCATTAAAATCCTTTTTTTTTTTTTTTCAAATATTACTTTCAAACTTAATGACTAATGTTTACATTTCTACACCTCTAAATCATTATTGATAAAATGCTCCAGAGGCCTGGTAATCACTTTGTTTCTGTTTCGTTTTTGTTTTTTTAAAGCAATTTAGGAAACAAACCTTATTATTAGGGTTTATGCTGACATTTACTTGTCATTCATTGAAGTGTTTTGTAACTTTGATGCTCATTCATCAAAGACAGCAATAAGCCTTTGAACACACATTAGTTGGATTAGGTATTTCCTACTTGAGTCATTGTTTTAATTACTCTTTACCAGTCAGTTAATTAATACAATTAACTGTTACCTACTCCATTTCAATTATTACATTTAAATGTAAATTCCCACAGTTAAGTTCAATAGAAATGTAATGATTAATTCTTTCAACAGTGCTCTTGGCAAATACCAGTGCAGTTCACAACCTAGGGTCAATTATGGATTTTCATTAGTCATTAAGCGCACATCTCATGTCCTTTAAGTCATGAAGATGAATCCTCCCACCTTTAGTATATCTAGTCATCAAAATGACATGCAGTGAAGGATTACAAGAGGTGAGCAAAGAACAAGGTTTGAAGAGTGTGAATATCTACTAATTAGCCATATGACTGAAACTCTCTGGGGGGAAGGACGGAGTGCAGGTACAGTACAGTACATGACAGGTCAGGTGGGGAATAGTGAGCAAGTTGAAGACGAGTCATATATCCTGTAACCTCAGCTAATGTGTGGTTGGAACATGTCAGCATGTAACGGTGTGATCTTTCGTCGTTTGTCTTTATGTGTCATTACATTCACTTTGATGGTGCATCTGCAATAATGTCTGGGTGCAATGTTACAAAGAAACGTGTGAAGTAAGTACTGTGAAGTCTACTGATTTCTATGGACCTGCATATGCTGAACAGAAATTCTAAAGCATTTCATCCAGGTAGTTTTGACAGTGCCTCAGTCGTCATCAATCAGTTATGGCATGATAGTCGACTTAGCCAGGTTAGCTCATGTATTGTCACCGACATCCAAACAGAAAACGCTAATAAGAGACCAGAGCTGAAGGATCCTCCCATGACATTTACAAGCACTGCAGTCACAGCTAAAATGCACTAAGATAAGAATCAAATATATGTCTGCGGAAACACTTCAAACATGGTAAGTGGTTTATTATAGCACCACTGAAATGTGTCAATTAGCAGAATAAGACAAAAACAGAAGGACCTTGCCCCACAGTGTTCAGACAGCCTCTCATTGTAGATTCAGGAGTGTTAATGGCTGCAGATATGTGACCATACTCAGTCATAGAGAATACAGTATTTAAGCAAATGGTCAAAGTGCTTGAGCCTCATTACAATGTGCCTTCACATGTGCATTTTACTCGGTCCATTGTGCGTGCCATGTAAAAACGATCCCAAACTGCAGTTGTTCAGGAAGTTTCAAGGTCAGAGTGTCACTGTCATCTGTGTTATCCAATTATTGTGCTTTATCGACAATATGCCAGTATTTGAGTGCCTCAACTGTTATAGTACAATGAGCCACTGTTGAATATTAACATGCTATTTTGTCCCTTTTTTTCTCTCTTCCTTTGTGTACCAAAAGTGTACAACAACCGCTGGTACCGAACAATGAATTGTGTGAACCTTTACACCCCTACTGCACACTGAACAGTTTGTACAAATACATGCCAAAGAGAAAGAAAGGTAAAATATCTAACAGTGGTAAGTTCACCTTTCTCTGCTGCTGCACTTGCTCGCTGTTTGAGAGAAGCCTGTATATTTTGCTTTTAAATTACGATTTGCCACCTCCTGTGGGCAGAGAAGCATTATAACCATAATCCTTGCCTAAAACAAAACTTTATTTGGTCATAGGAGGGTAACCTGTTCACTCATTTACTTTTCATATGATTTTTGTGTGGGAAATTAGGTTAGGCCTCCCACACGGTTGGCAAGGATTCTGCACTTTCAAAATTCTACAGTATTTCACTTAGAAAGATATAGAACTTATATCTTTATTCTGCTTTCATACAGCAGAAACTGAAACCATTATTCTAGCCTAAACACTAAAAACAATGTGAGTTGACTGCTCCTCTATAGTAGCTTTACTATAAGAAAACTACCGATTTTCTTTACTGACAAGAAAAGCATTCATGTTTTGTACATTTCTTTTGTGTTTTTGTTATTGCTTCATATTGTATATGTTTATAATGTGAACATTCGAGCATAAAAGATTGCGCATGTATTCTTCAGCTGAGCACAGTTGATTTTATGGTCGCAATAAGGGGTCAAAGCTGTCGATGAAACCATCACGTTCAAAGGAGTCTATCATGGCCATTGAGAAAATCGTGGCTATAAGACCATAACCAGAACATAACCATAAAATAGGGATATAAGAACTAACCCACTTACAGCTCAAACAAAAATATTACTGGCCAGAAAATGTATTTTGATGAAGTGGACCAAGGATATGCCACCAACTGCCAGATTGTGAATTCACTCTTGGTTGTCTCGGTTAGTGCTGAGGGGCCAATATTCCCAGTAGTGGCCACACCCATTCAGAGTAAACTAATAAGCTTGTTATATATGGCTAAACTAATCAACAGCGTGTCTGTATGCAGGACAATATGAAGGAAAGGGAGGGAGGAGGCGGTCAGCTGGGAGGTCGATCCGTTGGGGATGAATATATACATACATACATATATATGTGTGTGTGTGTGTGTGTGTATATGTCTCTGTGTGTGTGTGTGTGTGTGTGTGTGTGTGTGTGTGTGTGTGTGTGTGTGTGTGTGTGTGTGTGTGTGTGTGTGTGTTTCTGTTGAAGACCAATAATAGCTTGCTTTAAAAATAAAGAACGGCAGGACTGAAGCTCTTCTGCCAAGACAACTTGAAGAAGATGCTTCGTGGAGCTGCTTTGACTCAGCTGGCCTTGCCTCTGTTCTCCACCATTTTAAATCCCCACATATCTTAATAATGTTCTACCAAATCCCCTTATTCAATTATGGCAGCCTTTAATACATGTGTCAACATGTTTCATTAGTCTGTCCTCCTCTCCCACCAAAGAGATTAGCGCTCCCTTCTTTCTTTTTATTTACTAAATGCAGAAATATAATTTTCCCCAGGACAGAGGGAGAGAAACTGTGAAAGAGACACTGATTATTTTTGTTCATTACATTTCATTCCAGTCAGCCAGCCAGAGCTTCTTTTTTTTCCTGAAAAGACTATTAAATATGCGGCCTAAAATTTACTTATTCAGCTTTCAATTTTGCTGCAGTCTACATTTAAATGCTTTGAGAACATTAGAGGGAGTGTGCTACTAGAGTGTGGTTTTAACTCTTGGCTCGCTAAACTCTGAAATGCTTTTATCACAGAGCGAGTATTCATGAGCTTTATGCAATCGAACAATGCTAAGACTGTAGAAATAAGATATGAAGCAAGACTGCCTCTGCTCAGTAAGTGTGTATGTGTGTTATAGAAGGGGATGATTAATTCTATGAGTGTGTGATCCCTTTGATGTTCCCTGTGGTAATTGTTGGGAGTTCCTGGTCCCTCAAGGGTTTTATAGCAGCGTCTGTATTGTTGAACTGAGTAGGAGAGTATAGAGACAATGTGTAGGCAGGGACTAGATTAGACATTACAGTACATGCGTGCTCTGCAGATTCTTCCCTGTGACACTACAACTGTGGAGAGACAGAGCAGTGGAAAGCAACGGCTCACTGGTCATTATCATTCTACTCCTGTTACACTCATCTCCTGATGGGCCTCATCTCTCTATTCCCCCTCCCCCTGCCTCCTCTCTCTATTTCCACATATCCCTGTCTTCATCAGTTTCCCCTCACCGCCTGATTTTGTCTCTCTGGGGAGCAGATGAGAGCAGAGAAAGGGAGACAGCCAGAAACACAGATAGAGAGAAAGCAAAAGATGACAAGAGAAACACGGAAACAGACAGAAGGACACGAGCAGGAAGGGAAAAGGAAGAGAGGGGTTGTATTTCTCATGCATTTGAAAGTCTGTAATCATTGGCCCTTGCTTGTACTAGTGAAATGCCTTTGGTGAGACGATACCCAGTGAAAATGTTGCGGTCATCCTATTTCCCTTCCTCATCCCGCTTTCATGGAGTTCTCCCTGCCCTCACTCTTTCACCTGGTCTGTAAACACACATTGCTCTCTCTCCTTTCTTTCCTGGAGACTCTTACCGTTTGCTCTCATCTTTTCCGATTTCTTCCATGTCGACCATTGCCCTACATTGACTTTTCCTGTTCATCCCAACTGCCTCAGTCCTCCCTCCATATCCTACTCCATCAAGCGTACTCCACCATCCCTCCTCCCCGATTACATTTTCTCCCTCTCTTGCCCCTGGTGACCTTAATTACAACATGTAAAAACATGACCTGGATCCAATTTCCAGCCTCTGACCACACAGCCCCAAGATTAATGCCCCATGGGTGAAATTCAATTAGGCTCCCTTCTAAATATGGACTACTCTGCTTTTTTTCTTTAATAGTGTAAACCTTTAACCGAAATGTTGTTTTGTTGTTTTTTGTTTTGTTTTTTTCATTTTTTTGAAATGAGACAGCACAATAAGGTCACACCATCGAATCTAGATTAAAATAAATAAATAAAAATTAAAATAAAAACATTAGGGTTAAAGGTTTACACTATTAAAGAAAAAAAATGAGAGATAGCTACATTCAGGATTACTGAATTCACTGTTCTGCTCTGAGCCAAAGCCAACATTGTATTCAAAGCATTAATGGCCTCCATCCATCAATTGGTCAATATATTTAGTTTCCTTGGAAACTCTGAGTCAATCGCCGCCTGAAAGTATCTACCCTTGTTTGAAATGCATGGGACTTTCAATTTGTTTTTGTTTGATTTTATGAGCATCAGTGTTAGCATTTGTGATAGAAAATGTCATTATTTGGGTTACATGTGCACAGTTAGGCTGTAGCTTGCCTCAAAGGTTATGTCACCTAACTGCTGTTCCTACAGTGACAAGTTTACATAGGTACACAAGTCAAGTATCGCTGACCAGAGGATCAAACGTTAGACTGACTGTATGAGTAGTTTCATCATGTTGAGAATATTAGGCGGCAGCAGGCAGATAAACATCTAGTTAAGTAGTATTCGGCCATATCATGGATATAGTCAGTTGTAGTTAGCGTGACATTAAGTAATATAGGTGAATTATCACAGGTATGTGTCTTGAATGATGTCATTTACGTACTTGTGCTGAGCAAATTAAACATCCATTCTGAGGAAAAGCTGCAGTGCAGGCAGAGGCCACATTTATCTAACAGGCAAGGCTATGAAAACGCAGCTAAGCAAGCTTTCATTTCCTGCGGGCATGCATTGTTTAAGTGAGTTTAAGTAAGACAAGTTTAACAAATCAGCAGAGTGAATGATGAATGAAAGGTTGTTTTGCTGCCTTACTGTCTTCACTAGTTGATGTTAGCAGGCTATAGACTAAAGAAAATCTTAATTTCACTGTGCTGATGTATATGAGTTTCAATTTTATTTCACTTATATATTTGCTTAGAGAAAAAAAGTGCTAAGGTCCAGTGTACTCAAGCAGAACTGCACCTATGATGTTGTTGGTTTCTTATTCTGTCAGTAACATGTTCTTACTTTGTTCAATCAACAGAGGACTACAAAGAACTCTCAAGGAGCAAGGTAACAAGTAGTATTCAGTAAGTCAAGACAGAGAACTGAACTCTACAGCGTCATCTCTCTCCCCCCTCTGAGACCCTGCACAGGCAGACAGGAGGTCAGCGCTAACTGCAGGAGTAAGAGGTTAGATGTAGTGAGATATTAGCAAAACAGAGTACCTACAGACTACCTAGAAACTCAATAAAACATGTGGGGAAGCTGAGCTGCCACTGGTTTGCTAGGCACTGATACACCCCCCAGTCCCATCAGTCAGATGTTTTGAAGAAGGCCAATATCATGCTACACAAGCTGTGGTGCTGTGTGTTACAGGCCTACTTACACACACACAGTCCTTCAACTGGTCCTTTAGTTTTGGTAATCAATTCTTTTAAATCACAGTTTTAATATTTCATGCAGTAGACTGGTCCCGACTGGTGCTAACTATAGAACGTTATCCTTGCTGTCCAGCAGAGTCTCAGGAGCAGGGTGTGTAGCTGGAAGATTTAACCACAGACAAAATTTCGTTTAATGGTAAATAATGCGTTTTTCTTGGTTGGATTTACTCCTGACCCCAGGGTCAGCTAACAAGATGAAGAGGGCAGCAGTCCGTCAGCCTCAATATTCCTTCATTCCATATTTCTCTCATAGGTTGCACTAGTTTCTACAAATTTTCTGCCACTCCACTTCCTATTTCTAGTAGAGCCAGGTTGTAGAGAAATCATTTAATCACTCTAAATATTAAGTATATATGTGTGATCTAATAACATGCTAATGTTAAGGCACTAAAATATCACCTTAGTCTGGGGTGCATTTAACACCCTACTTCAGAGTGAATTGACTGCATGATGCATGGGATTTGTGCACTATTTGCTCCGTTCTTTGTCATTATGCCTAACTTTGTGAGGGTCTTGAGGTAGCAAGTCATGCCATCATTCCAACTGCAGCCCACTGAGTTAATTGTGCCCTATGAAATTCCACATAGCATTTCAAATGAATGTGCTCCAGACATTTTTTCCCCCCCAACAGAAAAAAATTAAAATAATGCTGAACTGGATGTTTCCACAATCTTTTGTTTGTTTGTTTTTTGTTGTTAAATTGAAGGATCTGTGATGATGATGTGGTTTCTGCAGTACAACCATACACAGTGTTTTCTTAAATGGGTCTACAGACAAGATTTGTTTTGTTTGTTTTTTTAGTTACCTGTAATTATTATTATTTATAGTGGCTGAACCTTGCTCTAGCACAATTAAAATCCTCATCATATTTCCTTTAGCTTTTACCAATAAATGCTTCAGTTTTGTTTTGTTTGTCCTTTCAAAACACTCTAAACCTGGGCTTTGAGAATAGATCACATTCAGGCCAAAACGTCTCAGTTCTCAGGTCTGGGTTTAATCAAGATGGGTATGAGTGTGTTATCATCTCCCTGTATCAGATAATATGGAACATTACATTTTTGCAGTCCACAACCCACCCGATCTTCCAAGCAATTTGTGTGACATTCAAAGTCTTGCCCAATTTGTACTAGGTTATGCATATTTACAGAGGGAAATGAACAATAATGAAGTAAAGATGAAATTAGAAAGAGAGAGATGTATTTGCCGTTACTGAGCAGAGGGTCTGGGATACAACTTAAATACAATTGACAGCTGTAAAATATATTACTGTCATTTCTATTAGCATTGACAGTGCAAAAATATTGGTCAAATTAAATTAGTTAGACTTTGGCTCCCAAGATTTTGCATATCCTTTTGCATGAATCAGCCTGGAATGAAAAGTCTGGCTAAATTTTGGGTTTTCTACAACAATTTAAAATTTCTGAATCTCAGAAATAACTGCTGGAGTTTGCTAATTGCACGAAGTTTCGATTGAAAAAAGTCAGTTTGTAAACATGACTAAAAGGGTAGTGAAACTAAAGCTCAGTCCAGATGCACAGACAAACAGATGCTGGACCATTTTTTCCTTCTGCTTTGCAAGGCTGTAATAAAGTCCATTACTCTATTCCTATGGCGATATTAATGAAAACGTAAAAAGCTGTAATTGTGATTTCACACTTCTTCAAATATGATTATGTATAGTCCATATGTTTGCATGAGGCATTTTTACATTTCACTGCCACTGTACTTGGAAACCAGCCAGGGCTAAATCCCCCTCAATATCAACAATTTCCTCTTCCTCAAGAAGTGAAACAAAAACAAAACACATGATTATCTGATTTAATTGAGGAGCACTTGGATTGAGTCCTGTTATGGGTCAAGCAGCAACCCAGATTTGCTGTGTGTGAGCATACATGTGAACAGCAGAGTGCGTCCATTCCCTAGTAAAGTGGGAGTTTGCTGAGTGTATGATGTGCCCTGTCAGTTCCTCTAAGTGAGGCTGCCAATAACGAAGTGTGACTGGCCTGGAAAACACAATGCAGGCCCCCGATCAATCTCGGAGAGGGCGGCTGACGGACCAGGACTGTCACACACCTCGCACTGTCATGGGCTTCACCCAAGGGAGCTTGTGAAGGTCACGCAGGGTAGCCCTGTCAATCAGAACTAGCCTCATGATTGTGATTAGGCCATTAACGGGGATTAACCCTTACATCATTGACCTTAGCTATGGATTTTCATATTTCTGATTGGAAATATGAAACTGCATTGCATTTTTCACTTCCTGTCAGTATCATTAAGTAAACTTGTACATACATCTTTGTGTGGTTTCAGGGGGAATCTTGGACAAGTCCTCTTTCACATCTGCTTAATGAAGCAAGGATGTCAGTATTACTGTTTTGATTGATCCTTTGAACATTACATGTTTTCATTTTTTTTACAGGTATTACTTTGTTTTACAGTCGAACACAGGAATTCTGATGATAACAGTACAGCCGCACTGACGCTGTATCTACTCATCCCAGTGTTTTCCCTGTGTGGCTGAGGACTATGTGCAGCAGATTCAGGCTGCTGTAGAGCTCCATCCATTTTAGCCTGCTGCTGTGTCAGGAGAAATTGCTGCCTGTGTGAGGACTTCTGTCATCCTGGCCTAATGTCTCTGCAGCAGCCTGGCAGGCTTCAAGCCAGACAGCCCACCATGCCCAGGCTGCTGAACAAGGCAGTAGAGGTCACTAAAAAATTCCAAATGATCATCCATTGGGATGCGCAAGGAGGATAAAATTATTAGGTGGATGAAATCATGCTGTGTGAACGAATTAGCATTACCATAAACCTTGTTTAAGATCAAGAAAGGTTACATTTAAAGCTCCATTAGAATGTGAATTATGTTCCTACATTACCAAGATGCTAATTAAAGCTGTATTAAGGGTTAATTTAATTATTTGCTAAAATGGACAGTACTGGATGAAAATGTTTTAAATATTCATATTCAACCAAAAACACTGTTGAATGATCACTGAATTATTTTCCTAAAAACGGCTTCACCTTCATGGAGTTGCTGAAGGAGGACTTGACCTTTTTAGTGATGGTGGTGCTGAACTGAACTGCGTTTATTTAATCACAAGACATTTCCCAGAGGAGAGGGTTGCTGAGCCATGTCAACATTTGGCATTACTGAATTGGTCTGCCATAATAATTGTAGAGTAAAATGAAGCTGATATAATAAAGAGAGGCAATATTGTTTGTCAAAATAAAAACTTGTACTAATTGTGTTAATAAAAACAGCATAACGTATCAGTAACCAGGGATCATTATATTCTTTTCTTTTTTTTTTTCTATTTATGTAGTTTTTAGCAAGTGATCTCAGACTGCAAAGAGTAGGATTAACTATGTTTAGTTGCTGTGAGATTGGTTTGTTGAATCATTACTTGGAGTTCAACAAACAACTATTTTGCTAATAGATTTTTGTGGATTATTACTTTGATTAACTGATTATTAATGTGTTTTTAGGCTAAATTGTATTATTTCCAGCATTTTAAAAAACAATTCTTATTCCTCATCTTATTATATAATGCTTATTTAAACAACTTGGACATCAGGGATGCAGCCATAAAAAGGGAAACAGATATTGCTCAAGTTTTGCTGTGAAGAAATAAATGATTCACTTTATACTGTCTCGACATGAAACACTCCAAAAGCTTAATTCAAAAACAAATGTAATGGACAGAAGCACTTTCCGTCTGCTTTATCTCCGTTTTGTGATGGATCAAAATTTTTTGGGGGGTGTGCTTTATAATAGCTGTATCAGAAGTTAGCTTTAGTTATTTCAACCCTGCTCATAACCACTCATCACTTCAGATCAAATCATGCTGCAGCACAGCCTTAGTTAGCAGTGCTGCAGAGAAGTTGAACCCTGTTGCATTCAAATTGCAGAAAATCACTTGCTGTCTGACAGAATTTTGACAATGGGGAGAATGTGAGGAGAAAGTTTTCACCTCCTCAGATAACAAAACATCAGGTGGTGCATTTATATATGATGATCTCAGTGGCCTCAGTGTTCTCCAAGGAGATATTTATTGGCTGAATAAGGATCCGCTATGTGTTTCAGTTATTGTCTATTCATTTTTGAATGCAGTTATTAGTTTGGTGAATGCATCATTTTAGAGCCAGACAGTTCTATTGATTGTTTGTTTCACTTGTCAGCTCCTTTGCCATAAAGTGCTGGAGTAAGAGAAGTACCCCATATTACAGTGGTAGAAAATGAATCAATATTTTAGGTCATAAATCAAAAAGACACATAACATAATTTGAATATTCTCAACGTTTAGAACATTATATACATATTTTGTTGTCTAGAGTTACTGGCATTTTGTCAATAAAGTGTTTTTCTTATATCAGTTCAACAGTTAATTTATTGCTGCCTACAAGCTAACTCTGCTGCACAGTATTTTCTGAAGGTTTAATATTGAACCAACTATGGTCTTCTGTATTTATGCCGTTATTCCCACTGCTCTGTCATTTTTTTAAATAAAGCACTGTTCCTTTTGAAAACTGCTGGTATCTCTTTTTTATCTCTGCTAACATACCAGAGCCAATTTAATAAGTTATTTCACTCTGTGTGTGTGTGTGTGTGTGTGTGTGTGTGTGTGTGTGTGTGTGTGTGTGTGTGTGTGTGTGTGTGTGTTTTTCCATGTGTGTATTTCCTGTACATGTACACATGCAGAGGTCTGGAGAGATTTTAATGAGAAAAGACTAACAGAAATTTTTTGTGCTGGATATGCACGACTTGAGTCAGACATGCAAATTCTTTTGTAACATACGGATTCCTCAGTGGCAGGACCAATTGAAAATTTTTTTTTAATTATTATTATTATTATTTTTAAACATCTTTAACCAATATGCTGTACATGCAATTAGTAGGTTAATATCAAAACTATGTACTATCATTTTGGAATTTGGTGTCTGCCTCACAATTCAGTGAAGAATCTTAAGTAGCATTTAAAATATTGAGCCCAAATAATCCATGATAAATATTGCAGTAATAGTGAAGTCATGCACACTTGTGTCAATTCTGATTAAAATGTCACATAAATCAATTGAGGTGAAGTGCTTAGACAAGACATAGACAAGTGTTGGAGTGGAGATGATTTGCAAACCTAATTAGATGGCTTCATATTTATCGAACAAGAACAACGCTAAAAGGTTGACATTAACTTTTTAATTAAAGGCGAGTACGGGTCCGATATATCCACAAAATGATACATCAATGATACGTTTAAAGCATAAAGTATGAGGCATTAATTCCTGTGGGTTCCACACTTGTGCTGAGCATCACCGCACTTCTCTCTGTGTTTAAATAGCTTAGACCAAACACAGTGGCAGATAGACTCCATAAACTACCCTCAGTGAGCTCAGACAGCGATGGTTATCTTGACCTGGACCTAGTCTATTACATTCGAGGTTAGATACAGATCAGGCTGGATATTCCCTTCATTTTCCCTTCACTATCTCCCAGGAGATCTACATTAAACCTGCCAAGAGACAGTCTCCCAGGGCCTGGTTAATTTGATTCCCAGTATGCATCATGCTGGCCTCTCCAAAAGAGGAGGTGGCGGTGGGGGACTACATTCAAATAGAAACCAAATGGTCCGTGGGGGAAAGCATCTGCAATTTCAAAGCCAAGGGGCTGGAAATGTTAGCGATTTAGAGTCATTAACTCGCACATTTTTTCCTATTATAAGAAACTGCAGTGTTATTTATTTAAGGGACCATTAATTAGTTTGTTAAAGCTGAAACACCTAGAGGGCAGCTGTTTAGAGCGACACATGAATAGCTTGGAGCCGGCTGGGCCAAGGAAACAGGCTACATTGAGTGCATACTGATACAACTATATATTGACTTTCGTGAGACTGATACATCACATATAAACTGGCTCAGTACTGTTAAAATTGTGCATGTTGACCAAAATAATATTGTATTCAGAGCTTCAGTTAGTGTGCCAGCAAGAGTGGAAAGACAACATCAAAATATAATCAATTACATATGACAATTACGCTATCATTGGGTTACTTTCCCATGATGGTCAGCGCAATAACAAAGTTATGATATATATGATATTATAACAATGAGGCAATTTCCATTCCAACCTGATTTTGCTAATGTTGGTTTAGTGCTCCTCATGGTTGAAATCCTGGCTGTGCAAAAGTACAGTGAAGAAACCCCTCATCTCCTCAGGTCCCAATTGAGTCGGTGATAAGTATTTCATATTTTTTGATGTTCAGATCTCGTATTTAGTTTGTGGTTAGAGAGTTTGGACATAACTTACCACTCAGGATGAATCTGTAATTCCATATTTTTAGCTACCAAAACCTAGAAACAGATTTCACGGAATTTCAATGCATTTTGTGGCATTAGATGGAGTCAACGTCAGAACATAAAGCAGAATGTGATTTTTTGGGCGGTTTTGTGGTCCATGAGTGTACATTAAAAACATGCATATGTGTGCACATACCCTAACGATTGTCATCTCTAGCCTCTGACCAGTTCTTGTGAGAGTGCTCCTGCATAATTTCTATTTCTTTGAAACTATAAAACCTGGACAAAACTGTACATAAAGTTAAGGCGTGTGCATATGTTGTCTTAGCACTGTTCCATTGAGGGAAGAAAAGGATTCCCAGTATTGTGATGGAATACCAACTGTCTTCATGTTTTGGCTATTGACTCCCAAACTGTAAAACATAAAAATAAATTCAGATTAAGTAGATCAAGACAATCCTCAAATTTTGCCCAATTTTACACCTTTGTGAATGTTGAGGAACATGCAAAATTAATCTCATCACAATCTGTTCAAGGTCAATCGTGCACTGCTTTCATGTCACCTTGCAAATTTTGCCCCCCTCCTACAAGTTAGCCCGAATAATTTACCTTTGTTCCTCTGCTGCATGTAAAGAGTTTCTTACGTCTCAAAACTAATATCATTATTTCATCTCACCATATATTAACATCTAAGAACCAATTAAGAGTGGAGAGATTAGTCTGGGACACAATCTCAGTGTCTTTATTCCAACCCAATTTTTTCCCCTGGTAATAGCAGGAATTGTTATCCTGTCTATTTATAACTGTCAAAAAAAAAAGAAAAAAAATCACGTTTAATCCATATTCTTGTATGGGAATTTGTCCTTATTTATCTAATGAAGTGATAATTGACATGAATAATGCTTTTCAAGATGAAGTGTTCTAATGGTGTCATTTGTTCTTCAGATGTAAACATTTAGGACACTGTGTATGCAAAAATGTAATGTATCCAAAAAAGGAGCCTATTTCATTTGCTTTGTTTGGTAATAATTATTGTTCAGAGATTGTGTCTGTCAAATCTCTTCACACATAATAATCTTTTTTTTTTGTTAAATGTAATCTGTTGCTTTCCAAGCATGTGGCCAAAGGTGTTGGCTTGGCAGCAGTCTTACAGACAGGCAGATAGAGATCAGCAGTGAGTGAAGCCTCGGGTTTGTCCTTCCTGCAGCTGTGAAGGACAGCCCTGGGCTTGAGAGGAGACTGACATTGATTTTCATGGCCTGGTTATGTGATGGCTGAGGCACCTGCCTCTGATTGTTAACACTGACTAAAACATTTTAGTTTCATTGAAAACATGGTTATCCTGACATAGACAGATTTTAGGAAAGTTGATGCCTGGGAAGCTGTGAGGTGTCCTTCAGTAAAAACCAACTATTTCACTAACATTTCACATATTTTTGTCTTTACAAAATAGATTTATTGATTTTTCTCCTTTACAATGTTCTTTGGCCTGTCTACTGGGAACAAATAAGATTCTGGCTATAGGGTGATCTACATAAACAGCTCGCTTGGCATTGTTTGATGAAACTAGCATAATCAGCTACTTCTCATTGAACTCTGACAATAAGGTGTCCTTCCCTGTCCGTTGGTTATTTACTTGTGATTTGTGTTTTCATTGTGTGGCCTATGCTTAACTAGGATGGGTTAGTTCTGATAACTGAATATACCTGAACAGTTTTATCTAATCGCCAAACAAAATTATGTGTTAGACGTTCAGTGAATGCCTGAAGCCTGTGCTTTTTATTGAAGTTTTTGAGACAATAATGAATACAGAGGGAAGGGAGCTGCAGTCACTGACATGCGCATTAAAGCAGCTCAGCTGTGCGTCTGCTGGATTCCATTTATTCTCTACAACTTTCTTCCTCACCTTATCTTCCACAATCCCAACCACCTTAAAGTTAGGACATTTTCTGTTTCAGCCACCTTTCAAGTTTAGATCCCGCTGCTTGTGGATACCAAGTTGGCAGGAAATGCACAACTATGCCCTTTACATGGTGGATTAGAGCCTGAATGTCAGATGTTGAGATAAGGGTGTGTCTCAGGGGAGATGTCCATCATGCATCTCCTGAATGTATGATGGACATGTATACAGTAGATGTTATAAATGCAACAGATGCTCTAATGTAAGATTTGCCCTTCTTCTGGCATGTTGCATTATCTTGGTGTGTGCTCATCATGCTGTGGGGGAGTGACTGGAATAAATAGTCATCCCAGTTTGGGATGAACTACAGACAGGGATCAGAGCTAAATGGCAGCAGGTTGTGGGAGATGCTATATGGAGGCAGAGTAAAGGCTGCATAAAGATGAAGGGATTATGGTTATGATTCATCTGCTGGTGGCAGCAAATGTGTGCTGGGGATAAAAAAAATATATTCCGCCTTTGTGCTGAGCTGTATCGGAGCAATGAACTGGTAAACATCTTGCTTGATGATTGTTAAAAGTGGGTATTGTGCAACTGAGAGGAACCATTTTACACATCCCACTCCTGGGATGAGCTCTGGAGCACAGCTGGGGTTTAAAATATGCATGGCTGGTCAAAGAAATCAGACATATATTTAAAAAAAAAAAAAAAAAAAAAAAAACACTCAAGCATATTTCTTTATAACAGTGCATTAAAAATTATGCTAACTTGGTAAAATCAGTTAATAGCAGAGTAAGAAAGATTATTTCAATTTTCATACTTTAGCATAAACCTGAGTAACAAACTGACCTCACTGTACCTGTAAGTAATTCAGTCCCACAATGGGAATTGTTTGTTTTGGCTGACTGACTCATATTTCTCTCAACATTTATTAGACATTATGCATCAATTCAGTTTGATACATGCCACAGGATTAGGGAAAAAACAGCAACTTGAGGTTTGGTTTACTGGCTGCCTTATTCAATTATATGATCAGAGGATTGGCACCAAGATCATCTCTGTGAACCCCAGAACTACTTAAAGAGTGCAAGCTAACTCAGCTCATGCAATAGGCACTTGAGGGGTTTGGCCGTTCTTTGGGGTTGCACTGCTTTAATCTGTGCAAAAGGTGATGTTTGTTTGTTACTGAATGTAAAGCCTCTCTTGTGTTATTTATAGAGTGGTGCTCGGACCCTATGGTTAAACGTCTGAAACTATTTTTACAGTACCATATTGAAGGGAAGCAAGAGCAGTTTCGCTGCTGTTGTGATTATGTTGTGTTAGTGGTAGCATCCATATAGCACTGCTTTTAAAATGAATAGGTGTGTGGTAAACCTTGCTCACACATTGGGGCCTAATGATTCTTTTAAAACCAAGACAAGGCACTTTCTGAATTTGCAAGTGACATCTGAGCTTTCCTGAATGTGTTCAGTGCCTCAAGATGATGGGAAAACAAATCTAATCAGTGAAACAGAGTTAAGGGCTGAGTCAAGGGAAAAGGATTGTTCCCAAAGTCTGTGTGAATCACTGATGATAGACAAGGAGAAGCTCTCCCCACACCAGTAAAGGTCACAACATTCACTGGCTACTGCACTTGTTCACTTCCTTTCTCGCTTGTGAACTTTGCTTTAACGCTTTTTTCTATGGACAGTCCTCACTGGGCGGCCAGAGGCAGCAAAAGGTCAGAGAATGAGGAGACCATAACTGTGAGGGATAGTCAATAGTCAGACTGGAGCACGGTGTGTAGTTTAAAATGCATTTTAGCTGCAAGAGTACACAATATGAATATAATTTTTGTATAAAAAGCTGTTGTTCACTATTTAAACAACTTCTTTGAAAAATATTTCAAATGCAGAAAAGGTCAAAAAAAAAAGTGTGAGGGACAGAAAGAAGTGTGGTGTGGCAGAGCAGAAACAGTGTGGTGTAAGATGTAACTGTGCTGTTAATGCACACATAATAGCATCACAAATAACATCCAGGGTTCAGAGCAAGATCAAAACAACTGCAGACACATTTTCTCATAAAAAGGAAGTCTAAAACATATCATTTAAGGTTAAATCAGAACTTGAATTGTAGCCCTTTAAAAACATCTGAATGCCAAACAATGGGAATGTCAGCAGAGTGGTGATGAGAAACTCTGCACATTCTTTAACACTTTCACCTTGAAGTGTTAAGTGAATGGGAGTCGGGACACATTTTGCTTTTGTAACTTTGACCAGCAAACACATTTCCAATAGAGTCAGCAGTTTTCTTTTTTCTTTTCTTAGTTATTTATTTATTTATTGTTTCAACCCAAGCAGAAGGGATAGCAGAAAAGTGTTACCTTCAGCCCCTGGGTCAGGTCATCGGGGTCAAAGGTGGTCAGAGGTGAAGGTCCAGGACGTGAGCCATAGGACAGGACAAGGGGTGGGACACACATTGGTGGAGGTCACAGAAGCACAAAGACATGGCGGCAAGGAGAGGGAGGAGAAGCAGGAGTCACAACCAAAAAACATGAGGAGATGTGGAAGGAGAGGAAGAAGGGGACAGCAACAGAGGAGGATGTTGCAAAGGGTTTAAAAGACAAGGGAGGATTTGGGAAGAAATGGAGGGAGATGGCACCAAGAGAGGGTAAAAGCAGAAGAGGAAATTGTGAGGGAAAGCGGCAGTTTCGAGGGGTTGGGGGCAAAGAGGCTGAGTCAATTCCTCTAAAAAAACAGAACCAAAATAAAAAGGAATGAACCCATACCTTGGTCGTTTAACGTCAGGTGCGCCAGACCTTGAAAGGGAAAAAACAGAAAAAAAGAACAGAAAGAGGAAGAAAAGAAGGTCATAAAAGGCACGGGAAGAAAAAAAGCATTGTCACAACGTTGGACTGCAGTTTGTGACAGACATCCTGGGGCAGACTTGGATGTCAGAGTTCAAATCAAAGGTAAAAAACGAGAAAGAGAGATAGACAGAGAGAGAGAGAGCGAATAGTAACAGAAAACAAGCAAACACTTCTTGAGTGAGGTGTGAGGGGTTTAGAAAAAAAAGCATTTTCATTTGGCGCAACCCCCGAAGGCTATTGCTCTCACAAATGCTTTTTTTTCCTCTGGAGTACTTATGGAACACACAGAGAACTGTTTGGCAGAAAAGGCTTAAACTGGATTCCTTGTCTCCTACTGTACCCAAATCACACAAAAAGAATCTGAGCTCTCACACAGAGAGGGTCAGAGATAAACCTGGAAAACCGCTACAGTATAAAATGTTTTGTGTTGCCTGTAAAAACCAAAGCAAGGATTATTCCAACACAGATGTGAATGTACACAACATCACAACAGCAGCCCCAAATATGTATTTTGCTGACTGTAGCCTATATTGTACACATCTTTGCCAAACTGCACATAAAACAAACAATGAAATCTTGTTGTTGTTGGTCAAAAAGGTGTAACATTAAGTAACTTCTGAAAGAGAGAAAACCATTTCACATACTGTGACAATCCATATGTGCAGAAAACATTCACAATATCATGACAATTCATAACAAACTTCTTGGTGGGACATCTCTGGAAATATAATCAGAAAATGCTGATGTTATGATTTGTCAAACTCGAGCAGGTGGGACTTTACAGTCACTGCCAAAATACCTTCACCTTCTGGTTAAACACAACCGTAGCCAATCCACAGTCCACACAGCACAATCATCCCCACAAAAAGAAATAGTATCCATACTATCAAAAGTGCCATCAAAAGAAACAAAATGTGAAACATCCCAACCGATCAAAGTCATTTCTTAAAGTTAATCAAAAAAACACTTTGTTGCACCACCAGAGGTAGTTTTGTTGCATTATTTTGTGTAACATTCTTGTCTAGACTGTGAGAATATGAAAACAGTAACAGAGTAAATAATACTAAAGTAGCAGTGTGTACATTTTTACAACCACAATAACATACATAACAATAGCTGTCACTGTATAAAATAGTATTCTGTGCCTCCATACAGCACCTGTCTGGGTCGGCTACTGTACAGGGATCATCAGGAAAAAAAAAGATGATAGCTAAATATCTGTTCAAACATCATCGCTTGCAAGAGTAAACATGCACTAACATGTCTTGTGGAAAGAATTCTTGGAAGCAAACCTCACCAGAAAAACAGAACTAGAAGAAACATGAAACATGGCTTTAACTACAGCCCCAAGCAAGGCTTATTCCAAAATAAACTGAATGGCTAAAGAAAATTGAATTTAACCCCAGGCAGCACCAAATATCAACAACATTATGCCTGTTGGACTAAAAGCCCCAAAAGGTCAAATCTTTTCAAGCCAACTTGCCTTTTCTTGATCAATAACATTTTAACACAAGACTCTGGGCAATACCAGTACACAGCTCAATCTAAATAACCCTTCAGCAGCCCCCAACCCCGGCATCAAGGAAGTGCATGTTGCAGCCTTGAAGTGCTGTAATTTACCTCTGGAATATGATCTTTATTGGAATCATCATAACTGACGGCTGTAGATATCAATATGCTGCAAGAGAATTAGCTATTAAACATGTGACACATAATTGGAATTTTTGTCTTGATGCTTAAGATTCATAGGTTGGTACTGGCAGCACCACTGGTACTCACTCACTTCCTCAGTTAGTTACACCAGCACATGATTTGGTCACACCCTTAATTTTCCCCTAGAACCACAACTTTAGAAGTACAGACTTTCGAAAAGACCTTAATTACATATATCCCTGCGGATAAAACTAAGAAAACCCACTGGCTTCCAGTCTAGCCAGTGGATACGCAGATAATGGCTCTAGAACCAGACTTCCTCTCCCATCCCCCGGTAATAGTTTACAGTCTTGATTAGCAACTTGAGACATTTAAACCTGTGCATACGTACATCTAAAAGCTGGAATGGCGAGGGCTCTCTGGCTCTGCAGGGTGATGTTTCTCCCAGATCGGGCCACGTGCACAAGTGCAACTATGTGCAAAAAAAAACTGTTGCAACCTGGAGGCCTGGAAATCATCCAAACACAGAGCTATGATGATTCAATACAGCTTTCCATTTATCCTCTTGGAAACAACAATGTAAAAAATACTGATTTCAGAATTCTAATGGCAGCAAAAAGGAGAGACAACCTTTAAAAAAAAAACGCACAGCAAACGTATTGAGGACTGTTGACATTTGGACCACGGACTGGAGGTGCCTGACAACTACGGTCACTTAAACATGCAGTTGCTTTTTCTTGTAGACAAACAAAAAACAGATCGTGACTAATGCATCACAAAACAAATGAACACACAACCCCAGCCTCAGAGACGAGCTGACACATCTATACCACCACCAGTAAGCAGGTAAATCAGAATGCAAAGTCGACAGAAGCTCAAATGACTCTTGACTACAAGCTGTTCCTATTGTCCTCTTTCTTAATAACATCTGTGATTCAGAGGCAGAGGAAATGTACAGGCAGAGTGTTTTATTTATCTGGCTGCAGTCCGTTTCCTGCCGGCCCTTGGCAGGGAGTCCAATCATTCTCACTCTGCCTCCCTCTGTTTTTGTTCCCTTGCTCATAATCCATTAAGGAGATAAGGCGAAGGCTCCTGCAATGAAACAGAATGGTGCTGTCGCTGCATACCAAATCATTCAAATATCCTCAACCCCCACCCTGGCCTCATCCACCTCAGGTGGCCAAAAGACAGTGGCACAAATTTATGGCAGAGGAAGAAAAGAAAAGGTGAAGAAGAGAAGGTAAGAAAGCCCACAGAAAGGAAAAGATGTCAAATGGCATCTTCAAAGCTAGTGTTAACAGATTTACAGACAGGTGTGCAGCATAGTGGCAAAGAAAAGCCAAACATCAATCAAAACGGGAAAGTTGCCTAAGGTATCGTATCAGGAAATTAGAAAGTTGTGATGTGATGTAATGTGTGTAAAATGCCAATTTTTTTCCGCATTTCTTCCAACAAAATCCACCAACGCATACAGCCAGTCACAGAGTATGATTAGGATGGTACGTCTTTCAGTAGCAAGTGGTTTGAGGAAGTGAAGAAGCCGCATGACTCAAGATTTAAATGACTGACCACTGTAAGACAACTGAACACAACAGGTATAAGGAAAAGCTTGATCTCTCCTAACATCTATTCTGCATTAGTATTGGAGCACAATTCAAATTACCACAGCCACAAGCAGTATCACTTGTGACACATACTGGGAACGTGACTAAATCCAAAACAAAGCTATGAGTCTCCTCATCTCCTTGACATTGCAGCATTTGATTACATCCTTAATTCTGCAGTGAGTACAGATGGGAGTGCATAACGGAACCAGCGCCGATTGGAGAGCAGCTCCGATTGGCTGGTTATGATTGAGTGGCAGATGGAGTCGGGTCATAATTCTGTCATTAGGAGGAGACATGCTTACATGTTATCTGGCCCACTCCTTTTTCCCTCTGTTTTCCCTGCTATTCCACCATGTCTTTGCTCCCTGTCTCCACATGCAGCCCTCCATCAGCCAGCTGCAGCTGTCTCGTGCTCTCTTCTTCCTCATCTGCCACTTTCTCCTGCTTGGCTTTCAGGTCTGATGATCACAAGCTCCCATTGCTTTTGCAAATACGGATTTCATTCAAATGACTGTTGGTGTTGGTGCACATTACAGTACAATTACTCACTTCAAAGGAGGAAGCTGTTCAAAGACCTGGGAGCAGCTGGAGAAACTGTTTTTATCCTTTGCTCAACCTGGATAAGCAGACTAAAACGAAGAAACTGATAGAATATCTGTTAACTACTGGGCCGCACAGAAAGTATAAATAACTGACAGAAGGAGCATTATGGAAGCAATACGCCATTGTAGTGTCTAGTCTGCCTTATCCAATGTGACATTTGTTGTACTGCGAACCCTACGGACGTTGTCCAGAATTGCCTAATCACATATGTCGCACATTTGTCCATATCAGATGCACTCACTATAAATACTCTGGGTAGAGCATGCAGGAGGAGGAATGCTCATTCATAATGATGACCGTTGTGTTCATATCAGTACTACATTCATATGGACGTGTCCACAATGTCAGTGAAAGAGTAGGAAGCAATGTACAGGCAAGCAGAAAAGAATACGAAGCAGCTACACTCGGTGCAATGTCATCAACACGCCCACTCGCTCGCTGTGTGACAGGGTAGCAGTGCATACACTGTGAAATGACATTCTGTAAATACAGCTTAAGGGGTAGCTCCCAAGATGAAAAAGGTATTGCCGAATTTCAACCGGTGGACACATTTCTACCATTGCATGGTATATACCGGCATACCGCCTGGCCCTGCATGACCACGTTTGCCATCCGAAATGCTGCCTAAATGCCAGGTTATCCTTTCTTGTGGTGTCGAGGCGAGGATGCATTGGGCCTTCACTCCAGGTGGACAGTGTAGTGAACTAATTCACCTACGAGCAGATACAGGTTAGCTACGTTAACTAGCAGCACGAAGTTCACTTAGTTATCTGTGCAGACAAGCAGTTGGCAGTAAAAAAATCCAAAACAGAGAGGCTTGTTTTTACTGCATGACTGTAGGATGTGTAACATTGCGCAGCCAATCACCAGCATCATTAGATCTCGGAACGAGCATGAGCATGCTTACTGGCTCCCTGTCACTGATTTAGGTATCAAAATTTGGAACTGAATGACAAACCTGATAGGATCGAAGCAATTCAGCCTCTGCCATCAAAGTTCAATACCCAGCCCCACCTGCCAGATACCACATGATAAAGACAAAGACAGGCAATGTCAACCAGGGGTATATCTATGTATACCAGGTCATAGATATACCAGACTGATACTTGCATTAAGCTAAATTAATTTAACAACCACAATAAATAATAACATTGCTGATACAGTGTTTTTGGCATGAAGATGAGACTGAATCAGAAAGTGTGATTCACTCATATGTGTTGTTATGAGTGAGCACAACAACACCGTAGTTGTGTCAGGTTCTCCCACCTCAACTAAAAGATGAGTGAAGACTGTTCGTTTGTGTCTTGGGTTTGATGTGCAGACGTCACAATTGTTGAACTTCAAGTTGTTGTGTCCTCCTGTTTGGACACGCATCTCATGTAAGGACAAGGTGTAATAAAGAAAAACAGAATTGTTGAAGTAATGTGTTTGTTTTGCAAGCAGCATTTAACAGATACAGCATGTTCTTGAATGACCTTGTAAGACATTAGTCTGTCACAACATTGACTGATTATGACGAGCCTCATCATTCCAAACACATAAACACACATGAACAGATGTGCTGGGTCTCGGGACAGCAGCAGCAACACACAATTGGAAGGGACAGAGAAAAATGGGAGTCATCATCATCATTCCTTTCAACCCTTTCCACACTTCCTTTCGTCTCACTTCCTCTATGCCTCGTTCATCAGGTGGACACACACACTAAGTCAGGAGGAAGAATGTGTTTGCTTCTCAAGCCCCCTGTGGGGCTGGAATGGCATGTTAAATAGCATCCTCCTCCATGGATCCTCATCAGCTTATGGCCACTGCACTTTGCATGCCTCCTGAAAGCACATGCCATACTAACACATAAGCCTCTTCTTTACTTGCTGATCTCAAAATGGTAGTCACACATCAGCGGTTAAAACATATTGCTGAGGACAATGCCTTTGATGACTTTAGTGGGGTGGGAGTGAGCATTACCAAAATGCATGAACTATTGAAGTGTATAAAAGTCATGAAGTATAAAATAAGAACAATAAATGGTTTTATGTGCAGCTTATTGCTTTGGTGAACCCCTTGGCATGAGATATAAAACTGCACAATATCCAAAACGTTTGACACATCCACAAATCACTGGCATTTACTAGGCCCGGGCACAGATAAAGTTTCACAGCGTAATCATCACTGTACGTCTCTCATTGCCAAAAAGCACAGGCATGGCCCTAGAGGCCTCCGAAACAAACCAGGGCAATTTGTGAAAACATCTGCTTAAAAGAAGTCAGAAAAACATTCTGATTGAAAGTGAATAATAGTCATCTCAGTAGGCTGATCTATAATGCATAGTGTCTTTGCACAGCTTAAGTAATATAGAAACTGTAGCAGGATTTAATAGTGCTTTAATAATTGATTGTGGATATCTATTCTATGAGAGCGAAAGGAAGAGATTGTAGGAGGTAAGAGGCTAAGAAGACCTCTGCAATCTTGCAGAGTTATAGATTGGTGTTAAAGGCTTCCATGTCTTTCAATGCTTTAAATTATTAACTTAGAGCTTTCCCCACTTTCAAAAGGAAGAGACATGTTCTATATTTTAACATCAAGTGAAATCAAGTGAAAATCTTGCTCACTGGGTCCACTGTGGCTTACTGACAGTCTAGAGTCACAGACTGCAGCTCACTGTAATTTTAATAAAGGATAAAAAACGTACACATACAGATACAAAGCAGAAGCCAGTCTCTGGCATCTCATGAAGCTGTAGCTCTGAGCATGTATGTTGCACAGAGGATGTAATTTACATTCTCTCCTCTGACTGGACAGTTGTGGTCTAATGTAGCTGTTTTTTTCCACTGAGTAAAGAACAGCTTTTTTGCGGTGCTCTTTGTTATAACAAACACAACACAACAATGTCAACCAAGCCAGCAAGAACAATGGTCCCCTGTATCTGGCGTGCTAAGATGAAGCCTTGTCATTTACCTGCCATCTGCACTGACCCTAAATCAAATGGCTAAATGAAGACTGGAAAAGCTTTGATTGGTTGGACCCTAGATGGACAATAGGTTAAGATTTTGTTGGTAGACAAATTGACTCAGTGTTCCTTCAAAGTGCCTGTACGATACAGTTCATTGCATATCAGTCAGCTCCTGGGAAAAAAAGTTCAGTGTTTAGAATAATTGAGAAGCTTTGGTGCTTTTGCTTACAGGCATGAGTCGCATGTCAATCAAGCAGACTCCCTTTTGCAAGCCTTTATAAGACAATTATGTAAATGCACCATAAGACACCAAAAAGAAGTTAGAAGCAAAGAAAACAATAATGACATAGTAATGAGTTTGACACAACATTTAGTGGTATATTTCTGCAAAAGTAAAATACCGGTGGTTACCAGTCCACTCTTGTCCATCATGAAAAATAAGTAAATATAGTCAATGTAGCTTTAGTGTCATAAATATTGTTAGAGTGACAAACAAACAGCTAACTGTGCAAGCTACCAGTAGAAGCAGTGTATTAAGTCACTGCAGATAACATGAAATTCCAGCTGACCACAGCTGCTTTTCTCTATGAATGATGAAAGCATCGGTTTTTATCATGCACATCCAAACCACAGGCATTGAGTATTTGACACAACAGACTTAAGGAGGAATATCAGTTAAAACAGTCCGATGTTGGCTGCAGCATTTTGCTCTTGTGGCAATGGTTGTGCTTTATAGAGAACAGGGTCCATTAGACATTACAGTAGTAGTACTACACAGGTCCTTCCCTTGAGACTTATCCTGCAGTAGGAGCCTGCAGGACCGCCTGTCGTGAATGTTACAGTATGCACCACAGCCCTATGATTACAATGCAACAGCAATCTGATTGCTTCACAACTGACCAGCTACTACAGCAATATGAGAAGAGCAAAGCTTGAATTTGAAGGAAAAGGCATTGCTGTATTTCAGCAACAATTAGCAAAATAGTGTTATACACTGGCTGTATATGCGATGCAAAACACAGGTGGTGAGCAAGCAATTTGAACATTTTCGCGGTATGATGCCACAATACAACAATTTTCACATTGTTTCAAATGTTATTACTGATGCAAGATATTTGTTCTGCTTCTGTGTGTGTGTTAATGATAAGGACCCATCCAAGCTTAAAACACACAATACACAGGCTTTATGCTAATGAGAAGTGCTGTATGATGTCATATTGACTTTGGTGATAACTCGATCACTTGTGAATATTTGGTAAAAATTTATAGACACTTTCATAGTATGAAATACGGAATATAGCTAAAAATGTAAATAGATGTTTATTTCTTGGCTTGGTGTGTTGGTTCCTGGCAGAACGCCCTAGATTCTCAAGGTAGCTGCATAAAAAAATCAACTCCTTCTGAGAATTGAGAATTCTCTTCTGACTGTGTGTGTGTGTGTGTGTGTGTGTGTGTGTGTGTGTGTGTGTGTGTGTGTGTGTGTGTGTGTGTGTGTGTGTGTGTGTGTGTGTGTGTGTGTGTGTGTGTGTGTATGCACATGCATTTCATTTCCTTGGAAATTCCACAGGGAACTGTTGACCCCAGGCAAGGCACTTAAGCTGAGCGAGTGAAGCATTAAATCTTTATGGTCACTTTCCACTTTACACAGCAGCAACAGCCATCATCTGTCAGCAGCAATGCACAAAGTTGTTTCAAAACCTGTCAAATGACATGATTTATGATTCAAAGTCACAATTAGACAGAGCCACACTACATAATTAAGACTGCACATGCCAGAGTTTGCAGAGAGAGAATATTCATCCAATACTGCCATGACAGATAATCCAAAACATTCCTGATTTGGGCTCCACCTTTTGCTCTATCCCAACATACTCAAAAATGTCCCAGAGGGAGATTTGTTTTCACATAGAAACACACAGATTATTAAATATTAGATAATTAGATTAAACATATAAGCAAATGTCAAAGCAACATTTTTGTTTTTATTCACTCACATTGCACACACTTTGAGTATTGTGTTTGGGCTTAATAACTGTCTATTTTGTATGTACTGAGATCATAGTTTTACAATGGTAAATATCTGACATCAAGATATTATGCTGCCCCACATCTCCTAACTAACTGCATACTGCTGAGTGAATCACTTTGACTCACATTTTGTTCATTAAAATACAGCTAATATGTCATGGGATGTGTCTGGAAAAACAAATCAGAGTGTGTTGGAGATTGGTGAGGGGTAGAGATCTGAACAGTTGCTGTTCCATCTTAATTAAACAGTTCATAAATAAATTGGACCTCCATATGTTGCTGGAGAATTTGGGTTGATTTCAGGCTTTAGCCATCAAAGCTAACACACATAGGGGATGATGATTTCTCCACTTATGCTAATTTGCACAAGACAGACTAAAGACGCTCAGAGGAACTACTGTGTTTTACTGACTCGTATATTAAACCTCTCTACACTCCCTTCAAATGTCGTGAACGTAGTGAAAGCAAAATGTGTAATATAGCAAACATAGCCTCCTCATGACCGAGGAGTGTCTCTCCTAAGTTTAAACTTGTACACGTTTGTCATTCCACTGTTTGCATTTTTTCCAGGTCCCAAATATTTTGAGTTTCTGGCCTGGAAGAACCATGCTGCGTTCATCTTGGGAGAACCAATAAATTCTATGGCTGACCTCTATTTTCCCTTCATTTATGAGGTCAAAAGTAATCATTAGTCCTCAGTGAGATGTGGCGTCCTTTCTCCATCTGTCCTTCCTCTCCTCTTGCTAATCTTCAACTGCCAGCACTGCAGATGCATCCTACAACCGTTCCCCGGTCCATCCGCCCTATTTCCACTGTCAATTTCATGGAATGAATGCCTCTGATTGCCACTTCTGGACACTGCTCATTAGGGAAGCTGAAAGTGGGGAGTGGGTGACAAAAGGCATGTCATTCGATACAGTTTTTTTTTTTTTCGTGGAATGTTGTAAGCAAAATCAGATGCGATCCAAAGACCGGCAGCACTAATGGAAGGAAGGAAGGAAGACAGTCCTCAAGTGGATGATTAGCACATGCAACCACGCCCCCTTTCTTATGCACAAAACCATCAGACTACCTCACCCTCCACGCACACATAGTCTATCCAAAGTTACTAGCATAATTTCAAATCTTGCCTCACCTTTTACTCTTCTTATCTTACAATCTGTCTTTGTCTCAGTTAATTTAAAAATGCTGAAAGATATCCAGAATGAAAAGATGAGACTAGTCTTCAGTTATGAGTGACTTGTCTCTATATCTAGAGATGTTCAACTTCAAAGTTTGTTTAATGACTTGTACAGAGATTTTCGCTTCTTTTTTTGGGGGGGGGGGGGGGGGGTATCATTGCTTCCTCAACTGCAAAACAAAACTGTAAACACATGACAGTGAGAAGTAAAAACAACAAGAAAATCCCCTGGTCCTCTGAGCCACACAAGCTCAAGTCAGAGGCAAAGTAATCTACAGGGACATTAGTGCAAAATAGCACCTTGCCTTGAGCGTTTGTTGATGCTTAATGTTTCATTTTGACAATTTTCTCCCTTCAGCCGGTGTTTAGGAGCACACATCCTGTTCCTCTCCACTAACAGCACGGCAGTGAACTGTAGTTTTGGGTTAGGGGGAAAAAAATAAAATCATAATGACTTTTCCTTGAAATGTGGCTTCCTGTGAGGTTTTGACAGAAAGACTTCCTGTCTTGTGGCAGGGGGTGGGTCTCAGCAGGTAACCACAACAACATCCCATAATGGAAAATTAATGTCTTCCAACTGAGACAAAGCACTAACTTCATTTAGCTCATTGGGTCTTGTAAACACCATTAGACCATGGAATCTGCAGTGCTCCTGGAAGTTCAGTCGTTTGAGAGAGAGTTGGATAATTATAGTAGAATGAATGGAAAGTGTGTAACAAATGCGTTCATAATTCATGAGCCTATATTCTGAGGCTGGAATCCTCCTTGTGGGGAAAGATATGCAGCTTGATGCTCTGAGACTGGAAAGTCCCAATTGGTGCATCCTCCAGCATAATGTTTCTTTGCAGCGTAATGTTGCGATAAGATGGCTCTGAAGAGTTTACTTAAACAGACTCGTGAGCAAGCTGAATTGTGCAAAAACATTTGTTAAATAGCTCAATTTCATATTCAGTCTTAATTGAGCGTTAACAGTTGACCTTGTGAATTAAAGAATTGAAATCTTAACGTGTCTTAAAATAGGCAAGCGTTCTTAAGATCAGAGAATATCTTCAATATTAGCTGTGTGAGTACAAGCGTATGTGTGTCCAGAAGATGTGAAATGTCAAATGTCAAAAAGAAAATGTCAGACAAGTGTGGAAAGAAGTCAGAAGCAGTCTTAATATGAAAAACTGAAGGCTGTCATTCTTTAGTCGAGCTATCTCTTTTAAAGGTGAAGCCATGCCATAAAATGGCAGAGCTCAACCCTAAAATTAAGGAAACAATTCACAACTTGTTTTTTGCCGGAGACACAACAGTATCTCGTTTAGTTTCAGCCACTGAGCAAAAAGCCCTGCTGCTTGCTTTCATCTCGCCAAACTCTAATTAGGCAAACTGCACAAATACCAGCGAGAGAGAAGTCCTCTGCATATTCAAACAAAAGGGCTCCTGAGTTCGAGCGAGCAGAAGGAGCTAAAGAGAGAGAGAAAGAGAAGAGAGAGAGCTGATCACAAGAAAATTAAACAGCACTGAACCTTGTAAACAAATATTTCAACAATGTTAAACACAATGTAGGAGACGTCTGGTGCCGCTGTGCTGTGAAATAGCCCAGCTCTGTTTAAAATGGGGTTTCACGTACGATGCGCAGAGGAAAAACCCAGCTAAAGAGACAGAGAGGAAACAGAAAACATCAAGTGTGTGGTGTCTGCGTGTACTGTATTTGTGAAGAGGTATCAATAAAATACTGTTAATACAAAGGGCTTTAATGCAAAAGGTTCCATATAAATGGACCCAGTGGAGCAAGGTTAGGTTTCCTCTTTTTAGAAAGCGAAGCAGAAACTATTTCTGCTCATCACCCTACCTGCCTGGAAATGCCTAAAGCCCGTCATTGCCTTCATTAATAACTTTTCCTTTAGCGATGTGTGTTCCACCTTGAAGTGTCAGCTATATTCCCCTGAAATATATGAGCTACTGTAGCCGGCCCAAGAACGTTAAGGTGAAGGAGAAGACTGACAAAAATCCATTTCTTTCCCTTAACATCATAGAAATGTTTTTTTTGTTGTTGTTGTTTTTTTCCCCTCAAGTTTTGTTTCTCTTGAATGTCACTCATCACTTTTCAGGTCTTCCATGGACAAATGCATGAGATGCTGCAGCCCAGCCCTTGTTGGCATGGCAACTGGCTCCAGTATCTTTCCTGCCATGATGACGGCCATACTGGTGTATTCACATTCTGCATTGCATTCCTCTGCTCTCTTTGTCTTTCTTCCTCTGTCTTTCTCATCTTCTGATAATGTCATATTTGTACTCTTTCTTGTTCTTTTTCTCCCTGATTTTATCTTCCTTTCATCCTAACCTCCATCACCCCCCTCCCCTTTTGTCCCCTTTTTATTTGGCCTCACTGTGGAGCTCACTTCTCCCTTTCAGTGTGTCTTTCGATGCTAGTAATTAAGCTTGCCATTGTGTGTTTTTATTACATTATCCACCCAAATACATAATGCTCAACTCTTAAAAGTCAAGGGGGATTTGCTTTTGAAAAATAATAATAAATAAGAGAATTCAGTAATTGTATTAATGGTACACTTGAATCAGTCTCCTGGTTCATTGTCCACAGAGGTAAAGTCAGCAGAGATTGCAGGTATAAGGCAATGCAATAAACCTAACCTTTTCATAAATCATCCCAATACAGCAAAATTGCCTTTTGGGGGAAAATCCTTTTTATACAGTCAGGAATCCCGTAGCCCATTAAGTCCAAATTGCCATGGCTATATTGTTTAACTGTAAGCATTTGTCAGCATACATAACAACACTGATGAAGTGCAGACAAGTGTAATGAACACAGACCTGCATTAATTTGCATTTTATTACATTCTGATTATACAAAAAAGCAAGTAGAAATAAGAGTAGTACAAAATCAAAGGGAATCAAGTGAACCAAGTGTATATTTAGAGTGCATTTACGAGTATTTTGGTCCAACACATTAATCATATCCATTTCTCTGGCACCTGGCTATCTAAAAGAAAAGAAACAGATTGGAGTTGCTTGTTACCCCAAGGGGCTCTCTGGAGATCAACACAAGCCTCAGGTGCAAAAAGTCCACTTATCAGACAGCCAGACCTGATCTAAGTATGTGTGCATGCACATGCAAGGTGCACTTTTGCCAGTGCCCTTGGGACTTTGCTACTGTACGCAAATATTGTCATGGCGGCTGCCGCCAAAACCCTCATCACCACCGTCGTTGTTTTGGCTAGCACTTGTACAGTGTAGGATTGCTTAATCAGATAGGGCTGTTATGCCAGGCTCCAGTGATCCCATCTGTCACGACTTCATCCTCGGATCCGCCGTGCTGTTTCGAGCCCCATGACAGCTCTTTAAGAAAACCACTCAATCTGTTCTCTGGGCTATTTTTGAATCCTTTGCAATTTTACTCTCAATACAGTGGAAAGAGCTGCAGGTTTCTTAACACAATTCAATATTTTCACTTGGATTGAGGATTTGCATAGCCCAGCCTTCCTGATCTGTGATCCCACTCTCCTCCGCCCCCCCACCCATTACCTCCACCTCCACAGAGGCATCTGGCAATAGATCAGAGGGGCCTGGTGCTGCCTGAATCACCAGCTATTTGGCACTCAATGCCCTCATCCCCTCCATGGCATTCATTCCTAGCAGTGTGTCTGCAGCTGAATACCAGTCGCCACTGGATCAGCTCATCCCCAGAGAGCGCAGAGGAAACTGGATTAGTGGCTCATAATGCAAATGACAGAAAGACCACTAAAAACGGTGCCTTTGTCCGTCTCTGTGTGCAGTAGCAGAAGGTCATTACTTGGTCACCAGTTTACAAGTTGTAGAGGGCAGATAAGACACTGCCTCCAATGGATTTTTAGATCGCAGTTGTGAGCCTTGTATTGGGCATCGGCCCAGCTTCAAGAAATAATGTCTGACTGTCTCCTCTGAATGATAGTCCAGCTTGGTACCCCATAAATGCGGCTTGTTCATGAAAACTGAGATTTGCCATTTTGGACATCCAGTGTCTGTTGGGTCTTCGATTCATTGGCAGGGAGTGTTTTGGTTTTGAACCCTTTTTTTTTCATTTAAATGTAAAATTTAACAGTTAGCATGAACAATGAAAGTCAAATGCCACAATACCAACTCCACTCTTTGATGTAGGTATAGTCTCTGTGCAGTGCAGTGCAGTGTTAAAACACCAAAGCCATGAATGGTTAGTACCAAAGATATCGCGAAAGTCGAAAAAACAAGCTTCCTGAGGATTACCGCTCTAATCCATGATACCCTATGAATGCTAATGTGCCAGCTCGAGGCACAAAGAGCTCAAATCCTCTGCGGCCCTCCACTGCTCCCCTTTGCTTATTAGAACTTCTTATTATGTGACACTATAAAAAGATTGATTTTGGTGATCCACAAGAGTGATAACATTAGCATGTGTTAAATAGTCAGGACATGAACACTGCTGTGTCAGGACTAGCTAAAGACCACTGTTGAGTATCTGACATGAGGTCGCCGGGGATTGGGCTGACTTGTCTGTATCATCTTGCCTCTCAAAAGCCTAAACAAACTTCCTGACATGTACAGTATATGCACACACATTAGCTAAGATGATCTCTTTCTCTAGCTATCTACTGTCATGTCCAACAAACTGGCCACAAGGTCACTGAACTGCTAAATCCAATTACATGTAATTATCCAGTGTGTCTTATATCAAAGAAAAGAGCTTTATCTGACCAGGGAAGAATGGAATATTGAAAAAGGAACCGCTTTTCTCAATGGGATACACTCCGTTGGCCATGAATTCATCTCTGGTGGGGCTTTTAGGGAAGGTCTGTGTGTGGCCTGTGTGCCTTTATCCGCTTGCCAAGCTGTCTTGTTAGAAAATAATAAAAATGGGTCTTCTTTGAGCAAATCCTTCTGTTTCCAGTGGTCCAGGGTGTAAATAACAGCTATCAGTACAGTGACATTGAAAAATGTGACAGTTGTATTGTCCCACACCGTTCTCCAGCAACACTAAAATAATATACAGAAGCTATGTGTGCATCAATAACAGAACTGAAGCAGGCATTAAAACTTACTTTCCCCTGTAACTAATTTTTTTTATATGCAGTAACTGGTCAAGTAATTCAATTACTTTTGAGCTAAGCAACAAGTAACTGTAAATAATTATTAATTTTAAGCAACTTGCACAACACTTGCATTCCGCACCGAAATGTTTACAAACCAATAGCAAGATAATGGTGTGTGTGGACTGCAATATGTCTCAATGAATGTTTTATTTACATTTTAATAAATTGCATAAAAAATACAATATGAGGACTGATGCACTGTATTGAAACAATAAACTGGAGAGACAACATTTTGAACTACATCAAAAAAAAGGGTCTTAGAAACAGCCCATATTACAGTGATCCAGATCAATCAATTTCCATATGAGGCCCTGTAATTAAAACTAATTGCTTGGCTAAATAAGGCACCTGAAACTGGGATGAAGATTGATACCAGCTGTAGTGGAATGGATCTGCCTTGGAAAAAGAGTCAGGTAGCCAAATCAATAACTGTTTCTGAGTATTCCATCAGTGTCAGTAACAAAAGCGTATAATTAGAGCTGCCTCAGAAATACCAAAATCAATCAAGAGGTGTTTTCTTTTTCTTTTCGTTTCTTTTTTTTCACTCAGGCTTATCACTGACAATTCAACCGTTTTGTGTGTGTTGTTTTTAGTTTACAAGGTGGTAGCACTGCCTTGTCTGCATTCCAATTCCCCCAGACACTGCTTCCATGTAAAGTTTGTTTGCATTCACCTCCCATATTGCGATAGGTTCTCCTTCCCCTTTCTGCACCTTAAGTATCTCTCAGCTCCTCTGCATTTAGTGAAAGCGAGGCAGCTCAGGGAGGAGGCCAAAGAGTGATCAGTGTCATCTCCTCTTCATTTCTATGATCAACGGTGCCTCTTGGGGCTCTAACCAACAGATCTGGGTACCCGGTACTTCTGAACAGGCACCATCTGCCACTGCCATCCCCAAGGCAAGGCGGCAAGCTGTGGCTGGGGCTCTACGCTGGTGCAGCGGTGAATATGAGCGTATATGTGTGTGAGTGTATCACCCAGAGTTACCAGGTAGAGTTATACATATTAATGAGCATCTGTGCTTACGGGGAGCACTCTTGCTATAATGCTTTTAGTGTTTTCACACAGTACTGGAACAGCACAATGCAACAGGTGTGTGTGTGCATATGTTTGTGATGTAGCTCGTGTACATGTGCTAAAATTGTAAACTAATTGTTGAATTCTCCTCAAATCCTGAAGGAGAAACTAACAATCAAACAGGGCCCATACTGGTGCTACAATTAGAGTGTTTTCACACTCTAATTGTTAGTGATAGAGTTGGGAAATGCAACACATGTACGTGTATGTTAAAACTGAAAAGACAATCCAATATTGGATGTGAAAACTTTTAATGTAACTGCTCAATTAATCTCTCCATAATTGCTTAGTATTCCAGCTAGCGTCAGAGGAAGCATCAACAACGCGCATGGTTGTGCGTGCCGTTCTACATATTACACAAATTACAAAAATGTCTGTGGAATGATACTGGAACTTCCTTTTGTATATGGATTCTCCATGTTTTTTGTTTTTTTTTGACAGTGTGCATGGTGTGTGCATGGTGTGTGTGTGTGTGTGTGTGTGCGTGCGTGCGTGCGTGCGTGCATGCGTGCGTGCGTGCGTGTGTGTGTGCATGTGTGCGGCCCCCTCTCCTTATCTCCTTCAGCCAGGCCACTCTGCCAACATACACTCCAAAGAGCCCCTAGTTGTCATTCAAGGCGACACACAGGCACAAAAAATGTCACCATAAGGGGAAGGGGAAAGACAAAGAGAGAGAAATGGTAGTGTGGGTTTGAAGTCCAACAAACCACCCTGTTCTGTTATCTCTTCTGTTATACCTCCTCCGTCTTGCATGGCCACCCTTATACACACACACACACACACACACAAACACAATGCCTTCTCTGGTGCATGCCATAGCATCTAGGCCTTTAAAAGGGTGTGTAAATGCACTGTAGTGACAGGGAAGTGTGAGAGGATGCTTCGAGAGGGGTTCACATTCAAAACATCTGCTCAAAATAAGTAGTAACAGCAGGAAGTTTCTCAGGTTATAATTATGCCAAAATGGAATGAAAAGCGCTCCCAGACTTTTCTGACAAACTGCAAAACGCCACGATGACAGACTGGAGGTCACAGAGCATTTTATATGACTAACATACTGAGTGTAGACAGAGTGGTGAAGTCTTCAATAAGGTCAGTTCAGTGTAAGACTGGGAGATTCACTGAAAATCATGCCAAATTGAATTACTGCTAAATTACTAATTTAGAGCAACAGAAAACTAAAAGCCATGAAATTGTAACTAAATGCATGTTCATTCTAAGCATCTGCAAATAGTGTTTCTCATAAAGTAGGAAAAGCTCCAAACTACAGAATACTGGTGTTGCCTGGGTGTCACTTTTGATGTGTGGATATCAGATCACTAATCAATTAGTGAGAGTTACTGGAAGAGAATGGCAACTTTTTGATCTTTCTGTTGTAATGAAAAATGTATGAACTGTTAGAGGAGAAATATGTTCATTTAGCCGAATTTCTCACAATACAAATCCCAAAGGATCTTATTTTAAGTGAGAAAGAAAAAAGATGTTTCTAAACTTGGTGACTGGTGAACAAGTGCAGGACATGGTAGATTCATTGTAGGCATTCAGCAATTCAAATGTGATGTACTGATTTGTGTGGCATGTGGCACCCATGATGGCCTACAGCATGCTGACTAAGTTGAAGATGAACACTGAAATTTGACAGATAAAAATGTGAGAGCAGTCTGAAGTTGGAACAAAAGAAGAAAAATTCTCTCTTTGATTAAAGCAATCCAGCAGATCTACTGCCATATAAAAGCAGGTGTCAGCAAAGTTAAACACAGTGAATGTACACACTGGTATAGACACTCCAAATCGTCAGGGCATCGCAATTTTTTACAGGATGATGAAATGCTATACGGGAGACACAGCCACACTCAGCTAAGCGTCACCCTAAGGCTCAAAGCCTTCTCAGATTTAAATTGGAAATCTAATCTGGTACATGCATGTGATCAGAGTGGAGAAGACTCCATGCACGTCCCTATCTTTATCTCTCTTTATCTTTCTCTCTGTGACACACACACACACACACACACACACACACACACACACACACACACACACACACACACACACACACACACACACACACACACACACACACACACACACACACACACACACACACACACACACACAGACATACACACATACACACACACGGAGCAGAGCAAATCGTGCAGTTATTTACCACAGATACTTATCTACCAGGTTCTTGCCGTATGGCATTTGTGCGATTACCATCCTGTGGCAGCTGACAGGCCGCGTGGTGACAACACACGGTGACAAGTGGACAGTATCATAAATAATGACTGCCATCCATTCCAACTGTCAGGACAAGCAGCGTCTCATAACGGGCCGAGAAGGCAAGAAAAACACAAACATATGCTCACACACAGAGACAGTGATTTATAAGCCTTTTACCTTCCACATGCAGGTGCATGGACAAAGACCGGGACCATTGTACTCTCTCTCTCTCTCTCACACACACACACAAACACACACACACACACACACACACACACACACACACACACACACACACACACACACACACACACACACACACACACACACACACACACACACACACACACACACACACACACACTCTGATACAGTATACGTACACACACAAACACTGATACCCAAACAAACAGAGGAAAAAAAAAAAAAAAACTTTCAAACACCCACAAAAGGACATATGCCTGAAGGGATACTGCAGCTTTTTTAACTGCCACATCTTATTTGTCACGTCACCTAACCATGAGTCATTTCATTCCATCCAAAAAGAATTTGCCCCACAATTTTACATTTTTGTTTAAGCATTCAGGAGTGTAGAATTCAGCAAACCACATTTTATGCTTACTTTCAGGTTCATATTTTCGTCATGGGTGTCTACTTTTTTTCACACTGTTGATTGCTGCACCACCTCTATTCACCCTCTGTCAGACATACTTAATTGCCTGTCTCTTTAAGGGCCTCCTGAAAAGTCTGCTCTGATTGGTCAGCACTCACAGGCCTGAACAGGTACACCCATGATTTTCCTGCATCAGCTCTGCTGGGGTTTTGCAACCACAGCCTGTGGTGGGGGCTTGACTAAGCAACTTGGCTAAGTTCAGCCAACAAACCTACTTGGCTAAGGTTTCAGAAAAGATCATGGTTTGGTTTAAGACAGACCATTTGCATTTTGGGATATAAAACAAAAAAATTAATCAACTACTTAGTCCAGCAAGGCATGATGAAATGTTGGCCATCACTGTATTTCCAGGTTTCAGCAAACTTGGTGAGGTGTGTGTGGTTTACTCTGTCTAGAGAGCAGCACACACTGCTCCATCTAGGTTACAAAATTAACATAAATATATGTCTTCAGGGGCTTTTTATTTAGCAACAACCTCAAATTTACATGTGTATTGTCAAAAAATAGACTTGAAGTATAAATAAATGTTTCAGGTCATGGTTACATCCATGAGATACAGCTGAAACAGGGGCCTGCATGGAGTCAGTGCAGACAGCTGTGTAGATTAAAATAAGAGGGAATCTGTTGCGTAGGACATACAAGTAGGAAAAACACATCTCTTAAAGCTTGTCAGCACCACAGCTGTCAAATCCAATCATAAGGTAAGCCATAAAACCAGGTGCAATGTTATGGCAACAAAGCTATAGCATTATTGTTAGAAACCATTATATAGCCTTAATATATAGCCGAATATAATGTTTGTCATACTTCTGTGGTTATTTTGGTGAAAGTAAAATAAAAGTAGTGGAATCAGTTAAGCATTACTTTACACAGGCAGTAACATTGCGATGTAACCTATTAATTTTCAAATGAAAATAACTAGTAACATGCAATATACTACATTTTGAAATTAACTTGGCCTACACTGAACATGGGACCTTGACGTTGTTGTCCAGCTGCAGTGTCACAGAAACACTTCAGTCGGACTGATTCAAATATCTATTCAATCAAAAATACCTCGTATAATTGCTTTTGGAAGTACTGAAAAGACTACAATGTTGCAGAATGACTTGAAATATCCATTTGTTGTGAATCTATATTTTGAACACATTTCATTGCTGTTATCGTGCCCTCTTGAAAGCCCTCCGTCTCCTTTCTGCTGCTGAAATAGATTGAACCATTCCATGTTTGTCACTGATTTGACTTGACGGACAGTTCCATTACAATCTCTCTCAGTCTCTGGTGTATGCATATATGCGTGTGTGTGTGTGTGTGTGTGTGTGTGTGTATGTGTATGAGTGTCTTACCTACCATCTGTTCACGCAAGCAGTTGTTAAGAGGAAGATGCACCTACGATGCAAAATACTCACACGAGGCAGCTTTGCTATAGCAGTTCCCTGCGAAATGTTCTTCTACTCCATCGTTTTGGGATGCTGAAGCACATCATGGCAGATAATACCAAGTGGTGGAGATGATGATTATCTTGTAATTTCACTGTGGAATATTTTTAAAGCAACAACACACTTGAGCTGATTGTCCTTATCTCTAACTGCTTAAAACATACACTTGCATGTAAGCATGTACGCGTAATCGCACACTCTCAAATGCATGCGCACACAGGCACACACACTCATATGTTATAGTATAGTAGCATCTCAAATCCGTTTCTCCACTGGGTGCTACAGCTCAGAGGGTATGTTCATACTGAAGGGCTTTGCAGGGCAATTCTAAAATCCTGTTCATTGCTGCAACTATTCCATGTTAATATATCTATTCTGATAAGATGATGAGTCAACTGCCAAAAATATCAAGATGTACAGCATGTGCTTTTTTATAATTTCATCATGATGTGTGCCTTTGGGTTGGATTTAATTGAGACATCTCCTTCAATTTAAATCAAGCAAGCAGCTTGACTGTTTACTGGATCACAAAGCTAAAATGAGCAGCAAAAATCATTGCTGTTTGTTAATCAAAATAATTGCTTTTCTGGTAATCAAAGTGACAGATTTATTAGTTTTCGACAGAAATGCTCAGTAAATCCCGTGGAGTGTAAGTAGAATGGCTTTGTTTTTTCATTTTGTAGCATAAACTGCATCCTTGTGGTCCAACGTTTTGTTCTTCACACTGATTCTCCAACATCCCATCGGTGACACATGGGACGGGAAAACAAAATCAGTGGTGAGACACTTCTGGCTGCTGTGTGAACATAGCATAGTTTTCCCTAATGATGGTTCCTCTCAAGCTACATGCTGTCAGGGCAGGCCTGCACTCGACAGGGAAGCAATACGATAAGAAACTGTTTATACAGCAAAGGCAGAATAAATCCCACAGTAAGGACCTGACAGTGGCCTGGTGAGTCAGATTGCCAAGTTGGCCTGATCTTTGTAAAAGCGTGGGGGTGTTATTACCCTGCTGTGGGTAGCAGCTCACCCTGCAAACCAAATGCCACCTCTCCCATCAAAGCTCATCCTCGTGTCTGTCTCTGTGGCCTCCATAGCGAGCGGTTAAGAAGAGCCCTTACCTGCGTCTCAGTACAAGAATCCTCTCCAGTGTTCTGCCTGCCCTGTTCTATTTTTCTTTCTCTCAATGCTGTCAGATTTTCCGCAAGATAATCAAAGAAAATTGGGTTAAATGTCAAGGCTTTAATGTGTGGGTACAGCCAGGAAAATGTCTAGTCTCATTGTATAAGGTGTATCATTAATGAAATTGAAAAAAATGTAGATGTATTCACTCTGGAAAGCTGTTGAATCACCATACGAATATGGATGAGTTTCTGCGCTTGCCTGGCAATCAAAAAGATACGGCGCTGCATGTGTCGGTTTGGAAAATAGGAGTCAATCAGAAGTGGTGCAGACACCGTGGGTGTCTCTAACTCTTTCAGTCTTGGAAACATTAGAGGACGCCACTCTGACAATAAATGCTTTAAAGACACAATAGAGAATACATGAATTCATTTGCTAAGGAGGTGATTTCTCTATTCAATGACTAAGTGTGGGCTGATTGCAACCACGCAATGAATAATCAAATCTTTTAAATCAAATTAAGTGTGTGGGCTTTTGGGAGAATTTGTTCTTTCTAATGTTATTCTGATCTATATGTCTGTCCACATATGACTGACTTTGACACATACTCCATCAGCCCAAGAAGGCTGACCATTATATTTGACATTATATGTGGTAAGGTAACAAGGGGGTAATAATTGCCTTAATCAGGCCACAGGCCTCCATCAGAAACGACTGAAGTGTATTTTATTTGAAAGGCACTGGCTGATTGGGCACTCATGGTGTGTGAGATTTGCTCTGTTCTTTGTATTAGTGTCCATTAGCTATTGATTGGCCAGTGTGAGAAGAGGAAATAGAGAGACACTTAGAACAAATGCTGTAATAGTCCTTGAGCACAAAGTTCTTGGAAAGGTTTGTTTCAAAGGCAATATCTATATATGTATACATGAAGAAATTTCATTGAATAAACATTCATATTCAGACCACTGATCATCAGTACTGTTTTGTTTACTGCAAACAGAAGCAGTAACCTGGCTTATAATAAATAAATAAATAGTTTTTTTTTTTAGGTCATCAAAATAAATGGTAACATATCTTCAAAATATGGCCATTACATTGGCTGTCAGCTCTTTCAATATTATTCAAAATTTGGTGTACTTATAATGCTGTTCGCAGACATCCATGGTCATCTCGTTGCATTTCTGTATTCACTTTTATTTGCATTAAAACTGCAGTTATGTCTCTGTGATATTCAGATTGCGTGGACATTGAACAGTTTCCAGTTAGTGCCGGTCCAAGATTTCAATGTCCTGGACAAACGGGAGTGGTTCCAGTCACATATTATCTGATTATGGACCCTATTTTCCCATGTGTGTGTAATTGACTAATGGGGACTACATTTTTTGAAGTTTATCCATTATAAAATAATAATAATGTTAAATAAACCCAAAATTGACAGAACTGGGAGAGGAGCAAGAGAGAGAGGTTGGACATCAGAAACGCAGCGAAAACGGTGTAAGAGCCTGAATATTTTCACATATACCTCAGAAATTATTTGCACCTGACATTATGACTGGACCATTGTAAATATGTTGGACAGATGTTCCCAGTATTTAAAAAAAAAATAGATAACAGAAACTGACTAACAGAACTGTTAATCACACAGTGCAGTCAGTACATCTGCCACAGCAGTGCTGCTTTTTTCCCCACAATCAAACATTAATTTTCACAATCCATTCTATGAATTTTTTCACAATTGATTTAGAACATTCAATGATTTCATGTAGTGATGCATCATTGTATTTAAAATTCCATCCCAAGACAGACTCATCCATGTTAATAACAATAATTTGGCCTCTATCACTGAATATTTGACAATTTGTTAAATTCAAACTCTTTCACACTGTGAGGAAACGCTGTGTTTAGTCTGCTTGCTCAAACACAGACAGCAAAAATGTCAGTTCAAATAAAAACATATGTACACAGAGCCTATGTAAATGCACTGATGTCAGCCTGGACACCACTACCTACATCCAGTCCTGACAAAACACGTCTGAGAGTTATGGTAGTCATCAGGCAGAACATTTCAAATACATCTTAATGGTCTATAATAGTTCTGACTTGCTATTATATCACACACGTCACAGCAGCTGGAGAAATCTTGAAAAAACACTTCCTCATTCAGAGCAAATCAAAGTTCACTGCAATGCGCAGAGACAATGAAGCAGCTGAATAGCACACTCAAAGTGAGCTTCTGTCAAACCGAAGAACAAGGGACGAAAGCTAAAAGCATGTTTATGTAAGGATCTTGCTAAGTCATTTATAATAATTGCCTTCATCTTTGCTTTGCTGTCTATGAGATAAAGGGAAACAAAGCAAAAGGAAAACTTCAAGCTGACCAGCACCACCCTTGAATACAACCAAGCTAATTTGGGAACTAAAATCCCTGGATGCTTCATTTTCTATGACTCACCTCTGAGCCTAATTTCCTTGATATTTGATGAGCAGAACAGCAGCACAGGATACCTTAACATAAAAGAAATGAATCAAGATGATTCCTTTCCCTTCCAGATTAAAGTCATGCAAGTAAATTGACATTTATTTTTCAGCCAGGACTATGCTGAAAAACGCCTTTGGGCTGCACAAAATGCAACATATTGAAAATTAAGTAGAGCGCTTATGCAGTTTGCTGCGAGTTACAGCAATCAATAAAACAGCTATTTGAAGCTTGTTTGGGGCTATTGGCACTTTTTAAATCTTGCATATGGACTCAGCACATTTAAATTAACCATATATTTATTAGAATATTAGGGCAAGACCAAGATATAGTAAGCAATATAATGCAAATGATAAAACATCTCCAGTGTATGAATTCTTGACACTATGGCTACACAAGAATGTAAAATCTTATCAGTTACATCAGAGACATACAGTGTAATTTACTTTGCATTACATTTCATTAGAATGTATTACGGAATCTCCAACTACAGCTCAAGAGAAGTGTTACCAGCCTTTATGAGCTCTATTGGATTTCTGTCACTGTGCATATCAACTAATTCATTTCTTATGAGGAGAGCTTGGGGCCACCCAGTCAGGGGTGTGATAAAAGAAAGAGGACGGGGGCGCGAGAGAGAGAGAGAGAGAGAGAGAGAGAGAGAGAGAGAGAGAGAGAGAGAGAGAGAGAGAGAGAGAGAGAGAGAGAGAGAGAGAGAGAGAGAGAGAGAGAGAGAGAGAGAGAGAGAGAGAGAGAGAGAGAGAGAGAGAGAGAGAGAGAGAGAGAGAGAGAGGGTATGAAATCTGGGACAAAGAAAGGAAAAGAAATAAAGACACCCAATGTGCTCAAGTCATATCTTCAGGAATATCAAGCCACTGAACTGTGCCGCTCCATGCATGAATCTCCCTGTCCTTGATGACAGACCTAAGTGTCTACTCATTGACGTGAACATACTGTAGGTGCCTCTCCAGCATGAAAACACACACACACGCACGCACGCACGCATGCACGCCAGGATGAAGAGAGATGTATTTATGATTTTTATAGCATCTGCTATTTGCACAGGGGTAAAGAAGTGTCATGAAATATTCATTAGGTGTCTGATGTCATTTCATGTAGAGAGAATGGGAAGGTAGAGATGCAGGAGGACAGAGGAAACAGTGCAAGTCGGTAGCACAGAAAAACTGAACACATACAAAGGAATATGTCAGTGCCTCGTTCTGAGTGATGCCTCTTTTTATTAAAAACACCAATGGGGTTTCCACACAGAGCTCCCAGTGAATAAGCGGGGAAGCCGAGTTGTGATTCCTTGTACTCTGCCGTTTCCCCTCCAACTTAAAACAACTCATCTTCCAAGTTGCCCCTTTCTCTGATGTCATCCTCCTTCACTGTTTACTGCACTTGGGGGTTCGGCTGCCTGGTTGAAGGGCTAAACTCCTACATGAGTGTGTATGAGAAGCTGGAGGTGACAATCCTGATTCAGGGCATCCATCAGCTACATGAGTGACTGTCTAGATCTGCTCTGAGAAACCACATCTTTATTTAAACCTTAACAAAAACAGATACTCTATTCCAACTGTTTTGCAGGTGTGTCCATAAAATCCTAAACTGGGAAACCTCAAAGTTCAAGCCATAACTTTAATGATGTTTTTTTACTATACTAGTTTACTATATAAGACCGACAGAACCTGTTGATGTCTTTATTTCTTTTTTTCCTTTTCTATTTGTTAAATTCATGTTGAATTTTGAAAACATTAAATTATATGAAAACACTGTGCTGCTTTAAGGAGCAGGGACGATTATATTTTTTTTCTCCCTCCAGCATATGTTCCACAGTTTTACCATACAGGTTGTTCAGATATGCCCAGGTGTTATAATTTATATATTTTAGCTTCTGGTTTTACAGTGTATGCAGGCAGAGCGGGGACATGATTACTTTTGGATACATGTTGAGTGCAGCAAGTAAAGAGTTTAATTCTAATCTAGAGTACAGATAATCTGTTATCCGCCACCTGAGCACAAAACTATGAACTAATCAATAATAATTCAAGCCTGGAATTAAATTATTTTAGGGGAAGTCCACTTTGGCCTTTGATATATACAAAGTTATTGGGGAATCACAGATTAAATGTAGGACACCAAAGTCAAAACCAATGGCGCAATAAATTATATTTACCTTGTATGAAGATACAACAGTATACTGTACAATCAACAATTAGGGGTCAGTACAGAGTTTATCAAAACTGGAACTTCAATGTTGACTTTTCCACTTTTTTTTAAATGTGAGGATTAGATTCTTTTTATTGTTATTGTTACATTTTAAAGATAAAATAAAGTCAATACATGGGTGAAGGGTGATTAAGATTAATCTGAATAAATTTCAACACCCATGCAACTATTATGATGAAAGGGAAGCTTAAAAAGGGCAAAGAGAATGGTGAGTTTTCAAGTTTCTACAGGAGTCATTATGTTGGGCACTCACCAAAACAAACAAACAAAGAGGCCCACACGTAAAAACAGCCTGAACAATCAATCAGTAAATATCTTTGATATTTGCTAATATCACCAAAATAAAGAAGAATAATAACTAAACATGCTCTTACCAGTGCCCAGCAACTAATAATACCATCAAGAAGAAGAAGAATCGGGACAATCCCCTTTATTTGTCACATAATTACATATGCAGCACAAGCCATGCAAATTAGTGAAATTTGTCCTCTGCCTTTAACCCATGCTGGTTGCCTTCCTCCGCGGCAGACCAGGAGCGTGTTTAAAAATGTTATTTAAGAACACGCACACAAAGGGCAACCATTTACTTCAGACTGCCATGCTAGAAACTGAGCACAATTAGCTAATAATTAGCCTCATCAGCAGTTAGTAATCAATACGAACACATTTTTAGACTGTAAACCATTAATCAATCCAATAACTAACAACTAAAGCAGTCAATTAATGTCAGACAACCTTATCATACTTCAGCAGTAGTGTTTCTGTAGTACTGACGATATGTTAAATAACATACATACAGCATTTGAATTAAGTGGAAGCTGCCTGCGCCCTCCAGCAAAAAAACAGAACTCTCTTTAAAAAAATTACATGACAATTGCTTACACATCCACTAAACACATTACTCTAGAAACACAAGATAAAAGGTGCCATTTTGTCTGCAGTCTTGTCTTTAAACATGTGCTGTAGGCATCGTGATCACACCTCCTTGACCTTGAAAATAACATAAATTTAGCCTTAGACTCATTTGGAACCAATCTAAGGTTTATTTAAGGATTTCATCCAATGCACATTGGAGATTGTCCACAGCTTGCTCCATAGATGGCAAATAAGCATAAAGAAGGGTGTCATCTACATAAAAATGTGCTTTGCAGTTGATTACTGAGGTACAGATATCATTAATATACAGAGTAAACAACACTGGGTCTAGTTTTAACATCAAGAGCAGAAATTAATCATCCACAAGCACAGCTGCTGCTTTAATGGTGCTCTGACCAGCTCTAAAACCAGACTGACAGGGACTTAAAATACCATTAGCAGACAGAAAAGTTCATTTACAAAAGAGTCGAATATTTTCGATGGGCATGGGAGTTTGGAGATGTAGAGGAGTCACTACAGCTGATCTACAAACTTCTGCAATTAAACCGGAGAAGTTAAACATCTGTGTCGAAGGTATAGCAATGATGGGGGCAGCAAACTTTAAGAGACTGGGGTCAAACTGGTCTGCGCACAAAGAGCTTTTTATGTACTTGGAATTACACAAAGCATGGTGGACTTCAAAATGGTTCACTGGCTTAAACGAGTCAGAAACCTCTCTTGGAAACAAGACCCCCTCTTCCTCTGAAATAGTGATAGAGACATTATCATGGCCCTCTAATGTCTAATCCATGCCACTGAGTTGATCAAACAAAGAGCTCGATTCAACAGAATGAACATTACAAGCATTCCAAGTCTCCTTTTTATCATGAACTTGCAACTGCAGTGCAGCATAATCTGTTGAGAGAAGGAGGCTGGAGTAATGCCTTTAAGAGATTTTATTTTCCCGAATTATTACCGCATTACCAGGTATTACCACAGTCAGACAGATTTTTCAAATGCTAGGTAGATTTAGCCCTTTTCACCATGTAAGTACAGTGTTTCTAAGACATCTGAAATGCAGTCCACATCACTAGCAGTGGATTCAGCCAGCACCCAAGCTTTGTTTTTTTTTTTTAGTTTGTTTTTTTCAAAATAATCTCACCAAAGTCATGATTAAACCGAAGGTTACAGATATTATTAACAGCAAGTTTTTTTAACTGGGGCATCTTTATCTGCTAAGGAGTTAAAAACAGACAGAAAGCACAGCAGTGCCAGTTCAGCATCTGGAATGAGATTTATAGAATTGAGATCGCTTACATAAAGGTCATGCAAAATGGCCTGTTGAGCAAAGATTTTAAAAGACCGCACACAGACATGTTAAGGCCTAATCTTTTCATTCTACTATTTCTAATACAGCCCACTGGACAGTAATGGCTCAAATCTATTGGGAACACAAAGTTAATGTATGTCATGATGTGGCCTATTAGTAAGAATGAGATTGAGCTGGGAGTAATGATTTAAAATGTTCATATTAGGTTGACTCAGTTCTCTTATAATTTGGATGATGAAGATATAACTCAGTACACAAATCTTTCAAGTCATCAGCTGCATGAGACAAAGTCCAGTCCAAAATTATGAACAAAGTCCAGTCTCTCAGGACCCTGGGAAGGAATGCCATCATCGGATGAGCGGGTGTCCTCATGGGCTGCACACTCCTGATACAGCCTGTCCCCATTAGGCTGCATGCAGAGTACAGCTGTAGAGCAAGGCCATTCTTCAGAGTCATGCTGATCAAGAGTCTGCCTTTTGATTTCACTGAGATTGTTCATGAAAGCGCCATTAGGTACATTTTTCTGACAAGGCAGGAATGCATGATATGGGATTACATTTATATCAACACCCATGCAAATTATAAAAATTATTAGTATTCTAAAAACACTGGGGAATGAGCAGTCAATATCAGATGTAAAGCAGCAGGTCCTTGTCTGCTATATGCTGGAGTTAAATAAGTGGTCTGATCTGATAAGAGCTTGGACCCAGATGACATCAGATACCACTTAACTGGTCACCCACAAGAGTGTAGTTTGACCAGAAGTGGGAAGGTGCTTGTGAACAGCCAGGGAGCGGTGGATCATGTGAATGCTGCCGACAGTGAGACAAGTTTGCCATTAGCATGCAAGAGGCAGCTCTATTTTGGTGAAGACCATCCCTCCAATAAAGCTGCCTTCATTCCCAAAACAAGTTAAAACTGTCACTGTCACTCGATTAACTCAGTTCTGGTATCCAATGACTAAAATCTTTTACCTGGTAAACATGCTGGTAAAACAGAGAGGAAGTTCATAATAAAATTCTGACTTAAAACTGGATAAAATAACTATTTGAACAGAGCTTTTTGGCTTCCTTCTCTCCCAGCTGACTTCCACATGCATGTCAGACTTCTGTGTCCACATGTGAACAAATATGAACACATTTGCTCTGTCGCATGCAGTTTTAAATCAGGAAACATGCAACTTTCTGTTAAGAGCACAAGGGCCAGTTCAAAAGTGGCTGTGCCACATAAGGGACCTTACAGCCATATTCCAGGACATCCACAGCATGCATTGGCCATTTTGCCGCAGCACAATTCCTGCCTTGATAATGTCATGAGAAGGTTATAACTATGCTATTTTAAAAACACAATCATGAATAGATATAGTTGATATAATGCATGGTACAATACAGTTCAAATTCTTCATTACATTTGGCTATAATTCAAGTTTTTGTTCTTTTGGTTCCTTTTCAACTGTGTTGAGCTGGTAAGTCAGCAGCCAGGAAAACACTTGTAGTGCCACCAGATTTATGTCAACAAAGTGACTGCATATCTAGTGAGGAGAGCTTTTAATTTAACACCAGAGACAAAAAGATAGTGAGATAGAGTTACCATAAAAGGCTGTGTGGAGATTGTGGGGTGGGGTGAGAGGTGCAGGGCAGCCGCAAGCAACACATTACTCTCTTCAGTGTTTTCTAGCCTATCTCGGAACAGAAAAACTCTTTTAAATTCTGTAAGCAAAGAACATGCCACTGCAAGCAACTAGACTGTATAATAGCTATGTTGTAGGCAGCCGCATCTCTGTTTGTTCTTGAGCAAATCATATGCATACAAGCATATGTTGAATTACATATCTGAAGCTTTGTGTTTTCATCAGAATGAAAATTATACAGGCAGAAAAAAAACTAGACAAAACCAACAACCGAGCATCAGGGACACTCACAAACATCCCACCCACCCAAACCTCCCACACATATACACACACATCAGCTTTATAATTCAAAAGAGGGACTTTCTTTTTGACGGTTTGGCAGCTCGGGTCATTTAAAAGCAGCTGCAAATTTAATGGGGGCAGCACAGAGCTCTGTGGATGTCTGAAAGTCAGAACACAGTGTGAAACAGTTCAAATACAAGAGCAAATCTACTCACTGACAGAGGGGCTAATGGCCCTATAAGCTCTTGACCCAGCATAGTTTATGCATTCTGCCAATAGTAGTTGTACACATGCTGCTCTCAAACAGACATGAGTCCAGCAAATGACTGCAATGAGACTGTGGCATCTGATATTTATGCTTCTGATTTATGTGATCCTTTCACCCACAATGGGCCGTAAGAAGAGAAATGGGTACAAACAAGGTGTTTCACTCACAAACAGAAATTTCAAAGGACTAAAGATGCATAACAAATGCTGTGATGTAACACTTACTCAAAGAAAATTGCTCATCAATATGTTGTGGTTTCTATAGAGAAACTCTGCTGCAGAAGTGAGCTGCTTATTACATTTCAAAGCATTTGGTTATTTTCCATGAGAGAAGAAGAGTTCAGTCACATCTATTTCGCTTGCTTTATGAGTGGGATAAACAGTGCACCTTTTACTTTGGATATCCAACTCCTTAGATGTGCTAATCTTTACTGCCAAGGGAAAGTAGTCTTTTCTTTAGCAGCTGTGGATATGAAAGGTGCAGTTCACTGTGGAGAACACTAATGGCTACTAATAGCACAGGATTATTATTGGGTGAAGTCTGAAAAAACAGGGGCAGAGAGGAGAGCCCTGTTGGGCCCCGCAAATGGTGACAATAATTAAGCAAGGAAATAGCAATAACAAGATATGCCATTCTGGGTGTCCTCTGTCTCCCATTAAGATTGTTTTGGCAGTAAATAGCAGGTAAATTAGTCTCTTCAGGGTCTTTGGGATTGCTTAGTGGACTAATGGCTAGTGTAGCCGTCTGCTACCTTCTGATACACTAGTGTAATACTTCCAATTCATTTCTGCTGATGGTGAGGCTTGCCATGACATTTCCTGCTCTGTTAACAGTCAACAGCTACCTTCTGAACTTTACCTCAAAATAACAAACATGACTATTGTGTAAAAAAGAGCTAAGAGAAAACTGCCAAGAGAAATGTTAAGAGGAGCATTAAAATATTGTCACTGCAGTCCTTTCATTACACATTACAGAGATTATGTAGAGTCGAGTGAAACTGAAGGACAGCAGTGTCTCAACACAATGGCACAGCACCTTTGAGTGGAATGCAAAGAGTCCTTCCTGTTCCTTTTAAAACTGGGATCGATGCAACAGGGAACAAGGGTCAATATGAATTTGGTGAAATAATTGCTGAATAGTTCTGAGAAACAAGGAGTTGTAGCCACTCCTTCCAGGCTAATTAATCAGAGCAATAGCTCCAACCACCATATACCTGCGATGCCAGTGCATGCGTGGCTAAAAATGCAACCAAGCAGACAAAGGGGAAAAAGTTCACAGACGGCAGCAGTATTTGCCTCAGCAGTAAAACACAACCTGTTGCTTTGTTGTATACTTCCTCTTGTTTTTCTGTGCACCCTGCTGGAGCAAGACAGATTGCACAGTGCATTAAAAGTATTCTTTCTTTTAAATATTCTGCTAAAAAGAGGGAATCAAATCTGTTTAAGCGTCTGTAAACAGGAAGGATAACCATGATTCAGATAACCTATATTTACCGCACATGAACACACATTTTAGCATTTAATTTATGTTCTGCGATTTTGTTTTTTTATCTATATTTCAGCAATTTTACTTTTAATTTGGGAAATGTATGGATATGTACATATGACCTCGACAATGATTTTACTCTTTGCATCTCTCTCTAAAGGCCTGTTGGGTAAGCACTGACATTAGATACAACCACTTTTAAATGAATCTCTAAATCCACTTTGATTTTAATGTCTCCTGAGAGTGTGGTGCTAATAGCTTGTTTCAAGAATATGGACATGAAAAAATGGTGCACTAGATCAACTCAAATTTCCATGTTGGCAAGAATGTTTGTCAGTTCAGATGTCATTCCCTTTCCCCTGAATGTGCAGAGGGTTGGCAACAATGGCAACACAAATTCATTGTTGGCTGACACACAGCAGCACAAAGAAGCATATGGCTTCCTTATTTGACTTTGGTTCTTCGGATCTACCAATCGAAAGAGATCCCTATGCCAAAGCTATATTATCCAGGGCTCGGTTTCACAGGCTGGTAGGGGGAGTGCTGGTCTGACTAAACACCAGTACAAGCATTGAAAATGGGGGGGGAACAACCCTCAACTGCAATCATTTATTTTATCCACCTGCCTGGCTGCTGAAAATTGAAACAGGTTGGCAAGATGAGGGCCTGAAGGTTGAGAGGCTCAGAGTAGGCATGTGTCTGCCTGTCATATGTTGGTTAGACCTGCATCACTCAGTGCTGTCATAGTGCCTACTAAACAGTGGCAGACAGTAACAGAAGTATGAGAGAATGAGGGAAAAGAGTATGGGGAGAATGACAAATTCTGTGGTGGGGCATGAGTTTGTCAAGAAAATTGTATTATAATTGAAGGTCTGTTAAATAGCAATCAGTTTAGTTAAATAGAAATTCAGTTTTTATTCGCACAGTAAGGGCTCCTCCTTATGAGGTTTTGCTTTGTTCATTTTTAGCAACAATTGCTGGGACATAAGCACAGATGGGGACATGGTTCTTTTGGGGGGTTACATTGTCAAAACAATGAAGGACTTTTAGTTGAGGATGATACTGTAAGCACAGAAAGACCAACACAGCCGAACAAAATGGGAGAATTTGAATTTGGCTTGAATTTCAACCTCTGTAATGACTGAAATTATCCAACATATGACAAAATGACAATAAATACAGAAACATGCCAGAGAAAACTGATTCATGTAACTAAGCATCATTTGAAAAATTGTGTCCCAAGCCGATCCCGAGCATTGGTCATATTTTAAAGGATCAGTGCTGGATGAAATAAACTTTTTTTAATGTGATCTAACACAAACTTTAACTGAGATGCTCATTTTTAGTCAGCACCAAAACTCAGCTGACATAGCAAATGTCGCCAGTAGCAGCTCATATTACCTGTTGCTACATGACGTTAATTCTGCGATTAGCTTGATGACAGGCCAAAATTAAGTTGTTGTCAGGTTGATGTGCTTTCTGCAAGCCGGTGTCCATACTCATACTCATCATTTGTGAGGGACAAATCTCCACAATGTAAATGCTGTACAACTGTGAGTTTTTCTGTAGTTTAAAAATTCCAGCAAAATGATACACACCCTCACATCAATATCAGGAGTCATAATCAGTTACATTTCCATTCTCATCATATAAATGGCTTCAATTTGGATAAATTAGTGTTTGTGAAAAATAAGGTGTGCTGTAGTCAGATAGCTATGCCTGTTAGTTCAGTGTGTCAGATACATATTTATTCAAAACTGCCCATTTTCTGCTGCTTTGTAAATAAAATTAATGGACTGTCGACCATGCTTATGCTAACAGGTGTTCCTTTTGTCAAGTTTTATTCTGCCCACCTCATTCATATCAATAAAGGAAGGATAAATAACAGGAGCACTCCTCTGGATAACGCGGTAGAGTTCAACACTACCACAAATGACACCCTCCAAAATAACCTTACAGATGAATCGGCACCTCTATTAAATAGTTTCAAGAAAATCTGAATATAATAATCTTCAGGAAGGTAGGATTTATTGCAGGCCCATTAAAAGAGTACAACAGTTTTAGCTCGGTGTACCAAATAAACTGGCAACCCAGTGTCAATGTGACCCTGTTCTGATATACTATTTATAATAATCAGTCTCGATTTCTATATGCTAATCTTTACGTGCCATTTGTAATAGGCAGGAGTCAGACAGTATGATTCCTATGCCGTTAATGTAACAGCCTGCTCTGCTAACCTCATTTGCAGGAACCTCATTCTCTTTAATGTGGTGGTGCCCTGCAGAAATGGGGTCTAGCTCATAAAATCTAAGGTTTACAGGGTGACTCTGAAATTGAGCATAACACAGCTCAGTACAGTCATGATCTACTCCTCTGTTGAGCCTATGTGTGAGCAGAGGGCATAATAAGACATTTGATCAGTTATTATACCACATCTTTAGCATGGTCAAATGACAGCATGCCAGGCTCTTCATTGAGAAGTTTATTCTGGTGCTGTTGTCCTGGAGGTGAGGAAGGTTTTTCTGTGAAGGAGGCTAATGACATTAGTTGACAGATCAGGTGCCAGCCTGAACAAGCCAAACAGTAAAAACGACAGGAAATCAGTCATGCTATTACCTAATCAGAGTTCTCTTTATCATGGAAAGAAAAAAGAACACAGGGGGGGAAAAAAATCAACCTTTTTCTGTGCTTGCATAAACACAGCTATTATCCAGGTAAATAATTATTCACAGTGTGTGTGAATGTTGATTACAGCTTCCCCCTGTTGTGTGTAATGGGAGGGAGACATTCACTCATCAAATATGGATGAAATGGATGTTGATGCTTTCCATCATGGCACTTAATCATGGCCTTCAGTAAACACTAAGGGCAGGCGGGATGTTATTGGCAACTGTAACTGCTTGGTAGGGCACGTAAAACTGGCTAGTTTGCCTGAGCAGTGTGAGGAGATGGTGGCAAGTGATGGTGTTGAGAAACCCAAAGCTGGATATGGACGCACTCTTTTAACAGTCATGTATGGTTCATGACAAACTTTGTAGTGTGTTAAACAGTTCTCGGTACATCACAAAATGTAAAATCTAAACAAAACCTTGTCCACAATAATTTCAAGGAGAGAAAAAAATATACACTTGGTTTTTGTTCATGCATAATGCTTCTACAGGCTGCAACGGTGGTGAAAAAGCCGACCTCAAGTGACAGTTGTGTGTGCATTTGTCCATATGCAGCACTGTCACCCCATGCAGACGGGGCTGGGCACAATGGCACTTACAGGACTACAATCTCCTTACTTAGCAATATGTTTATCACCCTGCCATAGATTTCCTCTCAAGCTGAATGATGAGCTGGAGCCAGCTGCAAACAGGCACACACCCAATTACTCCACAAGTTTAGCATGCAGGACTCATCGACCCACAGAGCACGGACAAACACAATCCACAGACAAGGAAGAAGGGAAAAAAAAGTATCACCAGAGCAACTAACCCCTTGATCTGCTCTTGATCTTTGCTTGTCTTCAAAAGACAGGATCACTTTCAGGCTAAGGTCAGAAAGTAAAAGCAAGGGACCTATGGGGAGAGCGGATGAGTTTTACCCTTCAACCTCAAGATAAGATCAAGTTCAGGCAGAGGATAAATTGGCAAGTAGAAGGGAACACAGGAAATGAGGGTTATTTTCGATCACAAGTAAACATGAACAGAAAACTTGCCTTAGTCTGGGCTGACGTATCAGATCCGACTTCCTCCAGCATACAGTATGCAAAGCTGCTAAAAACCTCAGGGTAACAGAGCTGCTCCACTGCCACATTAATATCCTCTATTCTCCAGTCTACAATCAAGGCAGTAAAATCCAGCAGAATAAAAAGAAATAAAAACCATAGTGTGAGACTGAATAATGTTGAGTCTATTGGAAACAAATATGTGGCTTGTTCCTGAGTAACCACAAAGTTTCCCTCTCATTCTATGCTTTCAAAAAGTAAACCAGGAGTAACGCATACAAAGAGCAGTCACGAGTAGCTAATTACTATGCAGGAACAACTAATGCTTGCTGAATGCAGTGGTGTTTATTTTAAAAAGCCATTACATAAGGTAATGAATACGCGTAGACTCTGGGGGCCAGCAGCTCAGCAAGCTCAGAGTTTACTCTGCTTTAAAAGGGTGCTGCTTGCATTTGGGCTCATTATAGGCTGTTCTGTAGTCGGGGTAAAAGTGGGTGATAGTAATTCAAGGATTTGTGATGTACAGACTGAATTAGGGCAGTGATTCATGAAGGATGTGCAGCAGAGTGCTGCAGAGAATATTTCAAATTCATTTCTGATTGAGAGGACTGACCTACAGTTTACCTGTGAGGAAAAGCTTTCAGCAGGAATGGACCACATGGCTGTTTTTTTGTATTGCATTTGATAAGCTTTTGAAGGCCAGGTCTCAGAGTGGGCCTATGCAAGTGCGTGAATCACTTCTATTTGCTTCTTTGAGCTGAACTTTGTAAATCTGCATGAATATCATGGTTCAAAATACTTAGCATCATGTCTGCCTGCCTTAGTCTGCAATCAGTTGTCTATGACAGTCAGAGACAAAAATGTCTGCCCAAGGTGGTGCTGCGACTAATACTACAGCCGTAGAAAAGGCAGGCACCCTGTGAAAAGGTGAAAAATAGGAAGGAGGGTGGAGGTGTATGGGACTGGAGCTTGGCCTTAGCATGGCTGCCACGTTCACTACTCTGACAACTAATTTGCCCTAACATTTCAGCAAAAAGGTCAGACAACCTTCTGCCCAAGTTTATGAATAGTGTATAGGGGCTCTGTCTGACAGAGAGCAGAAACAGCGAATAAGGCAGGTAGAAGGTCTCTTCATTGACTTAGCTTAGAGAGAGGATGGAGGCTGCTCTTGTCAGTGTCCAGATGGGAAGCGCTCTGTATCCTCGAAGTCAGGGGTGGAGTTCTGACCTTATTTAACTGGACCACTTGCTTAAGGCATTGAATTGTACAGCTCACACTCTCCAGTGGCTGCAGATTTCACAATAGAACCTTTGACAGTAGTAAAGAATTAAATGGTAAAACACACACATAAAAACAATTCCTCGATTGTAATAAATTCTCCCTGCATGCAGAAGCAATACCCTCAGGCAGATTACAGCTATGCCTTTGGTCTCCTAGGATGTAAATAAATGCACTTTCACACACTTCTCTATTTTCATATGTTTAGGGAAGTAAGGTCACAGCACATTCAGAGACTTCTTCTACTTGAAGTTGTGGCTCTGACAGTAGCGGAAGTGCACTTCCAACTGAAGAGGCGGTGGCTAGGCTCAATCTAAACAGCTGGCAGTGCTATCCACCTACACTGGTGCTGAGAGAAGGAGATATGGACAAAAAGAGGAAACAGGACAGCACTGGGTAAAAAATCTCCAGATGAAGGCAAACAATATTGACTTAGATGACAAACTACAAAATGAGAGCCCCTCTCCTTCTGCCCATGTGAGATTATTCAAAACCGACAAAGCAGGGGAGCTGTGAGGAAAGCCTCACTGAACTGAGAAATAGTTAACACTCTTAAATAAAATGTTTACTACCACACTGCACAAAATAATTCCTTTGAGAAAGAGCACACACCCATGCATAAACAGGTTCACATTTAGGGTACACTACAGACTCTGCACACAAAGATAAAAGATTGATGTTTCTTGTTCGTCCTCCCACATGCTTCCCCTTAAACCATCTCCTGAGCCACTCACAGGTCACAAGGCCCCAAGGTTACTCTTACCAGCCATTCAGATCATGGTCCACACAAAAACAACCAATTCCCAGAATGCTTTCTGTCCAGATGGGCCGATCCAGCGACACTTGTTCAATTAAAGGCATCAGGGGAGACCTAACCACTTCATTATCTGCAAGCTGGTCCCACATTGATCAGCCTGTCTGTGACCACTCACAGCCTGTGTGACAGCTTAATCTGGGCGCTGCACATTCACAAACACTATCTTACACACACACACACACACACACACACTCTCACACACGCACAAAGACACCCACCCACAGATTCACATGCTCAAAGTGATGTGGATATACTCTGGATTCTCCACAGGTGTGAGCATGTTTATTCGTTGGTCTCAAGTCAGCTAAAGAAGACACAGCAAAAAGAAGAAGGAAGAGGTACTGGGGGATTGGATCGGTTTCATTCATTGCCAGCTGTCAAGCCATGAAAACAAATGGTTGTCTTTCTTTCAGTTTCCTGGTGAAACCTGAAGAAACCAAATTGCTAGGATAGATTTAAAGGCCCAATCTGGAGAACAAGCTTAGCGGCCACCTGTGGCACCAGGATTGGCACACCATTTGCTTTCTACATGTTCATTTTGCAGGACCGATGACTCAAACAGTCCTGGAAATAAAACTGCCTCTTGTTGTTGATACAAGGAGTTATATCTGAATTTCAAGTAGACATCGTATCAAATATACAGTAATAGTTATATAAATTGTTATAGTGGGTCGAAAGAAAATAGCAGAGAATGTATTTGAATGAATATTTGGACCTCTAAACATCCAAAGCAATACAGGGCATATTCTGCAAGACCAAGTAGTTGGTGAGATCGCCCACGTCAGATTCAAAGCCAAAAGCTATAGGGGTGCTGTATGTGTTTGCTGATGCCCTATCACAACAACTGGTACATCCACAGGGGCTGCGTACTCATATATATTCAACAGCGGTCCCTGCAGACCTCACCACCCCAAAGACAAACACACACACACACACACACACACACACACACACACACACACACACACACACACACACACACACACACACAGAGAGAGAGAGAGAGAGAGAGAGAGAGAGAGAGAGAGAGAGAGAGAGAGAGAGAGAGAGAGAGAGAGAGAGAGAGAGAGAGAGAGAGAGAGAGAGAGGGCGAGAGTGATCACATGGTGTATAATAACAATTTGCGTATGACACTGGCTTAGTTGACAAAATGAAACCGTGGCCGAGCTGAACTGTCATTAACAGTGAATCCTAGTGAAGTATCTAGGCCACGTCTCCTTCCATTGAAACAGTCTGCTGGTTTGATGCCTCAGCTCTTGAAATTTCCCCCAACTGCTCCTCTTCCTCACTCCCTTGTCTCTTATTTTCCTGTTCTTATGCATCGATTTCTTGTCCTCTTTTCACTCCTTGCCTTGGCTTCTTGACCCTCGTCTCCTGCTCACCTGTCCTCACTTTACTTTCATTTGTACTTCCTCCCCGCTAATGATCGCATGCTGCGATAGCCAGGAGGCCAGGCCTAAGCCAACCCACCAAGGGAGCACTGAGGGTCTGTGGCATGAAAGCTCCTCCTCTCCGGCCCTCAGAGAATTGGACAGGCGACAGATAAATAAATAAGAGCTGAGGGAGTGGGGCTTTGTGGCAGCTGCTGCACAAATTTATGGTGTTTCTGATAACAAGTCACCATCGTGGTTAGGCCTCACTGACAGTGGGGAAAGAAAAAAAGAAAAAATCGTGGAGCCCTGTCGGCAGGGATAGCATAGAAGGGACAGTTCAACTATTTATTTTTCTCAGAGATGACTGTTTTGTTTATCACAAACTAGTCTGTAACAGGACGCAGAAGGCCACAAAAAACAGGGTTTTACATGAGAATCCTTAGTTGAACAAACCCAGTGAAACTTTAAAATGAAGACTTCCAGTGTTCACATTGGTTCACAATGAAGACAGAGAAAGAGATAGAGTGTGCTTATAATTATTACCACAACACTTTTAATGTGTGCTGCAGTGTAAAAGTAATGATCAAATTTCAAACTGTGAGTAAAATGACATGGCAAGACAGTGGCCGTTTCCATTTATACTGACTAATAAAGGTCGATTTTATAAAGGAGAAAAAAACACTCCTAATCACCAAAAGTGAAGTGGTGACTTTGCAGGTTCGAGTTTGGAGCTGTTGCTGTAGTCAAAAGTTAGAATAAATTGTTGTCTTGAATCTTAGACCACAAAATCCTGGGCTTATGTCAAATTGTCAACAAAAACTACTTATCCACTTACGCAAAATGAAGTGGAGAAGCTTTTTCAATCAATCTCTGAGATAGACACCATGCACTTTAATATTAGAGCCGGAATTAATGAGGCAAACATGCATCTGGATTCTTAACACAAACACTTTGTCAGCTTGAGCCTAAAGATATTTTGAGGATTTAGGAGATGTGACTGTTTTCACAATTTTTCTAATTTTTATACGGTTGAAATACTTTTATTCTGCTTGTCAGTCAAGTGCTTTTAGCCCCTGCAGTACCATTATGAACAAAAGCTCACAAATCTTTATGTAGGTGGTCTATGAGGAGCCCAAGTTTCAGACTGACAGATTTGGTGTGATGTTTGTCATTTTAAAGGATTACAGAGATTTTTTTTGGTTTAGATGGTCATTTGTCTTTTCCAAACACCTAAAGATTCACAGGAAACAAACACTTAAAAGCCTACATTCTAATGTCAGTGCTGAAAATAAAGAAATATTTTTATTTCAAATGTGCATTTTTGGCTAATAGTTGTTATATTATGCAAGATGTGTTTGGATTCCAATGTGTAGACATCACAGATCAGGCTTTGAGGAATGCATGTGGAGGTCAATGTTCTCTGTGTGTGTTCAATGTTGTGAAATTTTATTTATATCCTGCTCATCCACAGGAGAGGTCAAAGGCCAGGATCAGCTTCAGTGCAGCAATATCTCAGTTGGTTTGACTGAATTCAAATCACTGCATAATTTTCTTGACAGAAAGCAATGCTTTAATTTACAGTGATGCTCCAATGAGATAGCAGTTACATGCCATAGCTGCCTCCTTCAAAACTCAGCATTCACAGTGACCAATGTCATGTACCTTCCCTTTGAATAATAGAGAAATAGAGTATTCACAGTGACCAATGTCATGTACCTTCCCTTTGAATAATAGAGAAATAGAGTATTCACAGTGACCAATGTCATGTACCTAAATAGAGTATTCACAGTGACCAATGTCATGTACCTAAATAGAGTATTCACAGTGACCAATGTCATGTATCTTCCCTTTGAACAAGAGAGGAAACACGCATGAACTGATTGGTGTTTGAAGGTTCAGGTCAAATCAAACCAACAAATTAAACTTGAAAAGTAAAAGGTGGTGGAACAAAAAAAACACAACAAACAAAATAAACAAGGCAATGACGAGAAATAGCCAGTGCAAAAAGAAAAATAAGCATGTACAAAGAGCAAGATGGTGACTGCAAAAGAAGGCAATAAGAAAGCAAGCCAAAACAGATGGGAGATGGAGAAACAAAAAGGAGGATGGAGCAATAGAAAAATACATTCTCCAATCTACCCTACTTAAATCCCAAAAGAATATCATTTTACATTCAACCGGAGGGAGGTCCTCAGTGGCAAAACAAGCTCACTCAAGTGTTACTATTTTCCCATTATGAAATTGAGGGAGGGATGAGGAGAGAATAGCTCTATTCCCCATTTCCCTTCTTTTATTGGTCACTCATTCATCTCACCGGCCTATTGATCTCAATTTTACCAGACCATTTCTCTCTGCACTGCCTCAGTGCCACAAACAGCCCTTCATATATAATTGTAGATCGGCTAAATGAATGTTGGACAACAAATAAAGGCCAGACCCCAAACAAGACAGTCAAAACAAACATCCACCTGGTGAATGCATCAGACTGAAAAACCTGTTTGATTTGGACTGAGAAAAGACTCTGGCAGTGAATTTGTACAACAAGGCGGTATTAGACATCAGAGGGGCTGGGCCTGAGACAAGCCTGAGTGATGGGCAAACACACATCAGCATACATGCATGCATCACTGATGTTAACACTTCAAAATAACTGCAAAGTCTGTCTTCTGAGGAACCCATTTCCACACAAAAAAAATCACATACACACACCTACGACAAAGAAAAATGTGCCAGTAACCACTTTCCTCAACCTTCTGGCTTGGCAGCAGGATGGAAGTGAGAGTGAGTGCGAGTGCTTTTATTTTCTTTGCACTGGCTGTCGGCTGGGGGACGGCCAGGAGATGGACTTTTCACTGGGCTCTGCCCAAATGCAATCTCTCACAGTGTCACCTGGCCAGCAAGGACTCTTAGCTTTGCAGTCAGTGGCATTTTATGGCATAATTGAATTCAGAAAAGGGTGCAGGTACACAACAGGAATGTTCTAACTCTGAAATGGAAATAATGGCAAGTTTGGTAAGAGAGAAAAAACGTATGAGGCAGTGACATTTGACAAATCTCGCTATGTGACAGTGGGTGGAAAATAGGAATGTATCAATCAGTATAAATGTCTTCTAATAAATGTCTAAATGATACTTCTCAATACCAATATATGACAAAACCCATCCTGACATGAGCCTCAAATCATGCTGCATTTTGATGTCTCTCTTTGAATGTGGTCAATCAGTGTTTCCCACACGTTCATTTATTTGTGGCGGCCCGCCACGAATAAATTTTAGCCGCCACAAATACATTTTTCGGCTTTTGACTCGACCTCGCCTCCGGACTGTTTGCTTTGAGAATGTCGCGTGTCGTTACAATTCTGGCGCATTGGGTGGCGGTATGCATTGTAAAGGCTCCTACACATGATCAGCGGTAAAAACGCTTTGCGCCGGCTGTCCCATTGTTTCCCTATGGAGAGAGCTCTGGCGCCCGACAAAGCGGCACCGCTACACTTGGCGTTGCGCACCACTCGGATCTGCCGTTTACCGCTACGTTCAAACTTCAAATTAGTTGAACTTTGACCTCGTTTGCCGCTGACCTTTCAAAGCGCAACCAATAAGATAACAGCTCCAGGCAGCGTTTACGAACTACTGTTAAGCTAGATACAATGCTAACGTTAGCTTAGCTGTTTGTGTACGTTCACGTAGTAGTAGTAGTAGTAGTAGTCGCTATTCCAGGCAGACGCAGTAGTCATTGTGTCTGCCTGGAATAGCGACTACTACTACTACTACTACTACGCTACTGCAAGGGCCTTTTTTTGCGACAAACTCAGATACATTGTGTGTAATAATTTACAAACAACGATTAGCTTTCCGGAGTGAAAGGAAGTGAATTGCTCGCACTTGTTGATGACGTATACCTGAGCTCCGCCGCCTCCGCTCAGCGCCTCTGCGCCCTACCTGGCGGTGAGCGAAGAGCAAATTTCTCATCATGTGAAGGCCCCTTAACGCTGCCTATAAATTAATAAGACGCAGAAGAAAAAGTTGTGGTGGAAGAGGCCTGGCTCGAACGACGAAGGTAAGACGTGCCAGTACAAAGTGGTCAAATAAGCCCAAAAGTGGTCCGAACAACTCTAACTCATTATGTTATATCAGCCTGTGTCTGTATCATACCTGGAAGCTGAGACATGTGCAGAGACATTAACTGTTGGTGTATGTTAGCCAACAGGCATCAGAGCTGCTGCCGTAATCTTAATCTCTGCTCATTAGTAATTAACTTGGATGTTCACTCCTTTACACAGATGAGTATAGAAAAATATTTTCTAAAGAATGTTTTTTGCCCTATAGAGAAGACAACAGCAAAACACAGGGTCAGTGGTTTTGACCCTGAGTGGCTAAACATGCCTCAATTTAAATCCTGGCTGTATCACACTATGTATATCTATTAATGTTATCCAACTTCACCTGTTATTCTAATCTTGTACTAACTGTACTATCCGTCTTGTACAGTACTTTTACATAAGTGTAAAGATTGCCCTGGTAGGTTAATCGACTTTGTACATTAGTAACTCTTATGATAGTGTCATACATTCAGAGCCTCCAAAAGAACAAGGTCAAAGCTTTTTTAAGGACTTTCAATTGATGCCTGGAGTCTTCAGGTAATGCTATTGAATATATTTTAATACGTGGGCAAATAAATGTCTTGATCACATTTCATAACTGTAAAAACAAGTTATAATCTAAATGTCACAATGTTAAAACGCACAATGTGGGCAGCAGTAACTCAACCTGGGTGCACTTATTATCCCTTTGTATTCTCTTTACCAGTCCACTCAATATAGGCCTTAAATAACCCAGTAAAGCTGTATTTCACTGCCTCCTACAGAGGCATTTAGCCAGCAAGCACCTTAGATACAAGCTATACATTTATCTTCCAAAGAGGGAAGAAACAGGTGATCAAGACGAAAAAGAGAGGACAGAGGAAATGTTGGGGAGAATTGGATTAGGGAGATGAAGAGATGTCAAGAGTCACAATGGGTGGCAGGAAGGGAAAACAAAATGGGAGATTGATAAGACAGGGATAAAGCTAAAGACAGGTGTAGGGATAAGAGAACAGGAAAAAATCATAGAGTGATAGCTGTTGAGGGATTGAAAAGAGAGGAGGATCACTAAGACTGTATCCCTGACTGGACATAAATTAGTTGGTGAACACAACCAAAGGAAAGAAGAGGCAAAATAAACTCCAAATACCCAGTAACCCCAACATCCTTTGGGAAATGCTTAAAAAACATAGTCTTTTTTGCTATTTTACAAGCAACAAAAGGCACAGAGGTGCACGACAAATTTTCATTTTAGTACACAGGAGAAAGAAGTACTTTGAAGAAAGCTTTGAAATCCCTTCCAAAGCTCATTGCAGTATGTCAGTGTAATTCAGTAGAAGTACTGAAGTTATGTCTTGTGTGTGGGTAGGTAGAGGGAAAACAGTCGACTACAAGGGAATGATTTCAAAAAAGTTATGAGGAATATGCTAAAAACAGTGGTGTTGGTCTGTCAGTTCAAAGCATGTTAAGAATGCTGCAACCTTTCAGCTACTCGAAATAGAAAAGATCAAATGAGTCAAAAGAATTTAACTAACTTGGGAACAAACAAAGTGACAAAGTCCTAATATTGAAAAGCATCATAAGTCAAAAACATACTGCATGTACGAAGCATCAGATAGAAGTTTAACAAGGTAATATGTAGCCATTTAAAAGTTTTGCTGCACTGTACTCATCTGCAAATGCAACAGTAAACAAAAACTCAAACACAACACAAACACACCAACACTACACAACACCACAGCTCCAGGCCACGGATTGTCCGATCCATTTCTCTTTCCATCACAGCAAACAGTATTGCCTGTGGCCACGCATGTTGACACTGAAGCATCTGGAGCTGCTCACAAGTGGACGCCCACTCCATCCCTTTAGACTTTGTTATCGCAAAGCAGAAAAATAGAAAGAGAGAGAAGAGTGAGAGCTGAGTGGGGTGAAATTAACGCCTTGTGAGAGCATGCATGGCTGGACTTTGGCTCCTCTAGGACCTGGGATGCTTAATCTCACTGGAACATCTGGCAGAGGCTGGGCAGGCAGGGGCGACATGAAGGCATCCTACTGTCCAAAGGCTCTTGAGCAATTTCAGAGCTAAAGAAAGACACCATTCAGTTGTGTTCCACCCTTCCCCTCCTTGGTCAATTTTCCTCTTCCAACGAGGTTACCGTGTGCATGTGTGTTTGTTTGTTTGCAGCCTATTCTTTTCAAGTGCTTGTGAGTAAAAAGCTAGCCAGCAATCTTCCACAATCGATTGCTTTGTTTGAACACTGCAAATCTCTTGTGCATTCAATGAAAAACGCAGAGTTAAGCTTTATCGATTGTACATAATGAACAAATAGCGTTGTTATGCTATGCTGTTATATAAATAAATGCCCATCATTCTCAATTGCTATTTCAATGTATCATTTTTTGGCAAGATCAAAATAGTTTTCATCACCCAGGTGGTCAGCGTTTTAGCCAGTGGTATTCGAAATAACAGCAATGGAATTTGAATAAGGATCATGTACGAGCATCATTTGTTCCAGAAAAAAATAATCTAGGTTAATACCGCAATGACATCAGTACATTTAATATTTGCTTTACTCCGTTTTGTCCTTCTGTTGCCTTGACGCACATGTATTTACAAAAAAATTCAAGTTTTTGGTCTATGACTTTATCTTATTTCTCTTGAGCAAATAAGAACAAAATCCATAATCTGGTTTGGATGATCCAAAGTAATCTCCTATAACTACCTACAGGCCCCACTCAAATCTATAATCCTGTATCTCTACATCAAACTCAATTTTTTACTCTGGGGGAAAGAAAAAAATGTTATTGCCCTCACCCAAGGGTGAGATTAAGATAGAGGTCTGCGTGGCTCAGAGAGAAAAGATCATTAGCCTTGATCAGATTGATTAAGATCAGCGTGGGTAGCTCAGAACATCCCTCACCCAAACAATGCATCAGGTCACAAAATCTATCAGCCAGTCTCAGAGGCCAGCCACACTGATCACGCTTGGGTTTGATCTGTTACTGGCCACTTGTGTATGAGCCGTTTTTCTCTCAGCCATTTTCATGGTCAGGGTCATGGTCTGTCAGACCATCAGTTGAAGGAAAATTAAAAATGGCTAGCCTTCAACATCTAAATGAACAGCGTGCAATTTTACGTCCTCAGCAGTATATTTTTTCTTCAGTTTTTCTTTTTGTAACAATTTCTTAAACAGGGATAGTCAGCTGACCACACACACAGGCTTATTTCAGAAATTCTGTTTCACATTTATATAGTTACATACGTCTAAAAAACACTATTCATAACACTGCAGTCTCTTTGTCAACCACTCAGCACCAACACAACCTGATTCCGCAAGGTGCACAATGCCTAGCACAAGGGCACCCAGTAAGCAGTTTGCATTTCCCACATTAACTGCTAGGTAACTACTACCTTCAGCTTTAGCATTACTTCTTTATTAGCCTCTACAGGAACACCACTGCACCAGGCAATGCTGTAAACTGGTGCTATACATACATACAAACATACATACATACAACTATACATCACACATGCAGTCCTGCTGAGAAAGGTCATGCTTGGCTATCAGTCCACAGAAGGCAATGCGTGGCTGGCTCACCGGTAAAAACAGGTCAGTGTCGCAGGCAGATCATCAATCGAGGCCCAACAGAGTAAGAGCGTGGGCCACCAGCCCCCATTCCAGGGACAACAACCTCCCCAGGGCTTTCAACATCTCTCTGCATCATCAATCTCAACCAACCTTTGAACACATGGTCAGCAACACTAATTAGACCAAATACGTACAAAGGGAAACCCTAAAAATAGGGGGAAAGAGTGCGGCAGCACTCTGTGGGTTTGGATCAGAGACAATGAGCCATTAAGTAAATCTATCGAGCTGTCTTCCTGATACACAACACACTGGGAACAGAGGGCATAACATCTTGTTTTTAATTAAATTACATGGCTTTACAGAGCACACATGAATAGAGATGTTAACATTTACATTTTAGGGATTTTTTTCCCATAAAACACAAATTTTGACCCTGAAGTTTATTTTGAGTAAAAAAAAAACTCCAAAGAGCTTTCTAATTCTTTAAAAACCCTCAGGATCTTACATATTAGAGTTATGGTGTTGCTGGAGAAAACACCTAGACCTCTGCACAAGGAGAGGTGTTCCCCTCTCAGAATGCAGGGAGCCCACATACTTAATAGGAGGCTTAACCTATAATACATGCCCTTGCCTAGTGCAAGAGAAAATACCAGCAGAACATATTTCAAAAAAATCTGTAAGGAAACTGCTAGTGCTGAGCTAAAAGGTTAGGCCGGAGTGACGCTGCCTTGACATACCCAAACACAGACAACAGCAACAACAACATTTCGTACTTTGGTAAAAATCACTGTACATCTGTAGATGTGTTGGAGAGAGGTTTTACTTCCTTACTCTGATAAAAGTTAACAGAGGACCCCAGGGTCCCACAGGAGTTGACTATCCTCCCTTTGGTCTGTCAGAGTAAAATCACTCCTCTTCATCACCCTGCTCTGCTCTCTCTCTCTCTCTCTCTCTCTCTCTCTCTCTCTCTCTCTCTCTCTCTCTCTCTCTCTCTCTCTCTCTCTCTCTCTCTCTCTCTCTCTCTCTCTCTCTCTCTCTCTCTCTCTCTCTCTCTCTCTCTCTCTCTCTCAAAGCTTTCTCAGCCCTCCCCTCACTCTACATCAGTCTAGAGGGGCTACTCTGTCAGACAGAATTGTGCAATTGCCACCATTTATTCCTGTTGCCTGCCTCCCCCCTGACGTTTTCCCATCAAGGGCTTCAGCGGTACTGACATGGGTCCCGGCTGTAAGGATAGTGTCACACACATACACACACATACATACACACACAGAGTCATTACAGGTGGCTTGCATCTCTCATGGAAGAATGGAGAAAATGTCAGTTTCAGACAGTGTACAAGTACAGTCTACAGACCAAACACAGACCAGAATTCAATGAAACAACACTATGCAATATGCTTTTATATTTCCAATATGCAACAAGATAAACAACTCATGCTTGGTTAAAAAAAGAGAGAGAGAAATAAGTGCAGCATTAAAGTTTTCAGCTTAAAGAAAACCTGGAGCAAGGCTGTGTGATAGGTAATCCATCACCTCAAACTCAGCGAGGAGAAAAGGCAACTCCAAAACATGCAAACACACACACTCCAGATGCTAATTCACCTTTCGACACACAGATTCAAAAAAGCTTGTCACTGTCGATCAGAGTGTTTGACTTTACTGACAGACTCAACCAGAAGGTGAACCTCGTCCTGAACAGTGCACAGTGGAGACAGGCAGCAGCCTGCAGACAGACAAGCTAAAGATGATGTATCAACAAAGTCTACTACATCCAGCACTGGTTTAGTGCCTGGCCCAAGGGCTAATGCGCACCCTCAGGGCCCCCTGACTGGCAGCCTTCGTTAACCTTTTTAGAGATAGGACAGGAAAGAAAGCAAGAAGACAGCATCTCAAGACACCGTGTCATATCTTGTTAACTTTAACAAAACCTTGTTAACTTGAAACTGACTCAAGATTGCCAAGCTGCCTTGACATCTTTCCATTTTTTAAGTGCATGAATATATTCCAGGGTGAAATATTCAACCATATGCTTATACAGAGAGAGATAAACTGCAATCAAAACAAAATTTAAAAAAAAAGAAAAAAAAAGAAGATAAGATAAAATAAACAAGAAGTAAAACAGAGATCGTTTTGGCTGTGCATCCGTCACTTTTGTCTTATTCGAAGACTATAATTTAGGCCCCCTGGAAGTCACTTAAAACCGCAGTCCAAACTGACAATGCTCCTCCCCAGAGGGAGGGCACACAGCATTAACAAGTAGCCAGCATCAGCATCCATGGCAGCATTAAGGGAAGCCATCAGAGGGCCTGAGGAGGAAAGCATCAGTCTTACCTTCAACAGCATACTCTTCAGCTTCAGGGAAGGGTCCAAAGGGAATGCATGGAAAAGACAGACAAATACAGAAAGATCAGACCAATTAGATGTTACTTTGTCTTCAAATAAATGTCTTCCTATTTTTACTTCAAACTAAATTTCCATAAAATAAAATCTAAATAAAGACTGGCAATGAGGCCTGAGATGTTGGAGACTGACAGAAAAACTAAATACAAGTCTTATCCGCCAAATATATAATCTGATGTCTTTTTACTGTTGACTCTCTGAAAAGCCTGCAAGTGGCCCAATAGTTTCACAAACACACATATTACTCTGTTAAAGAAATGTACATTAAGTGTGTGAAGAATCCTAAACCACAATACTGTAACCATGCTAAATCCCTTAGGGAACAGGACGATTCAGTCAAAGATGATCCCCAACTGAGAGACACTGACTCTCACACATTTCTCTCTGGCTTAATGATAGAGTGAGGGGGAGTCGAAGAGATCAGGCTCCAGCAGGGCGCTTTACTTAAAAAAGCTACCCTACAGCAGCAGAGGCAATCTGTGATGCTAGAAAATAAATGCAGCTGCATGCCACTCCAGAAACCCCATGTTGGAAGATGAGGAGCTATCCAATAATGTAAAACAGCCTCCAGCTTGGCATGGCATCCCCATGGAGAGCTTGGCATTTTGATCTGCTGTTGTGGCTGCTGGGCCTGGGTCTTGGTGGGACACTGCTGTATTAAGTTGTAGCATGGTCAATGATATTTTAATGCAACACCACAATGCACTGGTTCAATGCGTTTGTCCAGTCCAATACTTCACTCAGAGCTTTATCAGCCACAGGCATTCTGTGGCACAGCAGCATCCAATTTACACAGAAGTATGAGGTCAAGCAAAGTGAAACTATTCTATATTCTACATTTTTTGGGGGGGGGTTAGGGTCATGTGCTGAGAAGCCTACATAGTAATTGCTTTGAGCATTCAGATTTGATGATAACAGTCAGTCTTCAAAAGGTCTGGAGTTTAAACGATATACAGGTAGGGCTGCTCAACTATGACTAAAGTCATAATCAGGATGATTTTTATCAGTGTTGAGGTCAAAGTTATTTAACAAAATTGCTGTTGTCCCCCTCAAAATGAAGTTCAGACACCAACCATGCAACATCAACTCAAAGTCAACTCAACTTAATCCCTCAAAGACATCCAAGCAAGACATTCTGACTCCTTCAGTTGAAGGATGCATCCCTACTGCCTGAACTGAGTTCAACGGGGACAAGGTGATGGTCACAAGTACTGCCATTTACCATAATAGCATCAACATAAAACTATAAAGATGAAGCCTCTTTTCAAGTATAGATAGTTTGGTTGCTTTGTGCATTTAAAGAGCAGAAAGGATACCAGCATGTAGACCAAAAGCCCTCCATGAATGACGGAGCACTTTCCCAGCTGAACCATGGGAACTGTTTGTCTGATGTACAGAAGTGGAGGTTTCTGTAGTCACTGGCCACATATGATCAGAGATGAGACGAGACAAGAGGCTCGTCTCATCTCTGATCATAGTCCATCATCCTTTCTTTCACTGTGCTCCCTTTATTCCCCCCCCCCCCCCCCCAAGCTGAAGCAAAGGATGTCTGATGTACAGTAGAGATTGTTTATATCATCACTGGCCATGACTCTGCCTTTGCCTCCACTCATCACTCAAAATAGTCTCTAATCCTTTCTTTCTTTGCTGTCTTTGTGTCTGTCAAAGCTCAACTTCATATAGTCTATCCTTCAGTTGCATGAGAGAAACATGGAGAGATACAAGAACAAAAACAAATGATCAAACACTGCAATTAATCTCTTGCACAGTTTGGATTTTGGTTTATTTTGATTAAATTCGTGAGGAACTGCACCCTCCTCAGACCATCCCAACTACTTTGATAGGCAGATAAATGGAAAGACCATTAACTCCTCACACTATGTTCTACTTAAAACCAAAGAGACATTTTCAAAGAGACAAAAATAAGAAAAACTGACAACTGTTCGAGACACAATTTCGAGACACATAAAAGTCAGACAATAAGATCAATAAGTTCAACCTCTAGCACTTCAATAAATCTTATTCAAGCTATAAAATGTTTTTTCTTGGTCATATTCCCCGTGTTGCACCTAGGAAGGCATTTCTTATCTCTTGAGAACATTAAGAATCGTCCCTCAAGAGGCCGCGTTAAAGGAAATGGAGAGCACCACTAATTGTTAAATCTATACTATTTCAAGGTTGACTTTTATTTGACAGATATTCCTTTTGAGCAAGCATTGTTTCACTGTGGGAATAGTTGTGAAATCTAGCCTTAGGGAAGAAACACGATTTCAGTCCAACACTTGGTGGGATATACCTCATCTCTCTAAGCTTGTCCCTTTTATCCCATTGATAGTTTCCAGTCATCTTTACCAGCCATTTATCCCAGAACTGTTTCCCATTAGGGTGTATCCCACATAGCCTCAGGCTTTCACCACCACTGGGATTCTAGTCTTTTCAATGCACTTTGTGATTCATGGTGGAATGTGGAGAACATTTTTTCAGAGGAAAATGCTCTAAAGCTTCAATATATGTGATGCCCCGGTGCAAAAATGGGGCCCGTTGCCAGGCTTAGAATCCCATCTGGGATAAAAAGAGGAAAACAAATTCTTTTTTCTAACCTTCTTCACCCAATCCAAGACCAAAAGAAATCTAAAAAGCTGAAATGTACACTAAACCCGCATTCAAATTGACAGCCAGTCAAATGTGACATTTCTTTCATATATCTCTAAATTAGTGTGCAGTACCTCCAGCAGCAAAAGAAAAATTAATCAAGGAGACAGTCACAGGGTATAAAAGAGAACAGAAATCAGACGTGGGCTGCAATTAAAATAAATAAAATAAATACCAAACTAAAATTCAGGAAGCAGTAGAGAAGCTGGATTTCTTCACCAATGAATCCCTGAGGGCTTTGGAGGCAAATGAGAGACTTTTCAAACCTAATCCTCACCAAGCTAACTAAAGGATTTACCGAGGGGAGAAAAGCATGCCTGCAATGAAAAACAACCCCCACCCCTTCACTATCCTCCCATTTCTTTGCACATGACAGAAAGACACAATTAACTGTTGGTGGGAGATGAAAAGGGCATGAAAAGGCATGAAGTAATATTGTCAATATTGCAGATACATTAGTTGTAAATATCCACAACAGTTCAAACATAATCACAACTTATTATGGTTGACAACTAATAACTGCAGAATAAATACTGCTAAAAAAGTATTTCTGAAATATATTTCAAAAGGTATACAATATGAGATATGGCTGCAAAATGAACTGTTAGGTGACCAATGAGCTATTCTCAAAGCCATTCTGCCAGTAAATATTCGGTCAGTTAATAAGAGATGCAGACTTAGAAATTGGCCAATGTGCATCCTGAGAGTCCATTTAGATTGCTGATTTCTTTTTAAAATAATCACCTACTACCTAATACTTTTCAGAATAATCTTCGCAGATAGAGTACTAAAACACAGCAACAAGTCATCACAGAGTTCAAGCTCAACATCACAGGAGGCAAGAAAGTGACTATATATATATATATTTCACTTGCACTGCTGAAGAACATGTAAATCATGCAAACAAGTTTGTACTAACAAGTCCTTGTTAGTCTTCATTATAACACCAACCAATTGCATGTTGGATATTTTATTTAGTGATGGCTACTTTACTACAAGGGCTCTTATTGACAATGATTTGAATTGATTCACAAAGGTCAACAATTGGTTTTTAAAATGTTGTTTCACAACGTAATGTTGATGGAAAGAAAAAGGCGGAACTCAACTGCGAGGCCCATGCAGACGACTGACACATGCTGGAGTTACAGTATCTTTTAATTCATCTTCAAAAAGGCAGCGGTTGCAAGCATTTTTTGATTAAATGACTAAATAATCGCCTTTGCGAGATGAACGTGAAGTATATTCTGAACTTTCAACACCGTCACTCAGAGACTAATGTTAGCAGAGCAGTGCAGCGATCAGGAGTAATAAACAAGACCGGCTGACCTACACATATTGTAGCACGAAACAACTTAAGCCAACTGAGGTGAGGAAAATAACTCGGTGCTCAGTCTGTTTCACCTCAAAAAGCCTGCACCCGCACACATCTTTTCCCTGGAGTTCACAGTGCAGCAGAGCGACTGCTCTCTACTGCTGGAGATATAATGTTATAACACAGCAGAATCCTCTCCTTCATATTATTATTTACATACAGGCCGGAGACTGTAAGATTAACACCCCTATTTTTTTGAGGCAGCTAGTAAAACTATATTGTACCTTGAGGGTAGCTGTGATACTGCTAAATGTTGTTAAACTTATTACAATGTGAATATATTGTAACTCTACTCATATCCTCTGTATTATGATGATATGTACAATGAATATGGTACCAGTGTAGTACCGTATGTACTCAAGTGCATATGGACCATAGCCAATTTTTAATTCGACATATTATCAAAAAATATATATATTAAGCATGCGGTGAGGTATTTGCTTCACAAACAGTTCTTTGTTTCCCTTACATACAAAGCACTAGTTTAAGTACTACTTATGATATAGATGTTGCAACGAGGTGAGAGTGGCATTTTGTTGTGTAATGGACAAAACAACAACATCTGGCAGTCTAATGCAAACCAATGCAACAACACTGGAATGGAACTCGTGAAGTTAATATTGAGTTATTGTGGAGACAGTGATAAAACAGGCTGAACTCTGTAGTAATTGAATAAAGTGTATTTTAACATGAACTGTATATAGTATGGTAAAATTAAATTATACTACTAATACTAATTCAACTGGGCCTTCATATATTTAGTATTTCTGCTGTAGATCTCAAAAACTTTACATTTATTTGGCCACTAAGCATCTACACTTGTAAATACACTGCCCTTAAAGTGGGTAGCTTCACTAATGTTTCCTTTTTTCCAGTTGCAGTTTACTCACACTGTGTTTTGTAGCTCAAATGTGGCACAAAGCAAATACATACAGCAACAGAGTGGATATTGGAGTAGCACACAGTACAACATTTTCTTTGTATCCACCACAGGTTAGCACATTACCCAAACAATGCTGGATGAGAGTGGGCTGCTTTCGGTTTCTGGGCAAAAGCTGGCAACAAAGAGGCCTCACAGCGCTGCAAACAACACTGGCTCTACTGCTGTCTTTGGTATATGTCGTATTCTACAGAATCAACTACAGCAGCGCAAAAAAGTGATACTTCAAATGCAAACAATTATTCACTCTCCTTGCACTGGAAAGTCTGTTATTTTGATTCCCGGAGTGTCATTCAGAGAAGTGAGATTCAAAAAGGCGAGAGGGGAGAGAAAAACCCTTTCCATGCAAGGCTACTTGACATGACTTCAGAGAGGCACTGAGGAAAAGAAATGACAACATTAGTGAATAACGGAGACAGAGTAAGTGGAGAGAAGACAGGCAGATGGAGAGAAACGTGTGCACACACACACACACAAACTCCCTAAACCCATTTTCTTCCCTCTTTACATTCTAATCAGAGGGAAGCTTTGTCCTGAACTCTCCCACATTGTCAAAAACTTTCTCTGAGTGACAAGCTAATCCACAAGACATGGCCTTTGCAGATTTCACACCAAATCTTGACAGCAAAACACAAAACTTCTACCCGACAAATGTGCAAATATAGTAAGGGATTTCTAATCCTCATAAAGAAAAAGATAAACCAATTGACTGATTTATCTAGCAACAACACAACATATACAGTATTTCCCATTAAATACAGGATGTCAGGAAGGGAAAAAGAGAGCACAGGGGTCAAATGGAAAGGATTAGAGAGATGTAAGATCAAACAAATGTAGAGTTTTACTTCACTGAACAGTAAGAGCTGTTTTCCATTTCAGGCGTACTTTACAAGTCCTGCATTAAAGCAATATTTGAAATTATGGTCTAACCCACCTGTTACAAAGTAATGTCAACTGATTTCTGCATTGGAAATGCCTGAAATCACCTCAAATAAAGAGATATTTTTCACTTTTCACTTTTTTTAATCCCAGTTTTCATTAAATAAAAGTCACTATGATTCCTATGTGGATATTTTATGCATACATAAATATTAGGAGTATGTTCTGTCATTTCGTGTCAATTTCTTATAGTTGAATTAGTTTTTGTGCATTTTTTAACAGTCATTGCAGTTCATCTTGCCTGGAGGGAAACTGAAGGCAGCTAAGGGCGTAATGTTTCTGGCCTGACTTGTTTTTTAAAGGTTTTAACGGTGCAGATCATGAAATTTGGAAAGGATTTAACTCACTTCATTTCACTCTATTCTCTATAAGATCTGTAGCTGTCTTCCACTACGTATTTGGTTGAAGATCTGGATACCAATTTCAGATGTAACATTTCTAAACATTTTCCATTATTAATATAAATTTAGAGAATTGTGAGGTATGCACTCAAATTGCTGTGGTATATCTATAGAACTTGCAGCAAAGAGAGATGAAGAGTGTAACCTCACGCACTGCTGATTCATAAAGCGAAAGCAGGTTTCAGAAGGTCATCAGGGAGAGGTCATAACTTGAGAAATGAATGGCAGTGCACTTCTTCTGCCAATGTCATCACACAACTGAGAGTTAAAGTTGGAGGATGGGGTAAAGGCAATGGTTGACATATCAGGGCCCTCAGACAAGGTTCAACAAGGACAAGGTGAGACAGAAATAAAGATAAAGTGAGACAGGAAGAAACTTCTAGATAAATTACAGATTGAGCTGGAGAGTTTAAAAAAAAACCTTCCTCTGGAGTGGGCAACATCAGATACTAAAATGATTCATGGCTCATCTTTAATGTGCGGTTCATTGATTCAAAAAAAGCTATAAAAGAAATAAATAACAAGAATAACAGTAAGTATTTATATTAATCTTAATAACAATCATCATAATAAATCACAATAAAGCCATTTTACCATACCTTGTGAGAAGACAGGCTTAAAGGAATGTGAGTGTAGCAGTTGGATTATTTCAGTCTGTTTTTATGAGAAAACAGCACTGATGTGTTTCAGCAGGGGAGAGCAAAACAGAACCAATTCCAAACTGTTGAAATGAGATGTACGCTAATTAGGAAGAGATGATCGCTTGTCTAATAGGAGCCGACTGGGGAGAGCAAGAAGCGAGAGGAAGCAAAAAGACAGTAAAGGAAGACAATTTGTTGATGCTCAAAAAGATATGAGTGTGGAAGGGCGGAGGAGCTTTCAGAAACATCAGATTATACATCCCAATCTGTTGTGCAAAGAGCAGCAATAAAAAGGTTTGCAAGGTCAGATCTAGCTTGTTTCAAAAGCAACCTAAATAAAAAGACAATAGATGTTCTAATAAAGTTTCTAAGGTGACTGGATTTAAACTGATCATTCCCATTCAACTTCCATTTCCTCCTATAGGTGCCAGGTGACAGGAAGCAAAGTGTAACATAACACAGCGCTAATATAAAAACACTCCACTGAGGCACAATGATAAATTGAAAAAGAAACTTTGACTAAATCAAACAAAGGCTTCATGTTTGCTGTGATGGATTATCTAGCTCCGTCTATTTTCAAGCCTGTGGAACTTGTTTTTCACAATATACATGGATGGATGGCAGTAAATGGCTTCTTATGAAGTGAAGAAAATGAGCCCTGATATCTCTAGTGTTGCTGACTGTGTGCAGACAGTAAAAGGGAGCAAGAAGACCACTGACAAAACTACAGTGATTATCCTTCACAGATTAAATGCACTGCACCTGCATGCAGAGTGATCTTAGGAATACTATTAAAATGCTAACAACATTATACAAAACGAAGATTTTAAACCAGAAGAAAATGGTAGGCACTTCATAATTCACATATTTCCTTTCTGTGTGTGTGTGTGTGTGTGTGTGTGTGTGTGTGTGTGTGTGTGTGTGTGTGTGTGTGTGTGTGTGTGTGTGTGTGTGGGTAGGTGTGAAGGCGGAGAATGAGTGTATCTTTCACCAATCAAGCATTGGCCTGTCTTCGCTGCCGTCCTGCCATTAGGGCTCTCCAGCCTAGCGGACTTAATGACATTTGATTTTCAACTGGGCTCATTTTTCACTACATTTAACCTTGATTTGAATCTCCATTGAAGTTTGTATTAATATCGTTCACGTGTCACCGCAATTAAAATTCTCAAGTGATGACTGGTGCTCGGTTAACTAACAGATTCATTTAAGAGCAGAGGAGAGGCATTTTAATGCTTATACAGATAATATAAAATCCAGATTTGCCATTGCAGGGGAGTGAACTGTTTTCCCTACAGTCACTGCATGATGAAATTGAATTTCTAATGTCTTTGGAAGAGATGCCATTCATTGTTAAACGGGCATTACTGATTGCAAAAATGATGACACTGAAAGCATTTCAGGTGGAATTTTGGAATGTTTGAGTGCACACAAGCTGGCTTGTGTAGCTCTACATTAGTCAGTGGTTTCCTACTGATTTCCCAGAATGCCTTTTGACAACCCAAAGACAATGCTGGAGGTTGTATTTGTAAGTGGAAACAGAAAGCAACAACTGAGCATATTAAGTTTCATCCAGTGAAGAAAAAGTGAGCACTGCACCACACCATCCAAACAAAACATGTTTTGCGGCTGCTGCCTAGCATTCTGGTCTATTAAGGCTGCTGTCAGTGGGATATTTCTGCTTCTACAGCACAATGACTTTCTCCCTGTATGCTCAACATTTATGTAAAATGGCAGTCTTAGTAAGCTCTTGCAATCACTTGCTCTTTGCTTTTAATGGGCTGTTTACTGGTGGTGTTTCAGATAGGCATAAAAAAAAATTTTTTCTGCAATTAAATCGGCATCATGTCATCTGTATTTGCACAGTTATCTGTGGAAATTACACGAATACTGTACATGACCAAACAGATGCTCGAGCAGTATTCTGAAGGAGATTTTAGTTCGGACACGCTCAGTCATCTAAAACTTTTCAGGATTCCACGAGTGCATTTGTTTAAAAAAAATCATTATACTGATAAACCAAATTAAAGGTGACATGTATTATCCTTGAATTTAGATCATTTTTCTCTACATCTAGATTTCTATGAAAAAAATTGCAATGAGTTCTTGTACTGCAATAATCCCTTTCAAGGTGACCTAAAGAGATTTGTTTCCATTGCTCCTGAAATCTCTCACGATGATCATGTACTCATCAAATGACATGAAGAGATCATGTTTCTCTGTCCCCCACCATCAAATCCTCTGTCAGATTAGTTATCCCATTGAATCAAACAAAGGTTAGATTATTATACAAAACCACAAACATGCAAGCTTGTGTTCAGATTGCCGAAGAGCATTTTTTTGTTTTTAATCAGCATTCAATCCACAACAGGATGTTGAATTCTTCTCTTATTTACAAAAGGTCTTGTCTTCACTGCAGTAGCCTCTCCTGAGTGCTGTTCATGTACTACATGTGGCGTTTTTACTAGCTGAACCAATTACTGTATCTACATCCACTCATAAAGTGTGCATCATGCTTTATTACACATGAGGTAAAATGTGAAAAATTGTGAAAAGTGTGAAGACCTCAGAGTGTACAGGGTTCAGTCAAAATAAGGTTTATAAAGTATTCTTCCCACTTTCAGGACATACACACACTATGGGGAAAAAACAGCTATTTGTGGTAACAAATCAAACAGTAAGCCTTCAATCAACTCATCTGAACCACAAAAGTGAGTCCTACTCAAACACAATCCATTTGCCCGTGAAGTGAGCTACAACAGGCCTGTAATAAAGCCAGCATTCACAGAATTGACATGTATTGACTGAAAAACTGGTCTAAAAGGAGAAATTGAGACAGGAGATGACATCATTGGCTGTTCAAGATAGCTTGCCAGCATAATCTCTGTGAAGTCGCTGCCTATTTGAAGCCACTTTCTGAGCCATCATCAGTGATTAGACATCAACTGTAAGTGTGGCTTTGGAGATTTTACTTTTTCAAGGTTCATTCATGCTCTCAGTCTGTGTGACTGGTGTAAAGAAAAAGTCAAACGATTCATTTGACGTCAAAGCATTGCAGTGACATTTCACCCTCTGGGCTCAGCATCTCAAGTCTTTATCCCTATGGCAAAGGCATACAGCAAAGTCATTTCTATGTGTAGCTCTAAAGGCAGAACATAACACTAATGGTGCTAGGGTTCAGGATTTGATTCCCAACGGGGTTCCCAGTGCTAAAAATATGTACACTTATGATGCTCTGAGGTGATTTGGATAACAGGGTTTACCAAAATGACACATATAGTTAAGTTCAATCAGCAGCAGTACATCCACCTCATTGATGTCACTGACTGCTGGCTGGCAGCCACTCAGATCCCTCCCTGAGCCCAACAACTGTGAGCAAAGACACATCAACACACATTAAGTAGCATGTTTGCTGCTCCATTTCTCTACCAGACCCCTGACTGAGTAGGCTGATGCCGCTTGCCGCTCCCATCATGTGCTCTTTTGTGATCTAATGATGCATCTCTATCATGTTTAATTCAGCTTTGTAGATGGCCTTTATTAATAAAATAGAATTACTGCCTCATGGTTGTATGCCTCTGCCAACCAAGTCAAGTCCCATTTACATCCATGTCTGTCCAGACTCATAGAGCATATGTCACAGAGACTCTGAAGGAATTTCATTAAAAGGTGTTAAGTTTAATTTTTAGCAAAATCAAAGTTCTCATTATATTGACATGATTCAAGTGAACCATACATGAGGAGTACAGAGGACTGATAGAGAGCATCATCAAATGGTGCAGCAAAAGCGACACCTGAACAGCAACACATGAAGCTCGATATCAGCAAAACCAATGTGCCTGTGTTGGGCTGCAATGTTTCAAATATCGATGTTGCTGCAAAGAAACTAGAAATTCCAAAACGTAAGTGCTTCAAACTAGGGTATGACGGCATATACCATGCAACAAAATAAATATGCCCATCAGTAGAGATTTGGCAATACTGTTTCCAGCATGGTAGCTATGCCTTAAGCCAAACTGACATTCACAGTGGCTGCACTGCTACCCCGCTACACAGTGAAGGAGTGGGTGTGTTGATGACATTGCACAGTGTAGCTGCTTCATTCTCTTTTCTGCTTGCCTGTATATTGTTTTCCACTCTTTCATTGACATTATGGATACTTCCAATACATGTAGTATTACCAATATAAAAGATTTTGGCCATATTACCCACCACCTATTTCACATATCTTCAACCCAGCAGCAAAGAAAGTCCATACAATTAGAGATGGGAGATTAGTAAACTGGTCAATTAAACGCTGCTAGTCAGCACCAGAAATACTAGTTGATCAAATGTATTATTAATTAATTGTGCCCATTAATTAATTAATGGGCACATATAGATTACAGGATGTGTTCATAATGCACAGCAGGTCTTCTGTTACCTAGTGATAACTTTTTTTTTCTTTTTTTCTTTTTTTTTTACTGGAACATTCAAAATATGATTTTACCTCTTTTCACTCAATTAGCAAAGTAAAGGAACATACCTTAAGAAATAATTTATCTTCTTTATTTATTCTCCTTTGTATTGGCCCTCAAAGCAATCTGAAGTAGAAAGATTAGTGCACTCATATAACCTAAGTATGTTGGTCAGTTGTTGTGGGGACATTTACATCAAGTTAATCCACAGGGTCTTCACTTCCTCGGATGGTGGGAGTAGATGAAGACTTTTGTGTTGGTTCTTGTACCCATCAACAGAGAAACTGGCGTGTTGCTCGTAATGTTATGTTCACATTTTTGAGTTACTTTGCTAAGTTTAAGGGCTATGCACGTACACTTGCATATCATCACAGCCACAGTAAAGTACATGCCTTGGCACAATGTGACACCATTGATGGTGATAAAACCATTAATCCCTGGGTTGACCTTTGACCACCAAAATCTACTCAGTTCATTCTTGATTCCAAGTGGATGTGTCAAATTTTGAGAAATTTCCCTCAATGTGTTCCTGAGATATTGTGTTCACAAGAATGACGGAAAACCCAAAAATATAATGCCTCCGTCTAAGTTTAAAAAGTCTCTGAATTCATTTGAGACATGCTGAAAAAACACTTCCCTGTCAAGGAAAAAAAGAAATATTTTATAAATCCATCACTCTGCATTAATCCTGTCTTTAAAGAATGCAATCATATGGAACATGCGTGAGTCGTAAGACTTTTTTTTGTGCTGCACGAAGGTCAGGAGAGGAGTGGTGCAGGATGGGAGGATGTGGTCAGACAGTTCATCGATGTTAGCTGCACATTAGTATCGACAGCAAGAACTCACTGGGGAGAGCAAATCTTATCTTTGCAAAGCAAGGAAGACAGGGGAGATGGGAGTGAGGGGGGAGATAATGGAAAATGAAGGGAGTGGGAGAGGGGGTTAGGGGTGTATTGGTGGGGGAGAGATATGAGATGTAAAAACCTTGGCAGAGGGCTTATCTCTTATGTAAAATAAGAAGCAGGATGAGACTGAGGACTGTTGTTTAAGGATGTAGCACTGAATAGAAATCTATACAATTTGATGAATTAACAAGCTGTGCAGTGACCATTCTGATACTTATGAAAATGGCTGATGTTTTTGGTGCAATGTAAATAACTTTGTTGTATCACTTATTTGTTTGATGGTATATCTGGTGGTGTGTGTAGTTGGCCCGACAAACTTCATGTTCAGATAATTCCAGGACAGCTACAATGGGCCAAGCCACCACAGGGAGTTGTGGATGTTTTTTTTGTTTGTTTTTTTGACACTGGAAACCCATATGGATTATCTCCTCGCAGCCATGCACGACCTTGCATTTGTTTTGAAAAGAGGTAGAAAAAGGACATGGTGCAAATGGTAAAAGGATGGTATTCATATAGTGCTTTTCTACTCTACCAACTACTCAAAGCACTTTACAACACTTTCACACACACTCACACAATTTGCAATTTGGGGTTCAGTTTCTTGCCCAAGGACACTTCAACATGCAGACTGGAGGAGCCAGGAACTGAAGCACCAACCTTTTGATTAGTAGACAACCCAATGTGTCAGAAAAACATCTGGTTGCACATTGTACAATTTAACATGCTAATAAGATCGCCAACCTTCCAAGCAGTGATCTGTGTGCTGTGCCTCTGTGTGCAACATCTTTCAAACTTAGCTGAAAAAGTCATGATTACTACTGAAATAGAATATTTTTTGCAGTTTTTGTTTTCTGTAGTGATCTATAGTAAGTGCTCTCCCATGCTATTGATTTCATTGTTATGTGACACGTCCTCATATCTAAACACCAGGTTATTTGCCAATGATTCCCAAAACGATGTACATGACTGTTGCAGAGTACCAGCGAGGTGTACCAGACAAACACATGGCTAACACTGTAAAACAGTCAGTTTGGTTAGGTTTAGGCAACAAAAGTACTTGGTTAGGTTAAAAATATGATGATGATAGTTTTGATTAAAATAAGCACATTAGTTACATAAATGCAGTTACATATGCAAGTTTTGTAACATATGTACAGGTTAGGGTATATGTTTTAAATCAATAACACACAAGAGAATTACACAAGAATCACTAAATTTAATTTATTTATTATGATACCACACAAATGAATGTCAATAAATGTAAAGGGTGAATTATTTCCCAGGCCTACATATCAGACAACATTGTTGACTGGAAGAATTTGACACAAAATTCACTCAAATGGAGTCAAGGACGACTTGAAAGGAAAGATAATGAGTCATAATCAGCATGTTGTATGAATTACTGGCCGGGCTTTTGACGAGAGCTAAAAAAAAAATTACCAGGTGCTTGTTTAACGTTAGAGAATGAAGAGATATTCATGCTCTGATACCACAGACTTGGATGTCTTGGTGCTTTCAATACCACCTGCAGGTATAAACGCCTACACTTCACTGAAATCTTTAAGATTAGGAGGAGGTAGTAGAAGGCAGTTGAATCAAAAAACAACCAGATGATTGTGAAGAAGACACTGTCAGAGGACGTTCTGCCAGAGATTTTTTTTTTCCACTTTGGGAAGCAGAAGGTATCTCTTTTCTCTTTCTGCACTACAGGTAACAGTGAGTTCTTTGAACGAATGCTTAAAGTAGCTTATAAGTAGTGCTGTTTTGCATTTTACATTTTATGAACTGATATGCTTGCGTGAACACATTAACACATGGAGTACAATAATACAGTCTGAATATGTGTCTCAGTGGAGGACATGTTTGTTTGGAAGACTGCCAGAGAAAATATGAAGAGGGGAAAAAGAAAAAAAAAAGTGCAATAAAGCGACTAGGCAGCTTGGAAGACCAACAGCATCCAAGATTGAAGGGGGGTGAGCAAAACAGACAAGCTGAGAACAAAAAAAAAAGGGAGGGATAATAAAAAGGAGAAACAGTGGGGTGGGGGGGGTGACAAATCTCTTAATCTCTCTCTCACTCTCTCTGTCTATGTTTGTTTTGTGCTGGTTTTGGCCTCAAGTCGCCTGTCGATCCCCTCGTAAATTGCCTGTGTCGATCCAGCCTTACAAGCTTCCACACACTCCCCGAGTCCCTGTTAAAATGGTCACGCCAATAAAAGCCCATTCACTTGTAATGAATTGAGAGAGAAGCTAAAGACTAAAGGGGCTGATTTAGTGACAATTGCTGATGATCCTCGATTGAGTTAGGATTGAGCTCGCCAGCCTCTGCAGTCCGACAACATGGCTGGTATTGTTGGGGATTTCTATAAGAAAAAGAAAGCTGCCAATTCCCATTCCTTCTCATCCATCTCTGAAATAGACAATGTACTGTATGACGGTGAAAACACCTCACTCCGGATACACTGTCACACAGTCTATGGGTGTATGGCATGCTCAGAGCCATGCATTGTGATGAGCTGGATTTTGCCATATGCCTGCAGACACAGCAAAGCCACGGCAGACATAATAAAACAGAAAGGAAATAAATGATCATAGCATGGCATTTGTACTGCCTCATTAATATAACACAAGATGTTCCAATTATAGTGACAGCAACTCAAGAGGTCAGGATCCTCCCAAAGAGTGTGTGTGTATATATAACCATGATAGGCTAATGGCACTCAAATCCTGTGGGCTTGCATTGTAAGTGAACTGCTGATGGTGTAATCTGCAGGTAAACTGTTGTAACACTCACATCCCTGCTCTTCACTCTCTGCCTCATGCTTGCAAAACTATTAACATTGAGCACGGGACTCTTGCAAAACAGCCACCCCCACCCCCACCTCCACCCCCGAAGCCAATTACAGCTGTGAGGTCAAAAGAAGCTAATGTGACTTTGTCTGCAACTGCCCGGTGTGGCCCTAAGGCCCTTGGATTACATGGACGAAGGGATTCTAAAATCGAAAAGTACATAGTGGAAGAATTAAATACAAAGCAGGCAGAAGGGGAAAAACATTTTTTTTCTTTGTTTGCAAAAGCTAAAGAAAGAGCAAAACCTTATGAACACAAGTGAGCTGAGGTATTGATTTCTTTCTCCACAGCTTTGAAAGATGAGGTGTTGTGTTGTAGAGAACCACCTATCATTTTTCTCCTGGGCTTGGGAGAAAATCATACCCTCTATACCAGGAAAAGAAAAAATAATAATAACATAAATTACATAACCAACTAATAGTTTAATATCTAATAAATATCATGCACAATGTTTTAATAAAGGCCTCCAGTCTGACTCACCTGAAAGCCCATGACGCATTATAAAAATCAAAGTAGAAAGCTGATTTTCATGCCACTGGCGTAAAAACAATTGGAAATTGTATTTTATAAAATGTAGATCTGGATATTCTGCAACACACTGACTCATCCAGTTCACCCACACCATATACGTATCTGTTCCTATTCTTGCCTTGCAGGTTGATGGGTGCTGACCATTTTGTCGCTGTAGCCTAGTAAATTCCCTCGTGTTGCCTTGCATTTTCCCCTTCCCTGTCTGTCTCTCTCTGTTTTTGCTTTGTTTGTGTGCATGTTGTCATGGCCATGGTCTCCCTTCCTTGCTCTCCTGGCTCTGCTTATCCTGCACACCTGTCTGCAATCGGCTCATCACCTCTCCCTGGCTGCTCACCTGCCTCTCATCACCTCATCTGCTTACAGGATATCTACCCTGGCTCTTTGACAATGCAGCGCCAGGTTGCTGTTTCAACCACAGTAGTAGTTATGTTAGTTATGTTTTCTCAGTTTTTGTGTTGCTAACCTGTCCCTCTTGTCTTCCCATCTTCCAGCTTGTCTGTCTGCCTGCCAGCAACATCCTAGCCTCCAACCTCCCCCTGCTTGCCACACTTCCCCCTGCTTGCCACACTTCCCCTCATACCCTCACGCTCATGCTAGCCACGCTCCTTCATTACGGTCACTCGCCCCTGCTGCCACCGGATCTCCATTCTCTGCCATCAGGCCCTCATCCAGATCCTCCTCCACAAAACCTTGTCATTACCAGCACCCTGTCTGTGCCCTGCATTTGGGTGTTTCAATTCAATTCAATTCAATATACCTTTATTTGTCCCGCAAGGGGAAATTCCAATTTACAGCAGCACCAGTAAAAGATAGATTAGGTAAAAAACAGCAAGTATATACAAAAGAGTGTAATAAAAATAAGCATTATCTTAAATTATAAATTGTATTTGCAGACTGTTATGTACAGGATGGATTGCACAGATTATTGCACCAGTTATTGCCCAGATTATTGCACAGGTAATTTACAGATGATTTACAGATAAATTATCAGATTACTTCGAGCAGTCCTTTGTTTATAACAGTCACAACATGTGATCAACTAGGGTCTCTGAGGGCTGCATCAATACACATGTACAAAGATTTAACTACAGAATATATATAATATAGACTCATGTACTGTGTTGCAACACACAGTATTTCATATCAATAGATTTCCTGGAAAGTTCCAGCTTTTAGAAAAACAAAAAATACCACAAAAGCAAAATTGGGGCATGATGAAAATATCTCGCAACCTGAAGTCACACTGAAGGCAACTTTTTGTTTGATACATTGGCCGTCTAAACTGAGAAACATGTTTGCACAGTAATAATATGTTCATACAAAATGTTTTTTGGATTTAAAGGGAAAAATCAACTTTGTAACATAGCACTTGTTTAATTTATGAATATATATTATTTCTGTTTGATTTCTTTTTGCCAAATACATGTTGGGTTTCGGGTCAGTACAAAAAAACATGCAGGTAGTGGAAATCTGAAGTCTAGGAACATAAAAAATAATGAATATACACTATCACAGCCCACTTTCGTGGTTAAGCCATACCTCTCTGTCACACCTAGGGTTATTTACCTGCTGAACAGGCCAAATGAATTTACATAATGGATAACAATAAAGCACAACATGTTCCTTTCATGTTACACTTGAAGCACATTTGAGTCCTTTATAAATGACCTCCTGTGTTCATTCATAGGAAAAGGTCAAATACAAGTAATTAAAGTATTCACATCAACTGCTGAATTAAAGCACTGCAAGTCCAGTATTTATGTGTTGTTCACCTCCAAAAGAGAGAGATGTGAAAGAAGTCGGCAGAACATGTGAAAATGAAATGCTGAGTTTTCAAGTACCATCCTCTTTAAGAGGCTGTCTGTCAGTTAGAGAGACAGAAAAAAACATGCAAGTGTTCAGGAAAAAAGTACCAGCTATCAGAGTCTGAACTTGGCTAAATAAATAAATAAACAAACATACACACACATAGACATGCCATTGTCAAAGCAACTGCTTCACAGCTTCAAAACCTAGTCAAGCATCGTGTCGATGCCAATATGTGTCGAGCTCACAGCTGTGCCAAAAATGCTGCTGTCTTAGTGAAGATATGTATTCAGAAAAAAAAAAAAACAGTTAATGTGTGAAGTTTTGAAAAACATTTGGTAGCCCGGAGCGCTCCACCACCTGCCCTCCTGCAAGGTGTATGATAGTAAATCAATACTCAGTGTGTGTGTATGTACAGTACCTTTGGATATGCGAGTGTGTAGACCTACATTATCTTAGTGCATGCTAGTTTGAGTATCTGCTTGGGTTCAAGTATGTTTCCCTGCACACTGTCATGATTCCCCTACCCAGATGAGATTTCACAAGAGAATCTGAAAATGGATAGAGCTATTTTAGACAAGCATGTCACAGCAGGAGCTTGTTCTCCTGTAGCCATCAAGCGGTCGGGTATTAAAGCTGTTGTTTTGTATGGAGATGATCAGGGCTGCTACAGATCAGGAACTGAAACTAGCTTGTCTGTACAACCTGAAACTGATTCTCTTTTCGTGAGGCCATTCCGGCCAAACAGTCTGATTGGTCAAAGAGCCAGTCAAGCCAGACCAATCACAATAAAGAAGAGTTAAACACTGTTTAAGATTATCTACTCTTATTGCTATGCTAACTAGTAGAGTAACCATCCTATAAAACTCACTTATTCAGAAATTACACAATATGAATCAATAATCATGGGAATTGCAAGATCTAAATAAAACAAGACAAAAACTAAAATATAACTACAATAACTAATAACTAGAACTAGAAGAATGCTCTAAAGAGCAAATTATAGTGAGTCCTGATCCTATGAGAAAAAACAGATGCAATAAAAAAATTCATACATAAAATTTCAAATATGGCCACTTCTTACTTACTTTTACTTGAAATCGAAGCTTTCTGAATAAAGAAATATTATACATGGCATGAAATATGACATCTTAAATCATGTATTAATAATCAAATATGAATACTACAATAATATAAATACATGGACAAATTAAACATGGTTATATTTTTAAACAGTTTGCCAATATTGCAGTGTTATGGTTTCAATACTGTTATGCTGGGCCACGGACACTCCAGTGCACTGACACACTGTATAGCATTGGGTTTGCGGCAGTTTTAACATTTTGATTCAGTTGAATTAGAAAACCCATGCGACTTGCTCACCTTCAATTCTTTTTCAAAAGAACAGCCGATTCATCAGTCTACCCACCACCAGAGACAACCCTCAGCTTCTTTAGACAAAGTGCATTGGATCTGACAATTGAAAGTTGTGCCATCACCATGCAACGCATATATTTGTCTGAAAAGGTCAGAGCAACAGGGTCTGTATGAGTTCAGAGCCTCAGATTCAGAGGCTTGGTGAGAGAGCGGAAAGGTAGAAAAGAAGAGTGAGGGCATCTGCTTTGACCTAGACAGGGAATAAACAAACAAACAGGCTGCCAGGCTATCAGCACACACAGTGAACAAACAGGGAGGCTGACAAATCTCCCTCATATCTATGGACCTAAGCCAGCTATCACACAGGTTAGAAAGGTGAGGTGCTGGAACAACACACGGGTGGTCCCGATGCGACTTTGGAACAAATCCCTGCAGTCTTATCTATATGATAACCTTACTTTCTCTCGCTAATTTATCGATTACACACATGCTTTCAGTTTGGAAAAAATATGAACCCCTGCTGTCATGTCTCAGCAGCACTGACCCAACTGAATGGCTTCTCCTTCTGAAGGTCTAGGACATATCAGGCCAATGAGGTGGTTAAATCGGTTGAGCATTGATTACTGTTTTACAGAGCGCTTTACTCATTCACCTCTTACAAATGTAACATCAGGGATCATTCATCATTTATGGCTTGCTCTTGCTAATGACACGCAGTGAAATCTATACTTGCCCACCGTCAATAATATATGGGGGTACAGCTCTCGTGTCCGATCAAGTCCACCACAAAGTCTGATCATGCAGAGCTGAGAGAGAGAGAGCGGCTTCTGCTGAACACAGCACCAAGCACATTTCACTAATTAGTTCCTTCTTCTCAGGTTGAAATTGAGCCAATTACTGAAATCAGTTCATGTTGTGTTTTGGCTGTGGTGGAAACCTTCTGTCTCTTAGCCTTTGTTGACATGACAGTATAAAACCAGGGGAACTGGCAGAGCAGTATCTGCACTCAATTCTGTGGGCCAGGGATGACTGTAGCCACCCTCACTACTAAACCTGCTGATAAATGACAAAGATTCACATCTGATTGCTCATTTTATTGAACAATGCGCGAGTCAGTTCGAAAGTCAGTTCGATAACTTGCCATTTATTATTCTACTTCTTCACCAGTGGACAATGACAGGGCCAATAACTGAAGGTAGGAGCAGCAATAAAAACTGCTTTGTTACTGTATCACCCTGTGACACACACATGAGAACATCTTGTGTGTTCGAGCACTCAGTGAACACAAAGATTACATACATATGAATATATGCATGCATACAAACTGCTGCCATACCTTACAAAACACACCTGGGATTTACCTCAACTCTATGAAAGGTCACCTGCCAATAATGTGCAGTTAAGTCTCCGACATGCATGACCCCTGCGTTATTATTTTTTGGTTCCACTCCACCACTGTTTATTGTAATTTCATTAGCTCAATCTCTGTTATTCTAATTACACAGACATCTTTTGCAGCAAATAAAAGTTAATGAGCTTTTATGAAAACGGACTGACGTGACCTTTTTACTTATTCATTTATATCCCCCCCTCCACCTCCTCCTGTCCCTGTCAAACAGCACTGTGGAAGGTCCCTGATATCGTGGGATTGGGAGGGAGAGACACACCCCTCTCTACACACAAAAACACACACTGCCAAAAACAGTCTTTCCAATCAACATCAATGACTCTTTTTACTCCTCCCTGTTTTCCATAGATCATTTAGCATCGCCATCCATAAATCTGCAAAATGCCCTTTTCAAGCTGCTCATAAACACCCTCATAGATCTCAAAAAATGCCACCACACTCTGAGGCAAGAGCTGTTGATGGTAGTGAGCCCACAGCAGTTCAGCTCCCTACAGTCAGGAAGTGATGAATGTCAGAATGAATGTGTACATTACAGTCTGCCAGGCGAGGCTGATGGATTTTGGGTTGAGGTGTCCAAGTGAACTAGCAAGGTGTTGATCATGAAGGGCGAATGTTATTTACCTGCATGGCTGAAAAACCCTGTAAAGTATGGCAAGGAAAAAACATTGCTCTGTTGTTACAGAGCACTTTGGTCAGATTTTAATTTGCAGAGCAGAGGGGTACAGCATTCGGGTTACTTTGGGAATGATTTATGTACTGCATTGTGTAAGATATCAAACATTTAATGATTCAGTATCCAAAATTGCATTAAAAAATGCCCCGTTCAGCTCATCATGGGTACTATTACTGCAGCAACATGAGTAAGATATATATTAACTACGGTAATATGTTTCTTGGTCTAATGAGCACAATGATGTTTTTTCATTACTGGTGGGTAATAAAAGGTGGCAACTACTATCTGACTCATTCTCACAATATTGAATAGTTAAATACAGTAGGACTGGTATATTTGATACATTAATCTGTACTCTATAACAAGACAAGCACAAAATAACACAACCTGTATTAATTTACTACCAATAAAACATGTTGTAATGGTGAACAGAGAGAATTCAACAGAAAGAAATTTAGTAAAAACACCCACTATCAAATCACCTTTCCCTCTCTGAATTAGTCTTACACTGAATTATTGCTATGAAAATCATTATGTGGCCCAGTGGATGGCCCTGAGGTTTATAAGCCTCATCTTTGCTAGCAAGAGCTCCATTATCTTATTGCCTTCAATGTCAGAAAAATAAGGGGGTAAGGTGGGCAATGGCTGTTGCTGCTGCTTTGGGCCACTGCGTTCAACTCTGAGAGCTGGAAATCCAATAATGCAGGGAAGATAGATGTTGAGGAGAAAAGATAGATCTTAACTCGAAAGCTATTACAATGTCTATTGTTTTTCAATGTTGATGTAAATTACCTCAAGCTGCTTCAAGCGTCATTTTGCATTCCATAATTCATGTTTGTTGCAATGGAAATCAAGTTATAATAACTGTGTGTACAGCACTTCTCTAAAAAGCATTTACACTTTCATAATCAAGACAAACTACAGATTTAGAAACATACATAACCAAGACAGTGAAAATCAGTGATATTCACCTCACCTGAACTGTACTTGCGCATTGCATCATTTTGTAGTCTGACTTCCATTTTAGAGTGGAAGAACAATTACATTGTTTAGCATCATCAGCTTTATCATTAAATGAGCAAAATCTGGAACTGTGACAGCTCTCACACATTTGTTACTCTCCTCTCCATATCCTCATTATCAGTCCTGAGTGTAATGCAAGCCAAATTCGCCATAACAAAACCAACATAAATCTAAGTGTTCGCCCATCAAACCTTCATTTTCAAATGATATCCCAGGGTTGGGGATACCACTGATTGTTGCAATCATTTTGGCAAGGTGTGAAGTGGTCTGATTGCTGTAAACATTAAATACTGCAGTGACACTTGTGCATAATGCTGCATGATGGATGTACCAGCACTGCTAGAGGACTACGTGAATGGAAGAATAAACAATATGTAATTTCTAACCTACACCTCACTCACAAGCACCTCTTTTTCTGTCAGAAAAAATCCTTTTCTTCGTCTTACTCTTGGTAGTTGCCATGATTCACCATAAAGAACCACTGATCAGAAGGCTCCTTTAATGTGTATCAACATTCTTGAGGTGCTTTGCATTAACCATTTCTGGTTTAATGTGGGCCTGTACAGGGCAGGATATGAGGCTGACTGTGATGTATAAAAGGGACATTGCCCACACCATATGCATATGCACCATTTTATAAATCTGATTAGTTCTTTGCCACACCCTGGTTTCAGCTTTTGTGCACACATATACTTTGGGTATGAACTCTATGCATGTCTTATAAATGACACCCCTGGACAGTTTACGTAGAAATGATGACTTAACTATTATTTATATTTCCATTTCACTGCCATTGGGTTTTGGTCATTTACAATTTAGCAGTAAGGGTCCTGTGGTATTATAGAAACATATGTCCTTAAAGGTTTAATAAAATGTTATTGTCTCAAGCTGTGACTTCAAAAACCCTGGTTCATTTAACACCCTGATGTGAAAGAGTTTTGCTGGGAATCCTTCACTACAGGTCATAAATAATGACTGCAAGCAACACAAGACATTTCTGTATCTGTCACACTTTATTACTGTGCTGACAGACAATACAAGTTATACAGTATTCTCTACAGCATTCAAATATATCAACCAGCTAATATGCAGCTTTGACAGACATTTTAAATCATACATGTAACAATAATTGTCTGACAATTAAAAGCTTTTAACATTAACATGTTGCTCCTCATAACAAATACTTTGTACTTCACTGGGGTCTAGAGGTCACTTCTCACAAATGTGCCTGTAAAGACAGACATAACATTACACTGTGCTAGTGTATGTTCATAGAGTTTAGACCTAAATACTAACCTAACATTGTGTGAAATATAAATAATGTCAGCAGTATTTACCTCTTATTCATTTCTCTATGATTGACAACCAGACTTCTGCTCCAACATGTCATGGTGAAGTTTTTGTTTTACAAGCAGTTATTGTGGTGATATTCAGGGTAGAAAAGCAGCTAAACATGGTCCGATCGTTGCAGTGTATCCACTGAATGTTCCCAAAATACGCCAAACTAGAAGAACAAATGCATTTAAAACGGAAAATAAATAAATAAATGTGCACAGCAGCATAAGATGAATAGCCATAAAGATGAAAGGGGTTTAAATTAAAAATGTGGTAATGGGGATAAGATTATTCTGACTATTGTTCTGTGCTTTGGTTAAACACACTGGATTTATCTGTGGTCTTCATTTTAGGTAGGAGTACATGAAACAATAGTACATGAGAATCAGCAATGCAAGATGAACAGATTAAAGCAGTTAGTGAGTAAACACTAAAATAAGGTGGAGAATTAAGCAGAAATAAAATGGTGAAATAAGAAATAACCTACTAGAATGAGGGCAATGGAAAAAGAAAAGATAAGACAGAAATTCAGAGATTACTGCAGTGGCTTTCTCAAAACCTGCACCAGTGAACCATACTAATGGAATAAATGCTCCAGAGTTCACACAAATTGTACTGAAAATGCTTAGTGTGAACACAGCCTGAGACGGGTTTACAGGATGATTGACATCCATAACTAAGAAAACCAAAGAGACAGAAAGATCACAGTGGCACACAGCACAAACCTCAAACTGTGGATTTCTCTGTAAAGGTTAACCACTGCAGCATACACCAGAAATTCATCAGGAAAAACACACCACCACCACCACAACAACAACAACAACAACAACAACAACAACAACAACAACAACAACAACAACAACAACAACAACAACAACAGCTGCACAGTACAAAAAGTTTCACTAGGCATCCACCTCTTTCTCTCTCACAGGATCTGTCTGCTGGACAGCGGCTTTGTTAAAAGGTTTAGCACTAGTAAAGATCTCTAAATGGGGTACATTGTGTTTGCAAGACATAGATTGTGGGTGAAATGCGTTCCAACAATGACACTGCATAAATGGCTGAATGTGTTTGAGTAAATGAGTTTTGACCTGTGGCAGTACTGTACCCAAAAGTGGTCTCCAGCTCTTACTAGGGATTATCAACATCCATTTCTTCCTGAGATTTATGCATTACTGCCCTGAACGAACCCCTGACCTCATCTCCTGCCCCCCACTGTCCACCACTGGACTGAAACATTCATCATTCCTTTATGTGGATGTGGCAAATAGGAACATAGGCTCTCCTCCATCCCTCAAAGAGTCAGAAGTCATTGAACCATGGGTAGAGAAAAGAGTTGGGGCGGGGGATGTATCGAGCCACTGTTTCGGCCTTGTTCACCAGAGTGAAAGTGAAATGGGCCATGGGCGTTATGTAAAGGGACAGTGTGCAGATTTGTACATGAGAAAAGGGGTCAGTGAGTCACCAAATAGGAAGGCTCCATGGGATGCAGAGCAGCAAGAGGCAATGTTGTAATACATATAGAATGAGAAAGTGTAAAGACAGCTCGGGATGTCACGCACAATGAAAGCATTTCTGCCAAAAAGAATATTTCACAAACAGCAACATGCAGGTGGAGGCAAAGCACTGTCCCCCCTGGTATTGTTAAAAGAATAATAATCATAAAAGAAATTCTGATCCATTGAACTGAATTCCAATACGGGCAAGTGCAACATTCAAAGCGCCGGAGCTGCATTTTTTTGATAAAGGTAACTGGGAACCGATTTCGGCCGGACCAGCAACAGCAGAACCAGGGACAGGTGTTGGTTGGACTTCCGACGGTGTTTGACTGGCTGGATTCAGGAACAGAGGTGGCGTTAGCCAACCCAGGCGCAGCGGAGACGTTGACCAACTCACAAGTACTCTTAGTGTCAGCCAATTCAGACTCAGGAACAGGAAAAACGTCAGACTGAGGAACTGGAGCAATGTCAGCCAATTTATACTCCGGCTGACTCAAGAGCAGAGACTGGAGAGACACTGGCCATGGCGCTGGGCAGTGGAACCTCCATGATGCTGGGCAGTGGTGAGGACAGGGAGCTGGGCAGCTGAGAGGCACGACATCAACAGGCATGCCTCCCTCTGGAGGACTTCCCAGAAAGTGGCTCCAGAAAGAACCAGGCAGGGAACTGGCTAGTCTTGTATGAGCCAGTGGATAAGCTTCCTGACTGGAAGCTGGCAGTCTCAAGGCTAACCATTTTGAGTGATTATTGATTCAGAATCGAAATCATGACAACCGGCATATATACTGTTTCCTTACTTAACATTGTGCTGAATCTCCACCTATGAAAACTAGGCGTCCAGCTGCCTGCCCGTCCTTCAATCTGTCTACTTGGGAAAATGGACTGAGGCCATGACAGCCTGACACAAAGGCAGGCCTTACAGTATACCTAGCGCTGGCACTCGTGCTCACCCCTCACTTCTCCCCCCTAAACTCTCTAAGATGATAGCATTGAGCAGCCCTATGAGCTACTGATGTGTCACAGACAAATCACTGCAGGGAAAAGTTGACTGGCCTCGAGGCTGGCTGCCAAAAACTGAAGAACAAAAGAAGGGCTTTGGAGGAGACAGAAGGGAGTTGACTGGTCTCCTTTACTTGCCTCCTCCCCCTCATAGCCACTTTCACACTCCAAAAAGCTTGATCATTCATGTATGCAGGTCAGACAGAGTCAAGCGTATAGTGCATGTTTCAGCAGCTAAAGCCCTCGAGCACAGGATGTTAAAATGTACAATTTTTACCAGCTGGAAACCATTTCTGATATTCTCACTTAGGCTGCCTTTCTTCATTTGTCTGCTACCAGTGTTTGGTGTAATCACAGCAGTTGAGGATGCTACACGACTGGACAATTATGAGTTAATGATCGCCTTTGGCAATGACACCTGGATATTTTGGATGTGGGTGAAACAGCAGCTGGCACTCAGCTGGGCATTATGTGCCACCTTTGGTCAGTGGCAACAGCTGAAAGCATAAGAACAATGGATTGCTTTGGGCACAAAGCAAAAAACAGCCCAATTTCTATTCTCTCATTAATTAATTGCAAAATAATTGTTTTTCAAAACTGATTATACATTGAGAGGACCACTATACTGATTTTGCATGTTTAGCCCATTTTCTGTAAATCTAATGCAAATATTTCACATTAATACAGACCACTTTCCAAATCATAACACAAGTTTATTGACCAACTTCCTATCTTCCAGCCAATCACTGACTTCATTAATTCAGGTTATCTTTCATAACCATGGGTTCTTAACTCCATCATCACATGATGACCTCAACTGCATACTGCACTGTCAAAAGTTACATCTCAGCTGTCCAGGACCAATCCGCACCTGTCAACACTGGGATTTGAAAATAAGGGAAATTTTCTGGTGCCCCGTCTGGGCTGTCCCACCACCCATACTAATGTCCACATACCCCTTACATTTAGACAAGGGTGCACACAGTGAAGCCTAAAAGCCTGACTAGGCAACAGCTTCATTAAAAATAACAGAGAAACAAGGATTGGGTTAACTAGTTCCTATGTTAAGTGACTATAATTAGGTAAGGTCAGAGTTAGATACTGGTTGAAAGTGACATGCTGTGACCATCCGTACATTATAAATGAAAAAAGAAAAGGCCATATAAATTGGCAGGTTCACTATCCCTCTCATGTTGATCCTGCTTCTTCTTCTTGTCTTATTGGTGGGTGGCATCTGAATGACTCCTCATCAACAGGTGTTACAGCTAATATTCTACATACTGTCATTAAATAGGCTGTTATGCCTCGCTTCAGTGTTACAGCTAAGATGTACAAAGTCACACGGATGCACCTGTACCAGATTTTGTCCAGCGCAGGGGGAGCAACAGTGTGCGGTCAGCACTACCTGCAGCATTTCACGCCAGGACTCTTCAAGCAGCGGAGGAGTCCAGACTGTGTTATTTCCACCTCAGTGGTATTCTACCTGCTCACTGGCCTGCTCCCGTCCCTGCTGCACACCACCTGTGCAGTGCAACCACACACACACACACACACACACACACACACACACACACACACACACACACACACACACACACACACACACACACACACACACACACACACACACACACCAAAAAACAGGCCATATCACAGTAGCAACCTGGCTGAAGACAGACGGAGTAAACCGATCCATCTTTAGCTCAACTGTGTCCGTGTTAGGGTAGGTTTGTGCGTCTGTCCCTGCATATGTTTGCATGTCAATAAAGTATAATACTCTATTTGAATTTACAAGCTAAATGTGTCACAGTGGTAAAAGATCCAGCTCAAAATTAACACCCCAGTGGGAAAGGATAACAGGATAATACCAGTCTGGCCATTCATCACCAGCAAAGTGGGTGTGACTATTGTGTCCCCTTGCAGTAGAAGTTTCATGGGAATATACTTATTTCTGGTATTAATCGTGACTGCTTACTTCTCAATTGCTGTCCCCTTTCAAGGACAAAAACAACCTCTGTCATTAGCAGCACAAATAAAACATGGAACTAATCCCAACCCCCATCTGCCCTTACTTCACAAAATCATCCTGGAAGGCATTTTGAGATGCTTGCGTCATGGTTTAGTCTTTGAAAATCAGGAGGCATAATGATGCAGATGGTGACTGTCTAGGCTTGTTGTATACATAAGCCAAGATCAACACTTTGTGGTAAAGATGAAAAACACAAAGAATTGTGCTGAATAAAAATAGACGGATGGGACAGGAGCTCCAGTGGGAGGCAGACTGCAGACGTTCTGAGTCACCATGATTTCTGTGCTCTATCCTCCTCCAGTGGCAATGAAAAGTCAAAGAAAAGAGTAGATCCTTGGTCATACAGTACAGAGATTACTGAATGGCTGAGGCAATATAAATGTTCAAAGTATCATATGGTTTATAGTATCAGCTTCAATCAATCCCTTGGACTCCATATTTGACGGAAGCTTTGCCCTGTGATGCAGGATCATATGGCTAAAAGTCCACCACGGAAGATAATCCACTCTCTTGTCTGTACAAGCTGGCATTCCTCCACTATTCTTTGTTCAAGGGGAAATAAAGAGGGTAAGATTTATTGGTATTCAATCACACACTAAAGCAACGGTCGTTCCTGGTGATTGCTTTCAGGTAAAGCGACTGTCAGGACTTCTGCCTATAGAAGCTCCAAGAGCGGAGGAAATGAAATCACGCTAAAGCCAGCTCTGCCTTTTCATCACAATAAAAAAGGGGAGCTGGTATTATCCTCTCACAAGGAAAAGGGAGAGGTGAACTGTCGGCGTGTAATAGACCTGATGTGGTAAAGTGTTGAAAAGGTCAGTGCATCTTCTAGAGTTAAGCCAGGGAGAACAGCTGCAGTGACAATAGAGTAATAGCATCTCTAAGCTTGATCAGACATGTGAACAGCAGAACAATTTTCTTTGGGATTGTGATTTTTTTTCTATCTCTACTCTCTATTGCTCTTGTTCTTGCCTCTATTTTCATGAGCTAAGCCTTTATATACACAGTATTGTATATGCATACACACACACATGCACACACGTATATATACGCACAATATAACTACATTAGATAACATATAAAGCAACAGGGGTACATGAAAGAGAAATCAACATGTTTGACAGCAAGCAGGTCAACATGAGAGGCAACACTAATTCAAATAAAACACCTACATTCACAATGCTTCATGTCTGTCAAAAGAGATTTAAATTGATTAAAAGGGATCGACTCATCAAGTTTTAAGAGTGTCTGCAGGTTGTTCCATTTGCGTGGTGCATCGTATTTTAGAGCCCGTTTCCCAGTCTCAGTACTGACATGATGATCCTCCAGGACTAAACAGTCTTGGGACTTGGAGACTGAACTTGATTTATAGTTAAGACATGAGAGTTTCTCATGTAGTTTCCCAAGAGGTGCTTTATAGAACAAACAGACTGCGGTGCCTTTCTCTTCTGAACGCTAACGACTGCCACCAAACTGTCATATAGCAAATATTGATGCATTCTAAAACCATCCCCAGTTATGAACCTAAGGGCAGAATGAATTCTAGAGGTTTCACAGTTAAGGAAACAAAAGGCAAGTTTCCTTTTTAAGGACTAAGTTCTTATTTATTCACACAGTATGAAGTTACTGGGACACTGCACATTTCTGTAAATGTGCCAGTTTAGCCAACCTGGCTAACATTCACCTGCAGTCCCTGGGCAGGTGTAGTGACAGCTACAAAAGACACAAAATACATTAAAACAGGAGTGGTATATGTATTAAAAATATGCTTTCAACCTATTTAAAGTGCATGCTCATTTTATATAAATGTACTGGAAACATACTTTGCAATATTTAAACACACTTTAAGTTCACTTAAGTATATTTTTTCACTTGGAAAAACTGGACTGAGAACCATTGAGCTTATGCTCAACTACTGAGATAAACTGCAAACCAATTACATGATTTTGAGATGATTGAGTTCAGTCATTTAAGAGAAGATGATCAATAGTATCATAAGCCTTAGATGAGTCAATGAAAAGGGTGGCACAATCCTGCTTATTATGTAATGCACTAACGTCATTTAGTTGAGATAAGTGTTCTCACCTGTTCATTTAACAGTTTCTGGTAAAATAGACATGAAAGTTTAGAAATTGGTCAAAAATTACTCAGCTAATTTGACAGACCCCTTTTAATCAAGGGTAGGACATAGACTGTCTTCAACAACTCTTTCTGTACCACAGTCAGAATAAAGACATAAAATAAGCATTCAATTAAAAATGGAGCTGCTACCAATAAGAGCCTTAGCTCTAACCGATTAGCCTCCATGGACTTTTTTTTGGATAAAGTGAAAGAGGAGCATTCAACACATTTCTAAAATGCTTCAATGACAATGCAAGTGAGTGCCAAGTTTGTTTGCCCAGCAAGGTGCACTATGATTAGAGTCAGATGGAGGAGATCTGGCATTTTAAAATATATAACCTGAAGAAATAAAGTGTTCTCTGAATGCATCTAATAAACTCTTTCCAACCGAGATAGTGTAGAACCTTGAACAACTTCAGCAGGAAAAGATGAAACAGAATTATTTAATAATTATTTTAAACTTAGCTGGATTTTCTTTACTTTCAGATAGTGGAAGGACATAAACTGATGAGCATTTCAAATAAAAGTGAGTCTATTACACGGGGGAGATTTTTGGCACTTTGTGCCAGGCAGCATCCACAGCACTTAACATACGGACAGAAACATTTCAGCTCGGAAACAGAAAGTGTTTGAAATTCCTTTTGACGGTGATACGTGGTTTGGATCTTTGCAATTTCATGTCATGGATGCATGCTACTGGGCAATGGTCACTGAAGTCAAGAAGAAAACACCACTAGATTTATAAGTGTGGCCTTTTCTGCATTTTTTGGATTTGGTCAAGTGGGGGAGGAAATAAGTAGCGGCTTGATCCAGGCTAACTCACCCTCGATCTCTGAGATAAACAAGGAAGTGATCATATTTTGAGGTTCTCCAGGAATGGTGCCGGTGAGGAGCTTATGATCCAGGCATAGAGAGGAGTGAAAGAATAAAAGTCCATAAAAATGCTAAGAGATTAACACCCTCAATAAACATGATCGGTTGGCCTACTCACCAGGATAAGAACAAGCCCAGCCAAACTAGAGGCAACCACCAAGGCATTCAAATTGGCTAAGAATTATAAATAAATTAAGATCCAGACATCTGGCGAGTAGGGTGGCACGGTGGAACAGCAGGTAGTGCGCGTGCCCACAGCAAGAAGGTTGCCAGTTCGATCACCGGTTCGGGCAGGGGCCTTTCTGTGTGAAGTTTGCATGCGTGGGTATACTGTCTATACTCATACTCACCCGTTCCAGAACAACGTGTCAACAACCATTTTGGAGCAACACCTCATAAGCACCATCATGACCTTGTGTCTGATGCTGCTTCCTAACATGTTGATAACATAACCAGTCTTTCAGAATGCTCTCAAGATGTATACTGTAGGCTGTGCATTATTATTATTATCATTGCATAGTGAATGTGATTCAGATACAGATGTATTTTTAGTACATGAATAAAACCAGCCTGACTTTCACTCCACAAGGCCAGCCAGGAGCTCTCACCTGTCTCATCAAGGAAATGATGAGACACACACACACACACACACACACACACACCCACACCCACACCCACACCCACACCCACACCCACACACACACACACACACAGTCTCTAAGTTATCACTTTTTTTTAGATATTGTATAACCGTTCATAGTTCTGTGGTTTCCCTGATGTTCTTGAACGTGACAAACACTTAGGGGCTGAGAAGCCTGTCAGTCATTGTCATTCCCATGACAATGGGTTGTTTGGAGGTGGGCGGGAACTGGGGATGTTCTGAGTGTGTAAGCGAGTGAAAAAGCCAAGCTAAAAGTTGGTCAGCTGAGTTTGCTTGTTTTTGTCTTGGCTACGGCCCACAGAAGCCTGGTTGTTCACGAATAAAGCATTGAGAAACCAGCCAATGGTAGTGGTTTATGTACCGAGAGAGGATACAACATATTTAAATATACCAACAATCCCCTGCTATGCTAATTTCACTTAGCGGTTGGCGTTGTGTTAACGTCAGGCTCCTTCTCCGGGGTATCTAGAGAAGCTTCAGCTTCATCTAGCTGTTTTGTTTTTTTCTCCAACCTCTTCTGCTGAAGCTGCACCCAAAGTGGCCATGGGTTCAGTGGCACGCTTCAGAAAACACTGAAAAAGTGTTGCCTGGTGTTGTCTTCGTTTCATCTCTTTGCAATTCACTCGCTGATTTTCTCCTTTATGCAATACTGCGGAGAATGCCTGCTAAAGAATTGTGTTGTTGTTGCCGTCACGGGCAACGGAATTCTTAGAGGTCCAAAAGTCATGTGAACACAGACTGGGTTAATGTAGTGAATTAATCAGCGTGTGAAAGTTTTTACAAAATGATGTTGTTACGCATGCTCACAAGTGGATATATGGAAAAAAAATTCTAACGAGTATAGGGCGTATACCGGCGTATCACGCAGACTACAGCACTGGCTCCAGCCACCCCACAACCCTGAAAGAGATGGTCAGGTATAGACAATGGATGGATGGATCTGGCGATGACGAAAATCTTCTATCTTGTTAAATCCTGGATGTAAATGTCAATTTATAGAGCTCATAGTGGACAAACGAAGTCCTACACAAAGTCTTTAACTATGTAGCCTCATTTCTTCAATATTTCACATTTTACAGTTGTTACTGGTGACTTTGTATGACTTTGCTGCTGTGCCCAATTAAAAGAAGACTAAACAACAAGTATTAGGGGAAGGCATTATGTTTAACTCTGAGCTGTAAAGATGATTCAAAAAAATGCATGGCTTAGTGGAATACAGAGACAACAGCTGGCAGAGAAAATGGGACTAGAAGCCGTGCTTATTGTATAAACTTGGCATGCACTTCTGGCATAACAAGATTAACCCTATTTTCACATGAACTATGTTTTCTGCATTTACAGTGAATTCTTAGGATCCAGGATGACCTCTAATCTGATTCCATCCTTCAGTCCAAGTTATCCCTTGGCAATAAGCCCACGCAGGGGACAGAGGAGAAGATAAAGGGCGACCATTATCACCAGCACACACTGCCCCTGGCATTCTACCATTTGCAATTAGTGTACTATATGTCCTTTTTCAGGCTCTGATAGTCAAAAAGCCCTTTAATGAGAAGACTGTGAGTCAATATTTACCATCCCTGCTCGGCTTGTGAACAGTGACGCCAGAGGATGTGTGTGTCAATGTGTTTGTGTGTTTATGGAAATGTGTGATTAAGTCTTTTGCTGAGAAGGATGGCTGTGAATAAATGCAGCGCTATGTTGTGATGACTGCTCAAAAAGCATGGAGAGATTGAATGATTACAATAATCATTTTAGAATATGAAAATAAAGTCTGTTTTCTTGCATCACGTTATCATATCATCATATTGACGCTGATGAAACTGAAAACTATCATTAAGGTCCATGCCTGTGTGGCAAACATTAGTCAGTGGGGGGAACTGGATGTAGAAAGGAGAAAATGTGAAATGTCTTCACACAGATAGAGAGAGAGACAATCCCACTGTACCTTCATCTTTCCTTTTCTTGCAGATATTTCGATACCACCTGTCAACCTGCCGGTGAGACACTGAAAAGTCATCCTCGCCATCGAGGCCTCACACAAACTGAGACCCATAGTTCCCACATCTTTCCTCTGATTGCAGTTCTACAGCAGACACACAATCTGCAGGCTGGCATCGCCATGTGCTGCCCCTCAGCACTCTTGAGGCTGTTCCATTATCACTGTCAAATTTCATCCTGGGCCATCAAAGACATAAGCCTATTCTTAAGACACTAGACAATTTTGTCACTACCTCTGCCACATTGTTATGTCATACAGCATCTTTCTGTCCACCAATAAGCCAAAGTACTTCCTTTACATCCCTGCGCTCTTCATGCTTTACAATGTCATTCATTCCTGACTGATTCTTCTACCTCCATCTAAATCTCTCCTTTATGTCCAATTCTCTGCTGTATGTTTCTTTTTAAGTCATCTAGTTCAAGCGAGTTTGGCCATCTTATTGAGACTTTGAATGCTATGATTTCTATGACTCACTGTCCTGTCTGCTGTACAACATGGTACTTGGTGGTACAAATCTCTCACTTTCTTCCCCATGCTCTTGTAGAACAGGACAGATTGTGTCAGATTACCATAAGCAAAGTTATTTCATCGAGCAAATTGGAAGTAGTGTAATAATAAAAAAAAATAAAGCAGAAGTTTTATCCTCGATGTTGTCAAGTCTCACTCAGCAGCAAGGCAGGAGAGCTCTGATGAGTCACAAGCACAAACAGCTTGCAACTTGAGTGATGGCATTACAGCAGCAGGCACATCAGCAATCAGAGCTCATTTCCTAGTAATTTGGTGTCGCCGGCGCTGCATTAACTCCATAGGTGGTCCCGTCTGTTTGGAAGGCTAAATAAATATATAAATGTCATAGAACGAGCCAAGTTCACAGGAGATCTATAAAGTAATAATGAATGCCACCCTGTTTGCCGAGACATCAGCAGTGATGACACCTTAGCTCATTTAGATGGCATTTAGATGGCCAATTTGAATCCCACAGTGTATTGGTGGGTATTTTGCACCTGTATCAACAGTGGCTCAAGTCACACACTCTTGGCTATGGGGCACGATGGGAAGCATCAGAACTTTCTCTACTCCATATATCAATACTGTCATATTACAGAGGCAGCGGTCTTTGGCTGTCAGAGGGAGGGGGATTACAGTCCTCTTTTGCTGCTCAGCTGGCAGGTGTTTGATTGAAGTGGAATCCCAAGAACAGATAGTGTGAGTGGTTTTCCTACAGTCTGTGGTACAGCTATGTCTTCCGAGCCTCGCAGTGGTCTGCAAAATCTCCTCCACACTTTCATGCCTTTTTCACCCTGCTGTTTGTTTCCCCCAACCATTCTTCCCTGCCTCACCATGTATCTTGTTTATGACTCAATGCACAAACAAGTTGTCCCGGAGAGGGCCACAGGGGGGTCACCTGATGCATGGAGTTGCAAGGATCTCTTATCAGTCACAATACAGTCAGTCATCATTTCCAGCAGCAGCTTGGGGTTACAGAGCAAAACTGGCTGACCGAGATTAACGCTTCGCTGACTTTCTCGCCTACTGTGCACAAGTATGTGCAATAAACCAAGCTGTCATATCCTGCCCTGCTCTGTAGGTTATGTATTTAATTGTGTCATTTGTTCATTAATTTGTTGATTGTTTCCTCTTTTATTTTGATGTACTCACCTCTCGTTTCCCGCCTCTGTGATTGTCTGGCCCACCCTGATTAGTTTCACCTGACCCCCACTGTCCTTCCCTCCCTAGTGTATTTAGTATGTGTGTGTTCCCCTCTCTCAATGCCAGTTTGTCTTTGTTGCCTGTGTCAAGCCTTCCAGCAATATGTCCCTACTGTACATTTATTAGTGTATGTAGTGTAGTGGATGTAGTGGATATTTTTTTGTTTGTTTGTTCGTTTTAATCTCTGCTAGTTTCCCTGACCCCTTTGAGTCTGGATTTCTCTACCTTTTCCTCTGACTCATTACCTGTGTACCAAACCTCTTCCTGTCTCTGAGTTGTACTTTTGAGTTCTTTGACCTGCTTTTGCAGCAGTTCTCAAAAAACAAACACAACATGACTGTGACTCAATTTGCTGGACTGTAAAATATAAATAATGAACACAATTGGGCACTCCTCTGAAGTTGAAGTTAGAATTACACATTGACCCAGAAGCTCTGTACAGCCTCTGACCATCCAGTGTATTGAGGAGGTGTGTTGTTTCAGCCAAGTTTTGATGGAATGGCAGAATCAGACAGGGCATTATAAATGTGTTTTATCCAAATGTTTCTTTTGTGTTCAGCTACCTTGCAACATGAGTGGAGTATCATATGTTTATTGAGGGGTAAAAGTCTGAAAGAATTGGCTCAGTTTCTGATAATGTGGTCTAAGCACACTGTCTGCTGGTGATCCACGAGACTGATTTTGAGTTGTGTGTAACAGCGTGAGTGACCCCAACTGCTCAAAGGTTTTGCTTTTTTTAATTTCTTTTATGTCAGCATGATGCCTCACTTTAGCCAGTATCTGGCTACCTTTGTTACAGTATTAGCAACGACATTTCTCAGTGGAAATGGACACAAGACAGTGGTTTAGCAACAACAAAAGTTCACCTGATCAGGACAGTCATTCAGTAGGTGCAGCCCACTACAAGAATCAGCTACTGCTAGTTCTGTAGATTCCAGTCATGAAATAGGAACTAGCGTTGATGTTACCACCAAGTCGTCAACCACAACTGCAAAGGGAAGCTACCACCATGCTATCTCTCCCACCATCTCCTCCTCCACCACCACCACTGGGACCTGGGTTGCCGTAAACAGCACCAGTAGTTACCTCAGCACAGGATGGCAGTTGCGCATCTGTCAGCAGTCCTTCTCCCAACCCTCATCTTAGAGAATTAAGCAGTGTAATTCCAGGTGACTTTGGCATGGATAATCCCAAACAGGTACTCCTGGATAGTTTTCCAGCTCTGCTCTTCTCAAGGAAGAAACACACTTTTGCCAGTGCATGGTACCATAATCATATTAGTCGTATCATTTTTGTGTTAAGTTTCATGTTAAGTTGCTTTCCTGAACTGCCTCCCAGCTTTTAGGTATTAAAAACATTGGGCCTTTTTCAATGCACGTTTGTCAATGTCAAGCAATAGATATGTGAGAGTAGAATAAAATGAACTGCACATAGTCTTGCTTGTTTGACATGCAGTGCTGTTTATGGCACTAATGGAACGTTTTTAGTGACTAACAACGAATTTAGGCACAGGATTGTTTGAGTATGAATGTAAGGTTTAATAGTGTGGTGAGACTACACCACTAAATAATAGGCTGCATCGGGTAACAATTAATCTTATTTATGCTTGAAGTCTATTTCTACAATATTTCACACACAAACGCAACATCAGCAGCTGGTGGTTTATGTTGGTAATTGTCATTTTTCTGCTGGTTTACAGTTTTTACCAGTGAGGTTTCTTGACCTCAGCTGTATTTAACGACAGTGTTCTTCAGTTCTTGTCTCCTCTGTTGAATATCAAAGGGTTGACGTTGCTGAATGCTTAGTAACCAGCAGCAATGTATTACATGGTAAAGTAACTGTAGTGATATCACAGAAGAGAACATATCTAAAATTCCTATTTGTTCCTTAAAAATTGAGGAAAGACTGAAAAACATGGGGATGTTTGAAACTGATTTCAATTAATTTCAACGTTGCATAAGCAGATATTTTTTTTATACAGAGGTAAAGTTTCAGCTGCTCATAAATGGTAAGATGCAGGAGCAGATATTGAAATAGAACATGTGTGACTTTGCCTGATAGTACACCCTTTTCTGGTGACTGCAGCCTCTGGGGAGCCGCCTCTCTGTTAATTAACAGTGCACACAAATAGACAGGAGACCTTGAAGGTTTTAAAAAAAAAAAAGTCTATAGACTGAATAAAGCTTTGTGCCAAACACTCAAAAACCTATGTATATGAAATTTAAAGCCACTGAAGTGAGTACATTAGGGTACTGATCCTGCATAGCCAACACGTTAAATACAAGCCATTAGAGAATCCCTTATTGATTTGCTTTGTTGTTGCATTAGAAAAGCTGTCTAACATACTTCTGCAGTGTGTTGTGCATGTATTGCAATGAGAGCCACGTTGATGATCTCATCTAATACTTGAAAAAAATCCTGTGTAAATTATCAATAATTGTCTAAACTATATATATATTATGGTTTTACAACATGGTGACATTGCAGTCACACATGCACTGTGGGACTGCAACACCCTAAGCACTTTAAAGCATTAGGGACAGAATACCACTACAAAGCTTTTTAAAGGGTTAACTTCACGGTTATTTTTTGTTTGCCATTGTTGTTGTTGTCTGGGCTTAATGTTTCTACTATGGCTCTACCACAGTGGGAATGGACAGCAAGTGACATGTGGCAGGGATGTATGAGCCAGACCTCTCGCTCACTTTTCCACTTGTGGAATGACAGCAGGGGTAGAGAGCAAGCTTTAATTGTATGTGACGGCTGATCACACTGGCAGAGACCTTCAAGCCAGTAAAGACTCACCTGAGAAAATGGTGAAAGAGGTGGTGGACTGGAAACATCACATTGACACTCTCCCTAGAAGCCATTTGCTTGATTGCACCCAGTCCACTTACATACCACACTACCACCCCAACACATTATACAAGTCAAAACAAATATGTTTTGCGTGTGCTTAGCACTCTCCGACTCCTTTGAGTCAAGCAACTAAATCTCACATTTATCCATTAATGCTTGCTTTTTGCTTTCTCAAGGAGAAGCAATCTGCATGAAAGTATTCATAAGATGCAAAAAAGGGCAGGAATTAAGGGATTAGGGACTTAAGGAAGTCTCTCATCTGGAGCAGTTGTTACCGGATTCTTTTTTTCTATTTTTTAAACGCAACCAAAACCAGGACTAGATCAGCTTCTGTTATTTGGAGTGCTTATCAATATAGGGCCCTCCTCCCTTCTCAAAAGGTACAGAAGAAAGAAGAAACATGAGAGCAAGACATAAGAAGACAACTTGAATGAGATAAGCATGTAGCATAAAATCCTTTGATCGAAGTATGGAGGAACAGGAATATTGGGCACCCATGCCTAAAAAGTGGATTTTGGTGTTGCTGTCTGTTCAAGTAAGCTGGGAATCTATCAGCAGGAGAATGGAGCCCCCAGAGCATGTGTCGTTTGAACTTTGCAGATTGCTCAGCCAGCAAAAAGCCATGACTACACAGTTGAGTGTGTGTGTGTGTGTGTGTGTGTGTGTGTGTGTGTGTGTGTGTGTGTGTGTGTGTGTGTGTGTGTGTGTGTGTGTGTGTGTGTTGGGGGGGGGTATAAGGTGAGCAAAAAACTAGATCAAAATGGGAGTAGATAAAGTAGTTAGATATTTGTTAAATGTGTAAGATATAAATATTGACAAAGAATGGTAAGATGCAATTTAATTTCAGAGGGTCACTGACGGTTTTCCACTGGCTGAATTTATCCTGCTGGAAAACTAAATTTGGTTCAGTGCTTCCATCCTTTCAACCTAAAAACCTCAGTATTGTTGTTGAGTTGGGTTTCTGGGAGAAATTTCTCAATCTAACTGATTATTTTTAAAAGGGTGAACCTTAAGTACTACTTTAGTGATTATTTGTGGTTTACAACATTCTTCGTGCTTTGTGGTAGATCTGAATTTAGTGTGTACAATTTACTTCCCAAATACTGGATGTTGTCTCAGTAATTTCCCCTACTTGACCAATTATGCACATTTTTTGTTTTCTCTTTCAAAAGTATTATTATGTAAAATTTCAAATTGCCATTTTGCTATTTATTTACTATGCACTGAGTAATTTTCTTTGGATAACAACACAATCAGTGAATGTATTATTTTTATTACTGCTGTGACTCAAGGAGTAATACCACTAAAACATCTAACACACTTTAGTAAAGTATTTTCATCATCTTTGTGCCCATAGGTTACCCTGACCAATACAACCTGAAATTGAGGGACTTTATAGTGATAGAAAGATAACAGCTACTCTACAACCACCAGGCCCCAACAGCACACAGCAGCTTTGATAAACACCAACAAAATCTCAGCAATCTGATCTACTGAAGACTTGATACATGAAGGGCCTCATTAGACTTTATCAGTGCAGCTAGTTGGTGAAAGCAAAAAGTCATGGCTTGGATTCTGTCAGCATCTGTCGCCACAGCCAGACGTATTGCTGATAAGGTTATCTATAGAACCTCTACAGGCGGCCTTACAGGTTACAGCCCCCTCATTAGCACTACACTTATTTATGTATACAGTACAAGTTAATTGGGAGTTCAGCTATCAGGCAGTGAGCCACCCCCCTCCCCAACCGCACACTCAGCCCTAACTTGCTCCTCCTCCTCCCTCTGTGGCTGCCAGTGGGGAGATTATCGCAATTATCACCATGATGCTTTGTTGGAGGAATGTTATGTCATAATAGGAAAAAAAAGAAAGTGCTGTTCTTTAAGGACAAAAACAGCTAAAGCTTTCAGGACTGCATGCAGTGGGAGAGGATGGAATAAGTGAAAAGACGCGATCCACTGATATTTTATCATCTTATGTAAAGGTGAGAAAACCTTTGACTTATTTTGAACATGGCAACAGGGTTCAAGGGAAATTATTTGTGCCAAACAAAAACTATACAACTGGCTAGATATTATGCCAATGATTACAATTACAATTAGTCATTTGGCAGACGCTTTTATCCAAAGCGACGTACATATGAATTCACATACCAATGGGGCAGTTTTTGGGGTTTAGTATCTTGCCCAAGGATACTTCAGCATGGCGACTGCTGAGGCCAGGGATCAAACCACCGACCTCCTGATTGGCAGATGACCGCTCTACCTCCTTAGCCACAGGCCACATCCTGAGCCAACAATGATAGTTTGGGCTTACTTACAGGACTTTGTGAAATGATGACACATTTTTTTTTAGATTTATTTTATGACACAATAAAAAAATTGCAGCCCCATAACTATTTTAAAAAACTATGTCAACTGCAATTTTATAAAATAAATGTTCTGACACATTTATATAATAATCATCAGATCAATGTGAGGTTGTAGCAGGGCTGGGCGATATGGCTGAAAACTCTATTGCGATATAAGTGTTTTATAATCGGTCGATATCGATAATTATTGATATTTTTTGTGACCTATTTAAAATAAGGATCAGGAAAAAAATACATTCAATTTAAACATTTTTATTTTAAATTGAACCTTCCTCTGATTATAATCCCCTCAGCTATCAAGTCAGAAAGGGAAATGTCAACATAACCATGGAAAACGCTCAACTAATAAATGTTAAAAAAAAAAAGTGTAAAAATGTAAACAAAGAGAAACCTGAGAACTTTTTTTCTGCAGGTTTAGTGCAGAAAGTTCACAAGCTGATTCACCTTCTGCTGAATAAAATGTTTTCAGATATGTGCAGTGTTTTGGAAACATAGCAGAGACTGAGGTAGACTTGACTGAATTATAAAACCAGCCTAGACATATGAACAACTTTAGTCACTCTTCTTATTCTAAACATACATGAACTATTCAATTATATTTTTATTGCGAGTGTGTTTAAAAAAAAAAAAAAAAAACTACGTGTAAGAGATGTTTATAACCTGGCTTCTCCACAGTGCTCAGTGAAGCATGTCTTTAGCTATATGATATGCCGCTGCCTCCGTTACGTCTTCGTGCCTTTTAGATGATTTGTCATCAGGCACTGAAGCAGATACCTCTGCATGGTGGTCAGCTGCTTGTGCAGTGGTGCTGTGGTTGGCGGACGTTGCCAAATACGGCTGCGCTCCAAAGAGTGAGCGCGGCTAAGGTGGTTAAACAAGTTTGTGGTGTTACCGGTCTTGGTGGGGACGACAGTCTTGCATAAGTTACAGACCACATCGGTCTGACTACGGTCCGACTTATAAAATCCAAAAAACTCCATACTGGCGAGCTGACTTTCCCTGTTTTATCGACAATTTCTTCGCTCGCTGCAGCGCTCACTTTCTATTTCTCATCTCACTCCTCGCGAAGCATCAAACACGAGACAACGAGATGGCGCAACCGAACTTGATAATGTTACATTATTGGCGTGTTAGCGTGTCTCTCTCACTGATTAGCGATTACTTCCTACGTTGCTCGGTTACCTGAGAGCGAGTGCCTTTGTTCATGCAACCAACCTCGCTTCGCAACTTCAGGTTTCTTCCAACTAAGAAAAAAAATTATCGAATGTTTTATCAAACGCATTTTTTATTGATATTGATGATGCGTCTATCGCGAGACATATCGCTATTGTTTTTATCGCCCAGCCCTAGGTTGTAGCATAAAGGGTGTGGGTATGAAGGGATTCCTGTCTCACAGCTGGAGACAAGAAAAAGTGAGGTTATTTTAACATTACATTTGAGCTCACATTTCTATCTGACTGAACAAAATATTAAAACAATATTCAGAGCATTGGGTAAAGATATGTAGAGCTGCGGCATAAAAAATGTTCATGAGGGTTGTGGTGTTAGGAGGGGTTCTGAGCCCTTATCGGCCATGAATTACAACAGCTGATAAACCCAGATTACTCTGGCCTGTTGGGGAAAATAGCATCTGTTCATGGCAGACCGTGTTAAAACATCTCCACAGGCTATAAAAAGGACAGTGTGTGATTGAAGCTGAAGCCTTGACTCCCTCAACAGAGTTCTGTCTCTCTCTTTCCTTCTCTCACTCTCTACTCAGCTACAATACAGGCTCGCCTGAGGTGACGGCGTCTTGCAGTAAAGGGGTGCAGCCAACCTGATATGAAGGGTGCAGGCCGGTTAACTGGAGGGCACCTCAGGGACCCAGGTCTCTGCTTTATTTCAACATATACATATATGTGTGTGTGTGTGTGTGTGTGTGTGTGTGTGTGTGTGTGTGTGTGTGTGTGTGTGTGTGTGTGTGTGTGTGTGTGTAGAAAGTGATGATGAAACTGGATTGAAGATTAGTGAGCAGTAATGAACTTGGCAGCTGGCTTGGAACTTGGAAAAGGGCTGCCGCATCAACTTTTTTTCCCTTATAAAAGGTGATATCGTGTTTATTCCACTGCCAGACAACAAGCAGCAAACATACAATTTTCTGTGATACTGCCTCATATCATTTCCTCTCACAAGCTAAAAAACAAAATCACTAAATTCACTCCTACACTACATAACTGCAAATAAAATACATTATTGAAATTACTCTGTTATCAGTAAATCTTTTTGCCCATTTGCCAACTCCTGATTATTACACAATGTCTACACAGGCTGCATAGTGAAAGGAGCATGTTAACAGAGCTGCAGGATGAGTTCAGGCACAAAACACCCAAGCACTGTAGTTATGCACATGAAATTAAAATGTAAAAGTACACCTCGGGCCCCAAGTGGCTAGAGTACAAGTGCAATGCAAATCCTTAACACTGCCAGAGGAGATAACTCCATTAATTAGAACAATATCTGTCCAATCAGAGGTGCATCAAATCAGTGACAAACGTGACTACAACTGTGTAGACAAGCCTTTTTATTTTAATTAAAATGAGATTTTAAAAGAGTCATTTAAAGCACCCTCAAAATCTTGTCTTTGCTGACCTCTAAGGACTTGATGAACGGGTGAAGCTGGGTGTGGTCACAGATGAAACAAACTGGAAACGTTTAACCAGAGGGGGCAGCAAAACACAGACACAGACTTTCATTCTGGAAATTCCCTGCATCTAATCTTCTAAAATCAATGTGAAAGCATTTAAGTTCACCGTCCAGTGCATTTGTAAATTGCTACACTGAAATGGCCACAGAGATCAATAAATTCAATCTATGCTCATTTTAGTCTTAGTTTTATTCTGAAGTCCAGTTTGTCCTAAGAAAGAAATTTTTCATAAGTAAAACATATTTCCTGTTCCTTTGGCCGGACAAATTTGTTATTTTCACTCAATTCCAATGAAGTGACTGGCTGTGGATTTACCATTTCTGTCTGCAAATGGTTTAAAAGTCAGGTGCAAATCCACCCTCATGGCAACCTGAAAGACTGATCACAGTTTGTTGTGTAAATTAATGTATTAATATCACAGCAGTCATTTTCACAAATTGATTTAACCTCTAATTACCCTGACTTGAGAGCTCATAGCTGGCTTGCCCCACACTGTTGTTCAGGAGTCAACAGAGAACAAAGCCAGGGTCAGCATCAATTATAAAAACAATGGCCCACAGAGGCACAGAGAGGCTTTAATTACAGCCCCTAATGGAAAAGGCCTGACCATAACTACTTCAAAATGCAAGCTAATGGGAAGAGAATCTATGAATATGGTATGGAAGGTGCACCGACATGCACACATGCAAGAGCGTACAGAAATGTTTGAAGATTTATATAGAGTATGTTTGATCCTCTGTGCGCATTCAATGTAACATTTGTGAGATAAATCTGAATTTTGTCTGAGCTCAGAGGTCAATTTAAAAAAAATTATCAGGCTGACTGTGTGCTGTTCACCTTCAACCTTCATCCTGCCTGAACAACCTCCTACTTCACCTGAACAATATTAGTGTGAATGAACAAACATACGCAAAGCTGTGACAGACATGAATAAAGCGAGCTAAAGGTGAAACAAAAGAGTGAAAATGAGGTGTAAGCTACATTTCATTTTCTATACCCGACTATCCCTTTTCGGGGTTGCAGGCGGGCTGGACCAATTAACCTAATGAGCATGTTTTTGGTCTGTGGGAGAAAGCCGGAGTGCCCGGAGAGAACCCACGCATGCACAGGAAGAACATGCAAACTTCACACAGAAAGGCCCTGCCCGACCCGGGGATCGAACTGGCGACCTTCTTGCTGTGCTGTGGGCACAAGCACTACCTGCTGAGCAACCGTGCCACTGGTGTAAGCTACATGTCTTTTTTTAAATGTAATGTGTATTCATTGTCAGAATTTGAGAAGTGGAAGGATTAGGCATCTCAACACCATGTATTTGTCAGAGAACCCAAAGTATATACAGTGCCACGCAAACGTTTGTGTACCCTGGGTCAAAATCTCTGTTACTGTGAATAGCTAAGCAACTAGAAGATGGCCTGATTTCCAAACAGCTTAAAGTTAAAGATGACACATTCCTAAAATATCTTAAGCAAGATTACTTCATTATTTCCCTCTTTTACACTTTCAAAATAACAAAAAAGTAAAAGGGCCGGAAACAAATGTTTGGGCATCCTGCACGGTCAGCACTTAGTAACACCACCTTTGGAAGGTGTCACTGCTTGTAGACGCTTTTTGTAGCCAGCTAAGACTCTTTCAGTTCTCACTTGGGGGATTTTCCCTCATTCTTCCTTGCACAAACCTTCTAATTCTGTGAGATTCTCTTTGAAGGTCTATCCACAGATTTTCTACGATTTTTAGGTTGGGGGACAAAACCTTCAGCTTGATCCTCTTGAGTTAGTCCATTGTGGATTTTGAGATGTGTTTAAGATCACATTCCTGATGTAAAAGCCATTCCATTCCTCTTCAGATTTTTTTTTTCTTTTTACAGACCGAATGATTTTGCTTCCAGAATTTTCTGGTATTTAATTGAATCCATTCTTCCCTTGACCAGTGAAATGTTCCCCGTGCCACTGACTGCAAAACAAGCTCAAAGCATGATCGATCCACCCTGTGCTCAGTAGTTGGAGAGGTGCTCTATTCATGAAATTCTGCACCATTTTATCTCCAAATCAGTCCACAGGACTTGTTTCTAAAATGCATCAGGCCTGTTTTGCAAACATTTAAAGCAAGTTCCTTTGCAGTTAAACAGAGGTTTTGATTTTGCTTTGTAGCAACCCAACAAGCAGTGCTCTCGTAAAGTTTTCTTGGTGTTCCAGACCTCAGCTTGACCTCCAACTGTTCCTGTTAACGGCCATTTCTTGATTACATTACAAACTGAGGAAATGGCTTCCTGAAAATGCTTTGCTTTCTTCAGTCTTTGTGCGAATCAATTATTCAAATTTTCAGAGTGCTAGGCAGCTGCTTAGCGGAGCCCATGGTTGTTGATTGTTGGGACAAGGTTTGAAGAGCCACAGCATTTCCAAAGCTTTGAAATTTGCATCACCTGGCCTTTCCTAACAATGATTGTGAACGAGCCATAACCATAACAAGCTGATTAAGGTCGGAGAGACATTAGTGAAAATTATCTGACGGCTCAAATGTCTTGGTGCGCATGGTGCTCCTTTTCTTTTTTCCATTCTAAAATGGTACAAAATAAAAATGATACATTGATCTTAAGTAAAATGTTGAAGAGAATGTTTCATCTTTAAAGTTATGACTTTTGGAGGTCAGTCCATCTTCTATTCACTTAATTATTCAGAGTGCCAGAAATTTTGACCAAACTTTTGCATCCTCTGTAAATACAATAGTCAATGTACTTCAGACATAATATGCTAAATACATTCACATATGGCAGCAACAGATACATACACACACAGCAGTGGCGACTTTCCTGTACAAACAAAGCCAGTTCAGATTGCATTGCAGTATCAAGAGTGAAGATGCCGTTAAGTGTGGCTATTTGAAAAAATACAAATGAAACACAAAAAACATCAGCCTGCTACTTCTGGTTATCTAATTGTCTTCAAATGAGGCTTCACCCTTAGGGGCCACCATAAAATCATTACTGCACTGCCATTAGAGCAATGTACAGAACTACTGAGAACTGAGAGCGTTGTGTGACATATTTTTTGTTGTTTGCCGCTTTAGAGGTCTCGGAAATCGAGCATACTCTACCAACTGTAAACCTCTGTGAAGAGCATCAGTTAAATGCCTAAATGATCAAGTAGCACATCGTGAATCATCTCGAACAAGACACATGAATATATTGCAAGTGCCACATCTCATCATTAAAAATGTTCCCATGAAATGATGCGTTCTTCCTCCCTGAAGTGAGCAAGCAGTAGCCCTTTAAAAATAAGCTTTCCTTTGACATGGCCCCTTCACCACAGAGCTAACACAGCGAGACACGGATTTGTTAGCGCAGACATCTAAAGTGTCCTAAACCAACTGAGAGAGAGACGGGGGGGACAGAGAGAGAGAAACAGAGAGAGAGACCTTTACATTCCCACCCACATGTTAGATAAAAGGAATAAATACACCGCTGCGCTGGCAGCCAGCCATACTGACCCAATTAACGGTCCTAAAACCAAAGAACATCTCAGAAAATAAATTAACACTGAGCAAATGAATATCTTGATGCCGTCTTTCTCGTTCTTGCTCTCCTCTACATTTCTCACTGTTGATCAACCTGATTTCCTCTTGTTTTATGTCTCTCCTCTTTACCTCCATGTCTACTGTCTGCCTCTATCTTACTGTGTCTCTCCATTTCAAAAGGACAAATGTTTCCTGCAGTCACTGTAGCACTGCATTGGTATTCTGCTCTCAATTTAGCCAGGAGCCAAGCAGTGGTATCTGCTTCCAGCAACCACACAGCAATCTGACACAGAGAGAAGGAGAAAAGGCTTCAAGAATTAAAGAAACTGAGAAATATGAGAGACACAGCAAGATGGCTGGAGACAGACATACCTATATGGCTGTCCAGCAGTGACACCATTTGCTGTGCTATAGGGTCTCTGAACAGCAATAACTTTTCCACAAGAAATGAAGGATTTTGCTTTTGTTTGGCTTCTTCAGAGAGCAAAAGACAAAACAATACAGCTTCTCAAGCTGTTAAAGCCTGTTCTAGTCTTTCTACATCAAAACAACTTAAGGGCTTTGATCTAAATCATGGCTACATGCTGATTTTATTCCTATTACTTCAGATCTATCAAAAGCAATACCGCAACAAAAATTAGAACAAAATATTTGTTTGGGTTGATTTCTTTCTCAGCGCTGTCAAAGCTTATCTGTGAGTGCCACAAAAATGTAAGACTTCAAACAATTGGCACATAACTGCTGGCAAAGTAGTTATCTACCTTTTGAAGCTTCAGTAATTACAAGTAATTTCATCACACAGGACAAGGTAGGAGCTACTGAGTCCATTATTATAGAGGGTGCGATGCAGCATTTCCAGTACATATTATAACAGTAAAAACTGGAGATAATGTGGGAGCTCAGCCCTCCATTACAAATGATCAAGACATAGCAAACAATTTCTGGTGACTGCAGAGGGAATGAGATAATTCACAAGTAAGGTGTGGAGATGCAGAGAGTTTGAAAGAAAGAGAGGAGGGAGATAAGAGTGGAAGGAGGAGAGGCAGGAGTAGGAAGTGCTGACAGCGGGTAAAGGTGAAAGAGAGATAAGTGGAGTAAGGGAGTGAACTCAGGAGAGACAGAGAGGGGTAGGGAGGTGAAGAGAGATGGAAAGCCCAGATAGCCTTGAGAGGAGAAGGTAGGAGGCGGGTGAAGAAAATGCTGCAGGACTAAGAGAAACAGAGAAATGGATGAACGTGAAAGAGAGGGAAAAAAACATAGATATGGAAATGGGATGTGTCAGTGAAGGAGGGAGCCAGAGGTGTAAAACAGAACAGAGTTTGACATGAGCTGACAGCACAGGAGCACATCCCAAGAGCAAATGAAGGCAAGAGCAGTGTATACGGCAGAGACAACAGGCAAAGAAAGAAAGAAAGAAAGAAAGAAAGAAAGAAAGAAAGAAAGAAAGAAAGAAAGAAAGAAAGAAAGAAAGAGATACTTGAAAAGCAATATGTGATTTTGCATTTGAAATATTCTGTTGAAATATTCAGCACCTTTGATGTTAAGTATTGTTTTTTGTTTTTAAATCCCAGCCGCATTCAAACTTGTACCTGCGCCATGGGTAAAACTTGTATGAGTCAGATAATCGCAGAGAAAGTGTTATTTCTTCAACAAATCAATCTTTCAAGCAAAGCAACTTCTTTAAACCTATTTTGATAGCAGAAGAGTGAAAATGGCAAAATTCCTGCCTCAAGCAGCCTTTTCAGAAAGCACCTCACCATCCTTCCTCTTAGCCCTCATTGGGTTTACACCTCAACTACTAAATCCAACTAGAACACGGACATCCTCCTGCCTCACACCAGAGAAATTAATTACTTGTGACTTCTCTGCAAAAGACACAGAAGAGGTCAAGACGAGACTATTTTATATGACATAATTTCTACACATCAGAACTGTACAACTCATTTTATTATGCAGAAACACTTATAAGCACTGACCCCTTAGGAGACTGAATTGCTATAAAGTAACCGAAAAACAAAAGGGCCAAATCTCCAACAAGACAAAGATTCTGAGTAACTCAGCAAGCAGAGGATACCAATAATAGATTTAACTTAGCTTTAACATGCCATTGGGGAACACACCCTGCAAGCCGAATGAATGCTGCAGAGGAAAAACGCAATAAAATCAGTGTATAGCAGGTGTAGCATGATGGTTCCTTACCTTCCTTGCAGTACTTCCCCTTGAAGCGGGTGTGGGTGCAGTCGCAGTGAACTTCTCCATACTGAATAGAGCAAAACCCTCCATTGAAGCACGGGTTCTGTTTGGTGCAGAGGTACTCCAGGTCGCTCTGAATGCCCTGGCTATTTAACAAAGTAGGAGGCATCTCCCCCACCTTCAGATTGGAGATCAAACCCTGGAAGGGTGGCTCGTATTTCACTGTACTAGACGTCAGAGCAGAGAGGCGCACATCAGGTGGGATCCCACCCACAAACAGGTCACTGACGACCGCCATCTCCTTTCGCTTGGACTTGACCTCTGCCACTTTTGTCTCACCGTCGACCATCAGGAGCGTCTCACGGAAGTTGCGGGTGAGCAAGACCATGTGCCAGCGGTCATCATTCACACGTGTCTCCATGTGCAAAGTGGCTGGCTCTGCACAGTGGATGGCAAAGCGCAGCTGGAGGCGCCCACCAGCAATCAGCAGCTCCAAGAAGTCACAGTTGCCGCCATCATCCAGGTAGAGTACCAAGGCTTTGCTGATGTTGGTCTTGAGGCTGAAGCTCAATTCACCCACTGATCCAGCTTCCCAGCGTCCGTAGCGTGCCCACTGGCCGGGCGCCCCACCGAATTCCAGCATTGTCACTGTAGTGAGCAGGCTGAGTAGGGCCAGAGGCCACAGGGGCCAACACAGGAATCTTAACCCCCTTGTCATGCTCAAAATCCCCAATTTCCCCTTCTCTGCTTGATGTCTTACAGATCTAATGAACCACAGACCACAAACCTGGCTTCACTGTGGCCAAAAGTTTCCAAATGTAAACAATTATGATATACCACTTAACTGGGGTAAAAAGCTCACACAGTCAAATAATCCTCACAGGGGCCCAACTCCAATTTTCCTGGCGAATCAGCAGTTTTTTCCTCCTCTCTCTGGTGCTCTAATTCTTGTCCTTATCCTGACTCTCTCCTTCGTCTCTCCATCAGTTGGTGCCTCTGGGACTTGGAGGAAAGGAATGAGGAATAGCAGGAGAGTAAAAGAGGGGGGATATGATAATTTCAACACAGCCGTTTCTTCAAAAGCCTATTGGTCTATCCTGAACCGAAAATAGAATCTTCGTCTCTGGAATCCAGATCTCAGTGCAATTTCCAGGAAATTTGAGCTGCCGCCAAAAGCTTGGGGAAAGAGTTATCCGATTGTGATCTTTCTCTAAGGGGAGAGCAAGCAGAAGAAAATGAGCAAAAGAATGAGGGAGCCGTAGTGTAGACGGGTATCAGAGCTTGCTGGCGTCTGTTGGAGCACACGATGTGTTCATGGTTTCAGCATAAACCCATTCCTCTCCTGAAGCTTACAGACCATGAGGCTTTACGCAGGTATGGATCCCATCATTGTGGTGCCAGATTGGGATCTGAAAGAAACACACACACACAAAAAAGAAACAACTGTAAATTACATGCAAACATGTTCCAGTGCATTTCATGTCCGCAAGAAATGTGACACATTTTATGTTAACCAGCAGCTGCACGATTGATAGCCTTGGAATACTTTCTTTAATGTCATTTAATTTCCTTTATCTACTTTGCTACTTTATTTTCCCTTTGCTCTCTTCACTTTGAAAAATAAGAAGTTTGTCTAGCACCAGGGATTAAATAAGCATTCTACATGGCTCCATACTTCCCAGAGGGGCCTAGACAATATGACTGTCAATTCATCTGCTCCCTCTCAGTCATGTCTAATAGATATGTCAAGTAATGTGCTGAACCTTAACATAATGGTTTCATCAGCAGTAAAGAAAGCTGTCATCCATACGTAGTTTGTGACCAATCAACAAGAGTAAATTTGATAAATCACACCCTTCCAGTGTGGCGCTCACACACTATGGACATGCATATTCAAATGCACACATCATTAAATTAAATGTGATTCAGAGTGAAGGGCTGCAGAGTCAATAGCTATCTGAATAGCAGGTCTTGATCCTGGGGCTCAGCCTCATCCCTAGCCATTATTTCTTCAGTGCGATGTAATTTACAATACATACAATTAAAGCTCAGCTCACCACTGCTCATGCACCCTTGTGCATGATCCCACCTGGCTTCAAAGTCACAATAACAATGATGGTGGCATACAAGCAGAGTAGGGAGTATGAGAAATATGGCAGAAACACAGACATAGAGAAAGAACGGCTGCATAATGATGATCTCAGAGGGGTGAGTCTGAATGTCAATGGAGAAATATGAGGGAGGACAGAGGGGATAGACAGAGCTGTGGGAAACAGAAGAGGGAGGAAGACAAATAATATTATGGCTATTTGTCTCTGGGTGATGTTCATATTGGCAACCAAAAGCAAGTAATGCTGCGTTCAGACAGAACTTGTGAGGTTGCATTTTCAAAATCAGAAGCACAGTACACATCATGCTTGGCATTCAAGTGTTTTAAGTTGGGAGATAATTTGCTTCAGCAAGTTATAGAAAACTGGTACTGTATCATTCTGAAGATACAATCAACAAAAAGATTACGGGCATCCACAGGCTCTGGCCTTATCTGACATTAAAAAAAAAAAAACATTGTCATATGGGTGGAAATGTGTTTGCTGCTTGATCCTGACAAGGTGCCTCACCCAGCCCACTTGACCATTCCAACAATATCATGTTTAACATACTGTATACGATCAGACTTTTTGTCATTGCTGTGGGAGGGTTTTAATGATAAACAGCTCAATTTGTAACCTACGGAGTCAAAAAACGATCAGTGTTCTCACTTTGGTGGATATCAGCACATTGGTGGTGCACAAGCAGCTGGCAGCAGTGTGTATCTGTGGCAATGGCAACTGGTACAAAACAGATTGCAAAAAGAAAAGGCTTATGTGTTATGCTTCATGATTCCCACATCGTCACACTATCTTATGTGGACACATCTTTGACTAAGAACACGTGACTGTGTGCACATCAGACTGTTAAATGTGAATCGCTGTCAGAAAAAATGTCCTCTAATATGCAGCAGGCACAAGATGCTGCTAGGAGTGATAAAACTGGGGCTGGTTTATTTTGGTCCTGAGTGATGGAGCCCAATCTGCATGTTTGCACACATTCTTCTTGTTTGCACTCTCACACACCAGCACACACACATAGATATGCCACTGGAAATTAAAATGCTTGATTCAAAGGATTCATTAAGTACAACGTCAAGACACATGTTCATAGAGATTTTTCGATAGGTCTATTGTGCAGCAAATTTAAACGGGCAGGAATAATGTACATATAGTTATGCTGAAGCAAAAACTTGCAACTAATATGCAAACATACAGTATATTACATCATGTGCAATCGGCCAGCTGTTATATGCACATGTAAACCCCCCCACCCCACCCCCCCCCACCCCCCCCCCAACAGATCATGACATTGTTTCAATTGCCATTATAACCAAAACAAAAACATAATGAAACCCCTGAACACTTTGGGACCAAAAGAATTGCATTTTGAGAACAATTTGAGAGCTTAAGCTTGTTTAATCAACCATTCTTTTAATCACATCTGTGTCCCTTATGGGTAAATAGATTTACAATATTCCCTGGCCAAATTGAATATTCATGGAGTTATTTCTGTCTGTTTGGGGACGTTTTACCACTACAGACAGGAGCAGTGTTTCCTACTTCTTTTCCAACGCAATGTTTATGAAGCTTTATTATGCTCAGCTTCAGTGTATCCCCCATGCATTGTGTTGCTAGTTATTAGGAGGTATTGGCGGGCTTGCCTGATGGTACTATGACACTGAGGAAATGTAACAAGCCTCAAGAGATAACTAAAGCTCCGAGGGTTGTTCTGTGTGTGTGTGTGTGTGTGTGTGTGTGTGTGTGTGTGTGTGTGTGTGTGTGTGTGTGTGTGTGTGTGTGTGTGTGTGTGTGTGTGTGTGTGTGTGTGTGTGTGTGTGTGTGTGTGTGTGTGCGCATTTGGTCACAACACTGTTTTCTAAATGACATGTACGATCCAGCTTTGGTCCAGTTTCAATCCAAAAATAACATGTTTGCCATTTTTTCCCTAACTGATGACATGACATCCGTCTGCCTGAATTCATTCCAGAAGAAAAAGAACAGCTCTCTCGTTCACAGCGCTTGGCTGAGCTGTAGCAGAGCTGGGAAACTTGACTGAAGGAGCAATCCAGCCTCGCACAGCCTGACACGACTTCTTGTCCAGCGAAGCTCTGCAGCCCTCAGGATAGCTGCACAGTCATGTGAGCCGCCATCAACCCATTTCCTCTCACATCATCCCATGGGGGAACGTTGGCACGACCTTAACAGAAACTCTGCTCCAACTGTTTAAGAGACTTTGGCTACGTCCACATTGCAGTGGAAACTGTCTTATCCATTATTCTATTATCTCACTTGTGACAAAAACTGGATGGTATCAAATCTTCAACAGCAACAAAAAAGATGGACCTAAGAGTCCACATTTTTATCTGGGTGTCACAAAATTGTTTGTACTGAATGGTCCAACTGGAAGTACTCGACAATTGCCAAGATAATAAATTTAATATGAGCCAGATGTCATGATTTTCATGCCCACAGCAGTATAGTTAAGCCGGCATTAGCACAGAGAAAGTAAAGAAAGTGAAATCTTGACAGCTGGACTGGTACTTGAGGAGGTGCCCAAATTCAATAATCAAACTCAGCTGGAAACAGAAACTGAGAGGTTGTTGCTTGTATTTTCATTTCAAGAGGTCTCTTTTAAACAACTTTCAACTGCTGTGATAGTGTATGTAGCTTACATCCTAGAGTAAATGCAAAAAACCTTAAAACAAAAAGGAGTATGTAAAATTGGCCATGAAAGTCTTTAGCGTGAATGTAACTTTGATGTAGAAATGTTGGTGAGATTTGGTGCATTTGTTCTGGTTTTTGTTCATGAGGTTTGGTGTGTGAAGGCAGTTGCAGTATGCCTTGGTATAAATTTGTGTGTTTTGGTGTTTAGTCCATCTCTTTCAGAGTTCCGCCTTGGCCCAAGGTTTCCATATTCCCCACAGACCAGACTACACCTGTCGTGCGAAGCTGTGCCAGGCTTTCATCTTCCTTCTTACGCAACCACTCAGCGCATAGACAATCAGCTGAAGCCTGCTTTGAATACCTCACTGCCCACCTGCTACACAGAGTTCAGTGTACATTTTTCATTTTTTTTCCCCCCAAGTGAGAGGCGACATCCTATTTAGAATTGCAAATATGGCACTGAAACACTTTTTTAAGTGTAATAAAAACGGCTGAAGCATATGAAATATTTATACAGTACAATAATCAAGTTAAAGGATAACAGAGGTGTAGTTCACACACAAATATTTACACAAGCAAATAGTTTTCCCTATGCACAAATATACCTAAGCATGCATTATACAAACAGTTTCCACAAGCAAACAAGCACGAACACACACACACACACACACACACACACACACACACACACACACACACACACACACACACACACACACACACACACACACACACACACACACACACACACACACACACACACACACACACACACACACACACACACACACACACACCATATCCTGGTCAGGCAGGAGCCATTAATCCTGGCCTGTGAGAAGCTCAGCAGTGTACCATCCATCAGCATGGGGCTGCTGCTGCCGCTGCTGTGCTCTAATTAACCAGAGAGGCACGCTGAGCCACTTTTAATATTCCTGGTCAAGATGGAGAACAAGAATTTAAAAAAAGAAGTGGTGGGAGTGGGAGTTGCAAAGAGAAACATGGGAAGAGAAGGCTGGTGCCAAGACATTTCAAATATCAAAGATGAAGGAAGTAGGATGGGGAGGGGAAATGAGAGAAATGGCAAGTTCAGATCTCAGACATTTCCAAGGAAGCTGTAAATAAAGCCCTTATGTGTTTCACTGGTGATTCTTAGAAAACCAGGATGCAAGTACAGAACACAACAAGATTTTCTTTTTTCTTCCAAATAAGTCCTTCTGTGTCCAAGGATCAAGTCAATGCAGCTTGACATCAACTAGCTAATTAGCAAAAATATTGTTAACTAAGTGCAATTTTACTATTTGAGATTAAACATATAGGCCAATTACTGCCAGGAAATTTCATATTAGGTCAATGTTTCACATGTGTTATGAATCAGGAATGATTTTGTTTACAGTCTGTGCCACCATTTCTAGGTTGAGGAAGTTCATTGTGTAAAATTTCCTACTAGAAAGCCAGAGTTTCTCTCTGACATCACTGGAACGCAGAAGAGACAGATTTATGACTCAAGGATTGAGGGAAGGAGGAATTACAAAAACTGTAAAAAGAAAAAAAAAAAGAAAAAGGAAAAAAAAGAACAAACCTACATTTCAAAGAAGAAATTAAGGAGACAGCACATTAAATTGGGTGGGTGCAAAAAAATGAAAATAAATAAGTAATCAGTATGGCAAAAGCAGAGCTCAATGACACAATCCTCCAGTCACGTTAACCATGTGAGCTAACACAGAGGTGAGCGGGCCTTTATTCTACATCACCTTTATTCTACTGCCTTTGATCAGCTTCGGCAGCTGTAAGCCGCTAGTGACTAGCTCTGGCTGTTAGTGCTAACTGCATTTAGTCCTGATGAGGAGATGCTAATGAAACAGATCAAGGGCTTTAGCCTTGCTGTTAGCTCTGTAACAGCGAGATTAATAACGACTTTAGCGGGACTCCTTGCTCTTTTTGTCGTGACACCTTGACAGGGTGAATCATGGGGAGTAAATGAATTTGCTCTACGAGCTGAAATGTTGTGAGGGTGAGAAGAGAAGGCAGTCATGCAGGTTGACTTTGGGAACAATATAAAAGGGAAGTAGTGAAAGATCAGTGAGAGACAGCACTTGGACACACTTAACCACATACTGTAGCAATATTCTGCATCTTTCTTTAGACTCTGCTTGGTTCTGCAGTAACAGGTCACCCACATGTCTCCTTTATCAAGTCAATCAATAACCACTGGCGGGAAATAATTAAGGGAGACTTTGTGGGAGAAGTTGTTTTCAACCAGCCTGGCTAGTCAAGAGATCAATTACAGACACTAGGCACAGTGGACATAGAAGAAACAATGGACTTGCCTCAGTGGATGGCAGTGTTGACAGACAGCCTCATGCAAAAAACAAGTCATGTAAATGCCAGAAATTGCCATGTGAAGGCACACAGAGGCCCACATGCTGCATAGCCAGTGACAGAGGAAGCATACCTCTAAGTGTTAGCAAGTCACTGAAAAAAACATTATTACACCCCTAAACAAGCCAACAAAATGGCCGACAAAGGGAAAGTAGAGGGGAGGGGAGAGAGCAAGACTTAGCATGAGAGATATAAATGAAGAAAACAGAAAGAGGACGTCACTGCCACTTAGCCTGTGATGCTACTTTAGATGCAATCATGCAGCAACACATGCACTCACACGCACATCATCCGACAGACAACTGCAGCATTAGATCTGCGTGCCATCCGCCAGCCTCATCATACTGCAGTTTAATGTACCAATCATGTTGTGACACAGAGGGAGTGAAAGACTGGCTGAGAGTTTTTGCACACATACTGTAACATTAGCGTATGGCTGCCTGCTCATCCAAGCTCTAAATACCTCTTTCGCTTGTCCTTCCATCCTCCTTTTTCCTCCCTGTTTGACACTAACCTCCTCATAATGCCTCTCATTTCCCATCATGGCTCTCCCTCCTCACACTCCCTCACTCTTTAACTCTCTCTCTCGGTTTAACTGGCTATCCATCACCACCCCACTTTGGTTCCACCTACTTCCAACCTTTCAGAAGCATAAGAGCTCCCGGACTACAGGTGTGGCCACTGTTTTAAGTGTAACTCCGAATTAATCCAGCCTACGTGCATGCTAAGCAGAATGAACTGTCATTTAGTTTGCGCCCAAGGTTAAGCTCTGTCATGTCATCAGACTTGTGTGGGGTTCATAGTGATCCCAATCTGTGTGAGCCACTGGAGTACATGGCTGCACCTTCAGTACCTGGAGGGGTAAACTAGTGTGTGTGTGTGTGTGTGTGTGTGTGTGTGTGTGTGTGTGTGTGTGTGTGTGTGTGTGTGTGTGTGTGTGTGTGTGTGTGTGTGTGTGTGTGTGTGTGTAAGAGTGCAATCAAAGGCAGCTCTGGACATTACATATGTTAACAGTATACAATTTTAAATATCTGTGAGTGCTGTTTCCTACTCTTTCCTTGAGTGAGATACTGAACCCCTACCTGTTCAGCCAGACTGTGTTGCTTTGCATGCGTGAAATGTAAAATGTTTGCTAGGGGCATGTGGGAATGCAGCCGATTAAGTTTGTGTGGGAGAGTGTGTGTGCGTGTCTGTATGCGTGCGTGCGCCCAGCAGCACGCGTGTGGCTGTCTTGGTGCCTGGAGATGTTTTGGTAGGAAGCACAAGGCTCACTGGCCAGGCCTCAAGACTCTCCCGTTCCAATTAACCAGCCCAGCAGCCTGCAGCTCTACTGGCCTTATCTGGGAGAAAAGAGAGAAAGAGAGAGAAGAGAGGAGGAAGTGATAGAGTGAGACGGGGCGTAGGAAAGACAGAGAGGGTTGGAAGGCAACAGAAAGAAGAAAGTAAGGCTTGAGAGTGAGAAGAGGAAGGACGGAATGAAAGGAGAACTCACTCCACAGTCATCTTGCCAGTCAGTGCATCTCGGATGCTTGCTTGCTCAATATGTCCCTACCCCTGAACACAAACACACATGCACAGACTCTTTCGTTCCCTCCTTCCTTCATCTTGTCACCATCAGATGGAACCATCTTGGTCAGAGACAAAGACCTTCCCACGCCTCACTGTGGGGAACAAGGAATTGATAGTGTGCAGCTGACAAAAGTATTGTGCCTATTTTAGGAAGAAAACACAGTACATATAGCCACTGGGCCTTCTATAGCCATTGTCAACTAGAAGGTGGAAAAAGGACACTCTTTCGGCAGTATCTATATATATATATATATATATATATATATATATATATATATATATATATATATATATATATAAATATATGAAATAGCCAAATGGGACTCTCTGAAATGTCAAACCTTAGTTAATGTAAGGATGAGTTTTGTTGCACTGTATATGGGACAGAGAAGTGACAATTGATTTATTAAAGGATTGGTGTTTGGGGAAGGAACACGGGGGGGGGGGGATCTAATACCTTGATATGTTGTGAATATTGCGTCCTCCACCACCAAATGTGATGTGAAAAATAGCACATTTTGTGAAAAGGTCAGCTAAAAATGAAATTTATGTAAGCAGTACAGCAAGTACAGTTTCTTTGAAATTTGTGAAACTTATCCACAATGATTAGAAATGTTATGAAGAGTTTGTCATCTGAGTCAACAGGCAAATGTATCCGCTATTATTCCACTGTGATTTCCACAGCAGCCAGTCCTCTGCCTGTTATGGTGGTGTCTCCTTTGTGGGCTCCTGACACAATGTGGTTACATACATCTTCTCTTTTAAAGCATGTTACTGTAAGTGCATCTCAATGTGTCAAGCTCATTTTCGACATTTTTAAGACCAATATGGATCTTGCCTGTGTATACAGGAGCCTACAATAAACAGTGTTTACATTACTAAGGCGACCATTATGCTACAACTTGAGATCGCCTCTAGAAAACAGCACCAACACAAAAAGGGGCCATTAGCAGCTTTATAGGGTGGCAGCCGTCTCATCTTTCCAGCATGTTAATTGGGGCAATGGCAGGTGCAATTAGATGACATTTCTGGTTCCTCAGTGGCCAATGACAAGAAGCACTTCAGCAGCAGCCAACCAGCCTATAAGAGGTAAGAGGGCAGCAAGTACAGCAAGAGCCTTGAAGGAACACAAGCCTTGCTATTTTTTCATGAGCACAACGGAAATTACAATGGGAGTTTATACATTTTGTGTATCTTTTCAAATTCAACAGTTACTGGTTTTAAATGCCTGGACACACACTTTACAGTTACACACATCTAGTGTGGTTTATTGTGTACCTTACACATGTTGCTCTGCAAACATGATGCACAGAACCCGCCACTCAAATAACAAATAACTCAAATAACATGAATAACATTCTGTGTGTGTTTGTGTGTTCTTCTTCTCGCCACAAATGAATTATGGTCAAATCAGACTGGAAAAATGAGAGGGACAGCAGATAGAAAGACGTGAGGGAAGGAAGTGAGACAGAGCAAGAGAGGGAGGGACACTGAGGCACACGTAGCAATTCAGAGCAAATTGTCTGTAGTAAATGACAGTCGATTACCATCTTAAATATACTGTCAAAAAGCAATTTGCTTTGCTCATGCCACAGGCCTGATATTTGCACCTTATTAGGAGGGCTGTCCTATATTTTAAGAAGCCAACCTCTCAACCTTCCTGAGCTTCTGTTTATCCATAACACACCTGTGCACCTGTCTAACAGAAGATGTTCTTTTTTTTTCTTTTTTTTTGGGGAAGGGGCGCGGTAAATGGAGCTGGAGCTATAACTGCAGCAAGGGCCTGTAATGCAACTGCAATTAAAACACAGAGAGTAAAGAGGCCTTGTGATCATTTTTGACACTCATCACTATAATGGAAATGTGGTTGAAAAGAATCTGAAATGCCCTTTCATACAGAGAAAACAGATATATTTTTACTCAACGGTGCTAGAATACCGAAATGTTTAATTCAGGCAAGAAGGTTTCAAGAGGGGCATAATGAAACTGGAAGGTTTAATCAATTTTGTTGGTTAAGAATCTATCGGTTGTCTGCAGCTATCATAAAAATACTATTAGTGACAAATCTTATTGGAAGGAAACCTGAAATTATTGCCAACTTCTTTAATGTTTATTGGCTTTTAGACCTCATTCCTTGTAAACTCAGCGGGTGGAACACACATAAACTCTAAAACTTTGGGAACATTTCACGGCAGATTTGTAAATTGAATTGACATTTCAATATCCACGCTAAAGCTGATGGAGGGTCATACTGTTGCAAACATTTCACAGGAATCAAAAGAAACACAGCACACTGGAGGCCTGGAGACCGACAAAAGAAATAAAATGGGGTCTGGATATTCTACTAAACATTACAGCTTAGCGATTTCCATTGACAACAGGGCACAGATATGATTACTAAGAGTCAAGGCCCACCGATATCTGCAGCAGGTGAGCAATGTGTTTAATTTCACAGAGCTTGTAGACTCGGTGAGCTCATTATTGGCTCTCAATTCACTCAGTGCACATCCTATGGCAGCATATTGATCTGGGCAAAATGGTTGAAATCAGTGTCTTACAAAAGACCTCTCACCCAGCTCCTCTCACTTGTATCAAGTCAGTCTCTCTCCAGCTCTCCTTCCTCTTTTGAGGAGGAAAGAAAGAAGTAACTAAGAATAACTGATGAAAAATGGAACTGACGCCACTCTGAAAACATTGATTCAGGTCTCCTTTAGTTCAGCTCTAAATCTGAGGGAGCAGGAACATGCACAGGCATGCGGTGCCGCTTTGTGACTCAGAACAAAAAAGTGGCAAGAATTGGGTTTGAAAAGATATGAGGTGACACACAGCTTTGTGTGTGCATATACACATATACACAGAGACAGACACATGGGGAGCTGTGAAAAAGGGGACAGAATATGCACATATTTGCAAGCCCCTGGGTAAAAGTAGGATAGGCAGAAGAAAGAATAGGGGAGACACAGGCTGGATTGGGGGAGAACTGCAGTTGAGAATAAAGGATAAGATTATGTAAGCACTGCTAATGCTCACTCTTTCTGAAAAAGTGCCCAGAAAATGCAAGAGTTCTTTGTGCTTTGTGCATCCAACCTGAACATGCAAGACAAAATGCATCCTCCTCCCAACAGCCTCAGTGGGGATATTACAGAGAGGATAAATTATGACCCCTGGAATAAAACAATATTACACCAGCTGCCTCTGAGGCCAATTGAAACCACTCATTGCCTCAGGATTTAATACCAAAAACAAGTGGAAAAGCTGAAAGACAGTGGTTCACATGATCGATAGAAAATGCACCGACTATGACCTTGTAAAATCCATTAATATAGGAGGAGGTGTGGATGTTGTCTGAGGTGTGTTTGTGTGGAAATGTAAGATGCTGATGATCCTGTTAGTTCAAGATGAAGTCAATACGCTCACTGATTGATTTGGAATCATAGAGGCTGGAGCTGCACAGGCAATGGACAGATGTGAATGCTATGTGTGCCTATGTGTGTGTTTGTTTCACACTGTCTAAACGGGGCCTTGACCAGTAGATTAACAATAAGAAAAGTAAGGATTTCATACCTTCACATGACTTTGCACTGCACATTTTTGCCGACTTGGGATTCCTTATCATACTATTTCATTTTAATAATAATAATAATACAGCCACAGATAAAAGGAACCTGCCAACATGGTAATAGCTATATTTTCAACATGCAATGCAACGCAAAGCACGCAGTATGAGTACCGATGAGACATCACATACAGTGTGGTCACTTAGCAATTATTATCATTCTTGTTATTATTATTATTATTAGTAGTAGTAGTAGTAGTAGTAGTAGTAGTAGTAGTAGTAGCAGTAGTAGTAGTAGTAGTAGTAGTAGTAGCAGTATTGTTATGCTCGAGGTGGAGGTGCAGAGGCTGCCTGATTTCATCCTACAACTTGACTTTTGGAGTTATGATCTATGACATAATTAGAAGAATATGTTTGACTCATAAAATGATCACAACTGGGTAGACTAATAGTAAGAGAACAATATGTAAAATAAAATTAAAATATCAAAAAACTTCAGATATCAAAAAGGTCTTACACCAGCCCAAACCATGTTAGGTTTTCATAACTTCTGGGGACATTACATAGATTCACATTCATTTCCTGGAGACTTACCATAACCATATCTGTAACCACTACTGGCCTAATCTAACTCTTACCCTAACTGTCTTCATCAAGTCTTCATCCCAAAATTTAATGATTCACATTGAGGGGACCTGCATTTTGTCCCTACAAGTTAGGCAAGTGCCACAATGTGACTGTAAACAGATTTATGGCCACACAATGTGAGAAATACATGGGGTACACACACGCACATACACACTATCTCTGTCACACAGGCAAAATGAAGATAATGCCTCTGTATAATGAAAGTCAGCTTATAGATTAGCTCATGCTATGTGTTATCACGATTTTACTGTTGCTGCAAGTAATTTCACCATTACTTTCACAGCCGGGCATCACCATAATCTGTCAAAAATCTAAAGATCAAAAGCAATATTTGAATAAAAAAATAAAGAAATAAATATGAATTTAATCCATATCCTTCCAGCCTGGTCTCCATGATCTGGTTCAAGGAATTATTGTATTTGTAAAATAGAATTCTATGTATTTATAAAAGGTGAATCCAAATGTATCAGAGAAAGCAACTGTACTCAAAGGACACTGTGTAAACATGTCTTGAAATACTAGGAGGGAAAGCATGAGGTTGCACTTTAAAAAAAAACACAATAAATCAATTACTGTATTGCTAAGCTGGTAATCAACATTCTAATTGACTTAATTTCCCCAGGGTGGGATCAAAAAAGTCTTATCTTATCTTATTTTGAGAGTAACGATCACGACCATGACATGGTTTGTGTGTGTGTTTGCATGTGCGCAGCTACAAAATAGGATGAAACTTTTATGATTCCCATGAAAACTGTTGCAACTACCTGGAAATGTATTAGCCTAATAAACACAGCCAAGAAAAATAGAAAATAAATAATGATATAGAAAATAACATATGCAACCAACAATGTCATGCAACAAATTTCATGTGCATGTTTGCTTCAATAAATGCATAACACAAAACTGCAATAGGAAGCACACAGCTTTGAAAATATCTCTGCCCTAAGGTTTACAAAGTGCATCGCTTTCATTAAAATAAAAAACTGGATAACCAAGCTATAATAAAGGGAGCCAGTGAAACAAACTTAAGAGGATCACACAAAAACAACTTACAAATCTTCATAAGCACATTCACACCAATTCTCACACATTAACTATTACTACAAACAGCAAAAACAACTTCCGTGCAGAGATATGTTTACATCATTGAGCCACCTGTGAAAGTTAAAGCCAGACACCACTGGGGTAATCACCTCTCCCATATGGCTGAGTGAACTACAGCCGGTGCACGCTGTGTCCATCTACCAGCACTAAACTAGCAATAATGCAGCATTAATGAGTTATTCCATAATGATGCTGTACACTATGTGAACGGCAGGCCAGCACTCCCACAGAGGACCCACAGCAGTCATAGTGGGAGTGTCAAACACACTACGTGCCAATGGGAAGTCAACTTTAAGTTCCAAGAGCTAGGTTATTGTGGTATTTACTGTACATACAGTTTAGCAGGCTCTGTCATTTCTGGTACTGGTAGATACAAATAGATATACTTTGACAAGGCAAATACGTTTTTTTTTTTTTATTATCATTATTAATCATTAAAGTTCTGGAGCATATCAAAATTGGATGGATGGATGGATTTTGGATTCTTTTTCATTATTATCCCCCAACCTGACCATTGTTGGTCTATCTTGTTTTTCTGCTGAGTGAAAATTATATGTTTGCAACCTTTCTTCCATAATCTGTGCATAATGGGACACTGTCCCAGAGGAAATGCCAATACATTTTTGTCAGGTTTCTGCATGTCAGAAAAAAAGAAAAAAAAAAGATTAAATACAGAAAAATAAACTGAGAGTGACTGTCACATTTTGTGTCTGCAGTGCTTACAGTTCTCTGCCACGTGCACGATAAATCAGCGACCTGAGTTGTTCGCACTCCTCAGGTTACCCTCTGCTGCAGTGCAGCGCCCCCATTCAGCTCCTCTTCCCTCTTTGAATATGAAAGCATTCCATCATCTATCATTCATCACATTCCACCCGCTATTTCATTTTTTTCCTTTTCAATCTCCCTAAATAACCCCCTGCCCCTTGTATTCTGACATGTCCCTGTTGGGCCTCCTACTGTGTTTACCTTCTTAAGTGCTCAATAACCACACGTAAGCCCCAACAACAATTGTAGAAGAAAGGCAAGGAGCCAACTGGGGCATCAGTGAACAGAAACAAGCTCTCCCTTTCATTCTCGACCATTACCAGGAGAGTACAGCAGGAAATATGGTCGGGGAGGGGGAGAGAGAGGTGGGAGTAGGCAGAGAGGAAGCAAGTGAGACGAAAGCGCTTGGTAAGAGAGTGGCAAGGGGACACAAAAAGGCTACCTGCTATACAGGTAGGATTTGGTGAGGGCAGATCCAAATTGACGGCTTCCCAGACAGCATGGAGGCCACGTGTGAAGACTGAGGCAAGAAGACTTGAAACAGGGAGTCACACATTAGGCAACAACAGCAATAATAACCCAGCTTGAAGGATAAGCACTGATGATGGTGGCAGTGTAGGGAAGAAGAGTGAGAAGTACTCTGGAGAGGGCACAAGTACAAGTGTATAGGGAGCTCTGAGTGCCAAAATAGAGCATTACTGCAAATTGGGCCATGGACATGGCAAGGGGAGCTGTCTATTGGATGAAAACGGGAATGTGTATGCCTGACCAAGTGTACATCTCAAAGCATTCATATTTCACAAAGTGGGACACCACTACCGTATATGTATGTGCTTCTTTGTTGCATATAATGCAACCAGGTGAGGGGACTTGGACGTGCACCTGGGAGTGCATGCATTCAAAAAACATGCCCGCATATTGAGGCACACAATGTGGAGTATTGTGGTGAGGAATGTATGAGATAATGGAGAAAACATGGGCCATGTTGGGAGCTGGAAGGTAAGAGGAACTGAGCGGTGAGAGAACATCCAATTCAATTTCCAAACAGCACCGGCTCAGAGTACAAACACAAAGGCTTCATTACAGGCAGATCCCTGTTGAAGGCTGGAGCTAATTCACCACCTTCAAGCACGAGGAGAGAGAACAGCAGGGAGGGAAGGTGGGGGCGGGAACAGAGGGAGAAACAAGTAGAGGGAGGGAGGGTAAAAAAGGGGGAGAACGAAGGAAAGACCCAGAAGCAGTTAGTCTGCTCTAAAGGAGAGAAAGAGAGCTCAATACCAATGGCGCCTCTAAGAGCATACTAATGCCCTATTAGAATGGAGCACAGAGCAGAAGAATAATGACTTCCATTATGGCATCCACACACATGTGAGAACCATGTAAATAAACGTGGTGCAAACAGAGGCATGTTATTGCATTCATAAATCTGGTTACACATTAAGTGATCAGCATTGTAAATAGATGATTGGATGCCCAGTGCATGGGAGGGGCTAAAAATAGGCACGTTTCTTGGCAGCGTTGGGAAGGTTACTTTTGAAATGTAATAGGTTACAGATTACTAGTTTCCGTGTTAAAAAAATCAATAAGTTATTCAATCATTTCAATTACTTCCTCAAAGTAATGTAACTTACTACATTTGACTAGTTTTTGACTAGTTTTCAACTAATATCTTAAGGGACAATAAGATGGGACAATAAGGCTCAAAAGTCCCAAAAACATAAACCAGGCAGCATAAAGGCAGTGTAAACTTCACAACAGTACTCAGCACTGACTGATGATTAATTTGACATGAATGGAGATTAAACACAAATGTGTTGCCCACTGGATGGCACTGAGCATAAGAGGTAAATTTTGTCTTGAATGCATATTAAATGTGGTGGGGCCAGAGGTTCTTTATGTGGTCAGCTGGTCACAGGCATGGCAGGATAGCTAGAGCAATGCATTGAATTGACTGGCAGACGAAAGGCAGTAAAAAATCAAACAGATAACCAATCAAAAACAACACAACTGCGTAATGAATGGAATCTGTCTTGACAAAGAAACAACTCCTTGCAAGCCATCCTACCCTTGATGGTGTTGCACTCAAATTTGTCCCATGTTGACCTGAAACATGCTGAAAGAAGGCATTCCTGCATGGTGAAAACAATCCAACAGAATGTAAAATTCTGTGTACAAGCACTTTACTTTAAATGTAACTCCTTTAATGACCACATTTTTAATTAGTAACTGTTATTTAATGACATTTTTCTCAGTGACTGTAATTTATGTAGATTGTGTACATGCAACAACTTACTTCCCAGCAGTTTGTTGATAAACAGAGAATGTCATACAGTTTAACACAACAATCACAGAGTAAAGTCTACCTTCATAAGTTTACGTGTTCAGTTTTTGCTGAAACTGTATACTTCTCAGTATACTGCTACATAATTCAACAGCACCATAACTGTATCTATTCAAATGAAATTAAATAAAAGAAACAAAGAGCAGGGCAGCTGTATTAAACTGCATTAGTTTACGATACCTGTGCCTAATAAAGTGGCCGTAAATGCTTCAATTTAAAATTTTAACTTTTGTCAATGTCTCTGTGTAAGATCAGCAAAGTGGATGCATTTAGTTTCTGTAAGGGATTCTCATTTTCTCAATCAACAATGCTAAATATTCGCCAAGTGTCTTATTGATGAATCCATTGATCCACTCACACAAGAGACTGTTGTCAGCTGGCAACCAAAGGACTTCAGTAATAGTGCTATTAGTTTCATGAATCGACATTTACAAAATGTTTGTCTGTGTCTGCATGAGCAAACGAGAACAGCCTTTTGTTAATGGCTGAAGGTCAGTGGATGCAGACCTCTCCACCCCCACTCCCCCGTCCTGTTCTCTGCCTGCCTGACACAAGCTGTGAAGCCCTGAAGCACAACTACACTGCAGAGGTGTCTGCAATTAACACACACACACACACACACACACACACACACACACACACACACACACACACACACACACACACACACACACACACACACACACACACACACACACACACACACACACACACACACACACACACACACACACACACACACACAAGCAGGGCATAAGCACCAGGGGCAGGCAGGACACTGGGGTTTGTGGTCCCAGGTGAAACGCCTCTCCAGTGGGTGTGAATAAAACTGTGGCTGGGGGACAGGATGCTGAGCGAGGAGGGAGCAGAGAGTGAGAAGAACGACAGAAAGACAGACAGAAAGAAAGATGGAGAATATTGTCAGAGCAGATTAAAAATGCATGGCTTTGCTCTGGCTGGCGTAACAATGAGTGTCCTCATTCGTTGCCTGTCACCTCTGGGAACTCATGTGACAGAGTGGAGGAGAGGAGGAGGGAAATGAAGCCTAAAAATGAAGACGTACCAGGAGTTCACAGTAGGGAGCAACCAAAGAGAGGAGAATCGTAGGCGACCTCTGAGCCACAGTCGGGCATGAAACAGGTTGGGAGGGATGGGGGGTGTGTAGGGAGGGAATGACACTCAGCAGATGAAAAACATCATTAGGGAACACAGCCTTTCCAAATCACCACTTGAACTCAGACAATGACTTGGCTAAACACTTTGCACTCTGAGAATATGATTAGCATGGCAGCAGAGCAAATGCTCCTTCTGCAATAGCTCGTAAGGTGTCGGCACAATCAGCATATCACAGAGAAAGCCGATGCTGAAAATAAAAAGGGGTGACAGGTGACAACAATCATCTGGGAGCCTCTCCTCAGCGACCCTGACAAAAAGGAGGATGTCATCTGTGGCATGATGAAAAAGCTGACTTCCAGTGAGCAAAATGAAGGAAAAATAAAAGGAAAGAGGGGGCGGAGGGATGGAAGGATAGATGGCCAATGAGCTACACGAGGGCATCCAAACAGCTTTTTAATTGCGTGTGGAGGAGAGCTGAGGCCACAGCTGTAAATAACCTGTGTGCTCCACCGCGAAAAGTCCATGACATACATACAGATGTGTCAGTGTATGTGTGTGTTTGGAGAGTTGCAATGACTGGTAAGGCTGTGAGGTGATAATGATGGAAATAACTTAAATAATTCTCACATTAGATCTGCACAGACACCTTATTGTGTCACATACCCACCCATGATTGCTGCCAACAATGTGACATTCGCTGACATCTACAGTGCTCATGAGACAAAGCAAAACCACCTCTGACCCAACTGATCCCATTTGTTCATCATTAAGATTACTTGAATCCATAATCAAATTGCAGGCTTCTAAACTTCAGAAGATAAGTTAATATTTAAAAGCATATAAAATCATTATCAATAAATCAGTAACTCTTCATTAAATAGTAATAGCACAGCGAGTGAAATTTCTTTGAAGATACAATCATTCATAATGTATAAAGCATTTTATTTTATAGCATATTCGTTCTTGAAAAACAGGGGAAAAAACAGGTGCATGCTACAAAAGCTAGCACAGTCTATGAAATGCCAGAACCACTGTCTGAGCCCACGTCAGCTACAATCCAACATCAACAACAAAACACTTCTCACAAATATGTGTCTGTCTGAAGGACTTTTAACCTAAGTTAGCATTCAGACTGTGTATCAACCCCAACAAGCTATCAATTACGACCTCATTATACTTAATGTGACAAGGATTGGGTGGTAATATGGTAATGTGATATCCTGGGGTATTTCAAAACAGCAACAGTGAAAAGTCCTGCTGCGCAATGTGTGCATATACATATAATAGATGCCTTAAGAGTATGTGTCCAGCACCACTGTCTGTGAGGTTGAAGTTGCTATGAAAGAACTTCGTAAACAATGTAATCTGTCAAAAAAATAACCTGTCCAAAAAGACTAAACATGACATGACAAAACAGATGGTGAACAAGCAAGTCAGTCCCCCAAAAAATGCAACTGCTGCAGTTTGGCAGCATTTTCGGATGGAAGATCTATATCTCTTTTGGAAATCAAATGCCAGCCTCTTTCCACTGAAGTCGAGGGTGGCCCGGAAGTACTTGTGTGCCATGAGCTCACCGTCAGAGCGGGTGTTCAGCACCGCAGGCAAAGCTGCAAGTCCCATAACTGTCCTGGTCAAGCTTGAAAAAGTACATATGCTTGTGTGTCTTTGGTGAAAAACCTAAAAAGGCTTACAGAACAGTGTAACGTTGCAGTGTGTAGGACACACTTTCAAGCCCATTTTTGTCACAGATGTTTTTGTTATTTATCATTATTTTGTTATTATTCAATAAATCTACTAGATGCTGTAGGCTGTGCTTTTAATTTATTTGTACTGAATTGTAGCCATAGAAAATCTGTCGTTAATTTCAATCCATTTGGTTGACAGAGGCCTGAGAACTAATGTCATGTGCTTGCACTACTCTTTCATTACCTTAGGTTACCGAATGTATTTTCAGTTTTGTATTTGTTGTTGATAAATGTTGTTAATGTTATTAACATTTACTACTCAGTTTCTAACATTGTTTAGAGAATAAATCTGGAACATATATCACATTTTTGTTGTGTGAAGAAAACAACAGTAATAGACTTTATTTGTACAGCATCTTTCATATAAGAAATGCTGCTCAAAATGCTTTACAGCTAAGAAATTACATGTGCTATTTGCTTCACATTAAAATAGACATGAAATAAAGACAAAAACATGTTAAGTGTAGTGTAACATAAGATGGAAAATTACAGTTGAAGTGCACTGTAGCTAACCTGTGGCAGGAAATGGCATAGCACCCCTACTAATACTTATTTAATCCACCTAGTTAGATGTTGAGATGTGTTTGATTTGAAATTTTTAAATAATCAATTAAAAAAAAAAAAAACCATTGCAATTTTTTGAAGAATGTTCAAAAACCCTCCCCATCAGAGTCATATAATGACAACTGGGATTAGCAGATCATCTTTGACCGAGGTCTGGTGGGTCTTAACCTCAGAGATTGAGCCAAAGAAGCTTCACTGAGTGCAGGAAAGATTGTGCTGAGAGTAAGAAAACTCTCAAATCCTACATTATGTATCATATTCCTCTGGGATTTAACAAATTAAGTAATAGAGACAGAGAGAGGAGGAGTGGGTAGTGCATCTGTATGTACGTGTCTGAGTGTGTGCGCGAGTGTGTGTGTGTGTGTAGTCAGTACATTAATAGTGCAGCGTGTATCAAGAGTGGATTAAGCTTGATCTTTATGACCATAAGTATAAAGACAAGGTCACAAGTGTTGAAATTGCAACATATTAGGCAGAGTTACACAACACACACAGAGCAAAAATGAACTGAGCAAAAATATCATGTCAAATTCATTCGCTTTCGGAAAGGCAATAATATGCCACCAATCTCATGTGCACATGTACATCCATCTAATATTTTCAAATCTCACTGTGTCAGGGCTGCAAGTTAAAGCACTGTGTCAAAGACAGCTTTTTCTTAATGTAACAGCACACATAAAAACAATTCAGGCTTTATTATGAGATGAGGTCATTTGCTTCAACGGTCAAATCACAAATCTACAACTACTGTATATTAAATAAAAGTCATAATTTTAATGTTTTGTCTAAATATATTTTGTTTTAGACATGTAGGCAACAGCTACTGCACACACGTGCAAACATTTATTTCCTTAGTTCAATTTTAGGCAGCACATCAGCATTTGGAAATTCATCCATCAGAAATTTCCGCTCTCTTTCATCCTGTCATTCCAGCAACAGCACATCAGAGAAAACTGCGGCCAATATGCGAATGAGGGAAGCTGTGAAAATGGGAATCTCACTGGTTCCATTGCCTCTAATGAGCTGAAGTGTCTTGCATAGCCAATCAAGCCTGTCTTCAATAATGGGGTCCAATGACACCTGTAGGACACTGACGCATTACAATGAGCCAGTGGCTGTTAGGCTAAAAGGAGTGGACAACCAGCTCGACACGGATCAATGTCCGTTCCTTTAGCCAGGAAATGACAAATGTCATGGTCATACAAGAGCTCGAAATGAAGACCCACATGCAGCTTAGTTCTGTATGTCAAAGAGATTGGAGTAAGTTGGAAACCTTACACAGGGAAGAATAAAAGGCAAAGAGAGAAACCTATCAAAGTCTAATCTGCAGTTCGTTACTGGGAAATAAAGTCAAATGCATGTGGGGAGGACCAGAGGAGTTCTGAGCCAACACAGCTCCCTTCCCTCTACTGTGAAATACAGGCTGCCTAAGGTGGCTATGCTGAGTTAGATGAGGTGAGGAAGAGTTCCACCTTCCAAACGTTTATGCATGTACTGCCTCCTACTCAAACTCATTGCTTCTTTTCATTCTTGTTCCTTTCTGACATACATAATCACTCCTCAGTCTCCATGTGGATGTATAGTTGTCAACCCTGATTCTCTGGGAGACATCTTAGCCTTGGACAGAGTGAAAGCGTAGAGACTGACAAAGACATCACAGTTTAAGAGATGCTGCCAAAAACCAACCGGACCTAAATGCAGAAATACAGAGAAAAACCCAACATGTCTTCTTTTGAACAGTGCATTTGGATTAAAGATTTGCTGTTTTAAATCAAACCATAATAATCTTGCTTTGTAATTCATGATGACTCATTATGCAAAGCAATGATATAATCTGGAGAGAAATAATCTTTGGCATATTATGAAATTATCAGCATGCAATCTGAATTCCATTATTTCTTGAGAATATCATTAAAACTATTTACAGAAAGCATGACTTTTCTGCATATTAACTCAAATGCTATGCATATAATATTAATTTTTGAGCACTTTGCAAATTTTCTTACTGCAAAGGTCTGTGTGGGTGACTATGGGATGTTTTAGCAAACATTTTAATAGATTTACACCAGAAGAACAGCGCTAAAAGAAATGATTCAATACCACTGAGATACACTAAAATGAAACTGACTTCCTCAACACAATGGAAAAATCCACTTTTTAAATTCCCAATGTTGATAGCTAAGGTAAGATGCTGCTCCTCTTCATGTATTGGGAGGGCTAAATACAAAATGGATTACGCTAATATACTGATGACAGTTATGTCCTCATTAAAGTTTAGAGATTTTTACTGGCAGCAGCTTCAGAACAATAGAGAGATAGTGATTATTTTATTGGATGTGTGACAGAAGGCAATTGGCAATTTATCTCTGATATATCATCACACTTACAAACACTGTATACATTTTTCAATAATTCACAGAGGGCAGAAGAAGTGACAGTGGAATTATTTTCCTAATGCAACTGCCCCTGAAGACTTCAGTCTTAGGTACACATACAACTTCAGTCCTTAGAAATCAGCACTTTCCAGCTGCTCAATTTACTTCAACACAGATGGGTATACCTTGTCAAAATCAACACAAACTCCTGCTTGCCTTTTGATGCCATCCTTTAAGACACATAGTTCATCTTTTGCATTTGAATGCAATACAGGTGAAAAACATCTTGCCTGGACAAAGCTACGAGACACAAGTTTGACTGACAAGCGATAGGTGGTTTTTCGTATGTTGACATGAAATAATTACATTTAATGTGTTTTGTATTATAAACGTCAGAACTTTTAGATATTCCACATACCTTTTATGTATACAATTCCATACTATAATAACTTTGTGTTATTGCAAAACTGTAGAACTACAGAAACATTGACACACAAACTCATACCAGTGCATGTAGAGTTATGCATGTGCACGCACACGCACGCACGCACGCACGCACGCACGCACGCACGCACGCACGCACGCACGCACGCACATATATATGCACTTACTTTTACTTGTCTACAAAAGTAGGATTATTTTGTCTTTGCAAATGCTATGCGGTATTCTATCCATTCTCTATCCAGTCTGTGACCCCCTTTACACCTTGCATTAAAATGCATTTTGGGTGATCGGACCGAAATCTGATGAAACCACATGAAAGCACAGTAGTACATGCACCCCCGAGGACAGATTGTGGTCTGATCAGCCAAACCACCTCCAGAAGTGTACCAGAACGCAGTGTGACCACATTGAACACAACTGCAAATTTAATTGCATTTTCAATCCACATACAACTACATGGACAGTGTAGTAGTATATAAAATACTGTTTATATACTTAGTTTTGCTTAGTTATATTGTATTTTTATTATATGATATAATATAATAAGTATTAAATATTATGACACATATCATCTAACTATATTTAGTTTTACTTGGTTATATTTTCATTTTTATTTCTGTTTATATTTTTTGTTAGTTTTTCTAAATAATGTTGTATACATCCTGTGTTTGCTGTATGTTTAATTGCTACTGCAACAAAATAATTTCCCAAATTGGGATCAATAAAAGAACTATCTAAGTCATGGGCAGAAATGAAACCTGCTAGGTACCAAATGGTCACCACAACCCACTCCAACAGTATGGCCATAAGTGTATTCTGAATAACATCGATCACAGTCTTCTTCAAATATAATCAAAAGTTTGACAGTGCATATGTAGGTTTTACAGCCAGTCGTACAGGTCCCCATCACTATCCTCCCCCATCAGTCTTGATTGTGTTCCCATATCCAGATTGTCCTCTGAACACTGGTGCCACTGACCACACATGAAATACAAGCAGATGTATAAAACAGCATTTTCCTCTGTTTGCATCTTCTCGTCACTTCTTCCCCAACTTGAAAAGGCAAATGAAAAGTTCACACAATTGTACAGCTTCATTTGATTTGTTTTTTGCTGTTTCTTGTGACCTGTGCCAATGAGAGCAGGATGTAAGACGGAAGAAGAACCAGAGGCTGGACAGAGTGATTACATCTAAATCGGACAATGGGGATACATATTAAAATGGTATAAATGTAATCAGGTTAAGTCATATCTAGATACACTCTGGATATGAGATGCTTTTTAATGCAAGGTGTAAAGGGGGTATCTGACCCCACGTGTGAATAAATGAGCTTAAACCTAGAATCAACCTGTTGCCCAATTCCTCAGATTCTTGGCTGAAGAAATCCTCATGTGTCTGTCATCTAGGGCTGTCAATCAATATTGTAAATTCAAATTTATAACTGAATTGTAAAAAAAAAAAAAAAAAAAAAAAAAAATCCTTATGTTTGATTGTGAAAATTTATATCTGATGATGAAAAATAAAAAAGCAGCAACAGCGCAGCAGCTGCTGTCCTGGCACTTTGCCCCAGCTCTGCATCCCCTTCTCCTTATTTGCGTGGGGATCTCTGGTCTTTCCACTGGAAGTACGTTTGTGCTGCACAGCGCTAACAACTGTTCCTGAGCGTAAACAATAGAGCTAGGGGTGAATGGATCACCCAATGTCGCTGTTTTAAATAGTCCCGAAAAGAGTAAAAAGCAAATCACTAGTCTCACTAGTTGTACATCCATAAGTTTGCATCTTTTACAAAAATGTAGTGCACAATGACCACACTGTACATGATGGCGTAGTTGATGTGAAATTAAAGTGTACAGTTAGAAGATAAAGGCATAAAGGGCAGACAAGGTCAAGGACTGAAGGAGAATAAAAAGGGTAAAGAGAAGCCTGGGGCACCAAGAGGAGCTAAGGCAGGCAAAGCAGATGCGAATGATTAACAATGCAAGCTCCAACTGGATGAAAAAATATGGGCACTGTCTGGTTTGCACTGCTGAGGAGCACAGAGGCAGAGATATACCCCACCAATATTGACCCCGAGGCGAAGGTCTGAGTGGGCCCTCTTCCTAAGCCATCATCACCATCATCTTTCCTTTCTTACTGCAGCATAAGACCGAGCAGATGACCTTTCAAGAATAGCAGTCAGTCTTACCTAACGAGCCTCCATCTGTTTTAGATAGATCTGTGCAAATCAGTTTTCATTCAAAGCCAGAGTACAACCGCTACTCCTTTGAAATGGGATGATCAAGAATGATCTAAGGGTAGACCTCACATTTCAGCATAATTGCCGTTTGACTTCTTAGACTTAGCATGTTTGGTTAGACGCACTTAGAATAAATCATTAGTGAAGGAGGAAAACACAATTTCATGGAAGCTGCAGCTTCCTCAGAAATGGGGTGAGGGAGTCGCTCAATCGATTGATCACTGCCTTTTGAAGCTGATGGACTCGATTAATTATTAAACAGGATCTTTTAACGAGGTAAAGTGCCTTGACTGGAGGCCTCAACGCTATGCCATAAAGCTATCTATAGCCTGTCTGCCTCGAAGAATAATGCATACTAAAATTAACCAATATGCATTTTCAAGTGCACAGAGCAGGACCTCTGAACATCAGGGTCGATGCTTGCATCTGCAAATGTTTCATTAACCTTTCACTTCTGAATGTGCCAGTTAAACAGCAGAGACATTTGCAGAGGGCAATGCTGATCTTAAATATACCGTGGGAAATTATGTGTGTCTGTGACAGAATGTGAACATGCTGCATCTTTTCTTCTTTACAACATACATTTCTATACACTTGTTGCCACATGACATGTCACATTTTCAGAGTGATTGAATGTTTCTTCACCTGTCTAAGATGAAGGTCTGATGGAGAGAAAGGTTAAAGCTACGATTTTCTAACCATAAGCCTTCAATACTGTTTCATTAGGAGGGGTGAGTGGGCAATAATCAGGGAGTGCAGCATTAATCCTACAGCCTGAAGTCAGTAACAGTTGGCATGGCTCTGTGTGCCCCTTCTTTCCCCAACAGGATTACACACACATGCACTCTGACGTCCATGACTAACAATAGGACAATATTCAATAATCCTTTTCTCCATTGCTCTGCCTGACTTGTTTCACTCTCTGCTGTTTTCCCTTTCTTCAGCAATCTCTCACTTCTTCATAACTGTTTTCTTGTCATATCTCAGGCACATGGATGGAGGCCATTCCAGAAAATGGACATCAGACAAAACGAAGGGAGCATAAGTGAAGAAGCTATGTAATTGCACAACAACAAAAGGGGTCTTTTGTTTGGCTTGAATGGCACAGGAGCTTCTAGGGAACATAATTAAGGCATTTTCACCTCATTTTCAGCACTTAATTGTGACAGACTGGCACAATACTTGACTGCACAAAAGATTTGTGGAAAAGGCTGTTGTTTCTCTTTCCACGAGGTATAACAGGCATCTGGGCTACGGTTTAATTAAAAAACAAGTGTTATTATTGATGTTTTTTATGCCATAACCCAATTACAAATATGCATGCTACACTTATTCCTTTGACCTAAAAGGTGTTGCTGGAAATGGCTATCAACTACTTTATATGAAGGGCCGTTAAAAAGCTATCTGCAACGAATAAAAAAATGTAGCAAGTCCTCAGCCGTCACTCCCTTCTCTCTAAAACATAGCTGAGCACTAAGCACGATATGTAAAACACTTAAAATTATGAAACATTAGTCCCCTCCATCAACAAATATACACATACACACCCAATGTGGCTTCCTCTGTCAATCTGATGTATAAGGTCCAAGCAGAGATAAGTTTGTAGATACTGATCTTGGGTTTCCATTCCAACTCTTGTCCATCCAGGGGTCACCTTTACCTGAACACACGTGCACACACACATACACAGGCACACGCACGTACACACACACACACACACACACACACACACACACACACACACACACACACACACACACACACACACACACACACACACACACACACACACACACACACACACACACACACACACACACACACTTCTTTGTTCAGACCTCATTGTTATCGTCAAATCTCAGTTTAACCCCTTAATCAGTCCTCTACCATCCTATACACCTTCTGAGAAGCTAATCAATAAGACAATGCTAATTGCTAACACTAGAGGATTTGCTCTACACCAAATCACGTCCTGCTAAATCCACCTCAATAACAATGAGGTACCGTATGTAGAGACTGTCAGGGGACATCTAAGAGTAGAGATCTCTGTTGTCTCATACCATGGTTGTATTTTCCAACTGTTGACGATCTCCAAGTTTGCAATTTTTCAACATATGAGAAAGTACAAGTGAAAAATAAACAGTGCATATTAGATGTACACTTTACCTTCCACCTACTATTCTACTCTACACCTTCCATCACTAACAAATCAGATTCTTCTGGAGTACGCTGAACAGTGCGACTTTGAAAGCAGCAGGATACAACCAGCATGTGTCATGCAGACTGTCCACCCTAGGAACCCCAGCACAGCAACTGCTGAGAAAGACTGACCTTGACAAAGGCTACACACACCAGAAGAGCCTGCTTCAACAACAGTTTCACATGAACATGAACACAACAGAGCCACTCGTCATTCATTCTCAAAACCTATGTGTTAGTAAGACACAGTACGGCACAGAGGTTTTAGCACATATCGTTGTAGTGCTGAAATTATTAGCCTGTAGATTATTAATTACTCACAATTCTGATAATTGTCAATGAATTGCTTAGCAAAAATGTCAAACATCTGCTGGTATCCAGACCCTCAAATGTATTTCCCACTGCTCTTGGTTTTATATTACTGTAAAATTATTTCCTTTTGGTTAATGACTGGGAAAGAAACTGTGAGGGGGATTTTCAAAAGATGTGACATTTCATAGATTACAAAACAAATCTAAGAAATACTCTCGTCAGTAACACAAATAATCATTAGTTGCAGCTCAAACACTGGCAAACACGGCACTATCAAACACACTTCATGTGATTTAAAAAATGTCACAAGACCATGCAACCAGAACTTAAGGTCAATGTGGTCAGAGAAGAAATCATCAAGTTCATACTTTCAAATCTCTCTTACCCCATGCTTTACCAAACACGCTGCCTTCACAACAGTGAGTTCAGTTAATTGAACAGGGGACAGCTGAAAGAAAAGATTAGATATACTGAAAGAAGAGTCTGTACAATTACAACTTTAATTAAAGCCAGCAAGGACGCCAGAGGCAGCAAGGCCACTGGCCAGTAAATGTAAAGGTTATCTTTCTGCTGGACAAACAGGAGGAAAAAATAATCACAGCTTTGGACAAAAGTGACTACCATATGGCTGGTCTGGCCAGTATTTGAGTACCTGGTCAAACCTCATGCTAAAAACACGTTGCTGATGCAGGTGGTGAAGTTAAGATGGTGATAAGTTGTCGTGATAAGAGCATAAGTGCCCTTTCCAAATACACAAGTCTCAAAACGCCTCTCTCTTTAGCACAGAACCATATAGATCTTAGAGGCAATTCAACTTTTAAACTGATACAAAGCCTCAACGCGTAGACTCCTAACTCACTTCAGGTCATTTTCTCAAGATACTGACCTTGGGGTCCAAAGTAAGACAACTGAAATTTATAGCTGATACACACTGCAGACAGCAATTCAAAGTGACTGTGCAGTTATCTTTGCTCCACTGAGCATTTAAACAAAGCTAACTGTTGTGATGACTGGTTGTGTTTGGTTATTCATTGGGCAAGAAGGGAAACAAGCCGGTTCCACACACTTTTGCAGGAACGATTACCAAGACTGTTTCAGACTGAACGTGTAAGTCTATCTGCTCTTTCAAATTCGAAACATTATAACAAGCATAACTCCAAAGGGAAACCCCTTACCTCAGGCAACATGTCTGTGGTAAGTATCCTAAAATATTTAATGGCATTACTGATGTTAACTAATAATCTCTACCAATGATGCCTTTTATACCAGTCATCTTAAGCACACAGCTCTCCCCAATCTCTTTTTGTTTGTTTTCTTTTTTACACCACTGTTGAACTATATATGACATATTTATGTAAAAATGCTGCTATAATATAAGGCAGTCCATGTTATAAGAACAATTGTCCCATTCTTTTTCTGTTTTCTGTGATATTCAGGAGTATGTGCCATAAATCCAAATGCTAAATTTGGCCATGTATTGCCATTGATTTTTTTGTTGGTTTTTTTTTTAATTTTTGTTGACTTTGTGACAGTTCTCAGTGTCAAGGGTGTTTATTTACATCTCTAACATTGTCACTACCTACAGCCTCAAATGAGTAAGAAGAAGCTGCTGTGTTAGGTAAAATAAAGGAAGAAACTGGTGGTGACTGTGCTGTTGGTTTATGCAAAAAGCTAGTGGGCAGCTTCAGCCATGGTGGGAGGAAGCTGTGGGAGCATGCCAAGACCTCAAAGGAGCTCAAGCTACCACAACACAAGCACTAGGCAACCAAGCAAGATGTGGATCAAAACCATAGATCAAGGCATGGTGCAGATAACTAAAGCAAAAACTGCTAATTCATATTCTCTCCTCTGATCAGAAGACTATCAGACAGTCCAACAAGGCATGATATTGACATCCTGGAGGAAATCAAGACACTCAGAAAAATGACAGATCTCACTGATCCCTCACAGAAAGATAGTATGTTAACATCTTGCTCTCTGTGAAGTCCACTAAGGCCAGTTCTCCACTTCTACTAAACATCAGTTGTGGTGGTGCAGAAAGACGACAAAGATCTCAAATGATCAAATCAGTCAGTCTTTGCGCAGGTTACTCAATTCAATATGACATTTTAAAAAGCATACTTAAATCGCTGTCAGTTAAATCTAGTTTGTGTGAAAGGTAATGTGGAAATGAGCCCACACTTGCAAGTCTCTCAACCTATCCAATATTATTAGAGTCCACAGAAAAAAAAAGCAGAACCACAACATAATCGTAGAACACTAAAACCCATTTGCAGAGGGCTGGATACCACAACGTTTTTAAAAGACACTTTTCAGTATGCAATCAAAATGTATATTAGCTGAATGGATTTAAGTGAATAACGTCCAAATCTAATGGCAGCACCAACTAACCGCAAGCTTGTCGATATATCTATTTTATAAAAGAGTCAAGACTTGAACACATTACAATGCATCTTCTCCTGACCTTTTGTCATCTCTACACAGGTTCCCAAATGAATTCCTATTTGTTGGTTTGGTTGTGTTTGTTGTCAGTGGAGATTAGGCCCATGAATATTAATCTAGGGACAGGTGGTGAGCAACAGGCCAATCAAATGTCAAATCCCTTGTGAGTATTCTCACATGGTGTCGGTCAACTCACGCCCAAGTGTGGGAAACCATTTCACACATAATCCTGGGTGGCTGGTTGGTATATGTGTCTGTGTGAACAAGAGCAAATGGCTCAGGGCAACCACAAAACCAGCTATTTTCTCACAAGCTCAAATCAGTGATTTATGGCTGTGATGATGAGTGAATGGAAAAAGGAGAGATTATCTGCAGGATGAAAAAAGAAAGAGGGAAAGACAGAGAGAATGCCCCCCCAACTCAATACGTGTGCTTATGTTACAAACAGCCTTAAAAGCTCCATCTTAAATCTTTATGACTGGTGCCCTTATAAACTTCACACAAATACATTTCTCTGAGGAGGCTTGCTGGCGGCTTGGACACAGCCTTTATCAACAGGCGTCTAAACCTATGAACTTGAAGAAGGAGAAGGTGAGAAAGAAGGATACCACTCTCGTAAAACTTGATTGTCAATTTCCATTAAACAAGTTTTCCATTAGCTTTCACTAGAGACTATTATGATATAACAATTAAGAAACCCTTTTACAGAAAGTATTCAGATCATTCCTGTCTGGAAACAATTTTCAAATATGTGCCGTAATGATTGAACTCGTACAATCAACAACACTGTCTGGCTATGGTAAACTCTTCAACCAAATTAATCCTAATGCATTATTTCAGATTAGATCCCACTAACATGTTATTGTTATCTGGATTTTCAGTACACAATGTTCATAGCATTATGTGTTTGCTCAAGAACTTGACAGGCCTCTGAAAGTGAAATTTCATGGGACAATGACATGCTGTCCAAGTTAACAGTGGTTCAAACCCCCCAAAATGTCTTTATCAGATTCAAAAACCCATATCGGTCGAACTTTAATGAACCCATACAAATCCATATGATTTGGCACATTGAGGGGACATTATGTAAATAAGTCGATCATTACATGGTTGGTATCCACAGCTTGTAGTACACTGAGTAGATGCAACCTCGAGTCACCTTGTTTGCCCCCTGCCAGCAATTTGCAAGTATGAGGGAGAGTCCGGCCAAGCGTGTCGCAGAGTCGGGGCGAATGCCATCCACCCACACATAAATAAACTCATTAATAAAGCGGCTTCCACACTGTCTCACATTCCATCAAAATGCAAAGTGCTGATTCGGATGTACCCTCGAGGGCACGCTCCATATTCCACTTAATTATTGCCTCAGAGTTTAGTGCCCTCTCTTTTTCCCAATTCTTCCTCCTCACTCCATCTTCCTCCTCCCCGACTCTTTACATTGCATATTCACCCTGACTCACGTTCTCAGTTTCCCCATGAACTCTCATTCATTTACTAAAACAACACCAGAGAGAGAGAAAAAAGATATTCTAATGGTTTGATATGGGACTTTTTTTTCTGTCAAGATGTGATGAAAGTACAGCGAGAAAAGTAGCAGGTGTCCCTGTGCTGCAATACAAATCGCAGCATAATCCTATAATCCGTCACCAAAAGCTGACAAGGTTGGGCAGGAGGGAGGCCTTACAGTTCACAGGGTCATTATTATTTTCTTTCCATGCAAAAGGAATACAGATTGTACTTAGGCGACAGACATCTATGTTCTATGATGATGTTGCATCATTGTCATTAGGGCTGGGCGATATGGCTGAAAACTCTATTGCGATATAAGCGTTTTATATTGGTCGATATCGATAATTATTGATATTTTTAATGACCTATTTAAAATAGGGACCGGGAGAAAAATACATTCAATTTAAACATTTTTATTTTAAATTTAACCTTCCTCTGATTATAATCCCCTCAGCTATCAAGGCAGAAAGGAAAGGAAATGTCAACACAACCATGGAAAACACTCAAATAATAAATGTAAAAAAAGTGTAAAAATGTAAACAGAGAGAAACCTGAGAACTTTTTTTCTGCAGGTTTAGTGCAGAAAGTTCACAAGCTGATTCACCCTCTGGTGAATAAAATGTTTTCAAATATGTGCAGTGTTTTGGAAACATAGCAGAAACTGAGGTAGACTTGACATCTGTAACATACAAACAAACAAACAAACAAACATGATAGACAGTACAGTAACACTGACTGAACTATAAAACCAGCCTAGACACATGAACAACTTCAGTCACTCTTCTTACTCTAAACATACATGAACTATTCAATTATATTTTTATTGCGAGTGTGTTTAAAAAAAAAAAAAAAAAAAAACTACGTGTAAGAGATGTTTGTAACCTGGCTTCTCCACAGTGCTCAGTGAAGCGTGTCTTTAGCTATATGATATGCCGCTGCCTCCGTTATGTCTTCGTGCCTTTTAGATGATTTGTCATCAGGCACTGAAGCAGATACCTCTGCATGGTGGTCAGCTGCTTGTGCGGTGGTGCTGCGGTTGCAGATGTTGTTGGACGTTGGCGAATACGGCTGCGCTCCAAAGAGTGAGCGCGGCTAAGGTGGTTAAATAAGTTTGTGGTGTTACCGGTCTTGGTGGGGACGACAGTCTTGCATAAGTTACAGACCACATCAGTCTGACTACAGTCCAACTTATAAAATCCAAAAAACTCCATACTGGCGAGCTGACTTTCCCTGTTTTATCGACGATTTCTTTGCTCGCTGCAGCGCTCACTTTCTAGTTTTCATCTCACTCCTTGCGGAGCAACGAACACGTGACAACGACACAGCGCAACCGAACTTGATAATGTTACATGATTGGCGTGTTAGCGTGTCTCTCTCACTGATTAGCGATTACTCCCTACGTTGCTCAGTTACCTGAGAGTGAGTGCCTTTGTTCATGCAACCAACCTTGCTTTGCAACTTCAGGTTTCTTCTGACGAAGAAAAAAAAAATTATCGAATGCTTTATTGAACGCATTTTATATTGATATTGATGACCTGTCTATCGCGAGACATAGGATTCTTGACCAGACTGAAAACTAGAACAATTCCATACAGCATGTTATAAGTAATGCATTCAGACTTTTTATAACTTATATTAAAAAAAAATGATGTGATGAGTTTGATGTGGGGCTGCACGGTGGCGCAGCAGGTAGTGCGCGTGCCTCACAGCAAGAAGGTTGCCGGTTCGATCCCCGGGTCAGACGGGGCCTTTCTGTGTGAAGTTTGCATGTTCTTCCCGTGCATGCGTGGGTTCTCTCCGGGTACTCCGGCTTCCTCCCACAGACCAAAAACATGCTCATTAGGTTAATTGATGACTCTAAATTGTCCGTAGGTGTGAGTGTGAATGGTTGTTTGTCCTTGCATGTGGCCCTGCAATCGGCTGGCGACCGGCTCAGGGTGTACCCCGCCTCTCGCCCATTGTAGCTGGGATAGGCTCCAGCCCCCCGCAACCCCGAAAGGGATAGGCGGTATAGATAATGGATGGATGGAGTTTGATGTGTGTAGGATAATGTTCAGAAATAGCTGATGTTTTTACAGCTTTTTTTATTATCTGTCAATAATGTTGAAGCAGTAAGGGAAAAAAAAATGCACCTTGCTTTCTCTAACCACATGCAATGAAAGAGACATCATGGTTGCACATATACACTGCAACCACTGGGAGCAAGGAGGGAGCTGTAAGGCGGCAATGAATAGAAAGTGAGATGGCTTGAAGAGATGCCTGGTTCTGGTCAAACAAGTTCTTTATTATTGAGAGGAGCAGAAAGAGAGGTGGAGGTAAGGTGGAAAAGGGTTTGTCTGATGGCCAGGTAACCTCCACTTCAGCACTATTCCACCTTCACCCAACACAATCTCATTCCCTTTGCTTTGTCAGATGGTAGCACAGCAAGGTACAGACAACACAAGTGTTAAAAAACAACCATCTTTCTTCTAGTTCTTGTAATGCCAACACAGTGATGCCTTCCAAAGCGATCTGGCAGATAGGGGTCACTTGGATTTGGTTGCAAGGGATCACCACAACAACAAACAAGACAGAATTTTGTCACCTTACTGTTGGCACAAGTGGGTGCACACACACCCGTGCTACAAGCTGTTCTTCCTTCTCAAGCTCAATGTTAGCACAAAGCCTAGAGAGAGAAAGGAGGAGAAACAAGTTGCTTTTCAGAATGCAACCTTTCTCTGATATGTGAACATTGCTACCTGGCGAGCATTCTTGACACGACATCAATCAAATACAACCTGAATTATTTTAGGGCTTCACATCATCCCAGGCAATGGATTTAACAGATCTTCAACCATTGCTTTTAAGGGATTTGTTCATGCTGTATTTCAAATAAATCTACTGGGAAGCTCTAAGCAGTTGTAATCAACTGAACAACCATTATATCTTGTTTCTATGTATCTTAAATCTGCATGATGGTCTTTGGCTTAGGCTTAAGCTCCATGGCAGAACCTGCTCAGTGTACCAACTTTCTTTCAGTCAAAATTGTAACACTGCCAAAAGTACTGAGGTGCTTTATGCTCTCATCTATCCGGCGCCAAAAAGTACAAAAACATGCAACTCAACACAAAAGGATTTCAGAGATGATCGATGTAAACTGTTTTGTTTTGGGCGGATATTTCTTGAGGTTAAGTATTTTGAGCAGGGTTTGGTGCCAGAAGAGAAATGTTCCAAACCATCCCAGAAAGCAGAGGTTTGCAGCGTACTAATGTGCACCAATGTGCAAGAAAGGTTAGAGAGTTTGACTTTTGGGCAATTTTGATATTTTCTTACTAGCAGAGAAGACGACTAAGAGATGCATTTTTTTGTTTTTGAAGTTACTGACAACAGCAAGCAAGGTGTAGTTTAGCTTAATCCCTGAGGAAGCAGGTATTTTCAAAAGCAGGGAAATAAACAATTTAACTGGCTGGTTTTACACTAAATGCACCCTGTAATTAGAGAATGAACATGCAAATACTCCAATTAAACAACCGCTTCCTATCTCCAACAAGCATATCACACTTTGTTGCTCCAGACTAAGCCTCTCAGGTCACATTTCCTCACAGGCTACAAAAAAATCTTGCCTCCTTCATAAGGACTGATTGACCCTTGCCTAAAGCATGGCTCTAACCATAACCACCCGTAAACCCAACATACACATTTGATTAATGGATGCTGCTGGGGATGGTACACAGCCTTGGAGGATCTTGCTGGAGAGATCAACCTTAGAGCAAGAAGGTTCCTGCTGTGCCCAGCCATTGAATGCGGGGATAGTACTATGTGCCAGTAAGAGAGCCCCCTGATCTACCATGGTCTGGTCTGGTGAGACAAGTTTGTGATGTGCAACTGTGAGCACCACTCAGAAGTGGAAAAGCTGTCTTTCCATTTGTTTGAGAAAACTGACAGTGAGCTAAGAATCATAGCCGACATCCTCAGAAAGTTTCTCTTAAAATTTAATTGGACCCTCCTAAAACAATACTGCAAAATTATATCAGTTCCTTGTGTGACAGAACTGTCAGAAGATGACTTAACAGTAGTGCTGTCAATCGATTCAAATATTTAATTGCAATTAATCTCATGAATGTCGTAATTAACTTGCAATTAATCACAAATTAATCACACATTTTTATCTATTCTAAATGTCCCTTGAATGATCATTTTAATACTTTTATCAACATGGAAAAGTGGATAGGCTTGCTTTGTGCAAATGTTTTTAATTGAAAACAACAAAGTGTAATGTTTTATTTCACACTAACATTCTCATTTTGAGCAGTCATTCAAATTTGAATGAATCAAATCTCACACAATTTAACACTGTCAATAAACAGATGACAAAAAAATAAATACTTGGTTACAAAAAAAGCCCTTCAACAACCCTTTATAAGGGATCAAAACAGGGTGATCCAAAATAAAGTTACAAAGTGCACATCATTGTAAACTAGGACTCAGGCTATAGTGCAGTTAAACCATGGCTTAAACTTTCCTTTCTTAGGTTTCCTTTGAACATAATAGCATCCATATGCCTCTGTCGAAAGCCATCCATCGTCGCCTGGTTTTGACGATGGTGGCGGAGAATTCACATTAGCTGTGTGTTTGGCCGTCAAGTGGTATTTCAGACTGGATGTCGGTGATAATTCAGTTCATGCTGAATACACACGGATAACTTTGGTCTTGTCAGTCGACCCATCTGGCAACTTCTTGAAACTAAACTTTCCATTCAGAATCTTGCTCGCATCCAATTTGGCGTTTCGCACTTGACATCCACAAAAACCAGTAGCCTACTCCTTTACGGCTAGCGAGCAGACTAGACCAAACATGTGTGTGCGGCGTGCCTATTGTTTGTTTCCTGTTTACCGGATCCTGTAGTTTTTCTTACATTACTAGCAGTGGCCACAGCTTAGAAAAAACTACAAGTTCACTAGGTCACAAAGAGCGTTAATCTTGCGAAAAAAAAATGTCGCAGTTAAAATTGATTTGCATTAACGTGTTAATGGACCTGTGAGTATAATGTGATTTCACTGTTTGGTTCACTAAAACACTGTCGAAAAGCTAAAAATATCAAAAACACACAACACAACCACAAAGACACGAAAAACAACACATCTCATGCCAAGCCATCCACCCACCTGCCCACCCATATACATGCAAAACATGCCATTTATGCCACACACAAACACCTCACAGCATGATTGTGTTTGTGCCAAACACACTACAGTGCTGTATGTGTGTTAAAACAGATAATACAGTAGAGGAACCAGAGCCAAACCCAGCAGCTGCTCCCAACTCAATGCCTGGGGGCTGATAAGGGCGGCTCTGAGACCTGTGACCCCAGATGCGCTGTCTCATTCTGAGCAGAGAGCATTTGAGGGTTAGCCTCTCTGGTCATGAATTATTCCACATCCATGCCTCCCTGAGTACCTGTAGTCGGCTGTGTGGAGACAGAGTCAAGGGGCTTTGACTGACAAAGCCTTTGATCCCAAAACAGCCACGCACTCTATGATCAGCGTCTCTCCAAAGGAGGGAAGACCAGAGCTCTCTTGACACTTTCTCCCAGTGAGCGCTCTCTCTCTTTTACTCCTATCTCTTCCTCACTGTGCATCTCTCACTCTTTGTGTGAACTTTGAACTCTATCCATCTGTGTTTCCTCCTGTTTTTCAGTCTGCAACCTCTCAACACTAGTTTTGTCTTGGATTGTCTATTAATTAAAAAAGAGACCTTTGACATTAACTTTGACATTTTAACATTAATTATTTACCAACACCAAGTTGGTACATAATACAAATGAATAAAATTCATTAAAACCAAATACAATTTGTAAAACCGGGCTACTTCATTTATATTTAACAGATGAATTGCTATGCAATGAAAAATAAATATAATAAATAAATAAACTGCATAGCAAGCAACAGAGCCAACAGCGACACATTAGAGGTGCAAAACGGAGCTTAAATGCAACAATGCAACCCTTTAACGAAAAGTGACCTTGTTCATTTCACCCTCTATCAGTGTGGGCATCATCAATTGAATCAACAAAGGATTCAACAAAGGATCAGAAACTGGTTAGAATTTGCTAAATATAACAACTAGGATATCCCTAGTGGCAAGTGTATAGCTCCTGTATGGATACAAACAAGTACAAATTGTGTGCTCTATGTGAATGCCTAAAAATACACTCCACACATTCACACATAACTATTATCAATAACCTCTTTACGCACAGCTTGGCCCACATGCAGGTGTGAATGTGTGTAGAAGACAGTACGCAGGCAACTCCTTGGGGAGGGAGAGCGGAAACATTGAGGACAGGCGTAGTTGGCCACGCGTCAGCATTTGTCACTGATAGTATCTGGGCAGCAGTATCATACTATCAGCTCACAGCCCCTTGTTTTCGTTTGTTCCTCACTTGCATGTTAGCTCTTCTAGCTGAGGGGGGCTCTGTCACAATCCCAGCCCCAGCTGCATGGCCTGATAGCAGGCAACAGGACAGGCCTAGAGGGGTCTGCTTGAGCATGAAGTACTGCCAAACACAAAGCAAAAAAAGGCGACGGGTGAGTGTGTGGCCATATACTGCCATTTTTTAACTTTCATCTGGTGCAAAAAACTCAAAATGTTTACAGAAACACAAAAACATCTAACATTAAAAAGCATCCAAAACACCTGGATAGAAACCATTGTTCTTTTAGATGTGTTTAGGTCAAAAAATGCTAAATGCTAAAATGCTTATCTATCAATCGATATGCACAGATAGAACTGAATTGGTAAGCTAAAACTAGAGACAGTGAAGCATGTAGTCAGGTCATGTTATCAATATAGGTTTTCTAATTATGCTAATAGGTCCCTCTATGGTTCAGTCATTATCCCCACCATACATGATAACCCAAGAAAGCTTCATTGTGCCAAATTTTAATGATGGCCACAGGATAATACGGCACTGCAAATGTGACCTTTATGTACAGTTTACGCACCAGAAAGGGGCCTGTGCTTCAAAGGATAAGGAACAGGGAGTGGGTTGCAGTTGAAATCTGCATGATTACAGACTAATTAAGATATGAAATAAATCAATACTGCCACATTTTACCCTTTGTTCGACTTGTTCAAGTTTCCAATTACTTTGGAAAGGTTGACATCATTTTTGGCAATCTCCTGCCCTCTGTTAGATGGCTAATGTTGAGGTATTGTGGCTCTTTCGGGCAAATAAACATGCAGGTTGATCATTTGTGTTTATTCCCATTACTTGCGTATACACATAAAAAATCCTGCAGTCAAACTCGCGTGCAAGCAGACAGAGAGTAAATGCAGAGAGAAAGAGAAATACTTAGGGAGAGACAGAAAGGAAGAGAAAAAAATGTCCCACTAATTCAACCTGGCATTCCGACTGATTACTGCAAAACAGGACAGTAAAATGTCAACAAACACTCTGCTGCCTAGAAATGTCGTGTTGCATTCTTTTTTGTTTTGATATGTGTTTGATAGGAGTTTCTGCCTTTTATACATTTCTGCTGTTGTCTGCATAGTTGATGTTTCATTCTTTTGTTAAAGCGGCAAGTCATGTCATGTCAATGTTTGCTGTGCCCACTGCTGTGTCTATGGCTGTAGCAGTATTAGCAGTATTTAAGTCACGAAACTGAAGAGAAACACACTTGTCAGATCTTTCTAGATTGGTGTAAACTCTGTAGGAAATAGTGGTCTGTTAACATTAACCAAGACTAGTTCCCAGATAAGTAGTCAAGCAAAGAAGTTGACATTTCAGGGAGAAACCTCTCATTACCCTTCAGAACTGTGATGAATCTGTCATGTGGGGAGACCCTATCTCCCTGAACCAAAATGTGGCAATGGGTGTCTTATTCTTGGTCCAGTTATTAAAAGTACATTTTTTTCTTGTCAGGTACTTTGAACTTCAAGTCAAGAAAGCCAGAGAAACTGTATTGTGCTGTTGTCTGCTAACTGCTATAAGGCTTTACTGTAAAAGGAAAAAGGAATCTATTATTGTTGATGTTGGTTTGGTCATCATGGCTCTGAGGTGTGATATTTCAACAGTGTACACATTCATTCATGAAAGGATTTTAAGTTGTAGCCTAAATGTGTTTTGGGTTTTTTTGTTTTTTTTTTTATTTAATAGTACTATTATAATGTATAACATTATCATCATCAAATGCAGTTCACACACAGCAAATTTTAACTCACCCACTTCTCGCCTTTGAGTGCAATTTTACACTGGTAATCTAACTTTTACCTGAATAAAGTATCATATACAATATGTATGATATAGTGAATATAGTATGTTGTATAAACTCTAAATGAAAATGATTTGTTGAGGTGAACACATTTCTTAGCCACCATTATAAAATTGATCAAATAAATCATATGTTGACACTAGTTGACACTAGTTTCAATCCTTGAAAAACTGTTTTTTCATTAGAATTCTGTATTCTGAATTTGTAAACAAAATGAAAAAGTAAATTATCATTTTTCCCTGTACAAGTGATTTTGTGCTAAGACAAATAAAAGGCAAATGTGCACACCAAAAGGATTGAACCCTACATGTCCATCTACGGTACAGTATGTGGATCTGAATGTCTGAGTCTGTGCGAGCATGTCTCCCAGCCATGTATTTGTTTCTCTCTGCAGGAAGTTCTATTTATATACTTGACTGTTTTGTATGCTATAGATAGAAACATGATGGTGTTCTCACAAGTCTTCAAGATGTTCATATCATTAAGAATAATCTGAAAAAGCCAAATGAGAAGCATGGAAGACTGACATCACAGACTTTCTATTGCAAGTGAAGCTTTTTTCTTTTTGTGGGGGTTATTTAAGCATGACCTAATCTCCCTATTTGTTCAATGTATACAAAGATATTTGCATTTAAGCACAAGATAACATTTAAAGGTGTAAAATGTGGAAGATATGGCCAGAATTTTAGTTTTAATTTTTTAAAAGGACATTTTCAACATAATATGAAGAACAGTTCAGACAGTCAAAGCGGTCGATGTATTGTGATATCTCTGTCTCGTAATAGCATGTTGTACCTCAAGAGATAATCGTCTCAACAGTATAGCTCAGACTGTTCAGGGACCTCCACCCCTGCACCCCCTTGCTGCTGTCTTGATTCATAGCTCTCAAGTTCCATTCCCTCATCATGTCAGAGTCGTGGTTGGAGCCACTGATCACCTCACCACTGTTTTCCCTGTTGTGAAACTGGCCTATGTCAGTCTTGGAGGCCGTGTTGGGTCCCAATCAGTCCGTGTTCACTAGGAAGCTGCTGAGCCCAGTTACATTTCCTGCAGTGTCAACACCAACAATCCCCCAGTGATCTGAGCTCGGTCCAGGCAGACTCCAGTCAGCTAACAGGGCCAGTAGCTGCACAGTTAACTGAGCCAAATAGCTAATGGTAGCTAGTAGCTCGAGCCAAAGACAGCTACAGCAAATAGTGAGCAGCAGTTAGCTAGTACTCTGGTGATATGCTGCACCCTATTTGTTGGGCGTGACCTTTGACAGGTGGCCAATTCTTACACATAACACTTTCAAAGTTGAAAGAGTAAAGAAAGGCTTCATAAGTCTTTTTTCTGCTTGTCTCATTTTAAGTACACTAACCTCCTTAAAATCAGACAGTCAAATGGATTTGTTTGCATATCTGATTACCTATAGAAAGTTTTCATTTTCAAAAAGGGAAGGTTTTCAAATTCATGTAACATGAAAATTCATGTTCAAATTTGAGTCTATAAACTCATGCCATACATGATAACAAAGAATAACTGATGTCATTCATGACGCAAAATCCACATAATAAGAAGAAGAAGAATCCCCTCATCTCATTTTATCCATTTTAAATAACCCAATTTACTTCAAAGGTTGACACACTCGATAGCCATCAAGCTAGTCCTCATTTTAATGTTATTTGTCATCCAGACGAAAGACTTGCCACACATGAGCTGGAAATGATGGACTCAATTTTGCAGATGAGGAAGGGTCAATTACGATGTAATGCAACATCCCAGTGGAGTTATTATGTTTATATTGCCAGTGATAAGTCAGGGATGATGTTGTCCGCTTTTATGACTGCATCCCCCAGCATCAGCAGAGCAGTAGTAAAACTTGCCCTTCGTTCTGAGTGTGCCTGAGTACTTGTGTTTCCGCCCCAAGGGAAAACAGACAAATACAGAAGAGGATGGGTCCCTAAATGCAAAAAAGAAACAACATGAATAATTAATTCACTTTAAGTTGAGCGAATATAAAGTGCACATGTGCATTTGTGAGCATGTGTGTTCAAAGCACATAGCATCTTCCTTTCGCATTCCTTCATGCACGCTGCCTTTTGCAGCAAGTGAAGCAGCCACGTCAAAGAAAGTGAGATTTTGCACGAGACAGTTAATGAGGCAGAGGAAAAAAGGGGGGGGGGGGGGGTCGGTGGTTGAAAATGAGGCAGAGATAGACAGAGCACAGGTTAGTGTGCTGATCCAATGTGTCTGTGGCCCCCTGAGAGTGCTAAGCCTATTAGCTAATAAAGAGGCAGTGGATGAAAACAAGGCAGAGGTGGCCTAATCAGGCTGGCCTGAGGTGTGAAGGCTTAAGTAGCAGCGGCTGGAGATCCTGAAACGTGTAAGACAAGAACCTTGCTCACAGTCAGTCGCCCTCAATAGTCCTGTCCTGAAACTGACACCCATGTGTTGTAACAAAGTCTCTGCTTTGTGAAACCCAAAGGAGCTTCTACTTTAATTATTGCAGTGTTCTGTAATGGTCAGTTCCCACTTTCCATTTTTCTCATTTCACCAGCAGAGCAGATAGGGTAATAGAAATGAGGCCAGAGCGATTGGAATGGAGACGCCTTAAAACATGTGCTGAGACAGAGATGGAGGAAGACACGACACTAAGCTGTTCTTTACACTTCACCATCTTTGTACTCACGTGGATTAGCTAATTTGATAGGTAGACATTTTCAGATATAATATCTGTGTGCCATTATATGACATCAAGATGATGGGATCTAGTACAGATGACCCTACAGATTTCTTGTGTGTTCATAAATCATAAGACATGTATCTGGACTAAAATGTATTTCTGTGTTGCATTAAATTGTGCTGAAAGATGCACTTGATAAGGCTGTCTCACCGGGCAAAGAGACTGCTATCATGAACCAATTATACATAAACACAGATGTCAGCCGATAAAGAAGAGGCCATTATGACATAGAATAACTGATTTTACCATGGGGTCTTTTTCCTATATCTAGCCACTGTAACTTGGCTTTGGCAGTGAAAGCATATTACACCATACCTGCAAATAAATAAACAAATAAATAATTCTCTCCTCATCACAACAGTTGTAGAGGTTCTGCATGTGATTCGTATGTGCTGTGTGCACTTTGTGGAGTCCTCTGGAGAGACAGGTAAGGCGACACAGACAGCACCTGTCATGGCTAGTTTGGGGTAAAATATGCAAGGTAGAGAAATTGCAGGGCGAACCAGCAACATCGACAGATAGACACTACGGCAACTACAGGTATCCAAGTCAAAGACACACGCGTGCCCAGAGATAAATACAGTGATGAAAAGATAAAATTGAATACACAAATGAATAGCAACTACAGGATCCATACTGTGCACACAGATAGACCCAAATCTGCACCAGGACTGTGTGGACAGTTGAGTGGCACTAATTCTGTCATGCATGTATTAATACATTACTGGAGAGGAAAGAGAATTAGATCAGACACACAACAAAAAGAGAAGTACATAGTGCTTTCAAGTTCCGGACAGGAAAAGGCACTCAGGGATCTCTGGCAACACAATGTATATTTCAACAGGAGTAAAAAGAGAATAAAATAAAAACGGAAAAATGCTGGCTTCTTCGCTAGGAATTCCATGCCACTGTGAAGAATTTGTCCCTGCACGCCCCTTCAAAGCAGACCTTGAAAACCATTTGAGAGAACTCCTCCACGCTTGGAATCTGTGAATAATTTCAATTGGATGAAATAGGAGACAGAAATAAAAGAAAAAAAAAAGAAATCTCCAACTAAGACTTTGGGACACTGATTGATTTGGTGTAGTCGCTGGAAAAGAGGCGACCATTAAAAATTGACACGGGTGTGTCTGTGGCAGACGTTTCATGTATTATTTCAAGTGGAATGAAGAAAAGCAGATCAGCAGATGGAAATTAATTATTGAGGGGTCTTAACCATCTCCTCCTCCTGCATCTTCTCTCTCCTATCCCTTCATCTGTCCCACTACTTGGGACAAGTTGCAAGTGGGATCTGCTTAGGATGTCTGGTCTGTTTTGACCACTCAGTTTTCTTTCGACCAGTTAGGTGTAAAATTGGCAATTTTGACAAATGTTACATAAACTCACTTCATTTTAAAATGCCTATGGGATATATATTCACCTCTTGTGCCAGAAAGACGTTACATTTTAAATCACAAGTGATTGGTAAAAGGATATCCTACATTTACAAACTTTAAAAGCGAGCTTTAAGAGAGCCAGGCTGGATTCCCACCAAGGTCTTTAACAGGCAGCTTTAGGCTATCGATTTATACTACTATGGTGCTGAGAGCAAGAACAGATAAAGAGCGTTTGGGCAATATATGTGTGGTTTAGAGGACTCTACCCATAAAGTATCATTTGTTGAGTAATCTGTGTCACAGTATGATGATGCTGGTATCTCTGTCTCATATCCTATGTTTTCAGACTCTCGGTGACCCCAGTGTCTATTGGTTGCTGTTGGAGCCAGTCAGGCTATAAACGATGCCTGTCAGGGCCAAATCTGTTGCTAATGGCTGAAGTCCTAAGGTTAGCTTGAAACAAACTTCTCTGATATCATTTTGAAAACTCTATTGGACAATTTCACGTTTTTCCACAGTAGTGTCTTCGTCCTTTTTATACACTGTGACCACTTCATTACAATCTAATGCAGTCCAATAAATCATAGTTAAAGATGGTGTTGTGCTGGACTGCATTATATACAGCCCCCCCATATGTAAAAATGAAGGACAAAAGAATTCAAGCATAATTTGAGCAGAGTAATGAGAGTTTCTAGGCCTCACACCATGTGTCAGGCAAGTGGAAAAAAGTGTGAGGTGTCAAGACATGAGCAGGTAGAGCCTTTTCTTTGCAGTCCAATACTCACATCAAATAGTCCACTTACTGTTACTATGGAGATGCATATCAAAGGGACCTTCACATACAGATATACTTTCACTGTCACCAACACACAAACCCATACACGCCTCTGGTGACACACACGTTACATCTAACACTGTAGCGGCTGCATTCTTATTATATTGTCTTTGTCACAGAGTTCTACTAATTTCTTCAACAAAAGAGACAGAACTCAATGAGTGTAATAGCGTGACTGTTAATAGTGCTTTCTTTGACAATTACATCTGAAAGTGCTTTTTTTTGTTGGTTCCATGGCAACCAACCAGCCAAAAGCAAAGACAATAAGACCGGTGACAACAGCTCAGAGAACTACAGCCTTTTACAATCAGGCCGATGAAAACTTGGGTCGGTCTTCCACTGGGAGTTCCGTTGTTTTTGTTTTTGCGTTGTTTGTTGGGTTTTTTTTGCTGGTTGTCATGGTCTGTCCCCTACAGTGTGTTTTGTGGGCCTAAATCATTTGTCACACTCCACTTGATGTGACAGTGGGAAGGTAAACCTTGATGAAACATGCTCATGAAGAATCATGAATAATTCAGGAGAGTTTTTTTCCACAAAGTGTTTGTTTTTGAGATCTGTGAGCATGTATTCGAGGAGATCTCTGAGTTTTATTTAGCTCTTGTTCTGTTCCTGCCCTATTGGGGATGAGCACAAAAACCTGGCATCTTTGGCCATGACTCATAGCCTCATCTCATAACTGATAAATCACACACCTGGCTCATGTCAGGGACGCCATTTTAAGAATCCTCATAGAGATAAACAAGCATCTTACACAAGGATCTCATCAGCATTAGACAGCAATGTCTGAGCATACAACATGTGCAAAAGTAATAGCTATTTAAGTCCTAATTAATGCACTTAAATAGATCTTAAATCACTGTAATCCCTGCATCCCCATTCCTGCCTTATTCGTCTTTTGATTAGGTGGACTGAAGACTTATCAGTTGGTCACCAACTCAGATTTTGATACAAGAGCTAGTGCAAAGCCTCTAACATGCAAGAGCTGTCAACCTGTTTAAGGTGTTAAAACTGAAGTAAATTAAGTGGGATTTTGTTTAGTATCGTTGCAGTTGTGGTTGAAGAGTAAAATATCACTTCTGGGCTTCCATTTCACTAGAAATTGTCTAATATCTATACATAAAGGACGTAGGTTATTCATTTCGAGGTACATATCTGAGAGTCAAAATGGTGCGCTGCAGCATGAAAAGTTTTCAGAACTAAAAACAATTCCTTTATATGCCAAAAAAGCAGTTGAAAATTTAAAGTTGTTTCAATACCAGGGTGTCATTTTCTGTCCATGTCATCCAAAACTGTGAAAAAAAGCCAGCCGTCAACACGTTTGTGCAGGAATTATAGTATGGACTGAAAGAACTACACAGATGCCGCAGCAATCACTCCAACCCAGAGGATTCTTTTGAACAACTCGTCAAGAACCTCCATATTTTCACCTGAAACATTTTTTTCCACAGCTGTTCAACACATAATTGACTCTGCTACTTGACATGAATTATTTAGGGGCGAAGAACAGTAACATTTACCATTTCAAACAGCAGGGCTACAGCTATGTACTGACACTCACCCACAGAAACACACCCTGGAGAGCATCTCGTCGTAGAGCTGCTAGCACAACTACAACACAGGTACCCACACAGAGTGACTCTCTCAAAAGGGCCATAAATGTGCTTCTAGTGGCTGTCAAAGCTCCACCAGACTCCTTGTCCTTCCAGCACAGGAAAAGAGTCTGACAGTGGTGTCTCATGGCTAGTGATCAATCAGTTCACCCCGTGTCCCCTGACCCCCCATGTCACATACCATGTAATTACAAGACAACATCTCCTAGTGTTCTTGCTCCTTTAGTCCTTTGTTGCGTTTTTCAAATATGCTGGGAGGATGGGATTGAGCTGAATTTGAAGATGTAGACACCTTTTAGGATTATCATTTTAAGTGAATCAGGACCGCCAGTATTTGGAGAAAGTCGCTTGAGAAAAATGTGTCAATGGGCTACTACTCTTTTGATTTTGCCAAGTCCATATTTAATCAACATTTCACATTTTCTGCAACTTTGAACATTTTATTATGTATTGTGTATCAAGTATCTACGGCTGTTGCTATGAACGGAGTTCAACCTTTTCTCATTGCTCAAGATGTAGCGACAGGTTGCAAACATTAATTAGGCTGTCACTAATAACTGTTTCTGTCCTCTCACCCTACAGATTTGACAGCTGACTCTTTTGAGTTGTAGTTATTTCTAACTTCAGTTTCTTTAAAAGTTGAATGCTAATGCAAAATTGATTCAATAGGGGATCTGAATGGATTCATTGATAAACAGATTCAATACTTATATCAGATTCAATAATGGATTAAGATAAACATTCAGATGGATAAAATGCATTGATGTCTTTTAATAGGTCCAAAGCGCATCCTATATTTTCAAATTAAATCAAATAAAAATCCTGTCCTTCTTTATTTAAATGCTAATGGTGACTCACACACCTGGTATTTGGACTCTTCCAACTCGAGTCACTAATTCAATCTCAACATCTCCAACAAATTGAGGGAGAGGACAAACAGAAGAATAAACTTTCCATGTTACCATAAGGACAAACCATAAATATGACATTGTGAAGCTCAGTTGTGGAAACGACAGAGATACAGGGCAAGTTCAAACCTGGCAATAGGTGTGTTTATCAACCAAATATGACTGAATGTTTGCAACAAGGTGCTAATGTATTCAGTCACTGAGAGCTAATTTCCAACACTCTGCACCCCAAAATTTCCTAATTTAAATCTGACAAATACAGCAAACCTCCCTTCAGCAGTGCTCACATCTTATTTTCATTCAGACTTACTGTGCATTTCGAAAAGTGAAAAATGTTTTCTTTTTGCTGGTTTTGCTATGCAGAAGCAAAGGTGTCTCAGCCATCAGCAATTAAAAAAACTAAATAAATTAAAACAAAAACCTTCATAAGTTCATTCTTCATAAAAACACCGTGGTGTTTGTAAGCAATGTTCAAACATTAGCTTGTCCTCATTCTCTGCCTGCCGTTACTATAAAGAATTAATAAAGATTAACTCTGCAAATGTTTGACTATGTGAGCAGTCCAACTTTCATTAAACAGTGCTGCTGATTTTTAACAGAGGAAACTGGGTTACTCTACAACCCCAGTCCTTGAGGAACAATTACCATTTGCTAGCTGCGCAGAAAATATTTTGCTAATTTACTCTACATTCACCATTATCAAAATGGTCAACAACCTCAACATGAGCAATTGAGTTGTTTTAATAACACACTGGCTTGTGATACAGTTGACACATCAGAACACTCTACAATCTGCAAGTGAATTATATTACAATAAACAAACTATTGTTTTTACCGTATTTTTACATCAGCCTTCAAAAATCTATATTAGCTAAATGGCCTACAAAGATGCCCCTTCAGTCATGCAAATCTTTTCTTGCTGGAGGAGAAGTATTAGTGGGGTGGATGAAGTATGAGTGTGGGAGGTGGGGGTACTAAAGATGATGTCAGTTTTGTAACCAGAGCCTCTGGCTAAAGATCCCCTGGTGGAGGAAAGCAGGGATCAATCCAGGGATCCTATTACCCTGCCTGCATAGGTAATGTCATGAGACGATCCCTACAAGTAGTCTCTGGATGAAAGGCAAGTGCCTACAGAGGATCAGTCTGAGAGAGGAGGAGAGAGAAGAATCACAGAGGAAAGGAGAAAAATCCAGAAAAGCACAGCAAGGAAAGCATTTCATTTTAGCAAACAGTACACTTACGAACAATAGAGCTGGCAGCAGCAGGAAGGAAAAATTAAGCCATTTCCATGCTGATTACTGAAACGTCCCTCCTAAAATAAACATCCAGACGCAGCAATCAAAGTTAGTACCACCTTTCTCGCTTCAGAGAAAGTGCAATGCTATTTTCATCACCTGCCTGCTTTGGGTACAATGTCATCAAAGTGACACTCTGAAAATGCCTCTGGCCTTGCCAAATAATCATGCACACTTAACACCCCCCAAGCGCACACACACAGGCACGCACGCGCGCGCACACCTGAAACATAACCCTGTCTTGCCCCAATAGAGCAAGTGCAAAAGTGATAACAATAGCTGCTTTTGCTGGATGATAGAAAGACAAGTACTTACAAGTTCTTATCTCTTTCTTTCTGCAGCTTTCACTCTCTCTTTCTGTCTCTTCCTCCTCCTCTACTCAGCCCTGTCACTGCTCATGCAGGTGTGTGCACTGGTGGAAACCTGAGCAGGATCTATTACACTCTCAGTCACTGATGCTGCCTTTTTTGTGTGTGTTGGAAGAAGCTTGTGGGTGCGTGAGTGGGTGTGTGTGAGCGTGCACGTGTACCTTTGTTTGAGCTACACTAATGTATCAGTTTGCTATAGTGAGCCATAAAACATCTATACTAGTCAAACCATTTTCTACAGACAATCAAGTACATGTGGAAACTAGGTATCAAGGAACAAAGTAGCATGCTGGTAGAGCTGGACCAAACAATGAAGAGCTCATAGTTCTGCCTGTGTGAGTGGGACAGTGTTAGAAAAAAAGAGAGCAGGGTTCATAAAGACAAAACCCTTCTCTAACTAAGTTATCGAATGCTTTCCCGTTGTTCATTAGTCCGGCAATGAACCACTGGCCTTTTATGACTGCATGCTTCCCTCAGTATTTCTCACTGAGTATTCTTGCCATCAAGCATAGGAAAAAATGTTAAATGTGTTGCTGTTGTTGAATGGAAAGCTTCATCTCCAAAACAACAGAAACAGAGAGGATCGATTACATTTTCAGACTGTCAGTGAATATTTTAATGTACAATGCATAAAATTTGGCCTTGTAATACCTAGCCTCTCCACTGAAGAAACAATTTCCAGGAAAGCTGTTGACAACACACTGTAGGTAATTCTTTACAAGTCAGATATCAGTTCTATAAAGCCATATTGCTGTTGTATGTTTTCAATGCATTGTGCAACACAAACTCCTTTCATGTTCATTTTACTCATTTTTTTCTGGAGACTACTTGTGCTACAAAGCTCAAGAGGTAAACTTGAAATTATCTTCATGGCTAAACATAAGTTGGGGTAGGATGGAATATGTTTTTGTGATTTGAGTGAACTCAGTCGTTGAGCCAATGACCTCCCCATCATCATACACAAAGGGAAAAAGAAAGTCACTCCTTTAGAGGTGAGTGAGTGATCATGTTGGCACCAACGTGGCAAGAAACTGTCTTGCCAACAAAGGATACTGAGAGTATTACTTACAGTAGTTCAAGTGATGTTACACTTTCTTAACCCAGCTTTGGACAGTTTGATTGAATGCGCCCCGCGTCTTTTGACATGAGTCCTCTTCACTGGAGTCAGCAATAAGATGATCGGATCAATAGCAGGCCTGTAGACCGCTTCTGTGTGTTTGTGTGTATGTGCACATGTCTTTCTCCCCATCAATCCACAGCTGGATGGCTGCTTATTCTGCCCTAAGGCTACATCAACTTCAGCGGCTCACCATGGGAGAGGGGCTCCAAACCAACATCGATACACAGCATGCTGAGACACAGGGAGAATGACTGATTGAATGAAACCTTAGAGTGGTATTTGAGAGCAAAGCCTCTGACAACAAGAGCTCAGGCTGTCAGCCTTCCAAACAGAAAGCCCCAACACAAAGCTCCAAGGTTAAAAGGAAGAGGGGAAAAAAAGAAGATGATTTTGTTTGAATAAATGTTATTACTATTAGCTGGGAGGTGAATAAGCCAGACAGCTCATATATCAAATACACTGCAGTGTTCTGAGGGCTTAATATTGTCAACGACAATGTTTGCTCTTTAAAGGTCTAATCTGTGCTTGCAGTATTGGTGCTGACTGCTGAAATACTGTAAATCCACTGGTGGCCCTAAGTGTCTCTTTGACTACTGACATGTATTCCATTATTGACTGAAATAAATTTATACATCTATCACAATGTTTTGTGAATCAGTGTCGTACAAATCAAAATTTTTTCTCAAACACACATGACTTTTCCAAAAGTGTGTATGGTTAAATTGAAAGGATGTCTACTCAAGACTTTTTCTAAGGATAAGAAATATGGATACGAAGCATAAGTGCAGCAATTTAGAGAGCAACCATGTTAAAACCTGATTTATCAAGTGCATCTTTTTGCCATGAAATGCCATTTTGGCTCCTATACATTAATGATGTGTGAGGTAAATGAAGATAACAGTCATCCATTTTTCTCTTTCTCTCCCCCTTCAAGCATTCTGCCGAACTGTATAAACTTGTTACTGAATTACCAAGATTGCAGTTGAATGTGGAAAAGGAACTTGAGGAAATGCACACACGTGCACACACACCAAACACTGTCACAAGTATGTACATCAATGCAAAAATACCCCAAATGGTGGGTAACAGAATGCTTGTTAGCTGTGTTGTGTGTTAAAACTATAACTGACATGTCATGTACTGACCAACAGTTTGATGGGGGTAGAGTTTGGTAGAAAGTTCAATTTTAGCTTAGATCAAATGGAGGAGATGGACCTTTTTTCCTTTTAGGGCAGGGTTGGTGTGGATTGACAATACTTTCATCAATATTCAAGCCTCCTCCTGATCATTAATAAATTACTAAAATTGATTCAACATTTTTCTTCCATTCATACATTTTGCTGTTATTCAGCGTCCAGCTAGGCTCACATCCAGCGTAATCAGAATGGCATTATCGTTTTGTAGATCATGAATATTAAATCAAATAATGCACAAACACACCGAAGGTTGTAAATTGAAAAGATTATTATTGTGGCTACGATAAGAAGGCACACCTTAGTAAAACCAAGGTGAGAAAAAGTGAATTGCAGGCAGCAGTGTCATGATGATTTCACTCACATTAGGTGTGGAAATAGTGAGGAAAATTAGAAAAATTTGGCTCCAAAAAAACCCCAAATTTGGTGACCTTAGACACACTCTAATGTTACTACTCCATGATATACACTGATCTTAATTACTGCACATTTTATTGAGTTGCCGACCAAAATGTAAATATGTAGTGAATTATTGTAAAGCAAAATTTGGCTTCTAGTGCATTTACCCAATACAGTCTGCCAACAACTGTTAATCTTTAAAATCATACCAATACCTGACTGATCAGAACTTTTGAAATCAAGCTAAAATGTATGACAGAGAAATATGACATAGGGCATCTAATATTAGCTAGTATGATCGGTCAATGGTTGAAAACAAAAAAGCATTCACGGACATTTTTGAATGTAAAATTACAACATGAGGCTGAAGCATATCCAACACTTTCCTCATATGACAGGCCTGTTGCTTTCACAGACTCTGTTTCAGTGCGATGGTTCTGCTGTAAAGGGCACAATGTAAATAAAGATTCAGTGGACTTTTTAACGCTACTAAACGGTCCTACTTAATGCTGCACAATCGTCAAGTTGCTGCTGTTTTCCAGTGCTTTCCGAAGCAGCCGGTCTAATGACGTTGTCCCCCTGTCTGTGTAATCAAAGCAATTCCTAATCTGTTTTGTCATCAATTATTCTGCTAATATTTGTCAAACACTGAAGACGACTCTCCACTCCAAACCTCTCACCTGAGCCTGCATACACACACATTCCTCTTGAGCATGTGGGGAAGGGCTGATACAGATGAGCACATTTCCATATCGTCATGCTCCCATTGTTTTGAAGCGACATTGTTAATCAACACTACTTTATTATAATCAAAAATGTATATAATAAAGTAGAAGGCTGGATTTAAATGAGTAGTAAGCTGTTTGTATGGAAGGTTCTGTTGCTGGGAATTGTATCTTTGATAAGCAAATTTCTGAACACTTTAAACAGCGGACTGACAAGCGAGCGTTACTGCAAGAGCACTACAAATCTTTCAAAAAACGCCACATTTTTGAGAATAGTTAACACTGTTAGTCTGAGTGGTAGTAATATGTAAAAACGAAAACCAGCACACCCTTCAAAAGCACGAAACTTGTAACATCAGTGTTGAGCTTGGTTAAAAGAGCCTTTTAAAAGAGGTTTTGGCTGTAGATTCCAACTACTTCATAATCCAATACTTATCTAATTCAAGAAAAATATAGCTTTCATTTCAAGTCTACCAGCCTTATTATGCTGTACTTTGCAATTAGACATCACATTTAACACATCTGAGGCTTGTATGTCTCTGCATCTTTGCCAGAATTAAATTTCAAGGAAACCAGAGAATCAGACTACACCTCACTGGACGTTTCAGAGACTGTTCTCCTCCTAACATAATGGACTCTGAGGCTGAACAAAACTTAAATTAGGTTAGGACTCATTCAAATACCCATCTTTGCATCAATTGACTGAGAGAGATAGTACCTGTTTTTTCAACATAAACATGTCTGCCACCGGGTCGACATGTCCTGCAAGATTTCAATGTCCTGGACGAACAGGAGAGATTCCAGTCACGTTACCCTAAATTCTGTGTTCCATGTTTTCTGTGTCCAAGTGACAAATGGAGCCAATAATTTTTCCAGGTTTTCAGTATTTAGGGAGAACACTGCAGCCACAAAACAGGCTGCAATGTAATTTCTTTGGCCATTTGCACACCATCTACATACGTCCACTAAAAGTATTTGTTTTTGTGTTTGACAACATTATGGAAAGGATCCCTCCAAAGATAACTTTTGTTAAAGAGTAAGATCTATTTTGTTTAAACAGAAACAGCCACTGTATCATTTTTACCAAAGCCACCAGCCTCCATTTCCAGAAAGAGTAATCATATAGCAAGCTGGCAGTACCGTTACTATCATATTCCTCCCGGTACAGTATTTCTATGGAAAAGCATGCTGAGAGAACAATATTGTGTAATACCAAAAGCTGGCTCAGTACAACTGAGGTGCACTGTACATTAGCAATGGAAAAATATGGAAATGATGATCCAATAACCACTGGATTCCTCTCAGAGCAATGCTAAGAGAAGAAGGCTCCCACGCCCTCGCACAGCCGCTAACTGACAAAGTCACCTGAGGACTCCCACAGGAAGACCACACGTGAAGCAGGCAGCCATCTGAGGTAACTGAGCTGGTGTAGCTCTTGTTGTCATTCTTTGTTGATGTGCTGCCAGCTAACTGTTAGCCAGTATCACAGGGGACTGGCACTGAGAACAGACAGTGGGAGAGCAGTGATGCCCAAGTTCACGCAGAGTGACAGCTAATGCCGTTTGAAAAAGTGGCCGTGGTGCCACCAAAGGGAACTAGGGGATAGGCAGTGAAAAGTTCAGCCATCTCATCTCAGCTTACCATCGCTCCCCCTGCACTAATCTGACAGCTGCTATACGCCAGCCTGCCTGGGAAGCCTATTTCTTTCCATGCTCTCTCTCTTCCTCTTTATCTTTACATTCAAATTAACTTTCTCTTTCTCACTTTTTTCCCTGCATTCACATCTCCACTTTTTTACAGCCTCCTTTCCTTAACCCCTCTCACAGAGTGTCTCCTCCCTGCTTGACATAGGATCAATATCGTTTCTTCCTCCCTCTGTGACTCTGATAACAGAAAAATGAATTTGAGAATAATGCCAGCTGACTAGGAGGCAAAATATAAGAACTATTGCTAATTTCTTTTTATCAATAGGCTATGATGTGATGGGTGAGGTTTTAGTCTGGGAGAACAAGCCTGAAAGCTCATTGACTTATATCTGACGAGTCCAACTGCCTCTGTGAATAAGAGTCTATGGTACATGTCAGTCATACTGAAACAGGATAATCAAACATCGGAGTCGTCAGAACAGTCTGAGCATGCCAAATCATTTTCTGGTAAATCATATGATGTCACCATGCATTCTGACTAGCTTTGCATTACCTCAGTCACCGCAGTGACACACACTGAGCTCATTAAACTGATTTAAAAGGTTACAGAAGCTAATGGCTTTAGTGTAGCACCACTGATTGATCAATTCATTGAATGATTGATTTGAGGGAGTAGTGCCACTGTTTTCAGTCTGAAAATGCTGATGCAGTGCAGTCACTTGCTCACAGCAGTCAAACCATATTGATTCATCCTTTTTTGCTACTGATGGAAAAGCAACTTAAGTGCACAGCCACACACATACTAAGAAGACCAGTCACATCTGCACAGAGAAAAACAAATATCAATTAATGTGATGCAAATATTCTATTTCTCCTGCCATCACTTCTTCTCTTCCCTCTCTCTTTCTTGTTGCTCACATCTCAGCTCTCAGCCTGTCTAGCCGCTGAGGGACTGCTAACAAGATGTTGCCTATTAGATCCTGGGATGGTGGAAGTCTTTAACTATGATGTGTCATCAACATGCCGCATTTATAGCAGCTCGGCGATTGGAATATTCCCTTCCACTTCTCCAATAGTCGGCTAATTGAGGATGAGGGACTGATGATTAATTATCCTGTCCCTGTGCACTGTTTACCTAGATGATCACTGCTGATAAGGGGTGATTAAAATTGAACTGCCACTCAAATTCAGGCTCGGTGTCAAGCATTGTGCAGATGTGGTGATATTAGCTACTTTATAACTGGCTTTACCATAGTTGCTGCTTGTAAAACACTGCTTTAATTCTATCACACCAGGAATATCACAAGGAATGAACAGAAAACTGCCAAGAAACTGAGCTGAGCGATGACAGTGACATGTTTCACTCATATGGACATGCTGAATCCCACCTGAATTCACCGTCTACACAAATATTGCCATCTGTCTTGCAACCATGTCCAAGAATAACACAGCAGTATGCCATACATTAATTAACTGCATCTTTTCTGGCATACACCACCAGGCGCACAACTTTTCATAATTCATTCTGAAACAAATTTAATAAATCCATTTCCCATTTCAAAGATTACTTGGATTTTTGTTGTTGGCTAAACCTTCAACTTTGGAGGAAAAAAACAACAACTTGGTTTCATAACAAAATATTTTTGATAAATTCTTCATATTAAATCAAAATATGAAAATAAGGACAAATATTGTGGAAGGCTTCTTCATCTCAGCAGTAATATGCAAATTAGTTGGTAAAAGGTGCATGCCAATGTCACAAACTGGGGCTTATTGGATTCTAATTGGCCTTCCATCTTCTTTCCATCTGCAGACGTTAACATGTTGGCTAAAACCACAAGTCTCGAGGAGAGTGTGGTCTGGCCCCTGTTTTTGGCCATTAGGCATTTGATGAATGTCCCCGGGAACACCACACAGGGAGGGACATGTCGCACAAGCGGCAGGCGGCCATTATGACTCACTGCAGATCACATAAACAGATCAGTCATTTGCCAAACCAAACAGTGCCAAACTGTGGGCGACGCAACCCAGAGAGGAGAAAGACAGGCTGTGCTAGCTGTGTGTTTGGTTTACTTGGACCCATTATTTGAACATTAATGATACAATTTTTTTCTATATATATATATATATATATATATATATATATATATATATATAAAAATAATACACCCCCCACCACACACACGCACGCACACACACACACACACACACACACACACACACACACACACAGACACACACACACAATAATTGATTGATTGTAGAATGACTATATGGCATCCCAGCTCCTTCATTAACACTCCCACACACATTCACAAACACGCAGTCACATAAATGGAACAGATGTTTATTGTTGTGAGTAATTTATTTTTATTTTATTTAGTTGTGTTTAGAAGCGCTCTGGCAGTATTCATCAAACATTCATGGCAAAAACAGAGAAAATTGAATTGAGTCGAACTGGAAAGAGAAAGATGAATGTGAAAAGAAAAGTAGCTACATAGACAGAGGGACAAACAGACACAGACTGTATAGTCTCTTGTCCCCACTGCTGGATGCACCAAAATTAAACAAGCTGCTGCCCGTGAGAGTCAAAATGCCCCTCAAGCTGCATTTGCCTTGAAATAGGAGTTTTACAACATGCTCAGTGGGGGAGGAGATACACAACAGACAGTCAGAGAAACCAGAGGAAGAAAAAGAGGAGAGGGAAGACTAGACAGGCCGGTTGTTGAGAGAAAGCCAGAGGGACCGTAAAGCACAAGCTTTTTATTTGAATATTTGAATATTATTTGAATATAAAATGATAGCAATTTTCTTTGCCTGTCTCTCCTGCAGGACTCGCTAACACAGAGTGCCTCTGTGGAAGTCAGAGTTTCCACAGTGAATTTAAGCTCCACTTTACATGGCCCCTCTGACAATGAGGCTCCAACCTCCTGTCTCGCCAATTTTTCCTCCCTTTCCATCCACTTCCTCTTCCCTTTCACATCCTTGTCATCCTCCTTCTCTCTCCAGTCAGGCACCATTATTCCTCTTTGTTAACACAACTAAATGAATGTGTCGTCATTAAAATTGTACAAGACGGCTGAAAGGTAGTGAAGTATAACAGCTTCAACATAGCAACCAAGGTGTGGTGGAGTGGGAGTGTATTGATGAAATAAGTGAAGATGTCTGATTATGAAGGAAAATAATATACAGGTATAACTTCCATAATTCCCTTAAGGTTCAACTTTCTTTTTAAGAGCCTTGGTCCTCATTAGCAATCAGAGTTGTGCAGTAAATCATCAAATGCAGTTTAATGCTTCATGTTTATAATTTTCCTATTCACTCTTCCAATGGCCTGGCTGTTCTATATCTCACATACCACACTTTCATTTGCAATCCACAGGTTAGATTAAGATACTCATGCAGATCCATTCCATATGCGTGAACTCTCACTTGATAACAACTGCAAACATCTGATTCACACAGCTAAGCACATGACCAACAAGGCGGCCTGTTGGTGCTAAATTATGCACACTGACATCTTACACATGCATTTGTCTGCTATGCCGTGGGGCTTTAAATGCTTGGCCTCCTTAGTGTACAAGTGTGTCTGCACTAAAACCCAAACCACGGCAGTGTCTCGACACTGTACTCGGAAATGCTCCCGACCCATCTTTGATTTAATCCTCATTATACACGCAGACATCCTCCACAGCACCATGGTTTCATACCCCGGTCTACCAAACCGATTGTAGGCCATTAGAAGTGAACATATTACTGCGGCTGCATTGTGTGAGGCAGAAATGTGTCTTAAGCATATTTTGTGTGATCCGCCGCTAGGTTGGAATGCAAAAAAGACAGCTTGTGAAAGCAGCCAATAAGTAAATGCAAAAGCAGAGGCATGCAAATGCACAGATTTCCTGACACATCCAGCAGCACAGAAGAGATGCCTATAAGAACAATAAAATGCAGCTGAATGGAAATGTAAGGGAATTAGATGGGTGGGCTATAGTATATTATCTCGAGTGATGTAATGCAGCACACACAGTTGATCAGGGGAGGCAAAGTGCTGTTTAGCTGATATCTCAGCTTTGGCAAATATGCATATTTCTTCAATCCTCAGGTGGCTATGCTAAACTATGCTAAACTGACAGAAGGCCGATTGAAATAAATGATTGTGCCCCAGCATTTTCAGCTGTAGCCAGCACCTGTGGGCAACTGCTGAGCACGGCGTGCGTGCGTGTGTGTGTGACAGAGGGAGGGAGAAAAATAGGGAGGGAGCGAGAGAGACAGGGAGACAGAGAGAGGGAGAGAGAGAGAGAGAGAGAGAGAGAGAAAGGGAGAAACAGAGTGTGTCCATGGACACTGGTCTGTGCACACATACTGATATGAATAGGTGCTAATTACAAAACTGACTGACTACACAATATTTTCACATATTAAGAAACACAGCTACTCTCTGCTGAATAAAACACACCAGTTTTCAAGCTCCCTAAGTGCCCCAAGAGGTCTGATTGATCGACGTGTCCGACAGCCGTTAAACATTCCTAGATTTACACAGGGCCTGATGATGAAGCAATCATCGCAACATCCAGAGCACGGGCATAAATCTAGCAGCCAGATAGACCCGTCACACACACACATACACACACGCCACATGCGGTACAGAAGCAGGACGAGGTAACCCTATGGAATAGGAAAGTGGATGAATTTTGATCACAAAAGCACAAATACCCATTTTTTTTCTCCCAGAAACATACACACGTCATCCCATGTCTACCTCATCTTTAACAAGTACGCACACAATTCTTCCTGACCTCCTTTCACAAATAATGAGCAAGCAGTGTTGTGTTGGAACTCAGCATGCCTCCAACATTAGGCCATAAGGCCTGGGCTAATTCAATTATTGAATTATAAAGCCCTCACATACCAATGGGCAGAAGCTCTGGCAAAGGCAGGCTACAGTCTGAGACATCCCTTCTTAGTAAACAAGAAAAGATGATGTTTCCTGCCCACAGGCTAGGATCTATGAATACCCCCTTACATCCGCTCATACTTACACACATACACCTTTACTCACACAAATATGAGCACATATACTTTTGGACACGCTGACACACACAAACCTCTAGGAGCATTAATGTGGTGCCAGCTAAGACACACGCATACAGCTGCACAAACACACACACCTGAGTAAGATGACCACGGCTTCAGCGAAGAAACAAATGAAGCGTACATCCAGAGATGATTGACCTTTCAGCACTGTTGGCCATGTTTTATGTTTAAGATGTTGCTTGTCCAGTCATGACATCACTGATGAGCCACCACAGCTGAGCCATGAGGTCTGAGGCAGTGAAAATGCTCTCAAAACCCTGCTGTCTTTTATGCACTAACTCCAAATGCTCTCTCACCTCAGATCTAAAACCCTAATTTATCCTGAGAAGTGGCTTGCCCCTCATCACTTGTTGTCTGGAACAGTTATTTCAGTCCTTCCACACCTTGTTACAACAAAATACTGTTTTTTGATTATCTAGCTCAGTGGGACTCAATAAGGGTGCCAGAGCAAAATCATTAAACATTTCAATATCAACAGATATCTGCCAGCCATAAACCATGACACCTTACAAAATAACTACTAGCATGAAGGTGAAGCCCACTGCAGGTTACGACTGACTTTATGATTCTGACAGACCTCTTCTCAGGACTGTAAGGACGCACAATGACTGCTTTACCGGCCTGGGCCTCATTCTTCTGTTAATATTTATTTTTATCAAATTTCATGACATTTTTATCGTCTTCACTCCTATGTGGTTTGATGAACTCCTAATTACTCGTTGTTTCTCAAGCTGCGCAGAGGTTTAATTAGCCACGGTCGAAACCACCTGTGTTAACCTTTGCTAACTGACAGCGTCAATCAGCTCGGCCTGCAATGACCAAATTCGCGCCACTACGCTAAAAACATCCTGTTTTTCCACAACTTCAAAGTTGTAAAGCGCTATATAAACACGCTTGTTTGTGGTGTAACCGCATACAACAACACACGACTGAATAAAAGGAACACTCACCAGTCTGACGTCCTGCACTTTCAATATCCTCCACCTCCATGTTTATAAACGCCGCGTTGCTCGCGCTCCCTCGTTAAACAATTTAAGCTAGCAGTTTGGCCACTTGACTGTTTCAACGCCCAACATTTCGCAACTGTGCTGTTCACCTTTTTATTTCAAAACTCTTCGCTGCTTTCTCCTCCGTAGTATATCTTCGTTTACTTTCTTTGAATCTTCTTCTCAGCACCCCCGAACGAGCCAAATTGGACCGCGGTAACCAACGTCTCCAGACGCCAGCTGAGGGCATGACTGCACCACACCTGACGAAAATGAGAACTGCGACACACAACGATCTCGTGCCACGCAGTCACGTGGTTCACGTAGCTCTCAAAAGTTGCAACAAATCTGCGCATGTGTATGAGTAAAATACGTTCAATGTATACACTGTATACACTGCGTTCATATTTTCCTCGTGCTTCTATGGTCATAATTACTCACATCCAAATGTTATGTTATTGGCATAAAGTGAATATCAATTATCAATATCAGCAGCTGCTCAATTCAAATCAAGAAACAAGTTTGGTGAATATCAACATACATAAAACATTTTATTATATACAGTAATATGTCCAGGGTCTCCAAAGAAATTCAGGAGAGAGAGAGAGAGATTGCAGAAAGTTGGCCAAGAAAGGCATACAAGTGTTCAAAATAGCCAGTGCATTCTTCAACTAGCTGCATTTATGGCAAGTCCCTTTTCATTGGAATACTTTGCAATCAGGCAAGAACAGGACTGGAACCTGGTCGTGGGTGAGGTAAATGTAGGCCAACCAACATCTGGTTGTGGTGGTGTGCAAAGTGTTGCTTATATCAGCTTACTACACTCAGAATATAATTATCCATTGTCTTACAATCAACATTAAATAAAGCTGGATACATAAAATACCACTGTTGATTGAATCCATGAGAGGTCAGTGTAGGTAAGTTTGTTTAAATGTGAGAAACTCACTTCATCAACTTAGCAGCACGTACGCTTGGGAAACACTGAAAATGAATGGGGTACAATGCTGGAACTATTCAGCGTTTGGAACGTTTCCCACAACAGGTGCTGCCTCTGACAGAAGTCTATGAAAGTGGTGCAACTCTCTTTTTCAGCGGGTCTGGACTGTACCACACTGGGTACACATTGCTGATCCTTCATCCCACTTAGTTTCTAGATGCCAGACTAGAGTAATCTAATGTTACATAAAGCTTTCCACTTGTACAAAGGAAAATGAAGCAATTGCACATATTTTCACAGACTTTTAGGTGCACATTCATGCCTCTCATGATTGAACCTACTCTAACACTCCAATAGCTTCCCTCTATTGAAATGTTCAGGTCAAATTTTTACATTTTTATGTAATAGCTCAAAAAAACTAATTGCTGGATTGAAATATGGTTTTCAGGATGCTCATGGCCACTAAAGAGATGAACATTCTCTCTATTTCACTCCCAGTTGCACACTAACATACTGAATACAGTTACCTGGCAGAGAGAGAAATCTGTCAATAATTCTGCAACTCTGCTGTATTCTTAGCCATCCTCTGGCAATGCCATGCCATCAGTCAATTTTGTCAGTTTAATCATGCAACTTGAATAGTCTAAGTGCTTCACTGTGATAAAGAGAAAAATTTGCAAAGAATAACAATGAAATCAGAAATTGGTTACTTGCCCTTTTTATGCTGAACTGAGCTAAGCTAACCAGTAAGCAAGCTACATCTCTCAGCAATTTCAGTCAGGCAAGCAGCCTACAGCCAACTCTGACATACCCAGTCCTCTACTCCCTCCACTCCTCCCCTTCTCAGGAGTCACAGGCAAGGAAAAGGCCCAAAGGGTTGAGAGAGGCATGCTCTGCAGTAAGCAGAAACATGTTTTTCATTTAACACTGCACAGGAGGTAAAGGTCTCTATCTCGATATTTAGTCCCCGTTTTTCTCTCTTCTTCTATTTGTGCTCACTATCCTTACCACTCTGCCTTGGCACGAATATGACAAATATGAATGTATGAATATGATCAGTTACATGTTCTTTCTCACGTTACATCTAGAGGCATATTGCGTGCCCTCTTGGCATCTTGTGACTGTCTCTTTCCTGTCTCTCCCTACTGGCTCTCCTTCCTCTCTCCCTTCCCCTAATAGGAATAGATGATAGCTGCATTCTCCTCCACATCACTTCCCACAACGGACCAACTGTCCCCACACCCTGCAGCTCACCATCCCATCTCTCTATGGATACTTCCCCTGAGTTCATGGGCTGCCTATTTGACACAGCAGTCGGTGGAGCATATGAATGAAGGATGGGATGGTTTGGGTGCAATAGGCCAGCCGAGGAGGCAGACAGACAGAGCGGAAAGGAAAGCCTCAACCCACATGTGGGATTCATTTGGGTATTAGTATTACCACGGGACCTTTCTCTTCACTGACCTGTGATTTTTGGGGCTGGAAATTCTTACAGAAATGACAGAAAATTGGGTTTCCTGAAGCACTGTATGAAACAGTGTATGGGCTGGGCTAGCGAGCTCAGGGGACACATACCAAAGGTCATGATTTGGATTCAAACCTACAAAATTGTGAGCAAATTGCACATGAGCTGCAGCCTGCAAGACTATTTGGTTCCCCCCAGGAAACGACTGCTAGAGGTGAATTTTGCAGCCACCTGTTTTCCTACCTCCATAAACAAGTGCATTAGCCATTCCCAAGGCCTCAGTAAATTCATTAAAGCAGCGGGGAGTGTAACGAGGGAGACAGATAACCCCTCCTCCTGACCGACTGACAGCCAAGGTGAGCCAATGTCAAACCACAGGTTGCTCTCTGCACCCTCTCCCAACCTCATTTCCTCTCTGTCTCTGTCTGTCTCTTTTTCTGGTAGACTCTTACTGCGTTAAGTGGAAAGAGGAACATTTTTCTCTCTCCCCCATCTTCCTCCCCTTTCATTCCTTCCTTTGTCTTACCAAATCATCTCTCTTCCTCTTCCAAAAATCACTTCCATTATCTTGCCCCATTCTCTCCTCATTTCTTTTTATTGTCATCACTCCTCTTTCACCTTTACTTTATCTCCCAACTATTTACTTGTCCTTTCCCTCTGACTCAACTTACAAGTCCAAACTAACATTGTTTTGCGACTGCACTTTGCTCTTTGTATTGTGTGTAGCTGCAAATTGGTCCATAAAGTGCTAAAATAAGAAAGAGAAGAAGCAGATAAGGAGACAGTTTGCATTTATTAGCACACAAAGCACAAACAAACATACAGTAAATAACACCTTAAATGCTCCCTTGCCTTCTCACCCCCTCTCATTGCTGTGACACCCAGCAGCTGTCCCTGTGCCGTGCAGTGGCCTATTAGGACCATCTGTAGGACTGGGAAAGGCATCAGCTGCCACATCAGCACACTGACTTTACCCTTTCCTAGGTCACAGGTGGTGCCGGGGGACATCAACAAGGCACACATATGCACAAAATGTATACATACATACATACCGATATACTTATGCATTCATATACATATACATTTACATAAAACTTTCTCTCAAAGGACATGTAGGTACTCTAAAGGATACAGCATACTTGCTGAGATAGGTATTGCTGAGACTGTTGATTCAATTCAATATATCTTTATTAGTCCTGCAAGGGGAAACTCCAAACTCCAATCTCCAATCTCCAAATTCCAAAAAATTGTCGAAGCTGTTGTGCAAAATGTATTGATGAATACTTAAAACACAAGTTTCTAATTTGATATAGTCTAACCTACTTAGATGTAGTCCTGCACACTGACACACACAGGCACATGGTGTTGTACTGCAATTGCATAGCAAGCACAACTGCTATCCTATGATACTCCATAAATCACTATGGTATTTCCTTCACTGAAAAATGTTGCATGTGCCATCAGACAAAATTTATGCGCTTCAAAAGAGCTTACATAGATATTACGCAGCTACCTTTAGTGCACTAAGAGGCTTGGGCTTAACACTCCATGACCTCATCACTACATTTACACCATGACCTGATGCAAAAACCTGCAGCCCAAACATCAAAGGGCCCCAGTCAGCAGTTCTCACCCTAAGCCTCTATTATGCTGGTCTCAAGTCTGGCTTGCTTTTTCTTTTTTTATCAGAAAAAAAAAAAAAAAAAGCAATGCTAGATGCAAAGAGTACGGTGAGGGAGAAAAGAGAACGGTCGTGGGAAGAAGTGGAAGGAGAGGAGAAAGTCCTGCACAGTCATCACTAGGGGGGCTGAGGCTGTAAATCACACATAATCATAGTAGTGTTATCCCACAAGGCCCGCAAGCCCTTCCTACTGGCTTCACACAAGTCAATAATTAATAAAAACCGCAGTTCAAGCAACCACCAGCCAAACACACACACACACACACGCAAACAACAGTTGTATTTAGAAATGGGCTTGACTGGGTCGTTTCATGGTTGTTTACTTCCTGAGAGCTGCCATTAATTTCTGCAACAGCAGTGAGTAAAAGTATAAGCACTGTCAGGAAGGTAAACAATGACAGGGCCAAAGCAGGCTAACAATTAGAGAGAGAAAGACACAGAAAGGTGGAGGCAGAGAGGGAGAAAAAGATAGCATAGTTCAAATGTGCTCAGTTCAAGTCCCCCTGAACACACACACACACACACACACACACACACACACACACACACACACACACACACACACACACACACACACACACATACACACCTCTAATCCATCATAAAAAGCCAGAGCAGCAGTCCTTCTGCAGGGAGCTGTCCAGGGAGCTCTACCTACAACAAACTCAGAGTGCACACCTTGTATATGGGACATACACACACACACACACACACACACACACACACACACACACACACACACACACACACACACACACACACACACACAGAAAGTGACAACTGTGCTGCAAAGTGTGTAGAAGTAAGCCCTGAAAGGACAGCTCCTCTGTGTTACAGTAGAAAAAAATTACAGAGGCAGAGTGAGCAGCAGTCCAAGTTCTGGAGCTATCCAAGGTGCTGAAACCCTCTCACTCCCTCAGAAACAATTGGCTGGATAGGACGCAGAGTGGAGGCAGAGTGGGCTGAGCAGAGGAACTGTCCAAGGTAATGAATCAACAGCACGGTTCCCCTCTCAGCACTTGTTACATTCACATGCATGGAGTAAGCCACTGTCAGACTGTTTATTTATATCTTTGATACTATGCAATTGAATTTCCCTTCTGCTATGAAGAGGGCTGCTGGCTGAATTTTCTTGTTTACAGACAAAATGGACCACCATCCAAGAAGTCCAGGAATTGGAATCAGTACAGTAGAAACAGTAGCAATAAAAACATATTAATAGTGATAATCGAAATGGTGCAACAATATATGTAACATTACAAATGCGTCTGCCCTTGTTATAGTCTTGCATCATTTTCAAGATGTTAAATAACCAACTATATAAAAGTATGTACGGGAAAACAAATTTAGAATTAATATCAACAGTGCTCTTATATTTCACCAATCAGAAACATAATGGTGATTCAGTCTGAGCAACAGTGAAAAGAATCCATGGCTAAAGAGGGCTCCTGGAAGTGTAAATAAAAAGGCTCAGGAGCACAGCAGGATCAGAACACGGTGCACATACTTAACTTTCCATTAATATTGTACTGTGTATTGACTGTGTAAAAAGATTTCTATTTAAAAAGTTGGTTTCATGTTCTCCAGAGCTGCAATGATGAAATATGAGGGCAACGGTTTACACTGTACCGATCGATTTTGAGAGTTTTGTAGCGCAATTAAAAGTCTAAATTTAATTCATTATTGATATCTACGCTCAACTGACATCTACCTGCTATTCTATTAGACACTATGTTTTGCAGTTAGAGGGAGCAAATTACCTAAAAATGTTAAACGTTTTGACTTAGTTTTTCTATAAAAAAAGTGGCTAAATCCTGAACATGTGAGCTATGGTACGGAGAACAGGTTGCAAGATATACAGTTAAAAGTAAGACATATTTGTGCAAGTAAGTGTTAAACACAAGGTTGGATGACTAACCTGGGTATGTGAGACTGACAGACCAGTGTGGGAGAGACGAAACAACACATGCAGGTAGAGATCTGTCCATTGTGCTGACAGCAGTCCACAATATAGTGGCAGTGCTGGGAGCTGTCTGTGAAGTATGTGGTGCTGAAGTGCACCAAAGGACTGTGTGCACAAAGCATTTCCTTGCTTGATGGCCATGGAGTCCTCACAGCCTATCCCACAGTGCATCTTGCACCCATTGTTTCTGGTTCAGCTCTCCCGCTCTGAACCAGAGATGCTGGAGGTGGCAATGCACTGTGGAATGTGCCAGAAGCACTTAATGACATCAAGGAAGGTCACTGAAATTCTCAGAGCTGACACTCAGCATTTAACTGCAGGTTGATAGAGGAGATATGAACAAAGGTACAGGGGAAAGATATTTGATGTCTGGGTGTGGGTTAGGTTTGTCTTTACTCATGCATGAAATAGGCAAATGAAGCTTTGTTGAGAATCTTCTTTTTGTTTCCACTTCATCCATTGTGGCCTGACATGGCCTGATTTTCAGCTCTCTCCTTCACTCAGATATCAATGTAAATGCATTCTACAACTGACTGGATGCATACAGGCTCCAGCTGGTTTTAGCTTCCAAATTTCAAACAGTAAAAAACATGACAGCTGGTCTGAAATAGTTCAGATTTCCAGCTATTCATGAAATGAAGAACAAGGTATGTTAACAAAAATGTGTTTTTTTTTTCCTTGCATTTATATCTGTGATTCATTTGACAATGTTTAAATAGTTGTTCACAGGGTTTTCTGGATTTCAGGAGGTTGCGAATCATATCATCATCTTTGCACTCACCATATTTTGCTGATTGTCCCAGGACACATAGGTTTGTTTTCCTGACTTAAATGTCATAGCACAAACTGAGCTTGTGAGGTATAGCATGGCCTTGTATGCCTATATATATATACACCGTAAAGGTGTGGTATTCATTTATATGGCCACTTCTCTGGAGCAAGTATTGGCGATGTTAATATTAATATTAATGTAGCCAGAATGTTGAACGAATAAGATATCCCAACAGGAATATCCAATCTCACATTCCTATTAAATGTATTCAGGCATCATCAAGAGACCAATGATGTTTTCTGCCATTAATAATGGATGATTTTGAAACTGCTGATGTGATCATTTTGCAAATTTATGATGAAGTCCATGGAAATCGTGAAAAGAAACCACTGTACTGTGAGAATGGAGCTACTTCATTCCTGCTTCTTCCCTCCCTGAGAACACAAAAAGGATAATCGAGGCAGAAGATGGAGATGTTAATGCTGGAGGAGAGAACAACACACTCACTCTCTCTCCTCGGTGACTTGCTCGAGGCAACACAGGTGTGACTAAGTCTTATAGATTCATGGCTGATGGCAGAGCAGGGTTAGCGAGTGAATAGTGGGTAACTGGAGCAAAGTGCCCGCTTGCAGATAGCAGCATCCTTGGAGAAAATGGCTTGGCAACAGAGAGAGCTTTCGATCGATAATGCTCTGAAAAAGTTTGATAGGGCTTTGGTGGGGCAGACTTTTCAACACAGCATCTGTGTCTTGGAAGACCTCGGAGGTCTGCTGGGCTCCTATGATCTGCCTGTGTTTGTCTTTTTTTCTATCTCTCTTCCCCCTTTTTCTTATTTTCTATGTTGGTATCTTTCTCTGATTCTCTCTCAGCCTGGAAGCCATTCACTGTGATGATATTGATCTTTCTTCTTACTGTATCATGGACATTACCACCCGACAGTATTTCTGGTATGATATTTGTTCTGTGAGGATAATCTTGAACACGCTTGTGTGTTCTTATCCGCATTAACCTTGTTTGTTTTTTATTTTATATAGGCATTTGTCTCGTTGCATTTCAACTGGATGAAAGTGGCACTGAGTGAGTGTATACATCAAATGAAAATAATTCAGGTAAAATTCTGAGGTAGAAGTTTAGCCTTAACGATGGTGCCGCATGAGTGGCGGTTAGTTACAGCAGCTCAGACTGTTTTCCTTTGTCTTAGTGTGTGTTTGTCATGTGACGAAGTGCAGTAAGCTAGCTGCTAGCTGTTAAAATTCAGGCATGTTATCTCTCAAGGGAGTTCTCACGTGTCATCACAATAACAATGTACATCCCCCCAATGCTGCAGCAGCATGCAAGCTCCTACACACTGTAGTTTCACAGCTGCAGACATTGCATCACCAGGCTCTCCTCCTCATCTCTGAAGATTTCAGTCGCGCTTCCCTGTCCTCCATTCTCCCCTCCTTCACCCAGTATGTTAAATGCAACACCAGGGACAAAAGAACACTGGACTCACTGTTTGCAAACACTAAGGATGCTTACAGCGCTTCACTTCTCCCCTCACTGGGCCGTTCCGATCACAACCTGGTTCATCTGCTCCCTGCATGCGTACCTTTGATGAATAAACAACCACCAACATTCAGGTATGTAAGAAGATGGCCAGAGGAGTCCAGGATGGCACTGAGGGACTGGTTTGAAACAAATGACTGGGATGTGTTGTGCAGTCCACTCGGGGAGGACATCGAAAGTTTAACAACCTGTATTATGGATCAAATTAACTTCTGTGTGGAAAACACTGTGCCTACAAGGAAGGTACAGTGTTTCCCAAACAACAAAAACTGGGTGTCCCCGGAACTGAAAGCCCTATTGAATGAGAAGAAGCGTGTCTTTAGATCAGAGGACAAAAATGCAGACGAGGGTGCAGAGGGAGCTGAAAAGGGAGATAAGGAGAGGAAAGGACAGTTACAGGAGGAGCCTCTCCATAAAAGCAGATCAGGTGAGGAAGATGAAGGATGGCATCAGCTCCAGACTCCTGAGGGACTGTGCAGATCTCTCTGCACGGTTGTTCTTCATGTCTTCAACATGAGGCTCAGTCTGGAGAGTTCCAGCCCTGTGGAAGACTCCCTGTGTGGTTCCAGTCCCAAAGACTGTGCATCCCAGAGAGCCCAGCCACTTCTGGTTGGTAGCCTTAACTTCTCACCTGATGAAGAAGATGAAAAGTTTATACTGAACCACCCCGTCACCTGGCTAGCAGCAAGCTGGACCCCCTACAGTTCACATATCGACCAGGCATTGGTGTGAAAGACGCAGTCATCTACCTGCTTCACAGATCCTTTTCTCACCTGGAGAACACTGGGAGCACAGCGAGGGTCATGTTTTTTGACTTCTCCAGTGTTTTCAACACAATCCAGCCATCACCGCTCAAGGGGAAACTTGAAGGTGCTGCTTTAGACACAACACTGACAGCTGTCTCATCCAGAAGTTCTCTGATGATACAGCCATTGGACGTGTATCACAGGGGAATGAACTGGAGAACAGGGAGGTCATAACCAACTTGGTCAGCTGGTGTGAACTGAGCCATCTGCACATAAATGCCAGGAAGACAAAGGAGGTGGTGACATTGGACATTGAGACTGTGAATGAGTACAGATACCTTGGTGTTCAACTACAAACTGGACTGGACAAACAGCATGGATGTCATGTACAGAAAGGGCCAAAGTCATCTCCACCTGCTAAGAAGACTGACATCCTTCAGAGTATGTAGGTTAAAAACATTTAATGGCTCTGTGGTGGCATCTGCAGTTTTCTACGCAGTGGTCTGCTGGGGCTATGGAAGCTCTGAGAGCGACAGAAAAAGACTAAACAAACTGGTCAGGAGAGCTGGCTCTGTGCTGGACTGTCCTCTGGACAGCATTGAGGAGGTGGGTGAGAGGAGGATGATAGCTGACATCAATCATGGACAATCCATCCTACCCCCTGCATGAAATGGTGGGGGGCTTACGCAGCTCTTTCAGTAACAGACTGCTGCATCCACTGTAAGATACTACTGCAGGTCATTCCAACAGCTGTCAGACTGTTTAACTCCAGCATCATTTAATGTAGCACTGTGTTGATGTTGTTTCCCATTTCAACATCACAAAGCGGCTGTTTTTCTGTGCTACTGTTATTTATGCTAATATATGCTCACATCCATTATATCTTGTGCAATTTTTTTACTGTGTTGTATATTTTTTTCAGCTGTGCAATAGTACAAATAGTATTTATTAACCATATTTGGCTTGTGCAATTCAATGTTCTTTTTTATGGAACAGCATTTCGAAAGTGCATTTCAACATATGCCAATGGTAGATTATTCATAAAATTCTTCATAAAAAACGCAACAGATAATTCTTTGTTGACCCTGCACCCTTTTTATCTTTGATCCTTCTATGCGACTGTTTTTGCCTGTATTATCTTATCTTGTCGTAGTCTATTCTGTAAATTCAGGTGATGGTGTCTTCAGCTTAATGCTAACTCAGCCCAAGAAAATACATCAGAAAACTGAAAAAGGGTGACTGACCGACAGGCCACAGCAGTGGTGGAAATCCCTGATACATTCCCAGGGATTCACTCTGTCAAAACAGGCACAAGCATCTCTGTTGCTAATACCATCTGTGACAGACACACACGCAGGCAGGCACACACACACACACACACACACACACACACACACACACACACACACACACACACACACACACACACACACACACACACACCCTTCCTGTCTCCCACACACCACAGCTTGCTGTATACCAGGGGCCATGTCAAATTGCAGAGTTATTCCATGGACCCACTGCGGAGTGGGAGGCACAAGTCACCATACATGCCAGCCCCCAAACACCCAGGCCAAATGGTGTGTCACAACAGCTTGGAAGAGAGGGAAAACACTGATGAAACCTGGACTGCTCCCTTCGGAAATGGGAGAGAGACATAGAAACAGAAAGCAAATGAGACAGAGACGAGAGACGAGAGAGAGAGAGAGAGAGAGAGAGAGAGAGAGAGAGAGAGAGAGAGAGAGGAGAGAGAGAGAGAGAGATTTGGAAACCTGGTAAGTGCTAAACCCCCACAATTAGCACCACTGATGGGAAGAGTGGCTCTGATCCCAAAACAATCAGATCTGGGCTTATTTTATCTCTGGGCCATCATTTCAAAAGCTGTAGCTTTGGACATCTTCAGACTGCAACTAAACTCTAAAACACTGATTAATTCAACTAGTACTGGCTATAATAATATTCTACGTTGTATAACAAGTGATGCTACAGCTTGGCATCTGTGATGTCGGAGCTGTGGTGTTCTTGATGGTGATTCACCCAGTCTGTGCGATAACGTAACATCCTGTGTTTTGTGCTCATGATGGTTCAGATTTTGCAGGTGGCACTATTCTTTTTCTTTCCTTTTTTGGCGCTAGATATGATCCATGATAGCTATTTCTGCTCATCCTATCTCAACAGTTGCTCTAGTTAAAGAAATCACTGCTGGCGAAACTGGAAATGTACAGTAATCACTTTCATGTACTGCATCAGACTAGTAGGGGATGGGCATCTTGCATTAGGTTGTGAATCACAAGTATACATTTTGAATGGTTCCCTGATTCATAATCTTAAAAAGAGTGGGGGAGAAAAACTTACACAACAGTCTGCACTGTGCACTGAACAGATAAAAATGTTCAAGTATGGTGAGGGACATGGTCCAAAAGACTAAAGAAAAGCCTGCACTGCATCAGAGCAGTTAGTCAGCAAGTCTCACTAAAGCTATCTGGACGGATGGTTGGATTGAAACGGCTGGACTAAGATGGAGGGAGAGACGGACGGTCTGAGAGTCTGCTCTCCCTCTCTCTCCTTCCTCCTCCCCTCCTTTCCTCTTACCATCATTCTGACACATTCAGGATTCGTGTCTCTGCTTTTCCCCTTCAAACTGCAAAAGCAGCAGCCGAAGTGGCAGATCTGCACAAATGTGACACAGGCCTCATTTGCCCCGACAAACAGGAAAATGGCAAAAATCTGCATCAACACTAGAGAAGCTATTAAAACTAAAGTTTGAAACAGAGCATATGGTGCAAATAAAAATTAACACCGTAGCTATCATACATTCAATTTTCCACAACAAAAAAACGGAAAAAAAACACCCCCCGAAAAACAAAGATAGCAAGATAGACAACAACTATAAAAACACAATAAAGCTAAATGTGATTGAATTTTAGTGCCCATTTCATTTCAGTGTTACTCCCTTGAATCACAAAATGGTGTCAGCAGTCATTGCTCAATTGTGCTTCTCTATTCCTGGCTCATTACAACTGAGAGAATAGTGCTGGATAATTGTTTGACCCTGCCTGCTCAACCTACGTCCTTGGCTGCTGAGAGCACTCAACGTGAGAGTTCTATGGGATAAATGGCGGCTATTCCCACACTCTGCCCTGTGGCTGTCTGCAAACAGAGCGCCATCGTATCAGTGACAAGGGAAGCCTGATGAAGGTACGCTGACTGCACAAACCCAATGCAGGCCCCAGCAGCAGCAGCAGCACCTCTCTAAAAGGACCCATTGTGCCCCGCCAAAGCCTTTCCCTCTCTGCAGTGAAGTGGCCATTGTGGCACGTAGAATAGCCATCCCTCTCCATCGCCTGGCAGGGAAAGTGCTGTCGTGTTGAGGCTGAGTGTGGCCACGGCTGCAGCAGTACACAGTATCTCAATATCATGACCCCCATCAGCCCCCCGAGTGCCTCCTGACGCTCAGCCCGTCCTTTCTACAGGTGGGGGACAATCCAGACCTAATTTCAGCCAGTGAATAGAGCGTAAGGAACAGGTGCGTTCTGGTAATGGAAATAGCAACATCTCAAAATGTAGCTACAGGTAGACTTGTAAACTTGTGAAGTTTTTTGCACGTGTGGCTCAAATTTGAACATATTGTGTTGATTTGGCAGCAGGGGTGGATCTGTGAAAATATATTCATCCGTGACAGGACGAACAAGGGCCTTATGGATTTCTAGGAGGTGAATAAACAGCGGTGGAGTGCATCATTCTCTTAAGGGTACTTGAATGAAAGCAATACTTTGAGTTTTTCAAGGTGCTCTGCTGAGAGTCAGCTAAGGAGTTGGGAGGAGGAGTTCAAAAGAAGAAAAAACATAAACAGAAACACTACAAGTGTTGAAAGGCCATCTGAGGAAGCTCTACTGGCTGCATGTCCATGGCCATAGCTGCAGCTCATGTGTGACTCATACAAATCACTGCACTGAACACAAGCTCGTTTATATATGAAGCGATGACTCTCAACTTTCCTTGGACTCTCCATATTTCCTGCACCTTATAAAATATTGTATATCATTCCAGTGGGAAAACAACCTCCTAATATGCTTTGTTGACCACAGGACAAATTAATTAAACATTCCCTGAGAGGAAAAGAAAAAAGGCTTATCATGGATTAGCTTGCATTTGATTGCATAAGGTTCTGTCCAAATAGCAAGAAAGTGACTGATGGTAATGTCCAGCACTTGTCTTTGGAAGCAAATGCTATTGTGTAGTTAGATATGCAAGTGTTATGCAAACAAATTACATGATTATGCAAAACTAGAAATAGTGTGGATGAGTGATATCCCACAGCATAAGGATTAGTTACTAACACCCACTCTTCAATTATGAGCATAAAACTCTTATGTGGGGTTTTTTGTGTCCCATATCCCTGTTATGCAACCTGCTCCACTTTGAAATAGGATCCTTTCACAGCTAACCACATGCTAGCGTACCCTGGAATGGATGGGTACACTTGAATTCTAGATGGGGACGGTCTTGGTGCTCATGTATGAAGAGCTAAATGAGGCTCAGAACAGGCTCTGCAGTGCAAAAGGCCACCACTGTTTACTACTGACTCTGAGAGGAAGGACTATCTTCAGGTTGCAGGTGAACATGATACATCATCATCAACAGTGAGGTTACATCAGCTCGTTTTGTCCGGAACATGCCCTTCCAAATGGGGAGGTAGGGAGTCTGGGGTGATATTTTTAAACCTGAGAAACAGCAGCTGCCTTTGCGCTGGAGTAATTTAGGTTAAACAGCTCACTGGCAGGTGCTAAAGAGATACGTCCCACACCTGAAACAGAAGCTGCCCCTAAAAATCTCTCAGGCCAAGAGCTCTCTTAGGTCCACTTTGGTTTAACACCTGAGGGAGATGACATTCGAGGTGAGGCTGAAAAGAGAAAAGACGCACACATGACAAAGTGACTTGAAATGTCTGTATTATTTCTCTATTATTGATACTTCCCCATTCTCTTTTAGAAATTCCAGCTTGACTGTAGCATCAAGGATCTTGCTTGAGCCTCTTAAAAGGCGAGCAATATGGTAATGCAAATATTTCAAATCAGGCTCTCACTGGAGGCTACAAAGAACATCTTCATTAATTCATTGGCAGTGCCTGCTTTTTGGTGGTTACTCAGATTTGAAAAAGGGGGCTGGGATTACAATACTTTCAACTATTTGAGAGAAGAAAAAAAAAATCCTCATCCAAGATTCAGATGTACTTACAAGCTCTGCTGAATGAATTCATGACCCAATCTTTGTGGAATACAGTAGAGTATGTGGCACAGATCCAGGATTTTCAGCACCCAAGTCTCTCACTTCTCCTCAATTAGAAAGACCAAAGGCAAGTTGCTAAAAGCAGCGCAGTGCTTTAAACTTGACTGGTGTCATCATACGACAGTTTTGTGCCTTTTCCTCTGCAACCGACAGCACGACAAGAATGTAGAAACTTTGAGATCCTCAATAATGGATGTCCTGCCAGACTGACTAATATTAGTCCCAATTTAGACATGGATATCCTATCAGCGTGGCTAAACAGGAGGGAAGGTCGTAACCTGATCAGATCGACAGGCCATGCTGTATCCTCTCTTGCCTCCTGTTTCGCTCCGTCTACTGGCTCCTTCTGTTTCTCTCACAAATCCATCCATGCAATCACTCAGGACAATGACAAGTTTTCCGTCCATCTTTCATTCGTAGGCTCTTCCACATCTACTCTGCTACTGCTTAATCAAAGGAGAAAAGCTTTAGAAGGGTGAAAGAAAGAGCAGGCCGGGCATGTCTTCCCTCATCATGGCCCCCACAGCTAAAATGGAGGGCGTGATGAGGAGTAGGGCGAAATCTTTCATTTTCCTATTGCATTCCCTCCCCTTTTTTATGTAAGTTAAAGTGTCTGCCTTCTTTATAGCTCCCCTAAGCTCCCCTTAACCTCTCATCTCCCCCTCTCTGCAGGTGAATGGTGGACGGATGAACGGGAAGATGGATGAGTGCCGGTGAACGGCAGAAGAGTGAGTTAATGAGGCAGATTGCTCTCTTTGCCGCCGTGCGAGGGATTACAGGAAGATTACCCATTCTGATTCTCTTCTCTTCCAATTTCACTCTCTCAGTCTCTGTGGTGGTAAACTGGAGGGGCGCGGCAGGGCGGGGAGGGGTGTGGGGATGGTGTGAGTGCCCATTTTCGATAGAGGTGAGATAGAAGACAGTGCCTCGGCTCTCTGTCAGGGGAAAATGACAGCTGCTCAAAACACTGACCTGTGAACAGATAGAGTTTCTGACTGATGCCTCCAATCTGACAGCTGCTTCGAGGGCTGCGCTTGGCCTAAATATACCCAGCATGAGACTGAATATCTTATAAGTCACACGAGATCCAGCTCCTTCATCAAGTTCATTCACTGGGATAAAGTCTAACAAACTGGGTCTAAAGATTACACCCACAGAAGCCCACATAGTGGACACGTTACAATAAGTCACATTATGCATTTGAAAAGGTGTTGTTTTTCTGCAGTGTTCAAATGGCATGCTGATTGTGTGTTGACCCAGAATGATGGCATTTGAGTTGAAAAGCTGGAGATTTGTATTCAGGGAAGTTGTTGGAAGGCTCGTGTCAGAGGGATGAGTGAAAACAAAGAGAAGCACAGGACCTCAAATCCACTTTTTGCACTCACTGAATAACAAACAGTGAAAAGGTCTGGAGAAATTATTCAAATTGCAGGGGAATTTGCAATTATTATAAGTCATCTCAACCCACAAAGGCAATGTTAAGCACCTTTCATGAAGTGCACTGAAAGCTGTGAGAACAAAAGTGGAATCATGTATGGGCCCATTTTCTGCCGGCAGTGTCTGCTCAGTGTGTATTGTTATAAAGGGGAGAAGCTATTTAGTATTTCCAAAGCCATTGTCAAAATAGTCGTCAGACTGAACTGATGATGAAATCATTTTTGTGAGGTTTTTTTTGGCCAACAGCTGGATGCCAAATTGTGCTTGGGAAAAGTCACACTGGTGCCGTAATTCTGTGGTTGAATGACAATCAAAATGCCTGCAGAAAAGTACAGAAAAAACAGATTTTTGACACCTCGAGTGCCAGCGAAGTCCTTCAGCATAACCTTTTGTCCTAGCTTCATGAGTCCACACATTTCTGGCCTGAGCACACAACCAGGAAATGAGTCACATCACCATGGTTGATTTCGAGCATTCATTTGCATTAAGAAGACAGCTGGCTCAATAAGCACGACCACTTCCTGTGTGTGGCTCAGCCAATCATCTTGACTGTGTTGCATCTTCTTCCCCTTCAAGCAATGAATTCAGGTCAGTCAATCAGAGCTGGGACACTTCTCTGTATTTATCAAACTTCATTACAGTGAGCACGATGTGAACATCTTTTTTTCTCACTGTTATTTAGCTTTCAAATTAAACATAAAGTGTATTATTGCCATTTTCCTATAGATGTGTTACCAACTTGCCACATTTTCCAGCAAGAAAGATGGAAATACTGTGAAAAATGACAAGCAATTGGTTTCATACTTATTGTGACAAAAATGCCACGGCTATGGAGTAAAAAGACACAGTAGGTCAGTTTCCCCACTGGCATTTCCAGGGACTCTCCGTTTGAGATGTCTGTTTTCCTCCTCTCTGTGGTCGCATCCTTGCCATCCGCCTCTGCGCCGCCGAACTCGGAAGCGTCAGCTCGGTTTAATTATTGTAAGTGGAACTAACCCCACTTGTATCGCATAAACAAGGATCTACCGATTTGTAGTACTTGCTATTTATCCCCTGGTTCGGGGATTTTATGTAGAGACACCGTTACGCACCCCAGTGGGCGTTTGGCGACACGGTGGCGCAGGAGTCGCATACAGTCGCAGTATAGTCGGCGCAACATAGAGCCCCAAATATCCACGCACTGAACACGCTTGTATTTATAACACATTGCGCTGACCGCGTTGGCTTAGAGAAAACACTTCTGAGGAGCATTAACACCACAGAGTGTCGGATCACAGTCAGTCTGCCTTTCAGGAGCTAATTGCAATGCAGCTGTTCAGTAAAGAAAGTATACCCGCCGGTGGCCTAATTTTCCGTGTCATAAAAATTTTATTGTAGCGTTTTCAAGGTAAATTCGTGAAAAAATGGTAGATAGATAATAATAAATGCAGCCGATGACGCCATAAGTCACGAATCTACTCTGTAGTGGGTAAAATTCCAGCAAATGTTCAATTCAGGGATTTGGAGTGAAGGAGAAGTACGTGTACAAGTAAGCAGACTGTGTGCGTGTGTGACAATTAGGCCACATGTAATATCAATATCATACACGGCATGTCTCACTTGCTTCAATTTAGGCAAATATTTTATTCTTAGCTATTAAAAAAATACAATAGCTGAATGAGTGACGGAACCTGTAAGAATAACCCCTCAGAAGTCTTCTGGACATCGCGTGAACACATCCACAGCTCATAGAAGGAAAAAAAAAACTGACTTTCACCGTGCAGAGTGATTTGGGGATTTTTTTTTTTTCTTCTGCCGAATTCACACGCTGTCACGCGTGGCTTCAAAACATATATGTCCGTCATTTCCCCCACACCGGATTCAACGTGTCTGCTCCCAGAGCCGCAGAAAACAAACAGCAGACCTCAAATCCACTCGCCTCCCAAATCTCCTCCAAATATTGACCCATTACGCATCGTTTGCTGCTGGCTCCCTCTCAACAAAACAAAGCCAACAAATGTTCATTAGACTATGTGAGTGTGTAGATATATTTTAATTCCCGGCATCACCTGTCATCATTTGAAGAGCATTCGCAAAGAGTGACAAATCCTCACAGCCAGAAGAAAAGCCACAGAAGCATACAGTCACAGCAAAGAGGAGAAAAGTCCTTACTTGTGTTTTGCGGCAATCCCTCCGATATTATTCTCCAGACTTGGGGAGGTTTGTAAATATCCCTGGATATAGCCTGGGTGCAATTTACGCTTCTGTGTTTCTTTTTTATCCAGAGCGTTGAGCAGACCAGAACGCAGTTTTTCTTCCCCCCCTCTCTCCTTCAAGACAGATGTGAACGGTCCTGGCCGAGTCGCTCCACCTGCATCCCTGCCGTCAAGCCAACCAGAAGGCAGACAAAGCAACTTCTGATTCTTCTCTTCAAATGAAAACTCCTACATTCATATGTATCGCTGGGGCTTTTATTTTGGAGGTCCGGGCGCCGTGTTTCTCGTGGCTGCTGCTGGGTGTCTCTGGGTGCTTTGACGCATCTCCACCTGCATCCACTCGAATCGGAAACACAGCGGCATCAGCAGCAGTTGCAGCGGCACCGCACTGGGGAGGCCGCCCACAGAGACACGCCCCGCTCCGGCTGGAGAAGGCTGTCTCACCCTAGGCGAGGGAGACGGGAGGGCAGGGCTGGATGCGCTGTTCAAAATACTCCACTTTCCCATGACCTGACAGTGCTGTGAGGACTTCAGACATTTTTAAACAGCGTGGTCAAAGATGAAAGTGAATGTAATTATTAAACATAACCCAGGGAACAAGCTGATCTAGTGAGTGATTTCAAGAAAAAAAAAAAAAAAAAAATCAAAGAAGGGAATGAAATTCAAAGGAAAAATCTGTTAGAGTCACACAAAAATCTACAAATCTCCCCAAAGTGCAACATACTGAGTTAATGTGTAATTTGCTGATTGTGAAGGCTGGTCACAGCTGCCTCCAGTAATGATATCAAAGATGACATGTCATGATCCTAATTATATAAACTACATTGTCTGAGTCAGAATGGAGCAATTACTAATGAGCCACAAACTTATTTGTGTTAAGACATAACTATCAACTGGCCTGCTACTATTATTTACTAATGACTGTCACATTTCTGCAGGCAATTATGTAAACAGTGGGTCCATGAGCTTCATTTGATCATCATCATGAAGGGAAAACATCAGAATAAAAAAGAGATCACATTTTATTCCAAAGACAACATAATCCTTCCTCCCAAGAGACACACATACACTGCCCTCATAAAGATTTATGAGTGACTGAAGAGGTGAGTAAATAATATTATATATATATAAAGAGGAGAGAATATAGAGTTTGGTGGATTTAAGTACAAAGGGACTCTGCAAGTACCTGGATTTCTTCTATACTAAAAAGGAGCAGAGTAAGAATAAAAACATTTGCATGCTGATATATTCTCATATGTTATTATAGTGTCTGTGTGGTATTTGAGAGATAATGGTGAATTATACCATGCTGATATATCTAAAGTATCACTCCATTATTCCAAATATATGACTTTTGCTGTGATAATGGTATAGTTTCCAAATTCAAAGTAAACTTCAGCCAGTCAAATATCAGATGCACTCAAAGCTGTGACGGTGTTGAGAGGCAGAGCCGTTTGTTCAAGTGGAACTGGAATCATTTGCTGAGATAATCTGAATCTCCACAGCTGTATATGCAGCTTCTTTTTCTGTGCAAACTGGGTATTTTGACCAGTCCAAAGAGCTCTGCCTGTTTTATTCTTCTACTTAGTTAAATGCATTAACTTTGCATCCTGAGTGTGAATCAGACCCGAATCAATAGCTTAAATGAAAGCCGGCAGGGCTCTGAGCCACTGTTGTAAACCACTGTTGTAGCACATATTTTTTAGACAACAAGTAGGATCAGGTTTGACCAGCCAGGCCATTCCCTTTCTGCTGCACCATCACCTGTTACCCTAAAGACTGGCCCGTTGCCATTGCTCCTGGCAAAAACAAGGTGTCACCTGCACAAGTGGGACCATTTGATCCGGCCAGAGAAGGAGGTCATTTGAGTCAGGGAGACCATTTGAAGCTGAAACTGCATTACTCTGTCGCCCTCGCTTTCTCTTCATTTCCTCCGCTCATCGTGCTAGACAGTGGGCTGACAAAGTTCCTCATTAGTGGCCTTCCATGGCCTTACTGTGGTCTGTTGCTCTGTCTTGCCTCAGTGGGAGAGCAACCTTGTCTGCTCATCATATCCCACATCATGTCAGCAAATTGTCACAGTAAAAGTCTTCATTTTAGCCTGTTCGACTCGTTTACAGGATAGATTTTCTTTGGTCAGAGGAGTGTGGGCTTTCACAGGGGCATAGATGAGCATTCAAAATCAACTACATTAATGGTTGGTTTACACCTTAGCAGGTGATCAATCAGAAACCGTTGGGAACCATTGAACATACATACATTATTGACACATAGGTCAATGCTGTGTCTTTGGAGTACTTTTACAGTGTATCTCATCCATCTAGCCATCAGCGTGCTCTGCCTTAAAGGTCTGTCCACATCAGAGGCGAGCAGTGTGTCGACAGAGCAATCACAGTCCTTAGTCAATGAATCTGGAGGCAGTGCATCAATCACAGGCTTATTGAGCACCATGGTGCAGGAGAAGCCTGTCAAAAGAATATTGGCACCTATTGCAATTCATTTCTCGGGCCAAAATATCAGATTAAAAACACTGTTGGGACAGGGTAGGTGGTCATTGTCGCTGCAGGAAGTTGCATCAATGTAGTTTAAACTTCTTAAAGTTATGCCTGCATCTGCATGGTAGATGAGGAGAATCGTTCAAAATATAAAGTCAGCAGACATTTAGTTTCATGTAATGCTAAGTGGTTTTACTTGTTACTGCCATGTTTTGTTCTTTAGACATTTTTGAGTAATTCATTCATATTAAATGTTACAGTCTGATACTGTGCCCTAAGAAACTGATGCTTGACTAGTCACACAGACAAAATTACAATGGGCAGAGGAACAACTGCTACAACACAATCTATCTCCAAACACATTAAAGAGGGTTGTACACAGGTTGAACTGCTCAGACAAGATGTTGAGAGAATGCAAGCTAGTTTGTCCCAGCTGAAGGTGAAGAAGAGGCTGGTTTGTAGTTTCCTAACCTTCTTCGCTGGTACATGTACTTTGAAACAAACTTTTCTCGGGGATAAGCTTAGCAAAAATTAAACAGCATTAAGTGACAATGGAGACTTCATTTTAAGGAGATACCAGCCCAAAAGGTTGGAAACCACATTATTCGAACTCAGTATGCAGAAATGTAAGTTTTGATTGCAATTATTATTATTCTCACAAATCTGCATTGCCCTCTGATATACAGAAGCCTAAGTTAGAGTCAGAAATTGCTCTTAGGTATATGACACTTGTCAGAGCCCTTCCTCTCACAAACTTGCAGGTCTCTGTGGTTATTGTTAGATGTATACTTCAATCAAACACGAGTCAATGCTGTTTGGTGCAACCATTCAAAGGCGACATCTAAAAATAAATGAAAATATCTGACAGCAGACAGATGTCAACTGAGTGTATAACACACCAAATATCATCAAATAACTGCCAGCCTGTTATCATGATCTGATTTGAATCCAATAGAGATTTCATGCCTTTTAAATATCAGTATAACTCATTCCAGTCGTATGTCTTCCAGCTCCTTGATTTAATATTCTCTACATATAAAGCTGGCTGATTTGATAAGCTTTCACTCATGAGTAATTCATTTCATTGTTGGAGGACCCTGTGAGGTTGTTGTTTTTTCCTCTTTCTCTCCATTGCGCTAATTAAAACTAATTGAATTGAATTGATGGTACCGAGCTCCCGAATCACAGTGCTACCATCTCAGTCTTGCTCATCCCTGAAATGAGACAAATCAAGTGTGCCATGTAATCAGACATGAAAAAAGTCAACACGCCAAAGAAGCCATCTCCCTTGTCTGTTGTTATTGTTGTGAGCGCATTATCGCATTTCCATCAAATTCACAAATAACAACTTGGTATAAAAGAGCAGACTTGTTTGAGTTGTTGAGTTGTTTGAACACAAGTAAATTTAGTTGCCTTAGATGTGACAATGGTTTTTATACCCATAAAAAGTCTCTCCGGGTGCATTTTGTCTTGGCTTGAAATCAATACCCCTAGAATTACAGATTAAGTTTGGAAAAGCCAGCCTTTATGTAAAATACACCTGTCTCCTCAGGCAATATATAACACAAACAGCTATGGAAACTAATGCAGATTGATGACATAAATTTATCATAGTGTTGCCTACTAAAAATGTAATGCTGTGTAGCTGTATGCATATACAGTACTGAACCTGTTCAATAAGAACGAACCTTAAGTGAGTCTCCAAGGCCAAGGCATACCCAAAGTGCACTGACAGGTGTTCTTGAACCATTGGGAGAACATGCATGGTTTTGGTCCCTTTTGAAAGCAGGTCAGAAGCAGTCAGAAACACTGTAAGTGCTACTGGCATTGAGTAATAGAGATTTGAACAGTTTGAAGCAGAAGTTTTTGGGGGGGGTTTTTCCCGCCTGAACATTTTTTTTTCCTAAATAGATGCTTGCAGATGACTATATATGGGACCTATTAGCTGGAAAACACAATGGGACCACAGCATGAAGCCTTACTCTAGTCCAAGTCCAATAAAAACAAATAACAATAGCACAGAAACTTAATATTTTCATGTGTAAAAGGCAATTTAGTATATTTATCTACATAAATATCTATATTTATATTATGAAATCTACATTCTGGCTTTATATATATTCATATTTAAGGTATCCATATCTATATTTTGGCTATATATCTTTATATTGCTATATTTATCACTTCAAATTGTGTGTCATATCCCTGTTAGCACTGAACTCCTGCTCGTGACATGATTGAAGCTCTAAGTACCCCAATGAAATGACATATGAGCATGTTCAAATTTTTATTGTCTACTTAAAGCATCAGTCATCATCAAAATCAGCTGTTGGAACAGTCAGGCAATGTGATAATCGTACCTGTTTGTCATGTATGCTTTATGCTCTGACATGAATTTTAGTTAGTATCACTGTTGATTTTGCTATTCTGAAAGGACTGTGTAAGGTCTCTTATTCTGAAATACCTATACAGATGCTCCTTTATTTTTTATACCATACCGTCATGCTCCTGCATTATATTGTGTAATGAGGAGGATTGATATTAGGCTACCTGTGCCGTCATGTGCGGACAGCACGCTGAGGGCAACATATAAAATTAGCATGTAAATGTTGCTGAGCAGCATTTTGATATGGTTCAGCATCATTTTATGAGCAACTCCAGTCATCGCGTTAGATAAATAAGATATTGTTAATATCTCTGGTGCCAAACAAGACATATGCTAACTATACAATCTTATTACCATTCATGTGTAAAAAAAGAGGCTTGGATAGCCACAGGAACCTGCATGGTATATTGTCAATAAAACTTAATCATACAGAATGCACCTCTTATACACTCAAGCAGTTAAGAGGACCACAACAAGCTAATGGAAGCTGAGCCTTAAGGACAATCTATTATCACATCACATGACCATCAGGTTAGACCTTTGATGAGTTCTTAGGTCCACAGGATACAGTAATGGCCAACAGGACAGGACTCAGGAAGGAGTGTTGACAGCAGATCAACGGCCACTAACTGTAAAACTAAAGTGTATTTTTTTATTGGTGCAAAAACAAAGCAGTAAAAACTTCACAGATGCAACAATGATAGAAATGGGGAAAACAGAGTGACTTATTGAGCTTGGCATGAAGCAAAACAAACAAGGATGAAATAACAGTCACAATAATTACATTAATAATAAACCTCATGCAGTTACTGTGAGGAGTGTAATTACTGAGTATTTTAGTGGAAATCTGTTAAATATGGCATGCATGTTTATGTGTATAATTGTGTGTATGGGATAATAATAATAATAATAATAATAATAATAATAATAATAATAATAATAATAATAACCATACACGGATTGAAATATCAGTTATTGCACTTTGGGACTCTGACATGATAAAGTTAAAGTGTTGCTGTTATGGTGAAAAACCTAAACGCTTCCATCCAGATCATTAACTATCAGGGCAAACAGTGTGGGTTTGCTATGGAGACACAACACTTGTCAGAGAAATTGATCTGTTTCCATTGTGTGTAGGATGGATGTTTTATTAATGGTCAACAAATGATGGAGAAAAGGCATAGAAGAGGTTTGCATGCTGAGCTGACACCATAAAGAAAAATGGGAGTTTAATATTTCGGGTTACAAATCAGTGTTATTACGCTCTGAGGCAAATTTGGAGACTGTCATATGAAGAAAAATGACAGCATCAGTCGTTTTAGCAAATGCCCTTTAATGAGGTGTGTTGATGCAGTTGTCAGTCAGGAGGAAAGGACAAAGCAGTTGGTGTAGATGGACGGGGTGAAACAAAATGTGGGACTTTGACACAGAGATTGCTTTCTGCCTCTCACTTTCTACCAACAGTCAATGACAGACAGTCTCATAACTATAAAAAGGGGGGGAAAAAATCAGTAATAAGAAAATATTGAAATGGTATTTTATGAGGGTTAGAGGGTACACAGTAGATTAGATAGAAGAGAAACATTGTGTATTGTTGTAAAAAGTCAAATGGTTTTGCAAACTAATTAACTGCCTCTTAAGCACAAATTGTCTTAGATAAAGGTTTACAGCTATCAACACTGGTCCTAGCTTTGCTTCTCCTGCTGTACAATCGAAATCTACTTTTCCAGAAATGTCTTTATAATACTTATGACCCAGACGGATGAAGAAAGCCATCGTCCCACACAAAAGCACCGCTGCTGATTGGGCACGGGCAGACAGTAGCTGTAATTCAACAAGCATTTCTGTCAGCGGGATATTAAAAGTTTTGATGGTGTTTCAGACAGTGTGAGAGTCTAAGAAAAGCCGTTGGTGATGGAAATTTGACATGTAACCACAAGCAAATTGTATGTGCTGAACCATCACCTGGAATTGTCTGAAGTGGCAGAAGAAATAATAGCAGCGATGGAAAAACTCAAGCACATCAATTATCTCCTTCAGAAAAAGAAAACTGGCATAGCAGCACTTTGTTCAGTCAGTCTTTGTAGCCATCTAAACTGCCTCAGAGATATGAATCTGTAGTGTTGAAGGGCATTGTGGGAGAACTGTGTTATCAGCATGTATGGCGAGGGAGGAAAAAGCAGGCATGCTCTGCTCCCTAAAGGCCTAGTCATGATTAGATGATCGGGCATGATGGCTCCAAACATATTTACCCCACAGAGCCCTTTGGACATGCCATGCATGTGTGTGTGCGTGGCTGGTGTATTACTCACATTGTGGAGACATACATGTAAATCTGTTTACACAGTGACATTGTGGGAACTCACCTTCCTTACGGGGACAAAATGCATCTCCATAACGTAAATCATTACATTTTGAGGTGAAGACTATAGTTGGAGTAAGTCTCCAGCAAATGAACATAAGTCAATGTAATGTCCTCAAAAGTGATGGAAACACCATTGTGTGTTTGTGTGTGTGTGTGTGTGTGTGTGTGTGTGTGTGTGTGTGTGTGTGTGTGTGTGTGTGTGTGTGTGTGTGTGTGTGCATGTAATGCAACACTGACAACATCAGCATATTTACAGATTGCAGCTTCTACACAAGAGAGTGAGAGGAACAAAGACACACAGCAGAGAGACACCACCGGAGATGTGTATCTGTTTGTATGAATTGTGCGCTTGTATTTGCATGTGAAATGCATGCCACTATTTTCCCATTTGTTTATAGAGGAGAGAGACTGGAAATGTGCCATGAAGAGCACAGACAAGATAGAAACATCTTTGCATGCATCTGTGTGTGTGGCGTCTTAATGAGCGTATCTTCCCGAGTGCCTCAGTGTGCTTCTTTCCACTGCGTGTGCACAGGTCTACTTCGTGGGGTGCCATTTTCCAGAGGGGCCCTCCAGTGATCGCTGTCACAGCGGTGAACATGGACAGCGGTGCGTTGTCTTGTGTTTGAGGAGCTTGGGGCACAGAGTCTTGTGCAAGACGTGCTGCTATCGCCATCATCATGCCTGGCTGCTGATAGGAGACACACTTTACACACAGTGTGAGGGTAAGCAATTATTCCCTCTCTTTTATCCTCCTGAGATGGAGAGCGCCTGCCGATGGTGAACAATGCTGCTTTTGTGCTGCGCTATCAGGGCTGAGAAAATCAGCGCACAGCTCCTCACTGTAAGGCAGCATGTGTATATGTGCTGATGTTTGTATGTGCATGTGTGCATGTGCATTCTTGTGCTGCACTTGTCTACTTCTGTGCTTGTCAGAAACAGTTTTGGGATTACATGTTCAAGGTGTTGTCATTTTGTTAGTCCTCCGTCTGCTATTTAAGTTATCTTCAAGTGTTATGTTGAGAAATGATTTTGGTTAAGATGAGGGCTAGTTAAAGGGGTGCTGCAACATTTTGGCAATCAGGTTAGAAATGAAAATCTGTAGGTTTTGAACAGAGGCTATTTGTCTCCCCCTGCCACAAACTTGGTACTCAGCTAGGTTAAATACCTCAGGCAGCCACCTCCGTATTGAATGTGCAGATGAAATTGGTATTGATCTTCTCATCTAACTCTCAGTTAGACAGCAAATAGGCAAATTTCCCAAAGTGTCTGAGTATTCCTTTCAGGGTTTTGACTCGGGTTTGCATTGGAATACATCAGTGGGTTTAGCAATAAGAAATAAACAAAACAATAAAGGTGTTATTGTGTATATATGGTGATAAGTATTTTTAAATTTAAAACTGCATGTAATTACTTTATGCATTCTGGGGGAAACAGAATGTGGAAATTCAGTATTAGTATTGTTATCGGTTTAGAATTGTAAAAAGTCAAGATTAGGGTGAAGGCTACTTTATGCATAGACAGTGAATGTCAGCAGATAAAGGAGAAACAGGCCATTTAAGTGTTACACCTGTGTGTGTGTGTGTGTGTGTGTGTGTGTGTGTGTGTGTGTGTGTGTGTGTGTGTGTAGTTGCAAAGAGAAACTGAGAGGGCCTCTTTTACTCCTGATTGCAAGTCATTCCTTCAATCTCTTGCTCAATCTTTCTTCCTTTCGTTCTTTTTGCTGTCTTTCTTTCTCTCTGTCTCTGGGCAATCTCTCACTTAATCTCCCATTCTCTCGCCCTCCTCCTTCAATTCAGTTTAATTTGCTCGGCTGGCATGGGAAGTATGCATTTATGTCAGCCAGGCATCCGCAGGGGTAACTGATGGCGCAATAACCATAGGGAAACAATGCTCTCAAACAGGAGGGAGTAGGTATCGCTATTGAACCATTAAATAAGGGAACACTCAATGCTCCGTGTGACTTTCTAGGAGGGAAATGACTGTCTTTTTCCTCCAAATGACTCCACTGTCTACAATAGAATTGGATCAAAGCGCAGAATGATGAACTAATGTCTAATTTGTGAGGTTTTGCCACTGTTCACTATAAAAACCCATTCAGGGGGATAAGTGTAGAGTGTGGAGGTGTACAACATGCATGGCTGCAGCTGATGTATTGAAGATGGCTCCGTTTTGATTCAGAAAAGGGATACATGGATGCACATCCTAGGTTTTCACCATCAGTGCTGGTCAGGAAGAAAAGTCCAAGAAAGAGAAGATGACTTTTATGTGATGAATGCTTGTTGTGTTACACACAACAGAAAAACAGTGACACCTTATGTTGATACCGACATTTTACTGACAGCCAGATGGAGGGCTTTCTTGTCAGCTATCCTGCAGTCAAATTGAATTAGGCTATCTTTAGGCAGACAGACTCATTCACAAAGAGAAGACATATCAGAGCCACAAGTCAATAAATCTGTAAAACATATATGAGTCCGCATCTATATTAATTCAACTCTTCTGAAAATGTTGAAGAATCATAAAATTATCCTTCTGGATATGCTTTGAATCCAACATAGAGCCAATTCTCTACATAAGGCACTGGTTATCTTTCATCACAGTGTGTTCAAAGTTTAGAAAACTGTGCCAGACTGCTACATTGTACTATCATGCCAGCGAGTTCATGGACACTTTGATTCAGACTTCAGTGTCTCAGTATTCCTATGAGAGTTTTGACTGGGGTCTGCATTGGAATACATTAGTGGGTTTAGATTCTATTGCAATAAGAAACAAAGAAAATAATATTGGTATTACTGTGTGGATGAATGCTGATCAATTATTTTGTCTGTTTTAAGGAAACCAAGTGTAATTATTTTACTAATTCTGGGGGAAATGGAACGGTGGGGGTCCAGTTATATATTAGTTAGACGTTCAAAGTAATTTATTTATATGCATTTAACCATTCATAAACAAAATAAAAGTTTTATTTAGCATTTTTGCTTCATACTTTAAAGAACTCCAATGTGAATGCTAGATTAAAGGACATAGTTTACAGTCCTGCAAGAGAGAGCGAGTGTGTGTGTGTCAGTAAACACAAGCACCAGTGCCTGTGTGTGTGTGTGTGTGTGTGTGTGTGTGTGTGTGTGTGAGAAACTGTAGCAGGGCAAACTGTATGGAAAATGCTGATGTTTCAGCGAGATTGCAAGTTTTATTTAAAGCAGAAGTAGGAGATTCAGTCTAAAACTCGCAAGCTAACTAGCTAAAAGCTCTACGCCCTGACCTCATACAATGCTGTGTCTGTTTGTCCTTCACGTTACCATCAAAATGACTTTGAATTGATTTGGCATCAAAATGAATCTGGATGTATTTTTCAATTTGATCATCAGACCACTCACTCATCCTATGTTTTTCATCAGATAATGATTATTGTGAAATAAGTTTCAGTCAAATGAAAACAAACAAACAAACAAACAAACAAACAAACAAACAAACAAAGACTAGAATGTCAACAGTTATTGACTGAAACCTGATTACAACTGTTATGGTTTTCTTTGCTTAATATAAGATCACAATGCACAGACTGTTAGTCAATTAACAGCTGCCCTAAAAACAGGATGAGGATGACTAAATATAATAAAAACTAACAAGGACATTTGGCACAGGACTAAGATTAAGGCCAAATGTTGTCCCCTTTCACTTTGTTCATTGATCAAATATAGTTCATTTCTGTGCTGCTTTGGCCACATTCATATATCCGTTTAACTGCATTTTAAATTCACTGATCATTTTCTTTGCATTCCTGAGTTGCACTCTTTAGTAACTTTAACCTTAAGGTCTCTCTCTCTCTCTCTCTCTCTCTCTCTCTCTCTCTCTCTCTCTCCCTCTTTTTACATATCTGCCACAATCATCCTTTTGGAGCTAATAACTGTTATGTTAGACCAATTTGTACAGGCTCAAATGCTCTTCTTCAATAAGAGACAAACAAACCGATTTCGGTGACTCAGTCTCATTGATATTCGCTCAGACATGTAGATTTGTCCTAATGGTACTGTTTCCATCTTTTACACACTTCTTCTTCTTCTGCCAGACTTCACACTCAGCAGGGAATTCATGTTCAGCCCACTTGCAAACTGATAGCCATGGCAATATGTCTGAAAAAGTTGTCTATTTCACCTATTTTATACTGTACTTCTTTTGAGAAAGGGATACATGCACTTTTGACTCACAATATGGTATTGTGAATGTCAAATGAGATGACACATTACATTGCATGCACATTGCATCATTTCCTAACAAGGGTGGTATGGCATATCATGGTCTTGGATTTACAAGATTTTTTCATTTCAAGCTGACAGGGCTTGGCTTTGTGGGGAAAAGTTTTTATATAAACCTGGTGAATGTGTTGCATACAGAAGATTAAAAATAACCTGAAAAAAAGGGTCTGTAATATTGTAACCCCCTGAGTTATTTTGTTCACAAAACCCTAGGCTATTTCCTCGGTTTATCTGTATGGCCATATAATGGACAAAATGTGGTCAAATGTAGATTTCCTTAATAGTGTATTGATTTACTACTGACCTTGAATGCATCATAATGTATTTCTTTAATGTTTGCAATGTGGAGCGGTGTTAAAACCTAACCTGCTCGTTTGCATCTTACCCTGACGATTTCCTTGGTTTCTGATTGGTTAGGGGCGGGATAACAGCGTCAGAGTGCGTGCAAAGGTATATGAAAACAGAAGCTGTGATATTCAGCTCGTCAATTCATGGTTTCGGAACTCCGAAATACGAGTTACAGTGAAGTAGTTAGGCACAGAAAGTCACTGTTGCTGGTTTGAGTGAGTTGAAAGAAGTGTATTAAGGGCATGAGAGTTAGTTTGAGCACTCAGCTAACGTGAAGCTAACAGCCGAGCTAACGTCGAGCTAGCACGAGGCAGCCTTGGACGTCATTAGCCTAGAGAGAAGATCAGCGATCAGACGTGAGGAAACGTCACTGGGTGACCGGGTGAGGCTCTGTTGCACTTCTGAGAGACCGACTTGTCTTCATGTTGCCGGGACCGTGATGAGGAGTGTTTCTTCAGGAGAGCCAGGACTGCTGGCCGGAACTTAAGTCCAGATGTAAAACGGACATCGGAGGTTTAAAGCTGTAGCACGCACTACTAAATACACGTAAAGGTGCTTGAAACATGTTTTAAAGTACACCATAGTGAGTCTGCACACAGTTTGAGTAATTTGTCTTTAGCACAGTAGACAGACGCACTCAATTCACATTAGAAGCAGTAAACCAATTTGTTCTGGTCTACAGGCCAATCTAAGGCCTGTAGACCAGAACAGTGTTCCAATATTTTGTTTCCTCATAATCATCATTATGTTAACATAATGTTTTGTGATCAGGAATGAGACATAAGTTGCACACCCATTTAATTTCCAACCATTTGTTGTTAATATATTTTACATGTAGTACAGTCACCAAAGGAAACGCCATCCCAAAATACTGTAAAAGAACTGCTGGCAATGTATATTTCTGGGTACTTCACAGCTCAGTGGCATATTTTTCTTACTCCCTTTGGTAGCTGGAGAAATGTAGATGATGTCAACATGACTGTCAGCAAGCAACTTTTGTTTTGAAAAACATAAATGGTAGGTTTTGGTGTCAAAGAGCAAGTGCTTTGTTGTAAAGCTGTCATTTTAAACTGACATTTAACACAATAGTGGAGAACATCCATCATAGCTTTCTCCTACAACAGCACCCTGACAAGTCTGACATACTGAATCAGCTCATTCACTGAATAAAACAGCCATAGTAGCTTAAATGGTACAGTAGCACTCTGGTGTTTAATTAAGCTAGTATAAACAGAGAAACAGATCATAGTTATTAAATATGGTCTCTCTGTTAATGTGACCTCAACTACTATCAGATCTAACTTAAATACCCATTGCAAATTCAATAAAATCATGGGCCAATAGTTGGGTAAATTGTTCTCGTCATGTATTAATAATTGTCATAATACACTGGAACCCTTCAGATATCTTTTAATCTTCACCGTAAGTAAAGTAAATTTTAACATAAGAGGTGGTGGATTTTTTAAGTGCTTATTCACATTAAAAGTCAGATTGTTCTGCAAGTATCTTTGCCAAAGTCAAAAGGAGCTGTTGCTTAACAGCCAAATTCAAGTATCAAATGACAGGAATAAAAGCCTTTTCACTTAAGAATAAACGTCCAGTAAATATATATACTTCAAACCTCTCAGAGACGCCTGGCACAGCATCAAAAATTTGTCTGAATGTTAGCAGTATTAGTATCTACTGTCAATAAAAAGTTTTTAATATCACTGCATCAGCTGGTGTAGATTCACTTATCAATAGTTTCACATTACAGGCCTCAACAAGTCATTCAGGGTTAAGTCCAGTTCAGTCCAATCATGCAATTCTATAATATAGCAGTCCAAACAATGCTAATTTATATGCGTTCTTAGATGTCATCCTGTCCACAATTGTTCTACTGAAATAGCCATGAAATCTTAACCTTGGTAAACAAGGTGGAAATCAGGCAAAGTATTCTCTTTTCTATTAATCATTTGCATTTGTGTAACTATTCTCTCTTCTGGCACTGACAATCATATCACCTCACAGTCGCTGAGCTCTCCCATTTCCTCAGTTCTCTTTTACAGGAAGCCTCAAACCATGTGACTCCCTGTATATCCATGTAATCAATTATCTTGTAATATAAAACTGGCTGGTGAATGTATTACTGTGTACAGTTCATGTAGGAAGCCTTGGCAATGCGTCTCTATTTCCAAATAACACTTCATTTGTCCATTATAATTGAAATCACGTTACCATGTCCATTCACTGGTATTAAATGTTATTAAGGAGATGTTTGTGTATGACTGGCATATCAAATCACTTGGATTGCATATTCATGGCTCCAGTAGGCTTTCACCTATACCAAGTCATCCCATAGCTCACTGCTTACAGCCATGAGCCAGTGACTGATTTGGCCTTAGATCTGGTGATGTGTTTTGTAGGTGCAAACAGTGGTTCAGATTTTTGTGGATAAAATATTTTAAGTCAAGCACATTAATTCAACAGTGGCGCCCACCAACAGATCTTGCATGCTTGAGAGGTGGCTTAAAGTTTGTACATATGCTGTAGTTTTTAAGTCAAAGTACAGCCTCCCTGAGCTTATGAGGCAGGTTCTAACAGTTTCATTTTCCATGCTCCTGTATAATATACTGTAATTGTCTGTTAAGTACTAGTGAGCATTTCTGAAAGGCATAGATGAGGCTAAGGGAGCCGTGCCAAGTGGGTTTTTGAGTTTTATTGCAGCTAGTTTGAGGCGCGGCAAGAAATGGAGAGACGGAGCCAGAGGAAGGAGATATGGGTAGGCGATGCTGTCATTGTGTCATGAAATGGAATTTAGAAAGTTAGAGAGCAGCCAATGTGCTTACAGGTACAGTATGTCTGACACTCACATATTCACACCGAGTTGGAACACGCTCACACAAAACCTTGGGAACTTCTCCATGCACTTTTGCAGGCATGCTCACCGTTAGTCTCTCCCTAAAATGATGTTTAATTCAGTTTCATCTCTTATTCTCCAGCCCAGTTTTGATGTCGGGAAAATAAATAATATGCCACGCACAGCAGCAGTGCTAGTGCCGCGTGTGTATTTGTGTGTTTTTAAGGAAGCCTCTGTACTCATTTCCATACTTTAAAGATATTTCTTGGACAGGCCCGAGAAGCCAAAACAACAAAGCTCGCACCGAAAACATGTATTTGCTTTTGGAATTACAGTATGCCATTTCATTTTGCTCCGGGAGAGAAAAGCTGGATGCTCAGAAACAGCCCTCAGTTATTTTCCTCCCGCAACACTTCTGTTTTGCTTTCTTACTGTCAACTACCTTTGGGAAAAAAATAAAAAAAAAATAAGAGAAAGTGGCTGCTGGTAACAGTGGGGGGTAGAAAATCCCTATTGAGTGTAATAGGCCTCTCCTTTCAACTGGAGAGGATGTAAAAATGCATGTAGAGCATGTGGCCGGAGGTTGGAGCTGATGTCTGTTTTGGTGGTTGACATGGGTTTGCTCCGTCAGCGGGAGACGGGGTCAGTGTCTGAACCCCAGAGCATTCTGTTTCTGGAGCGAGACAGCATCACACCCCTGGCCTACTTGTGTGTGTGCGTGGTTGTGAGACAGTGTTCGAGGGTGGCTTCCAATCTCTTCTCCTCTCTCCTCTGTCTCTTTCACTAAGTTTTGATTGCAAAAATATTAGACTCAAGCCTAATATTATCCCGGCCACAACTTCCAAACCAGCAACACTGAAAATAGCACTTTGGGGACATGTTAGAACAAATGGTGGCTGACAGGCATTAACGATGACTCAGTTTAGAGGGAGCATAGTCCTGAGTGCTGCCATGATGTGACTCATATTTGTGTACATATGTTTGTGAGGCTTTTCTCCCCTTTGCAAAGATAAGAAAGATCAAATTTGAACAAAAGCAAGGAACCAATCCGCTGCGAAGAAGCAAGAGAACAGGGCCTCACGTCCAGAGAGGTGCCACTTTGCAGTCAGCTGACACTAAAAAAAGATACATCTTCTAAATACTGACATTCACCGGCGTATTGTTGGTGCAGTGAAATAAAGCATGATGTCATGATGAGTGATGGCTAAGGTTCCCATTACTGTACCTTGGCGTGGGTTTTTTGATCATCCTTGTCACAGTCGTCAAAAGTTTTGGAAAACTTTGAGGATCGCAGACAGGCAGAGAGGCTGAGATGACTGGCTGTATTATGGCTTGAGCAGAGAAGTTGAACCTAGAGCAAATTATAGGGGACTTGACAAAGGCTCACTGAATGCCAGCGAGTACAACAATAAACTCACTGACTGACTGTCGCTCTCTCTCCAGATAAGAATGTCAACAACCGCACCTTGCATAGCATTTGTGTGTGTGCATTGTGCATATAAATGTACAGGCTCTCTTTTTGCTTTGGTGTGTGTGTTTGTGGGCTGCAGCTGCTGTGGAGTTTATATCGTCTCTACATCTCTGTGCTGGCTGTCTTGGCGATGCTCTCTCCTACTGTTAAAGTGGCAGGTTATTTAATTTATGTAGCTCAATATTGCTTGTTGCACCCACCACAGTGTCCAGAGACTTTTCGTTTATTGTCAGTCATTTTTGTGCAGTTGTGTGAGTTCTGTCCCCTCTTTCTGGGTAACTCCCCTGTAGTTACTTTCAATTCTGACATACCTGTAAAAGCATCTTGGCTCTCGCTCGTGCGGGAAGGGGGCCGCTGACAAACAGAGTGGAGACATCATTTTCCATTTTGAAATGGTGTCTGATGAAAAACAGTTTTAGCCATTTCCGTTGAAGTGCCGGTGGATGCATTATTCAGTTTTGTTCAAGTATGAAAGTCATGGTAATAGCAAATTAATGGATATTTCTATAAATAGTCCAAATGAATAATACACAATATTTTATTTAATCAGCACATACGGGTTAAAGACTATGTTTAAGGTTTTTTTTCCTGTTTTGCGGTTGAAGCAGTCAGCAGCAGCCCAGCTTGCGGGTTTAATTATCCTCAATCATATGGATCATATTGTTTATCCTTCTGTAATATTACATTATCATTTCATACAACTTTCAGGTGGAGAGATCCAAATCTTGACAGGCCTGCCATGTCTTGTTATGGTTGTCAAGCTATGTTAGGGGGCAGGTTGAAGCCCCAGTCCACCTCCATGATGCTGTGTTGAAAGGGTGAACGAAAATGGCAAGTCCTAATTAAAAATTACTCTTCATCATGAAGCAGCTTTTTGCTTCTTTAAAGCACAAGGGTTTTCTGTGGATGAGGTTAACAGCCCCATACAGTAGCATGCATTAATGCATGCCATTCTGACTAAAGTGTTAGTTTAATTGATGCAGGACAATCGCCTAATGGAAAATAACAAAGACAGAGAAGAAAGCCTATAAACCTGCCCAGGCCTGAGCATTGTATTTTGCCTTTTTTTCCATTTCTGCCAAGTTGATAAACAGCTGATTTCCTTGTTGTTGCCGTAGATCAAAATATTTTCTTGACAGGTGGATGGCATTGCTTTTCCCTCTGCTCCCTCTTTTGTTCTACCTCCTGCTTTCAGGCAGAGTTTGGAGGCTTTCTAATAAGCTCCATAAAGACTGTGGTTTCACTCATGTCCTGTCATTGGGGAGCGCGGTGCATTTCATGCTCCGTAGCTTTCGTGGGAATAAACAGGTTAGTGGAGTGCATGTTTGCATTATTTTCCCTGAGCCTGGCTGTAAGTTTGACCCTGTTATTCCACTATAAGGAAGGCAAAACCGCAGTCAGCTGGGAGATATGAGACGGCTCTCTTCAGATCTAAAAGGAGCATGTGTATGCACTTTACTATCTACCAATCCCAGACGAACCAAAACACTTTTATATAGTGATGTTAAGGCCTTGCCAGTTATTAAAGGGAGGCCTAAACATCATCTACTGAGTCCATGTGACACCCCTAACCCAAGCAAAAGCCTGTTAAATTTAGCTAATAAGTGGTGACAATCAGAATTTTTGTTGATTGTTGACTGAGTGAACCACTGTCAACGAGGCTGCCAGGTTGACTAAATACAGAGTGTGTGTGCATGCGTGTGTCTACTGATCTTTGACTTCTCCTCAGTAGTTAAAGAGCTAACCTTTCTTTGATGGGGTCCACACAACAGGTTTGCATAACTAGTTATAATGCTAATTAGACGTGATAATGAATGCAGTTAAGTGCTAACACTTTCCTCCCTCGTGTTGTGCTGTATGTGTTATCTAAAACCACCCCCATGCTACACTTGTTTGTCATTTCTGTTGGAAATGGCACTCTTTGCATCTGTTGACACGGTGGGTGAGTTGTGGGAACAGAGGGAGAAGGACTGAAATGCAGGCAAGTACACAGCAGACAAGCAGGTAGGATTAAGAGAAATTTACTAAGGCCATGGTCAGGAACATGCTTACAAGTTGGCAACAAGATGGCAGTCGGAACAAGTCCAAGTGTGGTTGAAAAGGAACGTCTTTTCCAAAACACTTTCTGTTTACCTTGATGCAGAATGCCGTTAGGTCAAGGAGAGATGTGATGGAGTATTCATAAAGACAACTGCGGCACTCCGACCACTCTAGGTTATATAATTTGGTGATGGTGGATGCTACTGATGGGGGTCAGACTGGAGTGTCTGTAAACAGTGATAAACAGACAGACAAATCCGTGTCCAGGCTTCGCTCGGCTCCTCTATGTGACGTCTGTATCTTCAAAGTGCTGTGATGAACTGGTCCTGGATCACATCTTTAGCCCGTGTCCAGGCGCCGTCTCTCCCTCCTCATCTCCTTGAGGTTCTCATGCATCAGTTTGTTGTTGTTCGCTGTGTAGCTGCTGTGGCTGCTTCAGCAGATACTGTTGACGTTCAAGCTTTCTGTCTGCCGTGGTGTAAAACATTATTAAATTAGTATGACTGTATGAAAATAGTTGGTAAATCTATGCATGCTAGGCATACATGTGTATATAATAGTTTAAGAACCACAACCACGCCTCAAAATGTGGACTACAGGCTGTGGATGTGTAATATGACATGTTGAGCATCTGCGTGAATGGCCGGATGGTGCGTTGCTTTAAATGTTGCTGCCACAAGGAATTGTGGGACAGCATTATCTCCTTTCCTTTTGTAAAGGATGTTCAGTGTACCCGATGCTAAATGAGATAAGAAAGGCAGCACTGAAGCACCTTTCCTTAGCATTTAGAGAATTCCAACAGCTCTTATCGTGGCTGCCACTTAGATACTTCTGGGTCATTTCACTCAGTTCGGAATCTCCCTAAGCACAAAAGATTATTCGACTGCAGTCCAAGAGGGCCATGGCACCAGAGCAGGTCAGAAACGGGCAACTGAAAAAGCAGAAATGGATCAGATACAGGTACATGTTCAGGTTCAGATGGCTGGAAAGCAAAGGCATAAAGCCACATTGGCAATATGGCAGGGAATGAGCCGGAAATGGGCTAGTTCTCCACTGCAGGGCGGATGAGGGAAGGTCGTTTTCTGCCTGAACCCACAAGTAAACCCATTTTAAGTTCCATATCTTAGGTTTCTCCATGTAAGTAACAGTAACATACTTATTTTAACCCATGATCTTGTAGATGCTATCTTGAACTCTGGGCTCTGTGACGCTCATTTTTCATCATTTTCTGACATTTTATAGATTAAAAGATCAGTTGAAGAAATAATCACCGGATTAATCACAAATTAATGACAACCATAAGCTGTTTTATTTATTTATTTGTTAACACCGATTACGCTGGTCAGCCAGCCCTATTTCACTGCTACATAGAAAGTACCAAACAAAAACAAAACCAAAAACACCCCATGCTATTATCTACTTTATTCCTCGTCTCATGCCACTTCTCCCAGTGCTGTTTACTGTATCACTACAGCACCACCCTCCACTCTCTCTATCTCTCTTTGAATCACTTCCACCCCCACTGTAGCTCCCACAAATAAAGAAGGATACACCAGTTATAGCACTTGCTCATCATCACATTAAAAAGAGCAGCAATCAGAGTGGGGCTTTTAAGGCAGCCACTGTCGGAGGAAGTGTAGAGGGTGGGTAGCTGGGGGGGAGAGCAGCTCCAAGTTGGTAGCAGAGACGAGATGAAAGGGATCCTTCACTCACTCACAAACACACACACATACACATACACACACTTCACTCTCTGAGAGACACCACTTGCAGCAAACCACAATATCCCCATGTCAAATGTTAGCCTTAAGTAAGTGAAAGTTTGTGCACTAGAAGAGAGAGTTGTGTATGTGTGCCCATTTCATTTGGACCAGTAGTGTTAGTCCAATCTCCTGCCTCCCACTCTCTCCTCTGTCTTTGCGAAACTGCTGATGCTCAGTTGTTGCCTGCATGACTGGCTTCCATTGGCTCGCCTGGGCAGAAGATCTCCTTGATGCAGCGTTTTCCTGGCTCATCCTGAGGATCACTGAGAATTGGTGGTTGGGGCTCTGAGGAGAGCAAAGACCCTTGGGGCACGTGTTCAAAGCTCCAGAGACAGGGACCGCTCTCTGGGCCGCTGTCCCCAGGGTGAGGCACCTTTCCAGCAGATTAGCGAAGGGAGAGTTAGCCTGTCAGAACCAGAACGAGGAGAGCCTGTGCGGGCAATTGAGTCTCAAGGGACCCGCTGTCTTTAAGTGGGTCCAGTAACTGTAAGCCAGTAGTGGTAAGCCAACATGCTAAGGTTTAAATACAGGCAGTGATAGTAGTGTCAGCCACAAAAATAGGACAGCAAACCCCCTCATACACAGACTTACGCTAACACACACACATACACAAACTCACAGCAGAATTCAGGCTTGCGCACAGGCAGACTAATCATACTAATCATAGTGCTTCCTCATTATATCCCTGGGTAAGAGAATAAGGCAATCTACAGTATAGTGAATTGAGGGCAGAACAAGAGATTTTATGTGAACTGCTATCTCTCCTCTCCTCTTCTCTCCTCTCCTCTGTGCAATACAAACAACTACATTATTGAAAACAACAAATATTTTTGGCAAAACAATTCGCTCTGCAGGATGTGAGCCTTATTGCCTTGGATGTCCTCTCACGGCGGTATGGGGAGCAGAAAAAAAATTGATGCGAGTTCCTCCTTTCTTTAATTTCCTTCCTGAGAGCTCCTGTGCTGAAATAGAGCCGGAGAGCGTTATTGGTGTGATTATTCTGTCGCATGTAGCAGAGAGCGGCAGCAAAATGAGCTCACAGTTGCGACTATCTCTGCCCTAACTGAGTACCAGTCGCCCCTACGGACCGACTGATAGCGGCTGCTGTATATGAGATTCACACTGGCCTCTGGCAACTGGCGTCATAACCGGATGGGCTGCGAGTTACACAAAGTCTAGACCGGAGCCGAGGTTGAAAAGCTGCTTATCATGCAGTTGTGTCCCCGGATACGACTGGGTTGGGGGTGGGTTGGACTGGGGTCAGTGTTTCCATGGTGATTGGATATAGGTTATTTGTTTGGAGGCAGTGTTCGTCCCTACTGTGTCACACCTGTGAGGGAGAGACAGCAGCTGCAGAGCTGGACATGGACATTTCAGGTGGTCACTCAGGTGTTTAGAAATTTTGTTGGCAAAAGAATGTAGAGAATAGAAAAACCATAGGATGGTAGGTTATTACCTTAGTGGCTTATAGTGTAGGAAAAAAGGTCTGAATTCCAACAGAGAAAGGTCTCTACTCACATATTGGAGTGCTACTCTGCAGATGGAAGCTATATTACACATAGGGGTGACTTACTCTGGGGATGCTGCTTTTGGACATTACTTTTTAAAAGTATAATTTATAAGAAATGCTCTGAAAAATGGTTCCATCAAACTCATTTTGATCCAAAAGCAGGACTCAAACACACTAGCTGTACTTATTCTAAAATGACCCAAAACCATCTGATGGGGCTCAGTCAAAAGGTCATTTTGCTCTGCCTCAGATTTCCCTCGTTTTTCTTCTGCCTGCCTGCTCTGATTCCTCATCCTCACTGTTCTGATTTGGCCGCTGTACCTCTCTGTGATTGATGACGCTGTGGTCGCCCCTAGTGGAGGAGATTGACAAGGGTGTTCACCCCTGTGAACTCTGTTTCTGTAGCATTCAAAAAGTATGCACCATTACCTGTACACAGCATGAGGATCCTGGATCAAAGCTGAAAATGTCTACTTGTGTGCATGTCTCTATGAACACTTTCAATGAACACAATATCTGAAGAGCAACGCATGAAGCTTCTTCATACTTGTACCCTTTAGAGAGTAAATGATCTGATCAAATTGGAGGATCAGCCAGAAAATTACATTTCTTACACTTTCTTACAACTCCCATGGCCTCTTAATGCTTTAACACCCAGAGAGAATGCAGTACTAATACTGCGACCTGTGCCAAATGTGCGTGAAAACAAGTACTTTAAAATATGGTAAATAATGCATTCAGTATTTTAATTAAGATCTCATTAGCATCATTTGTGTTAACTAGGTGTGACTTGTGTGTATATTTTACTGGTTTAGTCAGAACGTGATTCAGTTTAAGTGCTTCATGCCTGAAGTTCAGTTGTTTAGAACTGGCAAAGCATACAATCTTAGGGTAAACATCGAGAACACTGATACCTGTGGCAGTCCATTGTGTAAGGCAGGCACTGCATGCTTGCGGGTACAGCTGGCTCATTAGCAGAATCTACCTGATCAAATTGCTCTGTTAGGGGGAAGCACAGGTTTAGGAGGAGCCGACTACATGCATGAGTAGCCAGTGGAAGCCTTCAGCATGTCAGAGCTCTCGTGGTCTCCCACCAGCCTGGTTATAGATCTCACCAAGGCAGCGGCTTGTGGCAGCTAGTGTTTAGCGTCAGTGCTAATAGCGTGGTGTACTGAGCCTTGGGAAATTAGCTGCGCACTCAAGCATACTGCAAGAACCTCTGTGAACCACGGTCGGAGGAAGAGCAGCCACACATAGGTCAGAGGAATCAATGTCCTTTAGGGACCCAGGGGCTAAGCTTGAGAGCACTGAACTCTTTCTAACCTTAGCCACTGGCTGTGGTGTAATTGTGCTGGTGCAATGACAGAGTTAAGGTGAGACCTGGCAGGGGGTGAAGCTAAAAAAGAGTGTGCAGGAAGGTATGCATGGCTGCAGGACACTGTGGCTGATATTTTAAAAAGATGCAAAAAGGAAGAACTTTCTCCTATTACAAAAACGCATGCAAACCAGCACTTCACTTTTTGAAATTAAAAGGGGTGTTTCTATTAGCCTATTTGTGAAATTATTAGGATGAGTAAGCTTGAGCCCTTTTTAATTTGGGGTTTATTTGATATTAATCAGAGTACAGGTCAGCAGTGGCAGTGAGAAATCAAACATCACACATTTGAACTTCTTGTTGGAATAAGAAATAGCTTGTATTTTAGAAAAGAAAAATGTGGAAGTGCTTCATTTCATTGACAGCAGTGAACAAAAAACAAAAGACAGTCCCATGTATGATATTCAGAACTAAACACAACCCCCTTGGGAAGTGCTTATTAACAACAAAAATCAGTTTCTTTTCTCTGATCATGACGTGATTATGACTTTTCCACTCACTAACATGAACTAAAAAGCAGTGAGTCACAGCCAGAGGATGCCTTATACGTGGAATCAGTCCAGACAAGACCAGCTGGTGGGACTGTTGGTACAACCAATAGCAGAACATCTACTCACCTAACACAGGCTGGAGTTCACAATGAACTTCAGATTCTCTTTTCAGACTATGCACACTTTACATAACATCATTTAAACCACAGTGGTTGGTTATGGATGATGTATGTTCCCCTAAAAACTCATAATGATGATGCCATCCAGTTCTAAGATCAGCTCGATGCTACTTGCTCCTTGCTACCTCAAGCCACCAAGCCAGCATCTAGTCTTCTATTTGGACAAAAAAAAAAAAAAAAAAATCCTGGTTTTTGATTTATTATTTCAAACCTTTATTTGAGAGCTTTGATCTGACCCCAGCTGAGACCTAGTTGGCTCATGCTTAATGTGAGGTGTGTTTGCTTTCTTGACAGCACTACTTTCATTGCCTCGCATTGCAGCTGACACGTAAACAGTTGACAAATGTGCTGAATAAACGCCCCACAGTCAGCTGAATTTTCCCAGTAGAGTGTTGGTGAGCGATTCATTCTCCTAGCGAGTGACCTGGGTCTGGTCGGGCTCTGTCACCCAAGGAAACCCTCTGAGACTGCCTCCACTCAGCCAGAAAGCACCCGGAGGTGACTGGGGCACAGACACATCAGTTGGACTGCAACTCCCATAGGCCACCGGGGTTAGAGATCACAGCCTCAGACAGGAGGTGAGCGGGTGTTTACAGTTTGTGGAAGGAACTGATGGAAATGAAGAATGATGGTGTCAGAGGGGAGGGATGCTCTTGTCTCGCTGATACACTGAGACAGGAAGTAGACGCTGTACTCAAAGCAAAGTGCACACTAGAGAGGGTTGGACTGATCCCAAGAAATTAAAAACAGTGTTTTCACACAGAAGTCCACTCATGGCATAGTGGAAAAACCCCTTGCTCAGCATTCAGCACTGACTGTCTCCATTTAATCCCAGGAGAAAAGTGATGCAATCAGGGGAGACACAATATGGAAATTTGACTTCAGCAATAGCCCCACCGATTAAACTCATTGTTATATACACGTAAAAGAGACCTTAACAGTTAAGGTGGTTTAAATATCCTTCAGCTTGAGTGATTATTGGTTGAAAGAAAAGTCTGAGGATGATGATTGAATGCTAAATGAGCGGTGAAAACCCAGTAGTTCTTATATGGACAGCGGCAAATAATAACAGTTTAATGTTGAGTAGATCATACATTTAATAGTCGTGTTGACGGTGGACAAAAGATGAGAGAAAGCCAAGCAGAAGTTGACCAACCAATACCACGGTTTTAAGAAAGGGGCACTATTGATTTATTAGTATAATTGTCTACAACCCCTCCCATTCTCACACACAAGCAGCCAGCCAAGTGTTAATGTGTTTGTGCATGTCGGTCTGCCTGTGTGCATGCATACGCTTGCCATTTTTGCATGCTTTTTGTTGGAATCAGCACATCACAGTTAGCTGTGCTGAGAGCAGACCAAGGCACGCATCTGCTTACGGTAAATGTGCTAATTGCCTGAGGAGCTGCGGGCTGGGTGGGTTGTCTCATAAGCCTTCATACTGCGTATTTCAGCCATGACCACTGGAGTTATCTGTTTTAGAAGGACATTGTGGGAAAGCTCAGTACCGTCTGAAGGAAGTGGAGCCTGCTGAGCTCTACACATATCCTCACTGAAGATTTCTTGTTTCTGTCTCAGTACTCCCAAAGCCGCCGCCACCTTGCAGTAAAAATAAATGTCCATAACTGTTGTTGCTTTGACTTCTGTTCAGGTTTAACAACATTTTTTGAATAAGATAAGCCCTCGGGAGCCTGAGTCTGATTCTTTTCCCTGGCACATCAACTCCAGTGATTGAATTAACTGTACAGCACTTGGCACAGCGGCATGAGTGAGTTTCCCCTCATAGTGTTTGCAATTAATTACATCTTTTACTATCACTTCTCACGAAACAAGCACCACATATGTTTCAAATCTCCGTGGGAGCTATTTACCAGAGATAGAAAACTAGACAGGCTCATTTGCTATGTGCATTGTTTTTGGCAGCGTGATTAATAAGCTGAAGTTATCGAGCTGGCATTGCTAACAAGAAGAAAGCAAGAAACAACGAGTGGTTATTAATAACCGCATGGCGAGGATTGCAACCGAAAACTTTAAGAGATGCAGCAATACTTTTATTTTGTAAAACAGACATTTTTGCTTGATGTATTTTAAATGTTTCCAACTTCTCGCAAGAAACATTTATGCTGTAACTATTAAACAGCATTTTTTTTTTAATGATTTAGGGTTTTTTTTATGACAAATAAGCAGCATATTTGAGGAATAGCACAACCAGCTGGCTGCCCACCTCTGTCTTTCTCTGCTTTTTTTCCTCCTTTCACTCAACTGTGAATTGGCATGAAAAAGTTCAAAGGCCCGACATGAAGAAGCTCGAGGAGACAGCCGCGCCAAATGTCAAGAAAACAGGTCAGAAAGTTGTTAGTTCAGATACTTGGGCAGATTGTAAAATCTGGGCAAGGAACAAGGATGACGAATGCTTCACTCACCCAAAACGGGAACTGTCCAGATGCCCCCTGAGGAAAACATTTAACCTGCTTTTTTACGGTGCAGCTGCTTTGCTGGATCTGTGTTAAGGTGGTCACAAACGGTTTAGCATGGTGTAAAGTTTACATCTGGAGGAGATGTCTGTAAGCTCCCAAGTTTGTCTCTCTCTCTCTGCAATAAGAAATATACACATTTTGGACAACTCTCAGCACTCTGACTGGTCTCACTGTATTCATTGAAAATACTTAAATATGTATCTATTATTTATGCCTACTTCTCAGGCATGTGCATCACGTGGATGTGTTTGCCTGTCCGGAGAGAAAAGTAACCCTCTTGCTGTTTTAACAGAGCTGACATTGTTCCATGGCCGCCATGTCTACTGGTGACTCCCCTGTCTGAACGCTGCCTTTGATTGACTGATGTAAATCTGATTCTGATTTCTTTTTGTGCGTGCGATCAAGCACAGGATCACCTCTGTCCTTCCGTGCATTCATTCGCCAATCAGTGCATTGGGACACTGTCATCTAAGTGTGAGTGTGTGTCTTTGTGGGCTTTTTCTCTCCCATCTGGCCTTTGGATGATGAAACTGCTGCTCCTGTGTTCTGACACGATCTGTCCCTTCACATCAGGCCTCCGTGATGGAGACTGTCAGCGTGGCACGCTCACATTTGTCCCTGACTCATAAATCCCCTTACACACTTGTGCACTTGCTCACTCACATACACACATAAATTACCTCTGGCTCACCAACAACCTCTTGTCTCTTTCTCTCTTGCGCGCGCACACACACACACACACACACACACACACACACACACACACACACACACACACACACACACACACACACACACGTTGCCCCACCCGACTGTCAGTCATAGCTGCTGAAAAAGTGAGACGAACAAATCTGCAAGGTACACAGAGAGACAGTGGGTGCGCGACACCTCACACACTTGCCTTACAGGCACAGGTATGGCCTCCTGCCTCCAGCCATCTCCTGTGTTTTCAAATCCAACTCTTATATCAGTGATCAGGCATTTGTATACAAACACTGTGGATATGGCAGCATTCACATTCAGTCACGCATGTCTGGGCACTCCACTTCTTTTGATATGATACACGGTTGAGTTGTGAATACTGCTTGATTGGAGCTGTGTCCTCTCTTCTGCTCATGGCCGATAAAAGCACCTTTTATCTCCCAACACCTTGCTGCTTTAAACTTTTTCCTCTTTCTCAGCAGCACTGTCGAGAGGAGGAGCAGCGCTGGCATAAATGGAGAGGATTGGGAGATGTGGTGCCAGAGTAGAAAGAAACCTAACACATTAGCAGAGATGAGTTACAGTAACACAGGTTTGGTCTAAAGGGGATGGGACAGACTGATATTTAAGGAGACAATTGTTTTCTGTGCATGGAAGATAAGGAAGCTCTGTGGTTTGTGATGTCAGTGACTTAAAGGGAGTTTAGCTTTGGCTGATTCTACAGCTGAGGAAAGGCAGCACTTAAGGCTGAGGCTGACGAAGTTTAAAGCCCCATATTATTTACATACTCCAATAGAGCTTACTGGGTGATTTTTACTGGTTGATACATGCTCATGGCTAAACAGAATGAATCATTTTCACATGTGATTTTTCTCATTCAAGCCCCACAATTGTCACACAAAGCCCTCTTAGTTGTCACTCCTCTCAAAATAGAAACTTTCTCAACTTACCTCTTTGCACCTTTATGTGTGAACAGAGTGTGACTCTACTTTAATTCAGCTAATCAAGATGAAGAATGAAAGATGCTAGAAGCCAACAGTGACTGCTGGTGGAGCATCTACGCTCCAGTCTCTCTTAGCGTGTTCTCGGTTCTGCAATAAGATTTTTTTGGTTGTGGTTAGGGTTCGACCCAGTTCATCCAAACCACAGCAAATACTGTCTGCAGCCATGCTGAGAGTTTGTTTTTTATCCACTGAGGTTTGGCAAAATCTGCCACTGAGACTCCTGGCACTGCAAAAAGACACTGGAGATGAACGGAATTTCATTTGTGGTGCTGGAAAAAAAAAAAAATCAATAGCAGCATACATTTTCCTTAAAAACGCCTTGTTTACACAGGGTGGTCCACAGAGCTTGATGCTTCAGTTTTCAGCTATTGCTACCTTTCATGAACAGTTTGCAATAAACCCCACATAAAACTCAGCTGTTTTACTAAACTTGAAAATGGATAGTTCTAATATCATCACAGATGCTTCATGGATAAAGTTTCAATTTGGATGAAATGTTTTAAGCATTCTAACCCAGCAACAGCGTGAAAATAGATCTGGTGACTTGATGTGACAGAGAGAGAGGGAGGGAGAAGACAGATCTCTGCCTATTGTAAATATCACCACCTCTGGTGTCCTGACACATTTCAGATGTCACCTGCTCCTGTGATCATGTTTCTTCATTAAGTACCCCCCATAGGGCCTGAACAGAAGAGACACCAAGTTCAAGGTTCAGGATCTAGATTGCAGCAGGTTCCCCCCGTCCCCAATGTCTCACTCCTCCCTTTTCGTTGACAGCTATGAATAAAATATTCCCTTTTTATCCAGGTCTTGTCAGCCATCTGATGTGCTGCCTTGCTTCTCATTGGAAGACAAAGCAGCGAGCGAGCACAGGCTTTGAGGTTTTTGATAGCTCGTGTACAACCCTGATGGATCGTTCGTCGTGGTGGCAAAAACTTTAATCAGTGCTCCTCCAATACTTCGGAAACAAACAAGCAAACGATTTGTTTCCTCAGTGCAGACTTGTCTTGGGTTCCTTGGGTTGCAGTACATGGATGCCAACAAGACGGCGGCCGTTTGAACTGCCGTTGAACCCCCCCCCCCCCCCCCCCCACACACACACACACACAGTCAGACCCGATCCTGCTCCTCTCTATATGACTTTCCACCTTCTCTGCCTGTCCATCCTCTTTCATGGTGGCTCACGTGTCGCTTCAGTGCTATGTATCTGGTTTGTTAGGAATCCCCAAGGTGAGTAATGTCAAAGCTTTAAAAAAGTGTCGAGTCCACAATTTACTCCAGCATGGACGGTGGTGAGAGCCTGTCTTTGTGATCTGATATCTCCCCCTTCAGTGAGACCCACAGAGACCCAGCAAGAGTCTGTGATCATCCCGGACCCCCTGTATGTGCAGACGCCGCTTCACAAGTCCGATCTCATACACTCTTTATTTCATCTGAGGCCACCATTCAGTAATAGAGAGGTAGTGTGTTTGTACCTGTGATATTCAGACACCTTATTATCAATTCTAAAAAAAGCAACCTCTCTGAGAAATGAGCACCTCTGGAAGCTTTGTTTGAATTTTCCTAAACAGGCTGCTTTCCTGCACACTGCTAGCTAATGATCACAATGCTGTCACTCACTGTTTATTTTATTGATTGACAGCAGCTGTTTCTTTCAGCCACACACACAAAAAACTTATTTCACACTTCATTTCCAGGCTGTCCCTAAATTTGTAGGTCAAATGCTTCATTTTGAAGGAGCAACCCAAAAACTAGGAGACCCCCTTTCAAAAAAAAGTGGCTGTCTTAATTGGAAAAAGGAAAGCTTTCTCCTTGCTCTTTCAACAGGTGACCTTTTGGATGGTGAACAGTGATTTCATCAGACGGAAAATAAAACGCGGTATTGATTGGGAGTGAAACTAGCAGATGATGGAGACGCTGACAGCCAGATGTGATGAGCTGCATGGACATCATTCAAAGTCCACTTTTTGTCTGACAGCAATTTAATTAGAAGGATGAGACTAACCGTGAGTAAATTGTTGTATGCTGTAAAGCAGTGATGCTGGATTTTAGCATTAAATCGCCTGTGTTTTACCTCTCTAACATAGTTCCACGTCATTTGGGAATAATTGTTCTATTATACTCCTCCTTGAACTGCCACCTTATCGTGGTGGAGGAGTTTGAGTACCCGAATGATCCTAGAGGCTATGTTGTCCGGGGCTTAATGCCCCTGGTAGGGTCTCCCAAGGCAAACAGGTTCTAGGTGACGGGTCAGACTAAGAGCAGTTCAAGAAGCCCCTATGAAAGGAATTAAAGCAAGGAAGCGTACGTCGCCCGGATTGGCGTCACCGGGGCCCCGCCCTGGAGCCAGGCCTGGGGTTGGGGCTCGCAGGCGAGCGCCTGGTGGCCGGGTCTTTGCCCACGGGACCCGGCCGGGCACAGCCCGAAGGAGCGACGTGGGCCCGCCTTCCCGTAGGCCCACCACCCACAGGAAGGATCAGAAGGGGCCGGTGCTATGTGGAATGGGTAGCAGTCGTGGGCGGGGGCCCCGACGACCCAAACCCTGGACAACAACTCTGGCTATGGGGACATGGAATGTCACCTCACTGTGGGGGAAAGAGCCTGAGCTAGTGCGGGAGGTTGAGCAGTACCGGCTAGAGATAGTCGGGCTCACCTCCACGCACAGTCTGGGCTCGGGAACCCAACTCCTTGAGAGAGGCTGGACTCTCTTCTACTCTGGAGTTGCCCGCGGTGAGAGGCGGCGAGCTGGTGTGGGCTTGCTTATAGCCCCCCAGCTCAGCCGCCATGTGTTGGAGTTCTCCCCGCTGAGCGAGAGGGTCGCTTCCCTGCGCCTTCGGGTTGGGGATAGGTCTCTCACTATTGTTTCGGCCTACGGGCCGAACAGTAGCGTAGAGTACCCGGCCTTCTTGGAGTCCTTGGGAGGGGTACTGGAAAGTGCTCCAACCGGGGACTCCATTGTTCTGCTGGGAGACTTCAATGCTCACGTGGGCAGCGACAGTGACACCTGGAGGGGAGTGATTGGGAGGAACGGCCTCCCCGATCTGAACCCGAGTGGTGTTCTGTTATTGGATTTCTGTGCTAGTCACAGTTTGTCCATAACGAACACCATGTTCAAGCATAAGGGTGTCCATCAGTGCACGTGGCACCAGGACACCCTAGGCCGGAGGTCAATGATCGACTTTGTAGTCGTATCATCTGACCTTCGGCGGTATGTCTTGGACACTCGGGTAAAGAGAGGGGCTGAGCTGTCAACTGATCACCACCTGGTGGTGAGTTGGATTCGCTGGCAGGGTAAGAAGCGGGACAGACTTGGCAGACCCAAACGTACCGTGAGGGTCTGTTGGGAACGTCTGGCGGAACCCGCTGTCAGGGAAGTTTTCAACTCCCACCTCCGGGAGAGCTTCAACCAGATCCCGAGGGAGGTTGGAGACATTGAGTCCGAATGGACCATGTTCTCCACTTCCATTGTTGATGCAGCCGTCCATAGCTGTGGCCGTAAAGTCGGCGGTGCCTGTCGTGGCGGCAACCCCCGAACCCGGTGGTGGACACCGGAAGTAAGGGATGCCGTCAAGCTGAAGAAGGAGTCCTATCGGGCCTGGTTGGCTCATAGGACTCCTGAGGCAGCTGATGGGTACCGGCAGACCAAGCGTGCGGCAGCTCGGGCGGTTGTAGAAGCAAAAACTCGGGTCTGGGAGGAGTTCGGGGAGGCCATGGAGGAGGACTACCGGTTGGCCTCGAGGAAATTCTGGCAAACCGTTCGGCGCCTCGGGAGGGGGAAGCAGCTTTCTGTCAACACTGTTTACAGTGGAGGTGGGGAGCTGTTGACCTCGACTGGGGATATTGTCGGGCGGTGGAAGGAATACTTCGAGGATCTCCTCAATCCCTCTGTCATGTCTTCCGTAGAGGAAGCAGAGACTGGGGACTTGGAGGTCGATTCATTCATCACCGGGGCTGAAGTCACTGAGGCAGTTCGCAAGCTCCTCGGTGGCAAAGCGCCGGGGGTGGATGAGATCCGCCCTGAGTACCTCAAGTCTCTGGATGTTGTAGGACTGTCTTGGTTGACACGCCTCTGCAGCATCGCGTGGCAGACGGGGACAGTGCCCCTGGACTGGCAGACTGGGGTGGTGGTCCCTCTTTTTAAAAAGGGGGACCGGAGGGTGTGTTCCAACTATCGGGGGATCACACTCCTCAGCCTCCCTGGTAAAGTCTATTCCAGGGTACTGGAGAGGAGAATCCGGCTGATAGTCGAACCCCGGATTCAAGAGGAACAATGCGGTTTTCGTCCTGGCCGTGGAACACTGGACCAGCTCTATACCCTCCACAGGGTGCTTGAGGGTTCATGGGAGTTTGCCCAACCAGTCCACATGTGCTTCGTGGACTTGGAGAAGGCATTCGACCGTGTCCCTCGCGTCATTCTGTGGGAGGTGCTCCAGGAGTATGGGGTTGGAGGCCCTCTGTTGAGGGCTGTACAGTCCCTGTACAACCGGAGCAGGAGCTTGGTCCGCATTGCCGGCAGTAAGTCGGACCTGTTCCCAGTGCATGTTGGACTCCGGCAGGGCTGCCCTATGTCACCGGTTCTGTTCATCATTTTTATGGACAGGATTTCTAGGCGCAGCCAGGGACCGGAGGGGGTTCGGTTCGGGGGCCGGCAGATTTCGTCTCTGCTTTTCGCGGATGATGTTGTCTTGTTGGCTTCCTCGAGCCAGGACCTTCAGCATGCGCTGGGGCGGTTCGCAGCCGAGTGTGAAGCAGCTGGGATGAGAGTTAGCACCTCCAAGTCCGAGGCCATGGTTCTCGACCGGAAAAAGGTGGCTTGCTCCCTTCAGGTTGGAGGAGAGTTCCTGCCTCAAGTGGAGGAGTTTAAGTATCTTGGGATCCTGTTCACGAGTGAGGGAAGGATGGAACGTGAGATTGACAGGCGGATCGGTGCAGCGGCTGCAGTAATGCGGTCGCTGTATCGGTCTGTTGTGGTGAAGAAGGAGCTGAGCCGAAAGGCGAAGCTCTCAATTTACCGGTCAATCTACGTTCCTACCCTCACCTATGGTCATGAACTTTGGGTCATGACCGAAAGAACGAGGTCCCGGATACAAGCGGCTGAAATGAGTTTCCTCCGCAGGGTGGCGGAGCGCTCCCTTAGAGATAGGGTGAGGAGCTCTGTCACCCGGGAGGAGCTCAGAGTAGAGTCGCTGCTCCTCCGCATCGAGAGGAGTCAGCTGAGGTGGCTCGGGCATCTCTATCGGATGCCCCCTGGACGCCTCCCTAGGGAGGTGTTCCAGGCATGTCCCACCGGGGGGAGGCCCCGGGGAAGACCCAGGACACGCTGGAGTGACTACGTCACTCGGCTGGCCTGGGAACGCCTCGGGATCCCCCCGGAAGAGTTGGAGGAAGTGTCCAGGGAGAGGGAAGTCTGGGCGTCCCTGCTCAGACTGCTCCCCCCGCAACCCGGCCCCGGATAGGCGGAAGATAATGGATGGATGGATGGATGTTCTATTATAAAACAGAAAGCACTTTTGTCCGTGACACACAGATACTCCTATTCCTTAAACAGGAAAATGGCTGAGAAAAAAAATGTACATGGCATCTCTCTAATTTCGCATGAGCACATATCAGCCCTTCAGGCAGATCAATTTTCTGCCTGACCTCATCAGGTTTAAAGAGGTGAGACTCTGCTCTCAGTCCATTAAGCTCATTAGGAAATGAGTGAGAAATACGATGTGAGAAGAGAGTAATCTGAGAGAGTAGATGGTGTGATATAACAGCTCCAGAAACCCACTCTCCCTCTCTCTGTGCCTTGATTTTGTCATCCATGCTCACTCTTATGACATATAAATCCCTTAATATCACTGCAAACATGTATAGTAATCCTTTCCATATGACATGAGAGTTTTGCAAAAGGGCTTTCTGTCTTTATCACAAAATTCAGTTCCATTGATTTAAACATAGTGGGTAAACAATATGATATCAAATCCTGACAAAAAAACTGCTGAATTCAAAACCTGACTTTAAAAAAAAAGCATTATCAGCAGTAGAAGTACTCAATGTGCAGTATGTTGGTGCTTGTCAGTGTTTTACTATATATGATATTTTTAGATGAATGTTACTGCTCGTTAATGTTGCATTTTGCTGCTGTCGATGTTTTAAGTTAATCCAATTTTTAATTAATTTAAATACTGTTGGTTTAATCTACAGCAATGCAATAAATTCGATAAAATCATCATATGTTTGCAGGACACGGCTGTCCTGTGAGAACCACACATCTCTAAAAAGGCATCTTGTTGTGAGAATACATTTTGTAGCTGATCCAATAATTTTCTTTCTTTTTTTTTTTTCAGTTTCAGAAATCGGAGAATTAAGGAACACTTAATCCTTCAGTTTATCAGAAACATTTAAAATCACCAAGTTTGGAGATGCATGGTTTTCACTGGACAGGGAGAGTATGAAAAATTGTAATCTGAGAACGAACAAGTAACTAAAGCTGCCAAACAAATGTACAAAGTACAATTTTTGCTATAGTTAAACTATGAAGTTACATAAAAAGTAATATGCTAGTTTTGTGCATGTACCTCAACTTTGTACTTCAGTACAGTACTTGAATAAATACATTCCAGCACTGATAAGTAACATATGTAAACTTTTCTCTAACACTGGTTCATTCTGAATTTGGTTGAATATCAACTGGCACCAAGCTCGACTGTAAAAGAGGTCTTTTGATTTGTGACTTTCCAAAGTGACATGCAGAATCTAACAGCTCCAAAGATGTCAAATCATGTGTCCAACCGAGAGAGTAAGTCAACGTCAATTCTGCCATATGTACAGGACATACAGAGGGATCGAAATATTGTCTGACATAGTCCCACAATGTGTGCAAAAGCGGAAAGATAAAAACAAGACAGCAATAAAACAGGACAAATAAAAGGATTCTATCTATCTATCTATCTATCTATCTATCTATCTATCTATCTATCTATCTATCTATCTATCTATCTATCTATCTATCTATCTATCTATCTATCTATCTATCAACACACAATTAATTACAATAAGACAATGGCTTGTCTGTCCCCCAGCAGCGTCACTTCAGAGAAGCTAATAACTAATTATATCCTCTGGAAGTGTTGCTGTCTGTAGCTGAATCATAAATCCCAGGATGACCTTGTCTTTACCACAAAGGCACCAAGGCATGGGACCTTCCTGATCCCAGATCAGGTTTAGAATTTAACTTACAACTGTCAAATGTTGCCTTGTGTTTATTTATTTTAACTGTAATACCATTTTGAACATGTTATTTCCCACATCCAAAGTCCGATTGTGTCATGTATTCAGCATGCAGCATGCAGCAGTAATAGTAAGTACAGTATTAACCACCCATGTGGCATGGATCTCACAAAGACAAAAATCATTTGTTTGGATCTGCTCAAAGGATGAAATGGGTTCTTCCTTGGCCCATGCAACACCCTTCCACCAAGTTTCATGGAAATCTGGCCAGTAGTTTTTCCGTGATCCTGCTGACAAACAGACAAAGAAACCAACAAAGAAAGAAAACTGAGCAGAAAACACAACCTCCCTGGTGAAGGTGATAACAACAGTAGACAACTGTGCTCTGCATGAACACGAGAAGCATAAAGCTGTACGTAGAACGTCAGGCAAAAATATGCTGCTGTATCAGTTAGACTGTGATACTATCAGTAATTTCAGTCTGGAAAGATCACCTTTCATAACGCATTCCACTTATGATGGCTGTTTGTTCTCCTTTTAAGAGCAGGCAGTGAATAAGATGGAAAAAAAAATCCTGCCCTTCATTTCACCATTCCTATACATGCAGAACAAAGGCTGTTTATTCCATCAAACAATAGAAATGAAGAAAGCGGAGCAGATAGCGGGGAAGAGAAAAGACATATAGAAGCTGTGGTGAAACAAGAGCAAGGCAATTACATTTGTTTTCCGCAAACATCCGTTTGTGCCATCTAATTATGATCCAAGGTCATATACATTACATTGTATAAACATAAAACATATTTACCAACTTTGAACTCATGTTGCAGTCACAGCCGTAATTGAATATAATGCATTTCTCATTGTATTTCATTACAAGGGCCATACGCTTTCATCCATACACGTGCAAACATAATAAGGGAACCACCCAGAGACGCTGCGTGCAATTCATATGCTAAATAGGGAAATGATGGTAAAGAAAAGGTAATTAGAGAAGGAAAGGAGGAAGGAGCAGGGGAGAGGTAGTGGAAATTAGAAAAGTGGAAGCATTGAAGCAGGGAGATTGAGGCATTTTAGAGGGAGCCAAATGCACGCACACACACCAGACACACACACCAGACAGAACAATAGCATCTCCAGGGTTGAGTCCCAGACAGATGTTCCTCTGCACAGCAAATGCCAGCATGCTCTGGAAAATTATTAATGAGGAGTCAAATGGTATTTCAAGAATAACACATTATTAAAACACTCAAACTGCCACCTTTACACCTTCACCTGGATTCCCATAAAGTGAACATCCACACACACAGAGACAAAGTCACACTCACAGACTCACACGCGCTTGCATACAACCGGCAACACCTAATGGAAATGCCAGTCTTGATCTAGCAATGTGGTGAAAATAAATTTTAAAAAACGCCAGTCATCTGTTGAAGTTCTGATAAGGCTGCCGCCCCTCTCCAGACAGGCTGTTGCCTGTTGGCGTTCTTTCGCTGCACGGAGGCATCAGCACTGATAACAATATCCTCTCATGTTCCTCTACACATCAGGTGAGCCTGTCCTTCTGTACTCAGTTTGTCTTAACTCACCTCGCTTACTTGCGTTGTATCTTGCAGAGAGAAAGTCTGTTTTTATCCCACTTTGTTTTGCAGGGGAATTAAACATTCTACGGCTGGTCTGTCCTGAGTCAAACAAATCCTCTGGTGTATTAAGCAAAAATCCAATCTGGAGAAGAGCTTTTGCTTGGCTACACGTAGAAACAACGTGTAATAAAGCTTCTCTCTGTTAAATTCCAGTATAATAAGCAGTGTTTCAGTCGTCTTTTATCATGCGTCCACAGATGTCTAACAGATGTCTGAAGAGCATCTGATCAACTTGCTTTGCCAGAATGAAGTGTAACAGTGTTTTTTTTGTTTTTTTAAACAGAAAGTCCTCCTTCATCCAGTGAAAAACGTGTTTTGTGTCTCCGGTACCAGCAGCTGTCACTTTGAAATGAATACAAAGACATGCATAGTTAGCATGACAAGCAGCGGCCTCTGTGGATTAACAGACAAAGGAAATTCACAGTCACAGGAACAGAATCTACTGCCTGAGTTCAGATAACATTTTCAGATAGCCCTGGATAAAATCAAGTGAGACATGGAGACAGACAGAATTAACTTCATTATGCCAAGATCTTTATTTTCATTTCAAACCATACCAGCATTTAAACCACAGCTGCTTTTCATGACGGCAGATAAAGACACAACGACTTCCATCTGCAACAAATATCTGATCCAAGGTTGCAAAGAGTTGCTGGATAGGTAGAAAGATTGGATTCTCTGAGGTTCATCCTCAGTTTGCATCAGGCATGGGCTGCTACACTTCTTCACAGGACAAGCAGCAAATTGCTCAAACTTTTCTCAGGAGTAGATAAGACTTGTTAAAGGTGCAGGTGAGATCTGGGCACCCACAGCCATATCTTTCGGTCCCGTTCCTGGCTGGGGGATTTATTGATCCTAAACCTCTGATGGTCATATTTGGGGCTGTCCCTGAGGACTTAAAGATCACTGATTACGCCTGTAAGAGCTTCGTATGGGGGATTATGAATGCCAGAGCCAGAAAAATTGTGACAGAATGAACATGACAGAAGTTAATGGCTTCTAGCAATCATTACCACTACAGCATGGTTAGATGTGACTGAAGGTCAGCATCTACTGATATATTAGGGCAAAACTGTGCCCTCAAACAGAAAACGGGCATGAGGGCAATGTCAGGCTAAATACTATAAAGTCAGACCAGTGTGTAAGATGCTGAGGTCAGGGGTATGTTGGTTGCAATCCTTAACCTTACCAGTGGATGTCGCTAAATCCTACACATTGGTCCTTTAAGCGAAAAAATTAAATCTCAATTTAGTCTAATTATCAGATTGAGTTCCAACTTCCTCAGCTCATAATTGGTTTCTCCTTTATAATGGAACAAATTCAGTTTCAAATATTTGCCTGACTGTTTTGAATAAATTGTCCCTTTTGCTACAAGAAGCCACTTTGATGGAGTAATGATTACCTCCATTGTCATTGTGAATGCTACAGGGCAGATGGTGCACCCTGCCATGATACCAATTTTCAGGCGCTGTCATGCTTTGGTAAGTACCAATCCAATATTGTGAAGCATATTAAATTTAGCACATTTTGTCTTGAAAATGGGCTTTAACATGGTTTTTGTTGGCATCTGATACACGCAGAAACTCACACAGACACAGAGACACAACACAAATCTACCCACAGAAGGCTGTATGGTGCTAAGCCAAATGCATCTTCCAGGTCTATCACCCAGCATGCTTTTGGCTGTGAGTGTGTCAAGAAATTGTTTCATAATTATAAGTAATTTATTTTGCGGCAGCTACAAAAAGCATACTGGTAAAAAGTGAGTGACTCTTCCTTCAGCATTACAGTTGCTTCCGGTCACAGCAATTAGAAGGTTGTGTCCTTCTTTAATGAGCCACACATAAATTTCTCAACACCTGGGGCACTTCTGTTAACCTTCCAGCAAACAATACGGGATCCTGGAGGTGGCAATCTCTTTAATGTTTTACTGAATCTTTTTTCCTTGTTGGTGGCCTAAAATCCATTTTGTGTTCTGGATCATCAAATAACAATCTTTAAATGACTTTCCAAGTCTGTGTGTGTGCGTGACACACAGTGATTTGGATATCCAACTTTGTTGTAGTCAGGCTATCACTATTCTCCCCACTGCAGAATGAGTTTTAACAAATTTAAAGGGATCCTCGCAGAGCTCTGTCCCAGATGACACTTTCTTTTTCCATTTCTTCCTAACATTTGCTCCCTCTTCAAAGCTATGAAATACCTCAGGTTTTCTTGTAGCTCACTTGTGCCTTTTTCCTCATCTTCTGAAGCCTATCTCCATTATTTTTTGAGTTTCATTCTCCAGTGCACTAGGGCTCTCTTTTTCTGTTATTACTAAAACTTCCTTAGTTCTGAGATTGCTCACCTTCTTATTAGACTCCAAACTTTTCCATTTCATATCTGTACTGTAGATGGAATTACCCATTTTACCTTGTTTATTCTCAACTCTTCCTGAAAGGCTGACTTGTTCTATTTTCAGCAGTATGAAACGGCTACTACACAGGTGGACTTTCTGTATATCTACTTCAATGAAGCTGCTGAACAAGAGAATTGTGTTGGGGTTAAAGATAGGCTGCATATTTTAGGAAATGAAACAGTAAAACTCAGGCTTCATTCTGTAGGAAAGCCTGTAGAAAAATTTAATGGAAATATATGCAGTGCATGTTGAGATATTTCACAGGATAAATGAAACTTTGAATACTGATTCAGCAAAATCTGAAGCAATATGTAACCAATAGATAAAGATAAATTCACTAAATGTATGCCTTTTTTTTATCGTTTCGATTAACTGTCAAACAGTAACGTTAGCTAGGAAGTGGTTAAATCTAATGTCGCCTGTTGTTGGTAGTTAATGGATTATCAAATATGTGGTGTACCTTGAAATATGGCCAGAGGTCCTTCACTGTCCACTGTCTTTTTAATTACCGATCAATCTGGAAGCGGTGAAATCATAGCAATTTGTCAGAATCCCAACGATAAGACGACTTGCAATGTGGAACAGAGCAGTATGACATCATCCTTTTGGTAACAGCTTTTGAACTTTCCACCCTGACATCAATGACAGAGCGAAAGATGCTCTGACATTGCCCTCCCTACAGCCATGCTGCGAGCATAGTGAAAAATAAATGACATTTTAAAGAACTTAGTAAATAGGATGAATATTTTGGAGTAATCAAAGATTAATTATGTCAGTGTTTTAAAGGTGCATTAAATAATTCTGATGTATTTCCAAATCTATTTGGAGAGCAGAACTCAGTTGGCTATCAGCCTGAAACTGACAGAAACAATTAAGTAACATTGTCAGAACAGAAATCACAGCAGAGATTCACTCTGAATCTGCCATCTCATTCCAACACCGTTCACAATGTTAATACTGGAATAGTCATGGCGTTCCACATTTCTTTGATGCTGGAGAACATGATTTATGTCCACTGCCAAACATGCAACACATATGAAGCATAGCTAAAGCCAGGAGGGAGGGGAGCAGTAGTGTAGCTAATGCAACTCTTCCTCTGCACAGGGTGCATCTGTAACACAGCTCCTTCGCCTTGTATAGCCTTAATGCTGAGCAGAGGGTGGGCCATATAGGCAATACATGCACATCTTCAGCACTGTGAGATCCTCTTACAGTAAGCCTCTCACACACAGGTTTCTTTAATGTGATAATGGTCTCAAATATTTCCCGTTGTTTCAGTCGAGCTCCCATCAGATCTGAACTGTCCAATAAAGTCTGTTGGCTGTCGAAGGCATCTGGAGGAATGACACAGCCTGGAGTGGTGTGTTTGTCCATGGATGCTGAGTGTAAGATGCTCGGCTAATACAGCAGTTTTGCCTTGATGCATTTCTATCTATCGTTGTCTTATCATTACCTCATCTTTGTCATCAATAACTGGTGCCGAAGAACAACCTTATCAAACTGCACATATCCGGTGTCTTGTTCAATTACAGCGCAAGTGCTGGTTATATGCTTTTATTTTCAAAGCTGGCCAATTAGAATTTGCTTTAAAACTCTCTCCTTAATGGAGCACAGTGTGCCCTTCAAACATGCTGCATGTTGCTGTGCACCGAGCAGCAGACTAAGCTTCTGCAGTTTACCTTTATCTTCATAGACAAGGGTAAGATAAGGGCAGAAATATTAGAGCACAACTGTCCATCTGTCGTAGTGTTTTATTTTATTGTTTTGCTGATCTTTGCTTCGCACAACCTCTCTTTCCCACTCTCTGTGCCCCTTTCTATCTCTTTCTATCTATCTCCTGTCTGCGTTGAGAGTGCCATGGTTAGTGGATCGCTGTGAAATGCCAGCTGTCAGAGTGACAGACGCAGTGTCACCTCTGTGCAGTCACGTCAGCGAGGCGACAAGCCGTCAACATGTGCATGGGTGTGTGTTTGTGTGTGTGAGAGAGAGGGAGAGGGAGAGAGAGAGAGCGTGGGTGTTTGTTTGTATCACTATACTTGAGAGGACGAGTCAGTGTTTGTGGTGTCAGGCTTTTTCAGAGGATACAGGTTAGGATGAAATTAAAGCAAGGGATTAAACATGCATCAGTTGAGGTGCAGAGATGAAATAGTGCGTAGTGTAGTGATATGTACAGTGTATGCACATACACTGGCTGGGGGTTGAGGGGGGAGCAGCAGCCTGAGGTGAAAGGAGGAAAGGTCATAACAGAAGTGAGCAGAGGGACGTGGTGGATAAAGAGAAGAGGAGCGCCTGATTGTAGGGCAGCAGTGGAGGAGTAATGAATAAACAAGAGAAAAGAGAGAAAGGAGGGAGAAACTCAGCGCATTGTAAGGAAGCACAGTCTGAATAAAAGAAAAATAGAGACGAGAAATACAGAACAGAAGGTCAAAAGACCAGAACAAAAAGAACAAGATCTGCATAAAAAGAGAGGAATGGAATGTACTCTTGAAAAGCCAAAAGCGAGGGCAGAGTGAAGGGATTAGAGTGACTAAGTGAGAACAGGAGATAGGGACAGCAATGAAGAAGACGGATTAAAAACGGTAGGACAAAGGGAGGATAGAGGGTGGGATTTGTTATGGTTGAGGAGGGAACATGAGCCACTGACCAACAGCAGCATTTGAAGGAGCTTCCTTACCGAGTCTGAGAGGACGACCGCTTTCAAACAGACATCCTGGCTTTGACACGAGATAATGGACTTGTTCATCCTGTGTTTTACGACTACTCACTATTTACTTACTCATATTCAGTATCAGCGACTTGAATTGTGAATGACTTATCACACAAACAATAAATAAACAAACTGGCTCCATAAAATGTGCCACAGACCTGAGGACCTGATGTTTTTGTTAACAGATGCTTTACTCATTCTTGTTCACACTTATAATTGGTTGTTTTTAATATCTGTTGCTTTCACTTGTGCATCAGGTGCATCACCTTCCAACTGAAAGAAAGGTGCTATATTCAAGGAACGGCCATCATTGTTATTCTTAGTCTGATAAATTGTCAATGGCGTGCAAGGGGTGAGTCACATTTTTCTTCAGAAACTACGCAAGATTGTGTAAGTGAGGGGTAATATATGTGCACACAATCTATTTGAACTACAGGCATTGTGACACAACTTGTTTCATTTCACTGTGTCTAAGTCTAACTTTTTTTTTTTCAGAGGGATAAGGCTGCTTTCTCAGCATAGATATTTAAAAATATGTTTTACATATAAAATACTCTGTGCAGGCCAAATGTAAGTGATTACCATTTGAATGAACTCATTTAAATATTACCTTGTTTATGTAAAGCCTAAAAAAGATAAAGAAGAGCTTCATCACAAGGCGTCCAGGAAGACTGATTTTGTCCTTTTGTACAGCAATCATTTAGCCTGACAATATTTGATTTACTCCTGGAACAGAGAGCCAATTTATCTCGCAGCTATTTCAAAATAAAATTCCTCCAGAGTCCATGTTAAGTGTTAACCTAATATTTTTGTATGACATTATGCCCCAGCTGGGAAATCATTTCTGGGGGCAACATGATGAGAATGGAGTCAAATCAATTTTAGGAGGAGGAAATGGAGGTGCATAAATAATGATGGAGCTCTAGGTAGGAACGGCCAGTCTGGGCGGCGAACTGATTTCCATAATGATAAAGAATAAATAAATAACCAGTGTAACCTTTTGAATAACTTCTTACTATTAGAGGCCATCGACTGCGCTGACTGTCCACTTGAGATTGAAATCTATAACAAAACAAAAATTTTTCTGCAAGTTCTCGAGTGGCTTTTAGCTTATTCATGAGGGCCAATCACTCCCGGGGTACCTGACCCGGCCCTCCATGAACATTAATGAGCACAGAATGATAGGGCTGCAATTCACTTCCTTGGCAACCGGGCTGTGCAGAGCAGATATGAAAATAAGGCGACTGGCGAGTCAACAGAATGGCCTGACACCTCTCTGTGGTGTCAGATGACAGCGCCTTCCCCAGGGGTGTAGGGGAAAACCAAACAGCTCTTATTTACCTGGGAAACGCTGAGGTGCAGATAAGTGCAAAATGGAGGAGGGTCGCGGAGTTAGAGACAGCGCGAGATAATGACAAAAGGGCTTTTTTAGCCCCAAGAAGGTAATGAGTCACCCAATTGTGTGTACTGACTCACTGCGGCCTGGATACATCCTCAGCCGTGGGGTGTCTTTGGTCACTGTGGTTACCAGGAAACACAGGTTATGACATGTTGGCGAAGGAAGCGAGATGGAAACTCATATGTTTATTTTCACATGCGTGTTACACCACAGACTTCCACGTGCGTAAGACGCTGAGGCTCTCCGAGGAATATGTAGGTTGCTTAAAAGCAGTAGGCAGCGTTTCTAATTGCTCTGCGGTTGGCTGTTATTTCAGTCTCCAGCCGGCGGGGAGATGCGTCGTCACTATTGACAGACAGACCCTGAATGACAGCCCTGCCTTCCTCTCTCCCTGTCTTTCTCCTCTCTCTCCTTCTATCTCTCCCTCGCCATCGGCCAGCAACTCCATCTCTCTGTGTGTGTTCCAGGGCCTTATAATGAAATTCATTACTGTTACAGATAGGAGAGTAACACCCGTTTAGAGATCTGTGTAGAAAATCAATCACAGGCTGGTTCAGTGTGGGGAAAGTTCACTGAGGTTTCTCTGGCTCTGTAGTCGTGGTTGGTGTCTGCGGCCTGTCCAGCTGTGGTACTTGCCGGTATCAGAAGGGTGATTTCTTGCATTAGAAAAATGATACTTTCTTTGACCTTGAGTGCCTCTTATATTCGTTTGCACAAATAAATATAGAGAGTGTTATTTGATTGAAGAGAATCAGGCAAGATATTCAGGTTGAGTGCCGCCACCTACATTGATTTCTAATGTAAAAAAGAAGGAAAAGCAGCGGCGGTAAGGTCACGGTCTGGTTCCTTGAAAGAAAACTGCAGGTTTACTCACTGAATCATTCTTTCGAATAAGCCGACGGGAGATGAAGACGAGAGAGGCACTGCTCTATGCGATGAGTAATTTAGTCCTTCTTAAAGATTGTTATGTAAACCGTAATATACCTTTGTGTTTTTCAACTGTATATTCTTTCTTGAATCTCATAAGCTCATGATTCATTTTGTTGCTGGTTGGGTCAATTCAAGGCAGGAATGGAGAAAATGAATATGTACTTTCTGGGCCTCTGAGAAAGAGGAGCAGCCACATTCCAGCTCTGTGCAGGAGGCTGCTCACCTTAAGCTTTATATTGGACTCCACATTATGACTACAGGGATTTTATTTTTTTTTTTTAATAATTTCTTGCTCTGACAGTATACAGCACTCTACATGAATGGTGCCTCAAGCAACAGTGAAGAAAATCAAAGTGAAGTTAATGATTGAATGGAAATGTGAGCGTTGCTCATACAAAACATAATCAGTTGGCATAATGTTGCAACAAGTTGTCAATGAGAAACATTGTCATCATTTATGAGGGATAAAAAAAAAAGTCAAATCCACTGTGTTTGTTTCAACCCTGAAGGTTGAATATCTGCAATATAGTATGAAATGAATTAGAATTCAGTTTTGAGAGCTTGGTGGTTCAGACGAATTACACTCACAATGCATCTTTGTCTGTTTCTCATAGCAAGCTTTTGTCTATAACATCAGGATGTAGTGAGTCCAGTAAGCTGGACCAGTTTAATACTTTGATATTTGCAGCAGGCAAATATGTCAAGCTATTTTTGCCATTCAATAATCTGAGTATATTATGAAAGGGCTGAGAAGTCTGCAGTCTGTGTCCGTGTCTTTTTTTTTTTGCAGTATATGCTGTAAAAAAATGCACTCCTCGTCTAAAATCCACTACAAACATCAAATCAGTGTAAATTCTGAAAGACTGTTGAACCCTCTTGATTTGACAAACAGGCTGGAATTGAACCACACATGGAATAAGTTGTCACAGAGCAAAAAGAAGATAGAGCTTGAGCCAAGCGCGTAAGCTCCGAGCAATCCTGCGTGGTCTTTGTTCCATTTTCTGAGGAAAAATAAAGCTACAGAATGTCTTATCAAAAATGACATGCTGACTTAAATAATGACTTTTCCATCCCGCAGCTCATTAAAGAATCACTGTTGTATTAAAAATAAGCCTGCAAAGCTATAGAAAAGACTTACAAACAGGCCTGATTTTCTGCATGTGAATAATTGAGGCTGCAGAGATTTGAAGTGCTCTTTTTGGAGAACGCGCATTAATCAGTGTGACTAATTTTTACATATTTCTTACTAAAACAGGCACAATCGTTATGCGCGATGTCAGGAGTTACAGTAAACAGAAATAAATACACATGTGGGTTGTGGGATCAGAATATGTAATTCCTCCAAATGATTGTGAGAACAGAAAAGGACAACACACAAGCAGTTCCTTTTCACTGTTTCTTTGGCTTATTTTGATTGATTCCTGCAGTTCTGTACCAGTACAAGCTTCCTCTCCTTTGGGATATTGCATTGAAAACCCATTCCTTTATAGTAATCATATTTTGCAGAGCAGAAAAAGGGGAGGCAATAGTAAGCAATAATAAAAGAATGTAATTGCCACAGTAACTCAGGACTTTCTGCTTCTTTAGAATGTTAAACACTTAAGACACAAGTGTGTAAGTTCATAAAAAAATCATCTTCTTATAATGGCACGCCGGTGTGACAGATTTTATTAAGAGTCCATTTCTTGTACAGGATCGGCGGAAAAAGTCCTTGAAATTCTTGTCGGGTAGAGACAAAGACAGGCCATTCTTAATTCATTTCTTTTCTTCAAGCTCCCCATCTCCATCTGAAGAGCTCGCCTGAGTGAAGTGACCCTGCTTTTCAATAACCGCGACTGTAAATGTGTGATTCAGAATCCCAGCCTTATCAGCTCCCTGAGACTAAAATAGGGTCCATCACTCTGCCTGCTTAACGCTCACCCCGGCACCTTCAGGGACAGTCCTGGAAGTTTGTCATCGCTTGTCAGGTCTTCCATCAAATCCCCAGAGGCCTCAGCAGTCACAAGCTAAAACTATTTCTTTTCCTTCTTAAACCCTATTGTACGTCTGTGATGATAAGAGAGCATGACAGGTCAAGACGCTTTTTTATTAGCCGTGCTTTGTTGTAGAAGGGGAAGGAATAAAGACTTATTTTATGAGTGACACTTCACTGACCCTGTGTATGTGATCAATTGAATTACTGCAAGCAGCCTGTCAGAATGGTGCCAAAAAAGAAATCAATAGTTTTGGAACAGGTGGATGATGAAAGTAAAGATGAGTCATTATTTTGACTCTTCAGTGTGACCTTTTATCATATTTTTCTCCCTGCCATTCCTTTTTGCTAGTTTGTAATGAGGCCAGATGATGGGTAAGGACAGGGAAACAGAAAGCACACGCACACAAATCACAGTGGCCCTATCATCCGCTCTGCATTTTATCCATGATTGAGAACGAAATGTAGCAGGCGGAGGGAAAAAATCTTGGCCTTCAGTTGAGTGGCTTGTTTATGTGCTGCTGCAGAAAGCTGCTTGATTTACTAATCTCACTGATGTTGCCATCTCTTCACTATTCCTCCTGTATTTTTCTGACTCGGCCTCCGCAGGTGGTAGTTAGCTGGCGTAAATAAATGACACCAAATATTTCTCTGGCAAACGTGCGCAGATGAACTGTAAAATGGCAAAACGTAACTGAGAAGCAGCATGCTTGCAAATTTGCTGTGCAGAAAATATATTCCAATAATGCAAGCTGTAAAAAAAACATCCTTCTCCAAGCACAATTGCAGTTCATCTCCGTATTGAGTGTTAAAGAAAAGAAAAAATCAGAGCAGCAGGAAGGTTATTTGAACATATCAGAGCAGTACACCTAATTACCAAAGTTATCTCTTCATGATTTCCTGTGCTCATCACATTTTTCATGACTCTGAAATTAATCTCTTTTGAGTGCTTCAAACTGAATGCAACCCTCAAACTCACAAAATCTTGTGAGGTGAGTATGAACTCTGAAATGCAGGTAGCAAAATACAAATATTAGAAATTTTATTTTCTGGTTCTGTGAAAAAAGCCAAGCAGCCACTTTAGCAAGTAACTCTTCGGCCAGAATGAATTCATCAAAGCAGGTTTACTTTATGTATTATTAAGAAACAGGTACAGAGCGCATCACCAACTGGTCTGGGAACTGCTTTGCTCAGGACCAAAGAGCCCTATAGAGGACTTATACAGCAGAAGGTGCAGAACCAGAACTAACAGGATTATGAGGGATCCTCACCACCCCAGCAGCAGACTGTTCCAGCTTGTACACTCTTGCAAACGCCTCTGCAGCCAAGTCTGACACAGAAAAAGCTTCATTCCTCAGGCCGTCAGAATGGTTCAACTCTGACCTCTGTAGACCTTTGACTAGCATTTTTTTTTTACATTCTACATATACATTTTATGCATTTCAATATTTGCGTTTTTTTTCAGTATTATTTTGTAGTTCGACTGTACATATGTCACAGAGAGCCTCTGTGTGTACATTTTCCTTTTTTATATAGTAAAAAAGCCCACTACAGCAGCCAACATACACTTGGATTACATATAATCACAACTATTGTCATTTTTATTGCACACTAGCAATTTTACACAGCTTCACAACTGTGCCACCCTGGATTTCACCACACATTTTGTATGAACATGTGACAAACTACTGAGTCTTTGAATCTTGAATATGCAAGCACAAATGAGGACAAAGTACTGCTGGCATGCGTCAACTCCAGCTCTCATTTCTGTCATTTGTGCACCAAAATATCAGCAATTATGAAAACAGAAATGCATTTGAATTGACAGCATGATTGATCTACCTCCAAGTGTCCATTTGTGGGCGGTATCCGCACCGCCTGTCAACCACATCATGTCTGACGTGGTTGCACACTTAGAGATAGATTTAGACAATTACAATATAACATGCATGATAGCCTCTGCCACCAGTGTGTGAGTGAATGGGCGAATTGGACGGGAAAAGCACTATATAAATACACTTAATTTGCTATATGCCATAAATGAAATGTATTTGGGAAGTAATGCAAAACATCACTTAGTGAATTTTTCATGCAGGAGACTCATTCACTTTGCAAGATATGTTTTTTTTTTTTTTCCACACAGTTCCGGAGAACAGCCACCTGAAACATGTACCAGAGCATGTATCGGTGAAATCCTGCAAGCTAAGACACTCTAAATCTGTGGTGACAACCGCCCTTTGAAACTGTATCAGTCATTGCTCACATTTGCAATCACACACTAAAGCCATCTCGGCTTTGTTCGGAAAGGCCATCTGCTTTTTGTCGTCATCTTCTTGAGACTGACATCTTCTTGCATAATCACACGTGGAACAAACCGAGGCGTTGGCGCTGAATATGCATGAACATCGCACATTGTGTTCCGGATGCATAGGTGTCAATGACTTCCTCCTGAATCATTATCATAAACTGTGATTTATTGGAATAGTGGCACGGCTGCAGCGCGACATGATTACCCAAAGCAGTGGCACATAATATTCTAACCTGCATAATCAGAATCTCCCTCAAGAAGCAATATTACTTGAGATGTTCTGGCGCTTGCTGTTGTTTCAATTCCACACTCTACCTGAAGTCTGGAGGGGAAGAAATGCCTGTCAATTTTCATATCGCCTCTTGATTTATTTTGAGCAGTTATTAAAGTTCACCTCCCTCTGAGAATTTCCATAATGATCTCTCTTTCACTGGTATATATGAGGCACATAGACTGCGTGGGCTTACCAGCATGTCTCTTATTAAATCTCCAGAGCTGTGAATTTACTCAAAGGCATGTACTGTATGATTAATGAAGGTAAGGATCCAATACAATATCACCGCCTGTTTCACAACTTCAAAACCCATAGTTTTGCTCTGATGGGAAGGAATGGACAGCTGAGGGTGAGCTGACACCTCTCTCATGTTATCAAGAGCATCTCAAGATACATTCTCTGCTTTTGTTCATCATGCACGGGTGTCACTGGATCATTCAATATCAGAGCATCTTATCTGTATTAATGATTATGTTTCTTGTTCAAGGTGGCGACCCCTAACACCTCACCATCTGGCTGCCGTCGAGGAAGAATTGCTGCTCTTTTGGCAACGCCAATAATAGTTCAGTCTTTTTCAAGTGTGCATTCAATGCTGACACACTTGAGAAACAACGATAAACAACCTCAGCATCCAGACAACATACAGAGGGCCAAACACTGTGAATAATTTCCCTGTGTGTTTCCAGAGCAGAGTTGTGTCTGTGGTGGCAGGGGAATTGCTACTGCACGACACGCAACTATAAAGTGCTGAAAACTGACTATTTCCTGCTCCTTCTTGTCTGCCAGTCATCTCTCAGCAAGAGTTCAATCCCATGCGGAGGAGAGAAACAAATTAAGCAATACATAAACGCTCAGAAATACATATCTGCCAGGGTGGGCTCTTGCCTCAAATCCGTCAGTGCACCCCAGGAGGCCTGCAGAGCTCTTGCTGGGATGTAAACGGATGAAAACATCTCAACATCCAGACACACTTGCCTCAAGATCCCCAAGCTTCCCCCAGCTCGTTGCAAGCAGCAAGTCGTAGCGACTGCTACTTTGTCACTCCTCGGTCAATAAAGCCAGAGCCCCCCGTGGCGTCCCACTCTGTCACCTTTTAATTACAACCCTTTAATATTTAAACAGAATTGAGGGAAAAAGTTCAAGTCCAGGCAAGAAGAAACACCAACTTTATAATGTACTCTCTTTATTTTTCGGAGTTTCTGAGTGCAATTGTTGCCCTCCTCCCTTTCATCACTTTCGTCTTCTGCTCGCACTCGCTGCTCCTTTATTCCTCACTGCGCTCTCACCTTTATTCTTATCTTTGTCACCCTCATCTGTCCTGCTGGCCCAATTTCTCATCTTTCGCTGTCCCAAACCTTCAGCTATGGGTTCATAAAGGAACGACAACAGACAGATCTTCACAGATGAGTATTTGGGGAGAAAGTCAGGGCACTCACCTGAATCCATCAATGTCACTGTGCACAGTTGGTGAGCCCCCGCCAGCATCCTGACTTCACAGCAGGAGTTACAAATGGATGTGACACTCTTGTTCCTTTTCTCACAGCCCTCTCTCTTGGCTTGCGTGCCTCCCTAGCTGCAGCATTCCCCAAAATACAGTGGGTATCTCTCACAGCCACTGTTGAGGAGATGTATTTTCAATCTTTAACCTAGAGCCTTTTAGAGATGTGAGCTTTTACCTCTGTCTTAGATATCTGCCTGCTTCCTGGCGTATGGCTTTTATCAGTGGCAAAGATGGTAATGCCACATATCTCTGTCTTGCTTCCACAGTCTGAAGAAGTTACAGTATATTAATATTTGGATTCTGTCTATGGGGTATAATGGTGTGACCTTCAGGTGTAATAAGGTTTGATTCTCATAAGAGCAAATAAATGTGCAGACAAGAGGCTGGAGAGGACTGCGTGGGAGGAGGTAGAGGTGTAGGAGCCACAAAAGGTCATGATTACAGTCATTAAGGAAACATAGCAGACAGAGGAAATAGATTAAAGCACTGGCTTTCTGTTGTGAAACATCTCTGCGAGGAAATGAACAGGTCACTGCTGTTGTCGGTGCTGTGGGTAAATTCTATTATCTATGTATTTTTATGTAAAATGTTTTATTGGGATGGCAACAATGATTACGGTGTCACAAAAATGGTAAGGTGGTGGAGTTTTCTTTCCCTTTATAGCCATGCCAAAAGGAGGCTGTGATTTTGATAGCTCTTGGATTAAAAAAGGTGGCGCTTATCAGCGCAGCGTCAACTCTTGGAGGTTTCTATGGCTCATGAATGCACCACAGGAGAACAATAAGCATCAGCTACGCATGCAGAGCAGCCTGATAGAGATTTCTTTTCTTTGTGTCCCGTTTCTTCCCTTCACCTTTACCCCTGTGCTGAGTGTGCATTCACCTGAAACTTCCCAATTAATAATGTCACTCTGCCAAGTGATTGTTAATCTGGCCACTCTCTGTCCAAATGGAGATTTTCCCCACTGCACTTGGCAGAGCGCTACCAATGACACCCTGAAAATAGCTTTTAAAACAAATTAGCAGTAGAGGGCAGTAAACCAAGATTAAACATGATGTCTGCCGTATAAAAAAACAAAAAAAGAATACAAAAAGAGGAAGAAGTTCATCTTTAAGTCTAACTTGTTGTGTTATTGCAACCATAAGCTTTTAGACCCGTGGCACTCATTTGTTAAAAACACCTTCCATATGTTGGGTGAAAGGCAGCCATTACTGGTGCAGAGTCCATAACACTTTTGTGTCTATGGCAGTGACTAATTTAGTATTTGTCACTTTTGATGTTAATGTCTTGTCAGACATTCTGCCCCAAATCTGCAACAAACGTGGTTCTTTGTCATCAACAAATGCCAGAGCAGCCACTTTACTCTTAATTAAGTCTTCAATCAATCAAAATGAGATATGACAGTGAGCTTTCAGCCACCCAGAGTAAGCATCATTCTCACGCCATTACTGACTGGTAGGCAAAAAAATTCAATTTTCTCATTGTCAGACTGCAGTGACAGTGCACTGACCTTGCATTACCTTTACAAGTTTACCACAACCTGATACGACTCCAGGCTCCTTAACGTTTCTTATCACACTTCAGCCTCTTTCTTCTCTGTAGGGGGGGGAACCATGCTGGGGAAACCAAATCAAAAAACATTAAGACCTACACTCAGGGCTTCACTAGTGCCAAGTAGGCACAACAGCAAACACCAATAATATTAGAAAAAAGTGCCCAAAAGTGAACATGGGTAATTTCAAAAGGCACTGCAGCACTCATAAAGTCAAGATCTTGAGTGCTGCTATAAGAAGCCAGATGTTTACTCTGGTTTGCCACTCACAATATGAAGTTAAAAAGCTTTTCATGACTGCTTGTTAAATGTCTTGCTAGCTGATATACCAACTGTCTATAACCACAGATGTTTGATGTAGATTACCAACTCCCAGCAGAATTCAAAGTAATTCTGAAACAGAGCAAGAATTATTAGGATTATGTGCTACATCCTAATTTCTGCTTCTTCTTTCCCCTGGAGTTTTGCCATTCATAATGAATACCAACGGTGGGAACCCGGATCCCCAGTAGTTCCAGATGGTTGCCAGTCCCCTGGTTGCTGTCTAGTCAGCCGTTCAGAGAGCAGCCGTATGAGGGGAGAACTAGGTAACTCCTGAGGGCTTTTGAGATACTGACAAACGCAGTGAGGCGTCATCCACACACTTTGCATCCATATACATGTCCAGCTGTACTTGATCTTAACTGTCTTACATTCATCCCCTAAACTTGCTGCTCTACATGCTGAACCCTAATCCCAAATTCTTGTACTAAATGCAACCAAACCTAGCTGCAGGTGTGTATCTTGGAAGTAGTCCTCTAAATCCCTCTTCAAATGTTGGGTCCCTAGAATCAGTATCACAACAATAGCGCTCCCAAAATGTCCTCGTTATTTTTTGGCTCCTTGCTAATAAAACGTGAGATGAAAAGGTTTTTCTTCAGTCTTGATGGTTGATAGTTGTACATTCTTGGTCTCTCCAAGTATCCATCCATCCATTTTCTATGCCGCTTATCCCTTTCGGGGTCGCGGTGGGGCCTATCTCGGCTGTCAGCGGGCGGGAGGGGGGGTTCACCCTGGACCGGTCGCAGGGCACAAGCACACAACCATTCACACTCACACTCACACCTACAGACAATTTAGAGTCACCAATAAACCTAATGAGCATGTTTTTGGTCTGTGGGAGGAAGCCGGAGTGCCCGAAGAGAACCCACGCATGCACGGGAAGAACGTGCAAACTTCACACAGAAAGGCCCGACCCGGGAATCTAACCGGCGACCTTCTTGTTGTGAGGCACGCGCACTATCTGCTGCGCCACCGTGCAGCCCCTCTCCAAGTATCCTTTAATGCTAATGTTTATGCAGTAGAAAGGTGCATATATTTGTAGAAATTGATGCTACATGACCAGAGAAAACAGAGAAAAAGGGCTGTGGTGTTCCCCTTGGCACAAAAGGTATCAACAATCAGAATGCACTGCACTCTTTGCCTTCCAAGGCCACTCCCAGGCCGCTCCTATTGGTTAGGCTTGACTCCAGCTTCCAGACTGGACCACACCAGCATCGTCACTTGTCCTGCCTCAGCCTGCACTGCCAGCCAACCTTGCCCAACCCTTCAAAGGGAGCTGCAGTTACCCAAAGCTGCTTCTGGATGTGAGGGTGGACTGTGCAATAATGTGCAATAAGGGCTCATCCCCGAAGGAGCAGAACCCTATTGTGTATGTGTCAGTTTATCATTATTATTACCTATTTATTTATGTTTATTATTATGCTGCAGTGGCTCAAATTGCCAGAGCTGGAATTAGGTAGAAACGTGACACCTCGCCCCATTACAGGAAATGATGTGCAAGTGCTTATCAGGACATATGAGCCTTAATCGTCCAGATGGTGGCGCTGTAATTAAGGCCCAAAAATTACATTTTGGAGAGGCCATGCCCCTCACATCGTAAATCTGATTAACTTGAAATTGGACGCACAAGTCTAGCTCAATGTCGTCTACAAAAAAGCCTCTTGATGGATTTTCACTGTATAACCAAAATAGTTACATGGCATTGTTTATTATAAATGAGCAAGGTCAGTCGAAAAAACATTGGCCGCCATCAACCAATAAACTTTGCAAGGGGCAGGGCTTAGCAGGGAAATGGCCATAACTCATTAACGATTTTTCCAAATATCATAAATCTGGGTGCATCTGATCAGGGAATCAGTGATTGGGAATATGTCTACTGAAGCATTTTGAGACCGACTATAGGGAGTACCACAAAGAGCAAGATTTAAGGGGGTACTTCAAAGACCAGTGAAATGAATTTCACCAATTTAGATAGATAGATAGATAGATAGATAGATAGATAGATAGATAGATAGATAGATAGATAGATAGATAGATAGATAGATAGATAGATAGATACTTTATTCATCCCCAAGGGAAATTCACAGGTGTGCATAATATGGGGCAAGTATTAACCAAAATCATATTTGCTCATAACTCAAGATGCCCTTGAACAATCCTGATTAAACTCAGTAGAGACATGTGGCGTCATCTTCTGAACATGCACACTGCACCTGAAGTTTCTGATGAAGGGAGGACAAACAGCGGAACTTTAAATGTACAATTATTTAAATGTCCGCAGCTTTAATTGTGGCTGATTGAGCTGTTTGAATGCTCTGTTGAACGATAAAGGGCTTGAGCCCAGACTCGTTACTTGCGGCTGTATTTGTTTCGCTGATTCAGATCAAAATATCCTCATTGGCACACTTCCAGGGTGCTTTTTAAACTGTCACTTTCCTTCAGTCTTATTACAGTAGATGAATGGATCCATCAAAGCTTTGTTTTGCAAACACAAGTAACAAGGATATTTTACAAAATTAAGTACTTTTGGGATAATTATTAATTCTGTTCAATTTTTAGATTACTGATTTTTTTTTTTTTTAATTAATGCAATAATAATACTGGCATAAAACAAACATTTGATGTCTTAATTGGTGTGAAAATCAGCAGCTCAGCATCTCTAGAGTTTGTTATCATACTTTTCCTACAGTAAAAAAAAAAGAAGTTAATTAGTTTAATAGAGTACTCTAGTGCAATAGCACTCTGGCTATTAAAACAAATTATGTTCAAATAATGATGCTGGTGCAGAATGAATCTATGCCAGTCGTAGCTGTGAGGATCTATAGCAAGAAGCACAAACTTAGTATTTGCTGCTGCTTTGACAACTAAATGGCATGCCCTCACGAATGACTGTGACATACAGTACAAGCTATAATCAACAGATGTTTAAAGTTTCAGTCACAAATGTTTTGAAAATATGGACGAGCAGCCTTCTGTTACATGCTGCTATGAGCAGTTATGTTATGATCTCGCTCCTGGAAAGAAATGAAAAAACAAATGTGTAAAATCAGTTCAAAGTCACAGTTCATCTTGTGCATCGGTTGTTTCTTTGAATCCGTGGTACTGTCAGGTGTCATGGGATGGAAACTTTGCTCTAATGGCCTGCACAGGCTGGCAAAACTACATGATTGTCTCTTCCAAGTTTCTCGCTCTGTAGAAGACATAGTGATAGGCTGTCAGGCAATATTGTCTGCTGCTGACAAATGATGAATACAGGTTATCTAGCAGATAAAATATCACAGCACATCTACATTGAAGCGGCACGGTGGAGCAGCAGGTAGTGCCCGTGCCTCACAGCAAAAAGGTCGCCAGTTCGATCCCCGGATCGGGCGGGGCCATTCTGCGTGAAGTTTGCATGTTCTTCCCGTGCATGCGTGCGTTCTCTCCGGGCTGGAGATCCCTGAGGAATTAGGAAAAAATAAAATAATTGGGAATACCATTCCGCTTTACCCAGGGTACATTATCACTTTTCATCAATCAAACTTGCATTTTTCCTCTAATTTTTTCTGACAAAGACTTAACAATGTGTTTTGCATGCATACTGTTTCAGCTATTTTGGAAAAAAAGTTAGGCTGGCGTTGCTGAAGTGTAAACTTCCCCAACCCCTACAAACAGTTGCTCGGAGCTGCTAACGCTAGGCTTACCTCTGATAACACCTCTGAGTAACAAACTGGGGTGCATGTGCTAAGCTAGTCCTGAATGAGCCTCATTAAAAAACATCAACAACAAAAAATACATGGATTGCATGATTTCACATTGTATCGTTGCAGTGTGAATGAAATACTGCAACGCTGCTATTGCACTTGCATTGCACCGTTCTTGGTCTATGGAGTCTTGGACTATGCATCGCTGTCCTCATTGGCTGGTGATGCTTGACTCTCAGCTGCGGTGGCCTCTTCCTCCTCCAAATACACTGAATTTGCTAAAAAGAGCGCGTTCATTGAACATGCTTATTTTTTGTGGACAGTGAACTGAATGTATCCATTTGCATCTAATAAACGGAACTCTCATGAGAGTTAACAATGCTAATGCCCTGTGTTTTATGGCACCTGGCATGCTGGCATGGCTGGCGCAAATGGCAATTCAGACACAGCCATGAATATTTGAAGGAGCTTTATGAACAAGTCAGTACAGATTCCAACAGGAAAACACATTTTTATGCAAATAATGAAAAAACGTCAAATCTGCCAAGCATAAGTGCACCCAAGGGGAGCAGGAACATGCTCCACCAGTGACTGCATTTATATTACCTACTGTTTGTATAAACATCCATTTTCATAAGCACCCTCTTTTACCAATTGTTTCACTTGCTAGTAGCCCTTCTCAAAAACACAACTGAATCATGATGGGTACATGTCCATAAAGCAATTCATGTTTAAACTAAGTGCTATATATGCCCTTTTCTGTTTTCATTTGTAATGCGTTGATCTTCACAGTATTTCATTTTCAACCAGATGTCTGATTCTGACCACCTAATTATAGTCACTTAATGTGGAACTAGTTAACCCAGTTCTTGTTGCAGTGATATTTGAAAGCAAGCGGTTGCCCAGTGGTGATTTTAGGACTCACTGTGTGCACCCTTGTCTTAATGTGCTATGTAGCCATATGTAGCAGGGTACTGGAAAATTTTCAAATCCCATTGTTGACAGGTAAATGTGAACTAGTTCATTTTATTCTCTGTGAGCTGAACTTTTAGCTATAGCTCTCATGAAGTGAGAACCTGCACAACACTGTATGGTGTAATTCCTCTGCACTGTATTCTGGCTCATGTAGCCCTGAATGTCCAATTGCAGCATTACATTATTGAAATAGTTTTCTTGCATATCTGCAGGGACATGGCCTTCTGCCATGGTCTTCCAGTAGCTATTTCAGTGTAAGCGAGTAGACTACCAGAAAGACAGGATGTTTTGATGTTGGACTGGTGAAGATCTACCACTCTCTGCGCTGAGAGACATACAAAAAATGCAATCTGCAGTTTGAGCAACAACCCTAGAGCTCAAGCTCAAGCTGGCAGAAGACAGTTTTGTGTCATCTGGTGGTCTGAGCTATGAACAGAGGGCTCTGGGTGCAGATTTTTACAGGTATTATTTGATATTTATTTGATAAAGCAGCTGAAGAGAGACAGTAAAGGGGGAGAGAGTGGGGGTGACATGCATGTACAGACCGCATTTAGAAGCGATACTCACAATTAGAAGCAACCTGCTCTCTGCAGCTGATGGACACGGTTACTGAAAGATAATAGTTACTTTGCAGTGAGTCAGTGTTGGTCTTCTGCTCTTGTATAAACTGCTTCTGACAGCACTAAGAGAACTGTTTGATCTTCATGCCGAGGAATCTTCAAAAGTGATGTCTGTAAACACCAGGAGAAAGATCTGAAATTGGGGAGTTCTTACAGTATTCCTCTAGAGTAGATCACTCACAGCCGTTTAAGTTCAGTGAGTTAGTTCATGTGGAGCAGTTTATTAATATTTATTAGTAAGTATGCAGACTTAAGTTTAACCTTATGTGACCATCTGGCTTCCTCAGTCCTCACACTATATAAGTTTAAGCTTGTACAGAAGGAGATCGGGGTGTCACTGTAGCAAATTTCCACCTCCCCCAGTGCAATTTGTGATTTAGAGTAATTTGACAGGTGTGTGCTGTCAAAAAAATTCTGCCTTAACCACAAATGCGACAAAGGGAACAGACAAGTTTAACACTTCCAAAAAGACCCTGTCCCCAGGTTCATCTTATCAGAACATAAAATGTCAGGAACATAGAGAGCCTGTGTAACTGAACCTTCTCAGACAGCAGCCAATTTAGGATTTTTTTAAAAAACGTCTTATCCAGTAGCCTTGCAACTACTTGCTGAGCTGAGTTCACTGTGAGGGTATCTGTCACTGCAGAAGACAACGGCCGCATCAGTCTTATGCTAATTTCAGGTGGTTACTCAATTGGTGTGGTGTTTTATATATGCAATATTGCGCTCATGCATTTACACATACACTTGCAAACTTACAGGCATATACAGGAGGAGACTTACAATCTAAAACCTTCCAGATTTGGGGCTCCTCTCAGGAGAGACAAACCAATTAAAAAACGACAGCAGAGCCTTATCCGAGTTCTGTCTTTGTGTTGCTCAAAAATCTCCCTTCCTCATTCCTTCTCCTCACCCCTCTCTCCTCTCCGTCATTTGTGGGAGCTGGTCTAGTTTTAAGGCCAGGGTAAGGCGGGGTAGGGGTAGGTAGGGGGCCATCTTTTGTGTCTTTGTTGCTCAGGATATTCCAGTGTAATTGCTGCACTTGGTGCTAATTAACGGTCTAACGGAGATAAGCTGGCAAGAGACTCAGAGCAGTATCTGTGCGGATTCACTGATAAAGGGACATTTTCAAGAGGAAGCAGAAACCCACATGACAACCTATCAGACGTGGACTAACTGAGAAGGAGCACTCCCTTCATTATAATTAGATGGGATACATATAAGAGAGCAACCGTAAGAAGTTTGTGTTGACACTCTGTTTTGTTTGGAAGTACTTTAAAAGAACATTCGCAGTTGGTGGAAACTTCTGCGTAGTTTTGATTGTCACAGCACTTGCAAGCAGATGAGCAAACATTAAACATTATAACAGTAAACACTGATGGATTTGGTCTTGCTGGAAAAAAAAAAAAAAGATGGAGGGAAAAAACAGGGATCGGAATAGGTGCTACAGCCGAAATTGGAGGGGATGTTGATGAAGTGGTTCCCCCTGCTGTTTGCAAATGTGAAAACGTTGTTTTTCACGAGCGCGATTTTTGATCACATAGCAATCTGGGAGGACTCATCCCTCGCTATTTTCAGTCATTACAAAGCAAATTATAGCCGAATGTCAAGGCAATTTCCAGATAATCGCTGGCTTTGCAGATAGACATTGGTCCCTACTCCTGTCCGTTTTTTTCTGCTGATGGCAGTACATTTCACTCTGCAGTTGAAACCTTAAGTATAGCTCCATTCTCTCAGCCGGGGCCAATTATTCCTTGCTTCGGTCCTGCAGAGATTCAATTCCACAATCAGTCTGTTGAACTTGGCATCAACAAGAGTGGCCCATTCCCAGTGGACTGCAGCTTTCTCTTCCCTAACTTCTGTTTTTCACTCTCATGTCCTCCTCTCAGTGTCTCTCTCCCTCTCTCCATGATGGGGTAATAGCAAGGTGCTGCAGCACACAGATAATTTTTTGTCACATTTTACCTCCATGGGGGTGCATTGTAGTGGCGGAATTATTATTTAGGAATGGAGGGTCGTATGTGTATGGCTGCGTAATTTGGTACCAGCTTGCCACATATCAGATACATCTCAGGGTTCCTGTGTTTGCACTGATGAGGGACACAGAAATTGAACATACACTACTCATGATGTACTTACTGGCAGATGGGAGCTTTATTGGGGCACAGGTGAGGCCATGGACGCTTGAAATGATTGAGTCCCAGACAGTGTAGGGAACCAATTATGAGGTAGCACAACAATGATGCCGTGACAGGACAGGGAGGCGGGGGAGCGCCAATGACACACAGGTGAATTGCCCCCGAGGCATGGGAGGTAATACTTGTCCCCATAGCGTGCTGACAGTTTTAGGAAACAAATGTCATCAACACAGCACAGAGGAGAGCGGCCGGGCAGCTGCAGGACTTTGGCAGACAGATGGAAAAAGAGGACAGTGTCTGTTGTGGTGAGGTTTCCTCAAAAAAGAAAAAAAAAAGTGTTTCCACACCTGTTAGCAGGCATGTTGCTTGTGTGAGATCACTGTTTTGGTACACAGTCGGTCGTATTGTATCACACTTACAATCCAAACGCTGAGAGAAAACTGCTCTCGCCATCTGTCTCTCCTTTACCTGCAACGCCCGCTCCTTCCCCTCCACCTCACCACTCGTTTCACGTCTGCTTTCCCTGCAGCGTTTGTGTTTACTCGTTCTGCGGCAACAGTTTCCCTTTCCTTCTTCTCTCCTCTTTCCACTTCCATTCTTTCCAAGCCACTGGCTGGGGCCTTTAATCGTCAGTGGCACCTGTCCCCAAGAGTCGTAATGTCCCCCATCCATCAGTGGGGGATGACGGGTTGTATGCACCTCCTCCCCCACAACCGCCACCCCGGGCTGAGACAGGTGGGGAGGGTTCACACTCCACCAGACCAGAGTGGTTGGAAGGTGTGTGTGTTGTGGAGGCTGACACTCATGGTCACTGGATCTGGACTCTTAATCATCCAGGCCTGCATGTGTGTGTCTCACCCCTCCCGCCTCCACCCCTACCCCTACAGCAGTTCCTACAGATCCCCAGGGGGTGAGGATGGGGACGGAGGAGAGGAGCGGGTAGAGGACACCCTAGAATGTCCCTCTGAAGGATGATTCATCTCCAAGCTCAGCAGCGTCCACTAATGCAGTGATTGATGCTGGTCGTCAAGAGGAAGTCATCCAGGGTTCTGTGTGAGAGTTTGTGAACATTGCGTGCCAGAGTTAAATCAATATTCTGGAATTAATCAAAAATCAGATATCAGACTGTCATCTCAAATACGAAAGTTAAACTAGTTTTCGCTGGAAAACTTCACACTGAACTGATTCCAAGCAGTTTCTGAGTCTAAGATCCTAATACTTTTTTAATTGGATTCAGCATGTGTTAATATGATTATCCTGGATTAAAATGTAGTTTTGAGACCTCTTTACCTTGACAATGAAGGACTTCTGATTCCAACATTTATGATGTGCAAATGGGGCCTAAATAATGCAAAATGTTATTCAAGCAAGTTTAAGCAGCATTGATGTGGCTTTTGCTGTCTGGCATCAGTTTCTTCATTCATTCTTGAGCATCGGAAAACTGTAAAATGAAGAAGTTGCTGTAAGCAGCAATGGTTGTTATGATCTAATCAATGTAATAGTTTTACTGTTCACTTTCTATTTCTCTTTAAAACAAGTTTGGGTTTGTTTGAAAGCTCATGCAGCTTACCCTGTCTGACATCATTGCCGCTATTTCAACCTATTCATAGAAATGAGCAAACTAAAATATTTTTTATGCCTCAATCGCATAAAACAAAATGATCCTTTCAATACTCGAAACACATCAGGTGTTGTTTTGTATGTCTGTGGTGGGTTTTTGTATTTGCAGCATGCAGTTTTCTAAATGTGGCAAATGTGTTGTCAAATGGATGCAGAGCTTTTCTTAATTTGCTCGTGTTTTGTCTATTTGCATGCGTTTTCTTAAGCTGCGGTGCGTTGCGCTCTCTGGGCTGCTGGAATTTCCCAGAAAAATCTTCACTTTCATCTGCTGTCTCACAGAAATCACATAAATAGATGATAAAAAGCTCATTAGTCGCTGTCTGCAGTGAAATGAGCTTCAACACCCGCGCCATTTGCTACACTACATGTCACTCAGTGGAAAAATCAGCACAAAAAAAGATGATATGACAACATGCCAACGTGAGATCTTCCTCTTTCTCGCTCTCACTCTTGCCTTCTTCTCTATCTCTATATTTAGACCCAGGAGATGAGCAGGAAAAGGTTTGCAGTCGGAAAAGCATTTGCTAGAAACACACTTGAAAAAACATGAAACTCTCAAGCTTGGCTGAATCTGCTCAACAAGAGAAGCATTTCATGCCCTTTTTTCCTGTTTTCCCTTCTTGTTACCATAGGGGCCCTTTATGATCAAAAGGGCTTTGTCGTCTTAGCATGTACTGCAGCTGGGGCGAAAATCCAACCACCTTGCTGATCTGACGGAGATCGTCTGAGGAAAAGAATACATAGCATGAATAGTACATGAGAGCTACAAACCTGTGGGGTTTTTCAGGGTCCTAACATACAGCAAAGTGAAATGCCATTGTCTTTCCACATCAAACAAAACCGCAACCCTCACCCAATCTTCCAGCACAGGAGATTTCTTATACTGTATCTCTCTATATATAGTTATACAACATATGGAACAACAAAAGCAGAATAGTGGTTGATTAGTGTAATATGTTTTGGCTCAAGATTCCAAAGGTGGCACACATGTCTGTGAAGTGATACTAAAGGCCCTACATACCTACACAGGTAGGTGAGGCAAGAGTGGGAGCTTGTCAGGATCACCACACTCCATACAGGTATGACTACAGAATCAAATGTGCCAATGTAACAGATGCAGGTGGGTGTCAATCATCCATGGTCTCTATATGTTTTATCAGCAATGTTTTATTGACTAACCCTTATATGACAAGCATTGGCATTAAGATTCAATAGCAGCAACTGTGGATCCTGAAAACATTTCATTTGAAGTGACCGTGCAGTTGAAGCTACGTTGCACTGTGCACAGTCCCTTGGCGTGCCTTCCTTCTCATAATTCATTGTTGCACACCTCACACTCCTTCCATGCTTATTGCTGCAACCAGTATTATTTTTTTATTCAGTGGTTTACTTAACATGTGTACTGCACCTTGATAAATATTTTTGGTAATACTATAGAGCAGGGGTTCTCAAACGTATTACTTAAAAGTGCATATCTCATTTTCAATCAAGGTCTGAGGTCTGGAATGATTAGAGATAACAAAATAATATATAATTAAGGAATTAAAGCCACATCTCTAGCGATTGGACAAGCACAAAATCGATGTAGACGAGGCTCAGTCAGTCCATGTTTATTTCTCACTCAGACATATTGTTACAACTACATTTATACTAGTTGCAGAAAATGTGTTCTTGAGAAGAGGAGACACATTCTGTTTCTGTGATTTAGGAGCCGACAGCAAATTCTCAGATATTCATTAAAAGCACATTCATCTGGGAACAGGACATCCTAACGTAACTAACAATTTATTGATCAATAGAAAAGTTATTTCAAATTAACGCATGACGTATGGCAGGGGTTGTCAACAGAGTGTATTATAATTTAATAATTTCACTTTCTTACAAAATTAATGTTATTTTCATGAGTCTTTATTAGTGTGAACAGACTCCTAAAAAAATGGAAAATTCCTAATGTAAACTAGATACTGGACTAGAAAAGACCTCAGTGCTCAGTACAAAACCCACAGTTCAACTACAATAAATGAGTCCTTATCTCAACAAAAAGTTTGTCTCTTTGTCAGGGGTTGGCAAGTTGATCGATCATCACTCTGGACTGGGCCACTGGTGAGTAACATTAGATTTTCTGAAGTCATTAATATTCTCCTGGCCAGATGGGAATGTGGCGGACTGGATGTGACCTGCGGGCAGCCAGTTGATGATTCAGGCTGGGTCTGCATTGACTTGCTGTTTGGTCTGCATCTGGTCTTTGCCTGTTATAGGCGAAATGCAAATTTTTGTCTCTGCTTCTACAAACAACATGATCTTCTACTGCTACCTTTGCTCGGCTCATGAATGGCTGCAGTCAGCTGAACACTGAAGGGAACCTGAAGTGCTACAAGTTTAAAATCTGGATGGTAATAGCAATGTTGGGTGAAATGTTTACTTGTGTACCTGTCCTAACAATATCACTATGTAAACATATTCTATTAAGTCATGCATTCAAAACCTAGTGAAAGCAGGCTATAGAAATAGAGATGAAGTTTCAAATGTGAAAGTGTTCACAACATTAACCTTTGGTGCTTATATCTCTTTCAGAAATGCTCTTCTTTTCCATAATTTGTCTTTTAAAAGACACAAATTAATTTTTAACAATGCGAAAAAGAAGAGCATGTGTCCTATTTTCCCACCGCATGCATATATCCTGACATGAACGCCCTTACACCACAACATGTTTTACTCTCCAAAGATATTCAGGTGACAATGGCTGCGATTTCTCCTCCAATTGATCAACCTGTCCAGTCAAATCAACCATCATTATTATTATTATTTCCCTCGTTGAAGCCAAAAATGGCTTTCGCAGTTGTCTGTCATCTCTGAAAAGCTGGTACCAACTCAGTCACAAAATTGCTCGGTACTTATCTTAAAGTGTAGGCTTAAAAACAAGCAGCGGTTTTTAACAACAAAAGCAGTCATCAAGCAGACCGGCTTTTATAAAGCTGAATAAGAAAATGCATCAGAAATGTTGTTTGTGCTACACAGCCACACGTATTTGAATAATGCACTTCTGCAATCAATCAAGGCAATGTTGCGCCATGTTTTTCAAGGAGACACACAAGGCCGGTTGAAGAAGATCAGGGAATGTGACTATTGATTGGCATGTGCACAGAAAACATCAGTCAACAAGTGGGGTGTCTAAGTATGAAAACAACTTCAAGAAACATATGTTAATACATGCTCTGCTAAGAGTGTCTTCAAAAAATCGGCTGTGGTCATTTTGTGGCTGCAGGCTAGTCTTCTCTTACCTGCTGCAAGTCCTGATTCTAATATATATTGCTCATATATATAGGGGGACATGGATCATGTGTGCAATTTGAGAGGATTTCCCACAAATCACATGTTTAAAGGTGAAACGGGATCCCCTGAGTGGCTAGAAGTGGTGGTAGTCGTGTCTGTGTGTGTGTGTGTGCATGTGTGTGTGTGTGCCATGAGTGCTGCTCCCTGGACACCGGCTAATGTGATGTCAGTGGGGTTTTTAAAGGCAGGATCACTTTCCCATGTCCTTGATGAACCACTCAGACGTGTGACCTTCACCACCGCAGGTGCCTCGGGTCCCGACTATCCTTTCAGATTTGTTCACAGCCGGATAGTATGACACATGTGTCTGTGCGCCCTTGCACTATTAGCACTACAATTTGTGGGAAAATCTGCAAGAATCAGACTTTTGATCCTCATAACATCTAAAAGGACGTAGGTAGCCTTTAAGCTTCAGATTAAAGCTCGTATAAGCGTAGGGTAATGCATGTGAATAATGGTCAAGACTAGAGTTTTTGATGCTTGTTCTGATGTTACGACAGCATAGGGAATAATAATTGAAAACAGGACAAATGCTTCGAACAATAAGAAGTATTTGAGAAGACAATCTCACCACAAGGTCCATTAAGTGGCTATTGAGTAGCTTTCAATCATATAGCCTGATCTTAATGAGCAGATGGAGTTTGTCGGCTATGAAAGTTCGGCCACAACCCTGAAACAAGGAGGTAAATGGACAATAAATGGTCTGCGGATTATCCAGAGTAGCTAGGACACTTGTACAATTGGACCCATCTTGAGTGGCATGTATGAGTCATTTCAGAGAAGAGAATCGTCTCTTAGGTACTAATGGAAGCGTAAATGGTCCAGGTCTGTTGTACAAGTCATATACGTATATGTTACTGTAACATCACCTACTGTGTAATATTCTCCTGTCCAACTCTGTGGCTGTTAATGTAAATTGAAACCACTTTGTTTAAGCAAGACGTCTTTTAGCGTTCAACTCAGTTAAACGATTTCTCCTTTATTTCTGTCTCAGTGCGGCTCTGGCAATGCCATTGGCAGTCATGTCAGTGTTTTTTAATTGTTTTGGGTCCCTGAATACAACAAGCAACACTGCTAAATGTATGTTTTTGTCTGCTGATTTCAGACAGCATGACTTGCGGCTCCAAAGTGTGTAACTCTGCTTTTTAACTCATGGGTAACCCTCTTTTGAATGGAACTTGCCCACAGATGGAGTGGAACACAGCGTCCTTCTGCAGCAATGCAGGATTGATGATTATGCTAATGGACAAATTAGGATTACAAAAGATTACAAAAATGTGCTTGACCTCACTGACACTGCTTTTCATTTTTTTCTTTTCAATGTTTTGGTGATACCAATGAAATTCCATTTACCTCCTTTTCATTTGTGTGGCAGCAAAAATGTCAGATACCTCAAACGCTCCAAAACAATCTACATGGTTGATAGAAGCAAGGGAAAATATATTCTTTTGTAGTGTGAGTGAACTGACACTTCACTTGACACTTGGTCAGCTGTGGTGACTTCAGTGCACACATGCGGTGAGTGTGTGTTTGTATGTGAAGCGCACATCTGTACCCTCTCATGCATGTGTGGCAGCCTCCTGCTGACTGTGGCCCCGGGGACAGAGCATGGGAATGTGCCCGGCTGGTGTTCACCGAGCAGTCAGAGTCAGTTAACGGCAGCAAGCTCTCAAGGTCAACCTCCATCAAAGACCGGAGCCAATCAGGCCTGACACGACCCCGCCATCGCCCCGTGGCCGGGCACCGGTACCATGGCCAAATCCTCTCTCTTGCTCCTTCTCCACCACTTCCTCCTCCTCCATCCCTCCGACTCTCTTGTCCTCCTCTCCTCCCCTCCGCCCACGAAATCGCTGCTTCTGCCAAAATCCTGCTGCCCTCAGCACCGGTAGAGGCATGTCTCTCAGTCTGTCTCTCACACTAACATACGCACTTGCTTACTCACTGGTTTGCTCTTGCGCATACACAACACACGCACACGCACACACACACACACACACACACACACACACACACACACACACACACACACACACACACACACACACACACACACACGCACACACACACACACACACACACACACACACACACTCAGGCAGCGCCCCATATTTCTCTACTCTTAGCTTATCCCCTGTGCAGTATCCTCCATCTCTTTCCCTTCCCTCTTGTGTCTCTCTCAGCCTCTCTCTGTAACCTCCCACACCCCCTCCACTGCCATCCTAAGCTGCCCACCATTTTGTCCATGAGCTTATTGTTTTTGACAGCTGAGTAGAAACACAGAGCCTTTCAGAGCCTTTACTTCAGTTAATCAGAGTGAATACTGTGCGAGCTCCAGACAGCAGTTAATAGTCTTTGTTCTTAGACTGAGTGCTCTGAATTCTAACTGCCTGCAGACCAATCAGGGGAAATTTCTCTCTTCATATGGTGTTTTTATTCTTTTTTTGGGCACATTTTGGAACTTGGCTTTCTGTGGAAACATAAAAAGAGTAATTGCTAAAAGTTACACTCTGTCAAACTCACACTAAAAGTTACAGCTACAGTTATAATACACCTGGCTTCTCTCAGGATGAGCTACAAGGGGAATCAAAGTGCTCTAAAGGGAGGTAGCTCATTTTGTCAGGCAAGAAAAATCAGTACTTCGGCGCTGTTACAGTTTTTTTTTACAGTTGAGATGAAACAAAACAGAAAAGTGGATCGCATATTTATTCCCTGAACCAAACAAGGTGGCTGAATGGAGGGATTTGTGTTTTCCAGCATTAGGATGGATGAGGAGGTGAACGTGTGCAGCTGATTCAATAGTCTCCCAAACGGAGTGACCCCTGTCATCACATTTTTCTCATCCATCCATCATGTTTTAAAGCAATCCATCACTTGGAAAAGAGCGAGAAACAGTCGGAAAATAATTAAGGTGCTGTAATTTATTTAAATGGCCAAGGAATGCATTTCAAATGCTTCATTTTGATGCATTGTGTATTTATTTTATGGGCCATGATTCAGGCCCAAGCACCTGATAATAGCAGGCTTCTGGACACAGTAAACTTAATTACTTCAATCTGAAAGGTGCTAAGTACAGCCATTCACTCAGTGCATGTACAGCCATGATAAATAGGACCAGCACATATGCTAATCTTTTGTGTGCACATATTAAGGAATTAATGGCGGATATAGAATGCATTATTATATTCTTGGACAATTATGTTAAGTGCTACCAAATGGACTGAAACAGTCTTGGTAGATTGTTGTACATAGAGGATTGATTTATTACCATGTTAGTTTATAATAATAATATTTTACAAGTTACATTTTCAAAACTCAAACAAGTCTGACAGAGAAATAAATATGAGCTGTCAGCAGTCAGAGCAGGTGTCCTAGAAATCACATTTATAGACTAAAAACATGTCATGCCTCCTCCTTCAAATCACTGATGGCTGTTTCAATATTGACCCCAGACCACAGTCTTTTCCTGACCTAAACCAAACGCTGTAAGTACCTAATTAAAATGTTTAATCACACTTGTGTGGAAGCTGAATTGTAAGAATGGATATTGAAAGAAAACAGATGAAATATGTCATCAGTGAACATTTTACCGATTTTGCAACTTGCCAGATTAGGTTAATTTACAAACTTGAGTAAATGATGGTGAACATCCATCCACCCATTTTCTATACCCGACTATCCCTTTTCAGGGTTGGGGGGTAGGGGGGCTGGAGCCTATCTCAGCTGTCAACGGGCGAGAGGCGGGGTACACCCTGGACCGGTCGCAGGGCACAAGCACACAACCATTCACACTCACACTCACACCTAAGGACAATTTTAGGGTCACCAATTAACCTAATGAGCATGTTTTTGGTCTGTGGGAGGAAGCCGGAGTACCCGGAGAGAACCCACGCATGCACGGGAAGAACATGCAAACTTCACAGAAAAAGGCCCCACACGACCTGGGGATCAAACCGGCGACCTTCTTGCTGTGAGGCACGCGCACTACCTGCTGCACCACCGTGCCGCCCTGACGGTGAACAGTTTACTGTAAACATCCATCAGTGCTTACAGACCCAACTCCTGCTTCAGCTTTGTCCCGTGCAGTGAACAGGGTTTGGTAATGTTTCTTTAACAAGTAATTTGATGTTTGTTCCATGTTCCTTGTTATGTTACAGCGTTAACTTGTGGAAAAAGTAACTCATGGCTAGTTTCATCAGATTATAATCATAAACTGACAAGAATTAGATTATAATATTAATCCAGTAGAGATATCGTTATGGCGAGAATATGCTTATCCTATCGATAGAAATGATGCTGCAGATCTCAGCAACTGGTGAATACACTGATGTTGTAGCAAAACTGATTGAAATGATGATTCAAAGTGAGGGAATTTATTACAATAAACCAGAATTATAATAGCATGAAATCATCCTGGCATCAAAACCAGCCCATCTAGTCAATGTGGAAACAAAATAAACAACAGATAAACTGGAAACATGCACCTGCAGCTCAGATGGAAAAAGTGCAACTAATCGCATCACATTACTGCAACCGATTGCAGGCAATGACACAATTAGGGGCGCTGAATTCGACTGTGCACGCTGCAGCAATCACAGACTAATGCAGGGCTATTTTTGGGTTGTACACCTCCCATATATCCTTTGACGGGGTGGGAACCCTTTTTCCTATCAAGGGCCATTTAAATTTTTATAGTATCCTTTGAGGGCCATACTAAATTATTAAACACATAAATCACACTAACCTCTGCAATGGCTGGAACTGCTTCTCTTTGGCGAGGCATCTGATGTCAGATAGTGATGATGATGATGCTACTTAACTTACTTACTACTTAAAGAGATTGTAGCAAATGTGTTCAGTCCCTTTGACCAAACACCTGAAGGAGCTTTCACTCTCAGCAGCATATTCAGATGTCACAGCAGGCCATCTTTTTCTTTTCAAAGTGTGACACTCCGCATCTACTTTTGTTTTCTCGACACTTGTTGTCATGTGTGTTGATGTGATATCAACCGCTATTATGTGTTGCGTTCAATGACCACTTGGAAGAACGCATCAGTCTACAGCTTTATTTTATTTAAAAAAAAACAAAAAAAACAATTGCTTTTCTGTATTTATGAACTGCTTCGCGGGCCTCCTCATATGGTCTTACGGGCAGTATAGGGCCCGGAGGCCGGGGGTTCCCCACCCCTATGAGAATACATTGTTTTTAATTTCATTTGCAGTGTACCGCCGGCTTAACGGTACTTATGACTTGGGGTTTAAAACCAATTTCTAGGCAGACTATTACTGAGAGAATTCCCCCATCTCTTAGAAAAGCAGACTTATCTAACTATTCGGTGTTAGATTCATGTGTTAAATCTTCACCTTGATGTAGTTAGACAAGAACAGCTGCTAAGAGCTCCCTAATGAATTGAATACTGGCTTGTGATTTAGAAGATTCACTTAACCATTCTGCCTGTGTAGATGTGGGTGTGCATGTGTGTCTCTCCTATATCCTTATTTTGGCGTGTGTCTTTGTCTGCCTGCATGCCACTGAGTGTGTGCCTGCATGCATGCACGTGCTGTGTGTGTTAGTCAGTGTGTGTGTGTGTGTGTGTGTGTGTGTGTGTGTGTGTGTGTGTGTGTGTGTGTGTGTGTGTGTGTGTGTGTGTGTGTGTGTGTGTGTGTGTGTGTGTGTGTGTGTGTTTAATGCTGTAGTCCACGCGTGTGTGTGCTCTACAGTGATAACCGATAAACAAAGTGGGAGAATAATAACCCTCCCTCCCACTCTTCCTCTCTCTCTCTCTCTCTCGCCCTCCCACTTTGTCTCTCCCTCTGTGATGACAGCACTGTCTGCTGGAGTGTGCTGCTTCTTGTCTCTCGGCACATTGTGCACCCATTAACAAGGCCCTGTGTGCCCCCCCACCACCTCTCCAACCCCCTCCTCCTCATCTTCCTCGCCTCTCAGTCGTCACATCCAGTGAGTGCTGACGCGTCCTGGGTGAAGCTAAGTGCTCCGCTGCTTGCATGAGGAAACAGCGGCCCGGCCCGATGAGAAGCAGGTAAGGGGGTGGGACGATGGCTCTCTCTTTAGTATTAAACCTTATTAAAAGATTAAATTTGACAGAGTTCGGGCTTCCTCCCTCCTAGGCCAGACAGCAAGACCATTAGCACAGGGAAACACTGCATGGTGTGCTACTTAGTCGTCATTAATAAGATGAGCTAGAACTGAGAAAAGGATAGTTTGACAGTGGGTGGTGTCCTGCTGCCTTTGGCTTTGTGATATGTAGCATCAAGGGATTTAATTCATTTGCTGATGTGGCATAGTGGGGAGTAATTTACTCCAGTGATAGTGTTTGAAATGGCTCCTCTATGCACACACCTAATGCACCCAAAGAGGTTTTTATTCTTGAACTGAGACACCTGTGGATTTCTAACATTCTGAATCCCAGTTTTAAAGCTGCAATAGTTCTGATTATTATGAAATGAGAGCAACAAGTCTTCCATTTAAAGTTGGATTCACCGATACTTGAACCTGCTGCACTATTGTTGAACTTATCACCATCTCTAAAGCCCATCATCCCAGTATGAAGACAACATTTAAGCTTAAGTATCACATTGCATAGTCACTGGCCAATGCATGCAGCACTTACTGAAATATTTAAATGGCTGTAATATCCTAGAAAGTGAGAGGAGCAAGATTTAGACACACACATAACAGATGCAGCTGAAAATGGATTAAACAGTCAACATCTGTGTCAACAGAAACGTGGGTAACGCAATGATAGTTTGAAACATTGCTGTGGAAAATGAAACATTTTCTTCTTGACAGGGATATTACAAGTAAATTAAAATAAATCCTAATTTCTCCCTTCGCCTGTTCCCTCACTTGGCATTTTCAGTTCTCATGCCACCTTCTTTGTGCTACTCTTTAGATTTAAAAATAAAAAAATCTGGCATTTTACATTGCTGTTCTGCAGGGAGTATGAAGCCTCTTCGGCTGCAGATCAGGGACTATGGAGCGGGTGGACTCTCGCTTTGTTGCACAAAGAGACTTTAACAGACTAGATGCTTGCTATTATGGTCTACTTGTCTCTTGAGCATACAGCTGAAGGACAGTATTTCAGCTCAGAATATCACCATCTGTCCCTTTTACATTATATTCACACATGTTCAGGGACTTAACACCAGCACACCATAGAAACCACATTTCTTGGCCGCAACCAGTGATTGTAAATAAAGATGGATGAGGCGTCTCCACTTTCTCCCACTGTACAAGAAATGTAGCCACAATATCCTAGATGAAGACACTGCCATCTCGCCTTGGTGACGTTGTTTGGCTGAGTCCACAGAGCAGTGATCAGGGGATGGACCCGCAGTGTTGAAGTCCGTCCATACACCAGCCCGACTCAATTGCAGATTAGGGATAGCTGTCCATCATCTGTTTTATAGAATCAGATAACTAATGTAAACCAAAATTATCAGAAAAATGAGCACTTGAGCACTACCTAAAATTACAGAAACCATACTTGGGAAAATGGATTTAACATGTGCTGTATTTTTTTTTCTCCCATGCACTAACATGGTGGGGGTGGAGTTCATGACCTGTACTGCGTCCAGCCAAAGGGGGTGATCAATATGTTTTGGCTTCACTTTTGAGGAGCATCGTTGTCCATCTTTATGTACAGTCAGTTGAAACCCTGACAGTGCTAGAAAGAACAATATCAGAATCAGAATGCCTTTATTAGTCCTCCGGAGGGGAAATTGCATTTCAGTTACATCCCGTCCAAGAAACATTAAAAAGACAGTGACACATAACATGGGGAGGACAGGAGTCGGAGAACTGTGGGTCGCACAAATCTCACACGAGGAAGAGGGAAAAAATAAAGACAGATCTATCCAGTCCTTGGGAAATAGTACACAAAGTCAAATGAATATGTTTCATATGGCAATCCTGAGAAAATTATATGGACAGCACACACGTATTTGATTTTGATTTTATGTTTTTCAGATTCTCATCAAGGGAAACTGGAATGAGTTATACGAGAGGTTCTTTAAGTGAGGCGCCACGGCCACAGTGATTGTTGCTGTGCAGAGTGTTTGCAGCTAAGGACCTCCCACATCTGTACAGTTTATGTACAGGTTTGGCCCAGCTCTAGTTGATTGTAATAAGAGGTTACAGAAGACCTTGGATACTTATTATTCACCATAGCCTGTCAATGACATTACTACCCTGCTGTTGCAGGCATGTTGTTTCTCCTGCTTGAGAACCTTGTGTACAAAACCTCCCGATAGAGAGCGGTTCACCGACAGAAACAACAAAGTCAGATGGAAGCCTGGATAGTGCCGCTCTCCACTGCAGATGTGTACACAGTCAGATTGAAAGATTTGCGATTTTGGAGTACAGTCAACTTGAAAGTGACTCAGGAGAGGCATATAATCTGCACTGTTATCTGTGACAGGATTCAAAGGCAGCGATGAGAGGGGACCCCAGGACATTATGGGGACTAAGTAGCTCTATCTGGCCTAGGCTGGATCAGCACATGGTGGGGTAAAGACGCTTTGATCATACACCCACCCACCCACACACACACGCATGCACACAAACACACATTGACTGAGGATGACTGCTGCCTCACGCCTCGTGTGCTTTTCACTCCAGGTCTTGTATAGAGAAACACATACAGAAACCTTGTCTCTTAGAAATCCCATTTATATAAAACTACTTCCATTTTCTATTAACAGAATAAAGAAACGTTGTTAACTGGGCGAATTGAAAATTGTTGATCCTCAACTCATCAGAAAAATGTTTCCTGACTGCAGCATTATTTAGCTTTTTTATGGTTCCGTTTAGGCTCTGGCATTAACATTTAACTACAGTACATGTATGGCTCAATCTCTGATATTTTTCCTCTGGCTCTGATGCTGGCCATCTTGATGAGCGGGGCTCTTCCTGGTGGCATGGTGGAAACACTGTCGCCTCCCGCTGTGGGCGCTGCCTTTGGTGCCTGCTGCTTGAGGAAAAAGGGCCTTTCTGTGTGGAGTTTGCATCCCATGCTCACCTGGGGTATTCTCCATAAATACCCCCACTAAAAACATGCAAGAAGATTGGTCATCCTGACCAATGGTGACTATAGGGGAACTGGTCCCTGGGCAGCGGTCGGCTGGCAGCCCACCACTCCTAGTCTGCTGCAGAGGAAGGACTTTCCAGGATGGATTAAAAGCGAAGAAATAATTTCACATATGCATGGCGTGTGCAGTTTCCCCCCTAACTCTGCATGTTGTGTAAAAAATTGTGACTAATAAAGGATTTCTCTCTCTCTCTTTAACCAGTCAGCTTGCCACTCATAGATCCGGAGTTTTTTTTTTTTCTTTTTTTTTTAAACTTTAACAGTATTAACGTGAGCACAATAGCAAATCATCTGTGTTCAAGTAAAAATGAAGGATAGCGCTACCAAAAAAAAAGCAAAAAATGTTTAAGCGATATCACTGCACCGCCTGTTGTTTTGATGCTTGCTTTCTATTCTCTGAACATTCTTGTCTTGCCAAAACAAAAAGACTTGTTTGTGTCTTTGATCCCCTGGTTTGTGTACACCAAGAGGCGCTTTGGTGCCAGCGTCCCTCTCAGCGGGAGAAACTCGATTCCCGTCACATGCAAAAAAAAAATCACAATGTTGTGTTCATTCAGCACACAACCAACCAGCAGAGCGCTCTTTTCTGACGAAGTTTTGTGCCATTTCTGCTGCTTTTCAAGTCGTGTTGTGTGCAGTAGAGGAGGTGAGAAAGAAATCAGGGACGGGCTAGACAGGGGAATGGTGCTGGACCGAAACTCATAATGACACGAGGACATGCTATGTGCCTTATAGCCTGAGGCGCCACAGAGGGACAGATGTGTTGGGTATTTTAAAATTGTATCATAAGATGACACAACTGGGGCCTCATTCATTCTGCATGAGTCACACTCAGAGAGAAATTTTATATATTTTTACATGAAAAATAGAGTGAAGGGAAAGGAAACCACCTCTGGAGGCATCTCAAGTGGAGTTTGATGTCCGAGCAGGACACTTTGCTATGGTCCCACGATACAGCACCATCACTGTATTACACACTCGGTTCTCAGGTTTCTGGATTTACTTTCTAGCCTGCACTCTATTAAACCCTACAAATTCCCAGCCCATGGGAATATGATGGTATTCCCTCAGTAATAAGAGAAAGCACAAAATCAAACATATCATGAACAAACCTCAAGACCTTCAGGCATCACGAAGAGTGAGACTTGTATCAGGAATACAGCTGATGCTGAGAAAGAACAAACAGTTCAAACAGATTCAATCCGATCGCTAAATGGAACATGAACAAAACACACAGAATAAGCTCAGTAGGAACAGCTGGGTGAACATTCAGATCTGGCTTATGGCAACAATAGCAATGTCTGTATTATCATTGTCAACACAAGAAAAGCCGTGAGGAGTTCAGTGGGACAGAGAGCTTGAGTGTATGTTGTGCACTGAGGATGGTTGACCAGAGGAGTTGAACCTACAGCAGGTTGCAGTGGACTTCAAAAGGCAAATGATGACATGCAGAATATACCACGCTGCAATGCAAAGGCATTATTTACACAACCAGTAATTTGCAACAAGTGTCACTGTCAAATCACCGTTTTTGTTTTTTTCTGAGATAACGAGGAAAGACACAAAAAAAGCTCTCGACTTCTCACGTGCTCGTCCTCAGACCCCCCAGGCAAAAGCCTGATATTACAAGACTCGAATGATTGAAACTCATCTGTTCCCATCTTCTGTTCTTTCACAAATACCAGCCAGCTTTGGTGTGCTATTTTGACAGCTATATGAAAGAAGAAAGGAGCGAATGTTTCAACACCTCCAACACAAACCAGTTCCTACAAAACACAAAGCATCATGGAGTGCCAATCATTGAAGCCAATCCAGTGCACCTCGAAAAGTCTCCAATGGAAGCTTATATGTTTGATTCTTGAAAACATATAAAAGAAAATCTGTGACATTTTGTCCAATGCCTTTTTGTTAGAGTACTTTTCTCCTATTTTGCCCCATTTTGGTTGTTTTTACAATACTGTGCAACACACACATCATCAAAAGAGGTCTTACTTCAGCGTATTACTCTGAAAAGGACTCAACATGATCTTGGCTGTGCCATGATGAGTGCTCCAGCTCTACTCCTCTCCAGGCCTCTTCGAGGTGAAAGATGGTGGGTGTCTCATAGAGAGTCATCTGTTATGATTATGGAGATCCTGAAGGGGGAAGTGGGCTTCTAATTGAATTGGGTGGAGAAGTAATCTTGTCAGTGTCGGGGTGGCTGGCACCACTGCCAACTACTCCTCCACAGGCTTCTCTTTACCTCCATGCGCAAATAATGTACGACAGTACAGTTATGGAGTATGTATGTAAGTGTGTGTGTGTGTGTGTGTGTGTGTGTGTGTGTGTGTGTGTGTGTGTGTGTGTGTGTGTGTGTGTGTATACTATCTCTCTGTCCAAAACAGTGATGTGTGTCTTTGTGTGTGAGAGAGTATAGTATAGTATATATACACACACTCATACATAAAGCCCAACATTTGGTAAGTTTACTGCTCCTGAAGCACTCTGTATTTGAAAGTTTTTTTTTCCGATTGCAAGGGACAAGTTTTCACACTCCAGAGCCAAGTTGTGTCGGTATAAGACATGGAGAAATCTTATTAGTGTGTTATATAATCTTTGCTGGCCACTCAGAGAACTTCCTTTTCATTAATGTGCACAGCTTTCCTGCACCAGTGTCCACGCTTGACCTTAATGTCAGCTCATTATCAGCTTAATTAAAAGACAGAGTTGAATCCCATGTCCATGCACAGCTTTTATGACATGTGAACAAGGTTCTCTTCCTTTTTCGAACACACACACGCACGCACACACATTCTCGTTCACACAATTATGCTCTTCATCCCTCATTTGGAGGTTTGAAGAATCTTCCTCATTAACGTCCCACAAGTGTGTGTGGGACTGGAGCTGCAAATCGCTGACAATGGCCATTAGTCAAAAGCTACAGCCACGATACATTGCACATTATTTTAAAAAATATCTTGGATGTTGTAAAATATTTATCTAAGGTACCTTAAAACTGTAAACACAGGATCCTATTTTTGCTTTTTAAAGATCACGTCTTCTCTCCTCTGCATCCATAAAGACCAGATTAATCCTCGTCTGACATTTTGGTTCATTGCTCACGTGCAGTATGAGCATTTTTATGAATCAAAATTTAGCAGCAGCTCGTAGGTCACAGCTTCATTGTTTTTGCAGATGTGATTGTGAGGTTACCTTGCAGAAGAGAAATATGCTGGAACAACTGCTGAAAAAAAAGATTCATTCAGTAACATGAAATACAAAAATATGAATACATGAACTTTTAAGTGCAAAATACAAGTAAGCCAGGAGCCATTTTTCTGTTATTTCAGACAAAAAAAAACCCCAAACACCCTCCCATGCAGACTCATCCACACTTGGACCTGACCTTCCTGGATGTGTGTTGCCTCCCGGGAGGCTGTCATCTAACTTGGGGGAACTTTCTGACAAAGTACCAATGGCCTGGCTCCAGGTCTCCTCATTCATGTGATCCAATTGGGAGCTGCAGAGGCCACGTTGCATTGTACTAAGTGAATGGTGTAAGTCATCCACTGGAGCATAATGCAGCAGTAGCTGAATGAAGTGCAGGTCGTCGGTTTGCACTTTTTGCAATGAAACCCTTTTCATTTCTTTTCCATGAAGTGACCTTCATGACAATGGCTTCTGTGGGGATGTCAAGCTGGGTACTGAGAACAATGGGCAGTGAGTTTGCTAGATAAATGCCCCGTTGATAAACCCCTCAGGTTTAAATCACAACTGGTTTTACTCTTTGCATTTTATTCATCATTTTATGATATTTTTCTCCAGATCAGAGCCCTTAAATGTCAATCTGTATTGACGGGTTTTGTCCCATGTATTTTTGTTTCTGTTGAATGATTGTCCCTAATTTAGGCCTATTTATTTTGTCCCATTTGGAACATTTCTGAATGCATCTTCTTTAGCTGGTTCGCATAGTTTTTTAAATTACACTTTCTTTTTGCTCCCACCTGTAATTACTGAACAGAAATGTAGAATCCACAGTTAACAAAAAGCTCTTACTTCTCTGGGACGACTGGTTTAATTTAGCATGTTTTAATAGCTCGGTAACAAGAAGGTTTTAATAGCGGTGAGGCTCAATAAGTGCTGCACTGGTTAATTTTCAGTTCTTGTGAAAACAAAATCAATGTTATTTGTCTAACTGGGTCTTCTAAAAACTGCACAGTATGTTTTCAAGTGTTCTGAAAAGGTACACTTCTACACCAAGATCTCTCAGTGCCATCATCAATATAACGAAGCACATGCAATAATACTGACCTTGTTATTTAGCCAGGCCTGACATTTTCACACTCCATTGCTCAATATTCCTCTATTTTATTGGACCGCTTTTGGAGAATGGATTCCACGGCTGACCACTCAGTACACTGGTCCCTCTGAGGCCAGATGTGCCTTAGACTCACCAACATCTATAAAAGATGACAGGTTGAATCACTGAGGTGTAGTCCTGCTGCCTAAAGCAATCCTTAGACCACCGCTAATTGATAGGAGCATTTAAAGCTGAGAATAATACCATTTTCTGAATGAGGGAAGGTACCGGCAGGGGTCCATGCCACAATATGGAATATTCTGACTGGGAGTTTAGAAGCCCTCAAAGACTGCAGCAGTGTCCTCTTTTCCTTTATTTGAAGAGAAAGCCTGGCATTATTTCACTCTGAAAGGCACCCATTTTCCTCACATGGGTAGTTTGACATGGACAAATAGGAAGAGATACAAGGAAAGAGAGCAAGACAGGCGACTTAAAAGCTGGAGTGAAAAGGCACTGGGAAGGGATTATGGTGATTTAAAACCTTTCCTACCTCCACGTCTCCTCCCAGTGGTTTTCAGAGGCGGACTGGAACATAATGAAGACAGTCCATCAGTCCATCCGGCTCCTTTCCATTTTACACAGTTAGCAGCGATTAGGCTGGTGTGTCTGTGTGTGCCTGCATGTGAGATAATGAAAAGAATCCATTTCTTTGTGTCGGTGAGGGTGTGAAGCTGTGTGCGTGTGTGTCTACAATCTATTGTATGCTTTCTTTGTATGTATGCACACATGTCTACATACATCCCTGCTTCATCTCTCTGTCTCCTCACTGTTTTTCCTCCTTCCATCCTGCCTCGTCTTAACGACCACAGGCAATTGACTGCAAAGACAGGCTTCAGCAGGAGCAGGGAGAGAAGAAGCAGGCAACTTAATGATCCCACATCACTGCTCAGATAAGAGGCGAGATGTATTTCCTCCCCAAAAACAGCCAAAAGCACAGTCACCTGCGTTAGATTATCTCCCTGTTCTTTCACTGAGTCGCTCCTTCAAGCGCTCCCCTCTCCCTCCTTGCTAGTGTTCTTAATGCATTGCTGGCCTCACCCTGAACGTGGGCATTTATTTTGTTAGTAGATGAACCCCAAAGAGAGGGAAAATTCACAGGGAACTGTCCACTCTACTGGTGCTGAAACACAGCCTGCTGCAGGGCGACACAGTGTTTACAGGAGCACAAACATTACACTGAACTGATCATCATTACAATTTCAGCAAAACATTTTTACTGTGAAAACAAGACACTTAGGAAAGACGCCAGAAGCAATTCAGATGGCCCTTTTTGATGTTCACCGCCACATTCTCACATATCAAAAACCTACTCTTTACTTTTACTTACCTGCTCTACACCAGCCATTACAATTTCCACATTACTGCAGTCATAAATGAAAGGCAGCACATCAAACAAAGGCTTGTGCTTCAGTAACTCTGCTCACAGTTTAAATGAGAAGGGCTGAAGCTAGCTGCTTATTGTCATTTGCCAATGCGCTCATGAATAAAGCACAAAGTCACACAATGCAAAGCAAATGCTTCTTTTCAGACTAATTCTGCCTGTAAACATGATGAGAACAGAGCCAAGCCAGTCTGCATGCAGCCCTCTGTGCTCGTGTATTAAGCAGAGGGAGTCAAGAGAGATAGCCCTGTGGCATAAATTGATTGCTAGAGACATATGTTGGCAACGCTGTATTTCACTCTCTGTGAAATCTCCCCTATGGGGTAGACAGGGTAAAGCGGGGGAGAGTGGGAGAAGAGGGAAGGGTGTGCTGGTTGTGGAAGAAGCTAGAAATAAGGATGAGGAATGAGCTTCAGAGCATGTGTGTGCATGTGTCGTATTTGTGCATGTGCACATTCGATCAATCTGTACGCGAAAAAACTGGGATGCAGGGTTAGTAGTGTGCGGATGTGGATGTGCGTATGGGGCGTGCAGATGCACAGCCTTGCTTAAATCCTCAGTTGTGCGTTGGTGTTTTTTTGTGCAAGTGTGACGTCTACGCAGAGAGCAGACCTTGATGATAAGCGAGTTATCTTACCATGCTGAGTGGGCCATTTAAAAGACAGCCATTTTTCTGGCAGCTCCGTGGAGAGAAGTATGATGGAGAGGGAAGGATGGACAGGGAGGATGCTGAGAAATGTGTGTGTATTACTCATGTTGTGGGTGCATAAATCTGTTACACAATCTCATTGTGGGGACTTGCCTTCCTTATGGGGACGTGCTCACACAGAGACCTCCACAGACATGCAAATTACATATGAACATACAGGCCCACCACCACACATGAAGACAAGCATGGAGGCAAATTACATATCCCTTTCATTCCACACCATCATACCTCACCAGCCCACCCACCCACCTACACAGACACTCACAGTGCTGTGCTTCAATTAGCTGCACTTTCATGTAAACATCCCATCATCATCCACCTCTTCAAGAAATTTTGAGATGTGAGAATGTTGACAATGTGTTGATTCCTGAGACCGGAACTAATTTTGCTTTTCCTCACACATATATTTATATTATAACACACGTCTCCTGACATAATGAAATATACTGCAGTGCTGGATATGATAGTAACTCATTTGACTCTGAGGAACAACTACCCTTTCTTATTTATGGCTTTGCAGATAGCATAAGCGCACATCCCTGACACCGTCAGATCTACATAGATACAGAATGTCACAGTGGTTATTTGATTTGTAAGCTTACTGCAGGAGTCATCACATGGGCATCACTGTACTACTTGGAAACAAGAAGGAATGTGAAGGGATTTAAGAGAGAGGTGCAGGGATGTGGACGGAGATGAATGCTGCCTGCAGGTCACATGGAAGTTCCACTTGGTGTGAGCTGTCAAATGGAAAGAGAGCATGCTAGTGTCGGCTTAGTGGCAACTAAAAGTGGGAGATGTGAAGATAAACGGAAACAGTGTGTTGACTAACAAATCCAGCCATCTATTTTCTGGTCAGTGATCGTAAAACTCAGTAAGGTCCTTTCACACATACACTGTATATGATGTACACACGATGCAACAAGCAATATCTCTCTTTATATTTAAAGCATTGCTCTAATAATGTTGTAATAAGAAGATCACCCAGTTGATTTTTTGGGGTTATTTTACTGTTTCTTTGCAACAATTATGATGTAATTTGCTGCAATTTGCTGTATATTTCAAAGACTTTGGAAGGAATATTGTAAAACCTCCCTAAATCAGTTGTAGCTCAGTAATCTTACATTTTGCACAAGGGTAAATATTGTATATAATACTGTATATTTATTAGATTTTTTAGTTATTTGTACTGTTATGCTAATTGAAAATGACACTTACCTATTCACTCACCACAATTGCTGCACTTTACTTGAAAAATAGCTAAATCTTATCTGCTTCGGCCAAAATTTTTAAATGAACATAAAAAGACTGCATCCGCGTTGCAAATTCATTTAGAGAACACAGATAATAAAACCGCAGATGAAAGGAACCTGCCAACACAATACCAGCTGCATTCTCACACCCATTGCAAAGGAAGCAGCGTGAGCACAGATGCCACTGTGCTGACATCACAGAGCAACGTCAGCTCAGTTGACAAAAAAAGCTCATACTGAGCCGTAGTAACCTATTTTCCACACTGCTCAGCCTCCTTGGAAGATTCATCATCACCACTGGCCTATGTACATGCAAACTGTAACCATACCTACACACACACTGATACAGAGGGAACACTAGCCAAATGTAGGATTTTATGCTGTCTTAATGTCTGCCTGCAAGACTCCAAAAGATATCCTTAACTCCCTCCAAGTTCACTTCCTGGGTCCTCTGCTTCGACTGCAATGCCCATTCATCACAACTAGCTAAATGATCATCACATATTATAAAAATATTATGAATAAAATCAAATAGAAAATGGAATTAAACTATAACAAAATCCAGATCTAAAAAAAACAAAAGCCCCCCCAGCTTGAATGGGCGTGATGCATCTGACCTAAAGCATGTTTGAGTTACAGTTAAGGTTAGACATTTCAAAAAATTTAGTTAAGATCAGTGGAGAATGTAATTAAGTACATTTACTTGGGATCTGCAGCTAAGTGCATTTTTAAGCAGTCATGCTCTACTTGAGTGTTTCCATTTTTACCACTTTCTACTCCTGTACTTTTACTACCGTGTGCATTTCTGCAGCCGGGACTTGTCATAGTAGGAAAGGCACAGAAGTTAGTAAAAATATTAACAATGCTCTGTTCTATTAAAGTGCCCCAGTAAGTCATGACTGTGACACTGAGCCAGCATGCATACGAGCAGGACTGTGAACCTGAAGCAGCTAAATTCATTTCAACGATCATTCATTTTATTATTCATACATATGCTTTTTATCACTGCGGCCAAAAAGAGTGAAAATGTGTGCAATTAATATTTACATAATTCCTACCACACAGGTTCAGTCTGGACCATGAAAATGGAGTAAAAACAGAGTGTATTTGTTTTGTGTGACATCCAACAGGTAAGCAGTCACAATATGTGGATGTGAGCATATACTGCACAGCACAGTTTCTAACAGCTTCCCTGGAGATGAAGTGTAAGATCAGAATGATTATTACTGTAACAGCCAAATGTATTGGTTCAAACAGATGTGAATGGCAAGCGTGAAGTGGCAAAAATCCCCCAAAAGAACAGATGTTGGGTTTGCTGCAAGAGAGATGATCCAATTACAAAAAAAGTTGGGGCACAGCGAAGCGCAAAGACATCATATGGAACGGTGTGTGTGTGTGTGTGTGTGTGTGTGTGTGTGTGTGTGTGTGTGTGTGTGTGTGTGTGTGTGTGTGTGTGTGTGAGTGAAGGCAGAGATGAAGCAACTGGATTTAAGATGTGGAAGAGAGAAAAAAGGTAGAGTCAGGACATGGGTGGGTGTGAGCGGGGGGTGAGATGGGGGGGCTTCCAGTTTTGTGTTTGAGATCCATGAAAGAAAGGAAGGAGCAGGTGAAAGAGAAATAGTACAGGTATTATGAACGACAGGTGGTGGTGAAGAGATGTTGGCAAAAGCACCAAAGGCACTCAAGGAGAGAAACATTTTCACACCCTTTCTGTTGCTCTCTCTTTCTCATCTTTAAAACACTCCGTCTATCAGCCATCGCTGTGAATACTCATGCAGACGAGCGCTTTAAAGGCCAGGCAGGCTGTGTGCGCTGTGCTGCTAGACCACACGACAACATTTTGATTGCTTTTCTCATTAATCTAATCAGTCATATCCAGTCCAGATCCATTTTGAAAACAGGTGAACCAACTCAGATCAGCCTTCGATATGTCAGTGAATGTATCCCAGCAGACTTGGCAATACTGACTCTGACAATGGCGGAAGGTTTTTCTCCCACTGTTATAATTTCCATTTCATAAAAGAACGCAGGTGATAAAGAGTGTTTTGTGAAATACCCCCTGATGCCTGCACCAGCACAATGAAAGGCAGAAATCAATGGGCGAGGACTTACTGTGTTCACTCCTCATTGACCGTGTGAGTGTCCTGTCTGTCCGCGTGTGTGCGTACAGTGCATGCATGTGAGCGTGCAGAGAGGCCAATTAAAAGCAGAATCAAAAGTGGGAATCCATAAATGAATGCTATTTCAGTCACTCTGCCTTTGTGCTATTGAAGGCAGCAGCATGCGGTGTGAGTCACCAGAACTGGTTGTGATCATAATCAATCTGTGCACTCGGAGCTGCCAGACACACAGGTTAATTTTGATCCTACCTCACTGCATTCTTTTAGCTAGAGGGGAAAGAAAAGCAGCGATAACATCTTTTAAAATGAAGCGAACGTGAAAAACAGCATCTCCGTAGTGCCACCAGAGGAAAACGATCCCATCTTTTTCCCATGACGCTGGTCTCTTCTGATTGCTTCTTCTCACTGTCTTTATGGTTGAGCTACTTACTCTGCGTTTTTCTCCTCAGTGTAGAGATTTTAGAGAGTATGCTATGGTTTTGTGTAAAGCAAATGGTTGCTGTGTTCACTTGTCTGTTAAGACAAGACTTATGGTACTTAGTAATGAAATAATTGAGGAGACTTTTGTTCAGATTCTGTTGCTGAATTGGAAAATTTTATTCTGTATTGCACTATTTGAAACACGCTTGCTTTATTACTCTCCAAGAAAGGTCATGTAAGCATATATTTACAAAATAACCACTTTTCATTTCTAGACTCAAGCAAATATATTCCCCATTGTACCTGCTTGTGTGGATGTGTTGTGAAATATAATATAAATATCAGAGCCCTTGTAATCTCCCTGAAGTGGGTGATTAAGGTGAATCTAGTTGTATGCCTTAGTGGTCACTCATTAAATCCAAACCAATCATAAAGGAGGAGGTGTAGATAAACAGGAGCAGATGAGTGAAAGATGGATTTTTAAGCTTTCAGACAGCTATGAATTGTGCAGATGCAGCAGGAGAAAATGGGCTTTGCTATCAGCACATGGAGGGGACCAGTGCACCCCATATCTAGGGGCTTCATAGCTGAACATTTTCAGTCAAATCCAACACAGCCTTGTGATTTACAAAATTAAAAAAAAGGTTATTTTTTTTTCCATTTTAAGGCCAAGATTAATTGCTCTATTTGCAGGTATATCAGTGCAGCATCTTCATTTTTTGAAATTCTTTCTATAAATGATGAGCTTCTGTATACTGTTATGTCCATGTATCAAATTGCTGACTGATGCACTTCTAATGCTCTGCTTCTTTATAACTACAACATACTCGCACTTTGTTATACCCTAGCCAACACATGCAAAAGAACCTGCACAGTGCAGCCTCAGTCTTTGACTTAAAAACACAGAGCAAGCTCATTTGGGCAGCTGGTGCTGAAATGCTTTGCTCAGTGAAGCACTGACTTCTCCAGACACGGATGAATCAGGAATAACTTCAGTTCACACACTGAATTCTTTCACAGCTGGCTATTGGAACTAAGTTAACCGCACAACTTTTAAGTCTTAAAGCCTGTTTCTTCACACTATGACTAACACTGCCACAAATGATTTTCATCAGTTTGATATACAGTGAACAGAGATAAAAGAGAGAAATAACAGAAGAAAGAACTGCAAAGCCAAGGCGAGCATTAGGGCCCCATGTCCATATAGCATTTTTTTCTCAAGAGCATCTTTTTCCAGTTGTTTCCAGTGAGGACAGAGCGTATGCTGCAGCATGTGCAGCTAGAGAAACAGCCATGTGTTTTGTCAGAGCGCTCTGACAGTATTTTCTTTTCAGGCAACCAATCCTATGTAATGTAATGGGTTGGGACTTTATCACCCTGTTAACCAAGGAAACGGAGGAGAAGCTTGTTCTGGCCATGTCTATCTATCCTGAGCTGTATCAAAGATGCTCTATAACAACAAGATTACTCATTTCAAGCTGTGCCAATGCTTTGGATAAACTTCCTGTCTCCTGGGCGTGGGCGTCTCTACGCACCCCCACTGGGCATTTTCAACACGACCGCATCACTGTGCTGCTCATTTGTATCTGCTAGCCTGATATGCTCCCTCCAGATCTCATGAGAATGCGCTGTTGAATTTTGTCTTGAACAAGTAAATTTTCTCTTCATCCGTCTGTCTGAAAAATGCCATTGTAGCATCAGAATGTTTGGAGGGTATGTGGCTTGTGCAAAATGGAACCAACAATATTTACTTTGGTGACCACGGGGCAAAATAATCGGTCATAATTAATGTTTCCGTTCATTTCTCCAAATGGAAAGAATAGATGGGACAACATCCACGTGACACAAATATTGATACAGGAAATGACTCTCAAGATGTTTCTGAACCATCTGTGCTTTTATGTTAGACAGAAACATAACATAACAAAGACAGAAAAGCCCACAGATCAGCCAGACATTGTTTACATTGTTGGAGGGAGTTGTGCTCTTATCACCTTACGCCTTCTAAGCTTGTCAATCGGTGGCACGGTGGAAACACTGTCGCTCTGTTGTTCGATTCTCGCTGTGGGCGCTGGTGGCGTGTCCTCCACCATGCCTTCAGTGCCTGCTGCTCGAGGAAAAAAGGGGCCTTTTTGTGTGGAGTTTGCATGTTCTCCCCATGCTCACCTGGGGTATCCTCCATAAAAAACCCCACTAAAAACATGCAAGAAGATCACCACCTTACCAATGGTGACAGAGGAAATTGGGTCCCCGGTTAAAAAAATTTCACCTATTTGCATGGCATGTGAGAGAGCATGTATGTAGTTTGTGTGACAAATAAAGGGGATTGTCCCTCTGATTCTTCTTCTTCTTCTTCTTCATTAGTTGTGTGGTCAACCGTCTGGTAACATAGTGTTAAGTTACCTGCTCAGCTAATGTCAATCAAAACCCACGTGCGTTTTTTTTTTTCTCTCCTTACACAAACATTTCATGCCAGCACCATGCCAGCGCTTGTCTGCCAGAAAAACAACAACACAAAAAACACTATGTGGACACAAGGCCTCAAGCCAAACATCCCACAACTAAATAAATAGCCTGTCAATGCTCTCTGATAAGCTAATATTTCTATAACATTCAGTAGTGCAGTAGTGCTTGGCTATATTCAGTTTTTTCAAAGGCTTTACAGTTACTGTTGAATACCTGTTGGCACGTAATGTAAAACATTCATTTTTGAAGTAGCAGCAATACAAAAATTTGTTTGGAATGAATACAAATGCGTTGCTCACCATCGTTAGAGAGAATAGTGCTAAAATCAGAAACTCCAATAAAAATGTAAATAAAGACATCACAATGAATGGGCGATAGATGTGTAGATGGATGGATGGATGTCTGCTGAGTCATCCGGTTAGCTGAACACATTGAACATCAGTGCAACCAAATGGCCCTTTAGGCTGAGGCATTCAATAGACAATCATATTATATGTGGAGCATTAAACACAATCCCATTTCCAAATGATCTCCAGCATGTAAAACATTGCTTTACAGACATAATTTATTGACTACTTTTTAGAACCATGTGACATACTGCTGGCTGGAAATTTTGGTACAGTTAAAATGGTATCTGCTGGGATTGAAATAAGAGGTGGAAAAGCTTGTCTAATGGTTCTGTCTCAAAACAGGTCACGATTAGCTTTGTTTTACGTGGTGCAGCCACTTTTAAAGGCAGCCATTACTCTGCGTGCCATTGTGTCGCACTGTATTTCAGTCACTTACAAATGGAGCTGTTTGAGAGTGCCTGACAGTAAATACTGTGCACGGTGAAAGCATAATTGCCAAAGCACCCATGATGCGATGTTGTGACAACATCAGTGCTGATAGGGGATGAGAGGAATCGCTTGTGTGTTGAAATTGCCATTCAAAGTTGGTCAATCAATCGTGGAAGCCATTTAAATGTTAATGGTTAAAAATGAACTGCTACATTGTTGGTGGACAAGTGGTTCTTTGTTGCCAAAGCAGTGTTTATTCTTGAGCTGTTTAATTGCTGACAAGGGCATGTATACCTTCTAGTCAAGCAAGTACAGAACAAGAGTCATTGACAGCTATTTTTTCAGCGGAGAAATCACTGAATAGAAAAAATCAATCTGGCTACGAGAGGTCCTGCATTTATCATTATATGACAGAGATATATGTCACACATGGGAACGGTGCACATAAAACTCATTATCATATGTCACGTCAGGCATGGAGTGTGAGTGCAGTTTCAATCTGGTGAAGAACATCACAGCACGATCTCTGATACGCAGTGTTCAAAATGTCAAAGAAAGCCAACCCATACAGTATGCCAGAGTCAGGTGAAATCATACAGAAATGAGAAATCCCAACAACAAAAGCATTTCATATTAACGGTCGTTTCATATTAGAGGCAAAACACCATTACTTTCAGGCAGCGAGTCGTGACGAGTGTCCGGAGCTTTCAATATAAGCTGTGGTGGATGTGGATGCTTTTTAGAAAGGATGAGGGTTGAACAAGAGAAATCCATTAGCCTCACCCCCTAAGACTGTCATATTTATTTTTTGTGCTATAAACTACCTCTATATCTCCTCCCTCTTCTTCCACTCAGCATCTTATTCCCTCTAACTCACCACTTTTACTTTTATACCACCTCTTTCATCTAAATGCTTTGCACCCCCCTCTACCTTTTCTCACTTTTCTCCCTAATTTCACATCCATCTATGCCTGTTCCCTGCTACTTCATAAGGAAAAATTCAACTCTGCTGACACTCAGGTTGCACCTTCACCTCATGTGTCCTACTTCTATTTTGCTATTCTTTGCTTAGCTAAGTATAATCTGGGTCAACAAAATAATAGTGATTTAACACCACTTAACAGCAAGTGGAGTGATGTGAAGACCTGAAGTGGATCTTTTAATTAACCCAATTCTATAGCAGGTGTTATTTAGTTATTTGGAGTCCAAGAATTAAGTTATGGGCCCAAAAGCAGGACTAAGACTGGGAGAACTTGCAAAAGTCCATTGAGTTTTATTGGAAATATGGAGAGGAGGATTTGGAGAGCTGATCCATGGTTTATGGTGAAGTGAGACAGGCAGAAAGCTGGGTTGTCAGCCGGAGGACAGACTGGCAGGATAGTGGATGAGACAGGCAGAGATCATCGAAGGATATGAACCGGAAGGCAGGCAAACACAAAATTAGCTTAGTTCAGGAAAACACAGACGAACTTAGAGCTTGGTCATAGCGTTAGTAGCACATCGGCAAACTGAGCAATCTGACAAAGACAAACCAACACGCACACATTCACACACACAGAGACACAGAGAGAGAAGAAAAAAAAGAAACACAAGGCAGGAGTAATCAGCAGGAACATCAAAAATGAGGGAGAGGCACAGCCGGACCATGACAGATGTCACATTGTCATGCAGAGAAAAGTGGGTAAACCCAGTTGAAACTGCTGGCATGAGGCTAACACAGTATCAGAGTTACGTCTGTTTAGTTTAGTTTGGCACCAAAAAAATACCAAAGTTAGAAACATTATCTCAATCATGCATGCACTAGCCGATGCTATTTTTTTGGTATCTTTTTGATAACATCTAAATAACCAGAATAATGTTGCAAAAGTGTGGATTCTGTGCAACAGGCCAACCATTTGTCGGCCAAACAGAAGCAGTCGGAAGTGGGAAAGGGAACAGACAAGGATTATTTACTGAGGGTTTGCTGCTCCTTTCTTAGGTGCTTCATAAAACAAATTGCATTTGTACTTATTTACTACAGGAGAGATGTATTACAAGGCATCCCTGTACGAGATACGGAAAGAGGGAATGGAAATTTATACAAATGTCCATGGAGACTTATTAATCCCTGCAGAATGATCGCTGCAGCAGAGGCATCTGCATCTGAAATTTCACTTGAGGCCAAATAGGTGTAAAATCTGTGGCACTGTTTTATTGGATATACACAGAGGGTGAGACAGCAGACAGCAGGTGGAGTGAAGGAGAGTTAGTGTTCCACTGGCCCATGTAAAGTTCCTTTCACAAAATCAAGGAACTCAGATCAAATAGGGATATTACACATGGTTTGAAATGATAAATATAATGAATGGCCGAAATATAAAGATATATAGCATAAATATGAGTATAGATACCAAGATGATAGATTACATATATACACTTATATTGACTTAGATATATAGTAAATTACCCTTTTTGGAGAACACCTGGACATGCTATTCAAAAAACATGTAAAATATTAATTTTCTGTGGTATTGTTAACCATTTTTATTGAACTTGCACTAGGGAAACACTTCAGGTTTTGGTCCCATTGTGTTTTCCAGCTAATAAGGCCCAGATATAGTCATCTGCAAGCATAAATTCACAAAAAAAATACTCAAAGAGAACTAAAAACTTTGTGTCAGTGTGTTCAAACCTCTAATACTCAACGCCAGTCGCACTTAAAGTGATTCTGAGTGTTTGAAATGTAACTTCAGCGTGTTACATTTCAAAAGGGAGCTTTCAGTTTACTTTGGGTGTGCTTTGGATAGTCGTTTTAGGCTAATTGTTAGGAAATGGTAAGAGGTTTGAGAGATGCGTCAGAAGAATGACTTTATAGTAACTCTCCTGTCAGCGCCACAATACACAAGACATGAATAATATGATCTATTTTTGCATATAGGTAACTGCCATGATCACACTGCATAATTTCTGTCTGTCTTGAAATTCTGCTTTTTATCTTGTGGTATTAAGAGATCACAGTCTGATCAGAGTTGTTCAACATGAAGATGCTGTGCAGCTTACCAGAATCACGTCACACTACGTGGCTTAAGAGTGTAGCATGCCTCGTGCAGCTTAAGGTAAAATGTTCCTGAAATGGCTGTACTTAACCAGAGATGGATATTGTAGTCCTCTGCAGCTGTTAAATACATATTCAACATTTCATATTTCTGAAGTCTACTGCCTTGATCCTCCGTGGCCTCCCCCCTCTCCTCTCTCCCCCTCCATGTCCGAGCTCTTTGACAGGCCTGTCTGCTCTGCGTGTTGTCCTCAGCTCCATGAACACTATGGGAAAGAGAGCTGAAAGATGAGACAAATGGGTGGGTGGAGGATGAGAGAGAGAGAGAGAGAGAGAGAGAGAGAGAGAGAGAGTGTGTGTGTGTGTGTGTGTGTGTGTGTACTAGGTCTCAGATTAGTGAGGGTTGACTGGATCAGACACCTGAATCGTGACTCCCAATTGAAAGGTTGCATGATTGATAGGCTACAGGCTACAGGTGGGTCATTGAGCTCAGTACTAAAATGCAGGACTTTGCTACTGCAGGTCATCTGACCAGTCTACATGTGAGGGAGAAAAACTTTATTTTGAAACTTTTGCCTTCAGAGGACATAACACTGCACTATAAGTAGGTATAGGTGTAATTAAGTGTCTGGTGCTGCTACCAGGCTATTGGTTTCTGCTGTGACCACCCATGTACTGTATGTAGAAAAATGAATTCTCAACGCTGCATTCACTTTCAATGCTATAAGCCACTTTAGATGGAATGAGATTACACATGTGCATTCCTCTTGTTCATGGCACAGAAACCAGAACAACTTCCCGTGCTTCGTGTGGGATGGCAGAAAATAGATATTGTGATTCTTTCTCCAGGACATGATTACAACAGTCATGCAGTGCAATAGGCTGCAACACGCACACAAAGACAAGCCAGCGCTCGCATCAGGAACAGAAAAGGGGTTAACTCCACAACAAGCAAACTGTGATGGAAGAGGTGGATTGCCAAGACAGAGAGAAGAGAAGGAGAGAAAGCCAGAGAGAAAGGGAAGAAGAGGCAGGAAGGATGTTCAAAGGGTTTGTTCTAGCATTTGAAAGGGGAATTTACAACAGACAGGCAAGCAACACACGCACACACACAAACAGCAGGGCTTTGAAGTGTCTGGCTATGTGTGGAGATCGCGGTGTTTACATGCCTTGATTAGCTGGAGAGACTTTCACACCCCCTGCTGCACATGTTGTTGCTGTGATACTCTCACCGAGCAGGGGATGTGGTGATAGTCAGGGGCTCAGCTGGAGCTGCTTCACTGGCGTTTGTGTGTGTGTGTGTGTGTGTGTGTGTGTGTGTGTGTGTAGGCAGGAAGTGTGTAGATGCACCTATAAATGTCTGCAATGTTGACAGTGTTCACATGAGCATACATGTGCATGAGCAATTCATGTGGGTGGAGTGTTGCAGTGTAGCGGTGGCGAGTGTGCTGCGTGTGTGTACGCGTGTGTGTGTGAGAGTTCGTGGTCCAGACTGTCGGCATAATTGGATTGACAGCTCCCACTGTGAAGGGTGCCGCAGAGTCAACTGGTGTGCATTCCTAGAGAGCTCCCCTGATGCCCTCTCCTCTCTCCTCTACCTCCTCTTCGTTCCCATTCTCCTCTCCTCTTCCCTCCCACCTCCTTCTGCTGTGATCCTAATCAGGAGAGAAAGGCCGGCGAAGGAGCTTCAGCTCCTGGTCGCTGGGCATCTTCCTCCTGCGGAAATAGAAATAAAAAGGCAGATGGAAGACTTCAAGTGTCTTTAAAATGGAATGATTATTTGAGGTAAGATTTGTATGGAAAATAATAGGTTATACAAACTTAAAGTTATATGTGAAGTGGATCAGCTATGAGAGCGGTGAGCGCCATAATTGTTTCAGTATTTGGATACTAGCCAGTTTCTCATGGAAGACATTCACGCTCTTACACTTAGTTGTTCGCACAAAAAGTGACAGAAATAGGAGGAGAAGAAGTTGTAAAGAGTGAAAAAGGAAAGCTTAAGAGAGAAGTTCAAACACTGCCAACTTTCCCAGCTGGATAATCACTACATGCAGTGGGTGCGAATGTCGGATTGTCCGACACAGAAATTGTCACGGCCCCCTCTCACCTGACATAAGAAAGCACGGGGGGATTCTGAAGCAGTCTTGACGAATCATGCTCACAACCTGCTTTTACCTGTGCAGCCTCTCCACGATCATTGGAGAAGATTTATGACACCTTCAAGTGCAGGGAAACCAGAGAGTTGGTCCATGTTGCATGATGATTGTAAGGACAGCTCATAGAAAGCGTCCTGTGAATAAGTCAGTGATCAAATGGACAAAATGACATCAGTTAACATGACTTACGATAGACATGCACGTTTTAAGTATACACCCTGCAGACTTTAAATCATGTGTTAGAGTATCATCATCTGCATAAATGACTCTGAAATTTAAGATTGAAATACAAAACTTTGCCGTGCACAGCAAATGGAGCCCACACACCTCCGTGGGCAGTTACTTCTAAATTACATAAATGAAAGAGATAATACAGTTATTTGATAGACTACTAAAGCTCTGATCAAATGCATTGTTACACCTTAAAATATGAGCAACTGAGTTCACTGAAATACATAGATAACTACTGTCATGTACAGTATATATTATATTTGTATATAGAAGGAGTGTGTGGGTGCATGTGTCTATGTAAATGCCTGCATGCTGTTAGTGCATTTCCAGTGTGACTTTGTGCATTGGTATGTGAACATGTATGCATTTCCATCTGTGCCTATGTCACCACCCAGCAAACAGTTTCACATTATGCCAGCTGGATTTCCAGGGAGAGGGGTTAGCATGTTGAGAGGCAGCAGCTGAGGAGGACATGGGAGGAAAAGGATGGGGATTGGAAGAAGGGGGTAAAAGCTTCTGCTCTGATGAAGTACACAATGTATTTGGGCCATATAAGTTTATCTATGCTGTGGTTGAAGGGCTAGGGACTGAGAGAGCTAGGTACCTGTGGTCTTAGTATTGACCCCTAGCGGGTCCATATTTGCTGTTTAATTTTGCTTTTGAGAAAAATACAGGTTAGAAAGTGGATTTTCTTGCCAATTGTTGAGCAAATGAATGCAAAGTCTAGTGGGTGTTCTTCATCTGCGAGCATAATCAGGGTTAAAGGAGTGCTTTTTATGCATTAAGCTCGCTGATCAAAATGTGTAAATGCACTGATCCATGCATGCTGGTGGCTTTCTACCTGCATTTCCCCGACCAAAATGTGCACGCTCCCATTTTATTGTCTTGCATGTGAGATCCTTACGCGTGCCGTGCTGATGTTGCTCCACATTGTTATATTGAAAGTGGAGCTGTGGGATGCTAGTTAGCCACTCTGTGTGTAACAAGAGCTGTGGGTGATTGATGCTGATGGTGGGATGATGGATCTTCAAATCCCTTAACTGTTGCAATTCATTCCTATGTGTAAGGGCATGCCACTTCCTGCCAATTGAGCAGCAGATTCCTATCTGTGCTTGTTTACTTACTTACTTTACTACTAAGTGATTAATGCTGTGGGCTTTCTGCCATAAATCCACTCCACACACCCAAACCCCAAAAAGCTGCCTGCCCACAGCCTCTCCCCACTGCATGGCTAGCAGCAAGGGGGGAATCTCCACCACATTTTGCCTGGTCATTCAAAACTGTGACTCATCTCACGAGTTCCACTGGAAACACGAAGCCGAGACAGGGGCTGACCTGTTGTGACAGCTGTTTCCCTGTGTGGCTTTGCCGGTGGTCCCTTCCAAATGATGCATACCTAAACTGTAATCTCAGCTCAGGCACCAGCGCAGCCGTCTTGCAACATCCCTGTAGGTCTTTTTCAGTAGGTGTTCCTCTCATTCTTGCATCCTCCACCATGTAAAATGCAATATTTGATTCCCATGATGCATCACAATATTTATCAATCAAAGGTATAATTCCAAAACAAAACAGCGTTGAAAGGTCGGGTGAAGGGATAGAGATCTTGTCGTTTTATCTACAAACAGGATATGTCAATGTGCTGTCACAAGTCTGTTAGAAAGCAGCGCTCGTACAGTGGCTGCAAATTTAGATCTAAATGACTTGGCGAATAAAGAAGGTAATGTCGATACACAGTCGATATGTCTTTGGTAGGGTGGAGAGGAGACATACAGTATAGCACACAGTTGTCAGTGCCATCAGCTTACTCATAATGGCTCTTCTGTCCCCCAACTGTCCCTTCCAAACAGACTGTGTGAATGTGTGTGTGGTGCTTATTATGTTTCTCTCGCATGCTTTCTCCCTGACAACCTAATTACTACTTTCAGCGATACACTGACATACAGATCGAAAACTGCAGTCGGGAATGCGGCTCATTTTTGACAGGGTGGTGGTTAATGAGATGTTTGTGTAGGAGGAGATTTTCTCTTTTTTCTGTTTTTGTTTTTCAATCTGAGTACTATGGGTAATTATTTACATTGCTGTGTCATTGAGAAGAATGGAGGGAAAGGATTGAAAAGGGAGGGAGCGGAGTGAAACTTGTGGGAAACATGAAAGAAGACTTTCCCTCTCTGGCTCCAAGTGAATAACTCAAAGCATTTGTAGTACAAACAACTCGGTTGATGGATCGATCTCTTCTCAGCCAAGGTGGCAGATGTTCCTTTAATAGCATCAAGTAATTTTGATGAGGTAACATAGCTGGTTAGTGAAGGATAATTAGGTGGCATGAACTGAAATTAAACTGTAGAATCAAAAATGAATTACACCAGAACATTCCAGCAGTCTGGGGCTGCACGGTGGGGCAGCAGGTAGCGTGCGTGCCTCACAGCAAGAAGGTCGCAGGTTCGATTCCCAGGTCAGGCCTTTCTGTGTGAAGTTTGTGAGTGTGAGTGTGAATGGTTGTGTGTATGTGCCCTGCGATCGGCTGGCGACCGGTCCAGGGTGTGCCCCGCCTCCCGCCCACAGACAGCCGAGATAGGCTCGCGACCCCGAAAGGGATAAGTGGCATAGAAAATGGATGGATGGATGGCATTCCAGCAGTCTCTGCTACCAGTCCAACATTTGCGCCAACAAACACAGAACAAGCAAGATTAGACGATTCTTCTTTTTTATATAGAATTGCTTGATGATGTCAATTCAGTTCAGCTGTTTTTGGCTCATGTTTTGATGACCTCATCTGTGTCTGGAATCATTGGACAACCCGTTCTCATTCCCAGGTCATCAGATATCGTTTTTGTTGTGCCCCTCAGTGTCTCATACAGATACACAGGTACCTTTTAGCCAATTAGAAGCCTTCTAATTGCTGGTTAACGTTAATGTCAATTTGATGCATTGTAAGAGTATCAAGGAGCAAGAGCTTTACACTGTAGGTCACTAATTGTGAAACGTCGGAGGGCCACATTCTCAAATAAAAACATATCTGAGGTTTTCTCGGGAAAATCGTTCACAGGCGTACCAGCCTGTCAAGTTAACAAAAAAGTGAGAGGCACCGTACTAGCAATAAACATTGGGTTTAAGTTTCCCATTTTATCAAAGCAAGCACAAAAAGCACAGTAATATCTAACATTAAATTCACTCCAACAGTTGCAGGTGGAAAGTTCTTAGAATGCACTTCTGGGAAACAAACTCAACAATATCTCAGAACTACTGTTTTAATCAGAAAGTTTCATAGTTTGTTGACTGTGAGTCTCTCTTAAATACCAGTTGCAAGCATTTCCCATCCACACTGCTGTAATTTTTTAACCAGCCTAAAATGTGCAGGGCAACTGAGAATGGGAGCAGGGAAAAGAAATCAATGAGCGGATAGGCTGAATTTCTTTTTCTGCCTCTGAGCGGCTAAAGGTGTTTCAGCGGTATCATGATGAGTTTTTGCATTCCTCAATGGAGGAACTTAAACATCCCGGCCAGCCAGAATTGCATGAATGCACTGGTAACTATCAGCTCAACACACAGAACAAAAAAAATAATGAGATGCTGTGGACCAGGGAGACAAGGATATGCAAACTATATAGCGAGGAGATAATGCAGTTGTTGAAATGAAGCCCTCTAACCATAGCTGCTGAACAGCATAGCTTTTAAACAGAATGACTGGCTAAAGAGGGCAAGACATTTAAAACCTATAAGGATAAATAAACCTGTTGATACGACAGCTCGTCCTGCTGGCACCGTGGACAAAAGCACTTCTCATAATTGCAATGTCTTATACTCAAATGTTGCTCATGATCAGTGACCAGCCACACTTCTCTCTCTGTCTCTCCTGTTGTTTTTGTAGTGTGCGTGCGTGCGTGCACGCATATGGGGCTAACTCTGCCTTTTACTGTATGGTGGACAGACCACACTCCCGAGGACCGTCTTTCAGGACTCTATTTCAAGGCAGTAAACCTGGTAACAGCATAAACTCCCAGCAGTTGAGAAGACACAAAGCAGAGAGACAGGGTCTCTCTTGCATAAGTGCCTCTGCCATGGGAAAAATCTAGAATAAAAAGAGAGGGGACGTATGCTCCTTGTCTGCTATACAACAAAGCACACAGTCAGCAGTACAGAAAAGCCAGATGTGTCAAACTGTTATGAGGTACACCAGTTGGTTGGAAATGACTTTTGCCTTTCAAATCCAAGCAGATGGTAAGATATCCACATGGACTGACTATACAGTATATTATTACTTTTTTATTTCATTATTTAATTTCATCTATTATTGTTCATTTAGTAGAATGCTAGAATGCTTACATCACAGTATACACATACCAGTGCTCAACACTAAACTTGATCTGTTTGCTCTCAAGCTTAATCACTTTGACCTGTATTTAACATGGATCTTAGTTCCAGCACATACAGCGCTAATCCAAATTAACCTGTGCACATTCCCTTATGTAGTAACTACTCCAACAACAGCATGATCCAAAAACACTCCATACAGAATTAACATACTGCATGCTTAAGGCCACATTTCAGATATTTGCATTAATTCACTGTGGAGACATGCAGGAATGTGATTTGCTGTGCACCACTGTTAGGGGATGGCAGAATATCTACAAATAAATAAGAGAACCACAGACATACTGTATGTCTAGCACAGGGAATGAAAGAATTTAGATCTCACAGTATGGAGATTATTACACTTTCAGTCAGCAAGTACATTTTAAGTTATCTGATTAAAGTATAGGTAAGCTGATGACTGTGAACAATCTTTAATTGTACTTTAAAAAGACACTTATATAATACGCCCATATCCCTTCTAAAAAGTTGTGTTAGTTATTTATTTATTTTTTGCTTTGCCTGCTGTTATTTTGTATTGTCCACTGAGACTTTGCTGTCAAGGTTAACGCCAGGTTCCATACTTCAGCTGCAGCAAGCTGTTTTCAAAAAGCAGAAACATGGGCCTATTTAACCAAGATCCAGAGGTTATTTTGGTATGAAAAGGGTTTAAGTTAAAAAAAGGGAAGGTTTCACACTGTAAAGAACCATTTAAGTCTTTTGATCTACAAGTCACAGCTAATGGAAACATAGCTTACACCAACAAATAACATTTCAAGCCCTCCTGTAGACATGGATGACACAGTGCCTCAGAGTTATTTCCACATTCTGTGCAGTACTTTGTATAAGGTGACTGAATGTCCTTGCAGTTATAACCTATGTTTACAAAAAGAAAATTCATGCAGTGATGCCAATTTCATGGTAAACTTCACTGCTCACGTTTGTGTTGTGTTATATGATTTCACACACAGACATAACGCCTGTCTGGTATGTCGATTGCGTTCCCCTCAGTCAGCGTTCAGAGAGGAAAACATCTCCCTGTCTGCGAGTAATCAGATTGAATAATGACACCTTGGGCTGAATGTTTGTTCGCAGTTCCCCAAAAGAATGCCAATTTAAAGAAGGCAAAGTGAAGGACGGCCTGCGTCTTGCCTTGAGTGTTTGAAGGGTGGCAGACAGCAACAATACACACATGCTGAGAGTGGAGGGCTGATCAGCAAAGTAATAAGTGCTGTGGGTGGAAAATATACTTGGAGGGTACCTGAGTGCTCAACTGGATTAGAAAGTTAAGAGAAGGAAAACACAAGTAAACAGGAATATATATCAGCCTAAAGCTGTGAACTGGAATGCACAAGGCTGCTCCCTGCAGAGACTTACTATTTTAACGGGGGAAGCAGATTTACACATTTATCTCACTATTTTAGACTGTCTGTTTGTGCTGTATGTGTCTGTGGTGCTGTGCGCTGATTCATAAACATGTTTCAGTGTGTGTGTATGTGCAAGAGGCAGAGAGAGAGAGAGAACATGTGTGTCTGTTTGTGTTCATTTCAGCACCACCTGCATCCCAGTCACCTCTCTGCGGCAGATTTTCCACTTAACATGATAGAAATGCCTTTGGCCATGAATAACACATTTACTCTCTACTGTACCTCAGGCAAAGTATTACATGATCGGTTTCCTCTGCTAGAATACGTTAAAAATGGAAAAATCCAGTGTTCCTTCAGGAAGCAGAAGCTCGGGAAGCAGCACGATTTTAAGGATTGAGAAAAATGCTGGAAGAGACAGAAAAACAGGAAGATCAACAACAAAAAAAAAAAAGGCAAAAAAACAGCCGCAGCAGTCAGTAATGATTTGCGTCCCCTCCAGATTCGCAGTTGCTGGGAGGGGAGAGAGGGGAGTGTGCATTTGTGCGTACAAGTGTCTGCCTGCCCGTGTGTGTGTCTGTGGGTGTCAGCGCATATGTGTGTCTGAGAGCTGAGTGTGGAGGGGCTAATGGAGTGTTGATTGCCTGGCAGTAAGCAGGCATCAGTGGGTAATTGCAACTCTACGGTGTAGCAGCTCTAAAATGAAGACGCATTTCACATTCGATCACTGAGCCTCCGGTATGGATGCACGTGCATGCGGTGGTTAGTGATGGAGGGTGAGGCTGTGCATGTAGTCCTATATCAACCCAGTGGAGTCAGAGTCAGCAACTGGCAGAGTGATATTGAGCAGCAGGCCGCGACCAAAATAACAGCTTACCTACCTGACTTGGTGCTCGTGTGTGTGTCAGAGTATAATTGCGAGCTGTTTTCAGCATGCTGCCAAAGTGTAGGTTTGGAAGGGAGAAGGCAGACATTGTGTAACACTGTGGAGCCATGCAGAAGAGAACCTAAAGGTGAAAAGCGAGAGTGGAGCTAATGTGTCCTGCCCTCTCTTTTTCCTTCTGTTTTCTCTCCCTTTGCGTTTGGTTGAAATCTCCCGTTGGTGAACCTCACTCGTGTTGCCAGGCGACAAGGTTGCCTGGGAGCAGGGCTTTGATGAACAGTCACAGTGTAATGGAGGTAGCCCTGCCAGCGCCTCGAACACAGGGATGGACAAGCGGGCAAACACATGCATGTGTGTAAACACATGCCAGCATGTGGCATGCGTGCAGCCACAGCAAACAGGACGCAAGCGCACCGAGGGGACGTGTGTCAGGGATTCTTTCTTTGGCTCACATTTATCCAGCGTTCAGTGATTAGTCCTAATTTATCCTCAGGAAATCTTAAGACGTTCTCTATTTCACAGGTTCTTAAATTAATGCCTGTGGTGAATAGAGCCCCTTGTATTTATCACAGTCAGAAGCTACAGCTCTGTTGTTGATTTCCACTGTAGATTTCCATGACCTACTGAAGTCAACTGCTCCTTGTGTTTTCAAAAAGCTATTAAAACATTTCACAGAAGTATTATGCTGCCCTGGCAAATGTAATCAATCATTTGAAATTTCAAGAATGGATTTTTTTCCCCCTGACATTACCTTTTTCCTCTCACAGGTGTTACAGTGGGTACAGGGGAAAACACACCCCCACACACCCACAGAATGTGCACTGATGGCTCAAGTAAATGTCATGTAAAACAGATACAAGATCACTGCAATTAAGATGGATGGAGATCAACACAAGTGCTGCGGCCAACACCATCAAAGCAAAGTATCAAAATGGCTGGCTGAAGGGCCCCAGCGTACCCATGGATGTGGTAATTAAAGAAACGTTTGATCAATCCAAGTAATGAAGCGTCTAACCCACACGCACCACTGCCTGAAGCTCAGCTGCTAACATGTAGTTTCCATATCTCTTTGCATTCTTAAAGTAATAGCCTAATCTACAAGTTTTTCAAATAATTGGCCATTTTCTCACTCCCTCTCTCTCTCTGTGCTGAACATGATCATTATTCAAACTCTGACTCTGGTTCATAAAAGCTTTTACGGTTGCTCTAGGAAAAGTTCCTCTGGTACACATAAGAGATGTGTTTTACATTTCCAATGGCTCCAACAGCATTTCAATTATAGCTGCAGGCTCACAGCCTTTCCAGTCAGCTGCATACACAGATGCACACACCACTGACTGTTCTGTTTGGGGTTATGAGAAGGGGCTGTGAGAGAGCCGCCTGCAAGCATGCAGCTGGTGCTGGAACTTGACATGCAGAAGTATTAATACCGCCATATAGTGATACTTTCTTGCATGGTTAAGTCCTACTGCCAGGGTTTTATTTAAACATGTAGGAACTCATTTTATGGCAACTTGGAGGAACATTAATATTAATTTGAAGTCGTTTTTCTGGCCTTCTGACAAGTGAAGTCCAATATTCACTCTCCTTTTAACTTAGTTTTGGTCTCCGCCAGCTGATGAAGGAAATATGTGAATCTTAAGCTGCTGAATACCCCACAGTGTTCTCCTGCTTGCTAATTTTGTCTGTCCTTTGGTGCTGGGCAGGTATTTTACAGTGGGTTTTCAGAAGACTTTCTGCCTGCTGTGACTGTGACTGTGAGAGATGTGAGACTGAACCAAAACAGTGAAGCTGTGAGCAACAAAACCAAAATAATGAGCTGAAAGGTGCTGTGGAGTTCTGCAGACTTGGGTTATAGTAGTCTGCGGCTTCATCATTACAAGTGACATCTGTCACACACAGCTAGTCCTGTGAAACTGTCAACTGGAAATAGGTGATTATAACCACTTCAAGTAAAACACTGACATGAAATATTGAGGGTGTGCTGAAGTTTCCTAGTGTCTTTCACGGTGTTGATTGCATTATGTTTGTTGATGTTCAGTTGGTAATAGTGTTAATCTTTTCTTTTAGGTGTGTGTGTGTTTGTGTGTGTGTGTGTGTGTGTGTGTGTGTGTGTGTGTGTGTGTGTGTGTGTGTGTGTGTGTACACCTTTACCTTGTGTAACAACAAATAAATAAATAAAAATCTGACAGTCCAATCAAATTGCACAAATATTTTTAATGCCTATATTATTGAATAAATCTGTTCAACGCAGACAGATGAGGTGAAACGGTGTGTGTACGCAGTGTGTGTACGCAGTGTGTGTATTGATGTAGTGTGCCTGTGGTGCATAGGAATGTCTGTATCCATCAGTCTAATTGTGATTATGGCATTTAATTAAGCCACATGATTTCCACTTCTGTGGTAATCAGTGGTTTGTGTGTGTGTCTGTTTGTGTGCGCGTGCACGTGTGTCTGTGCACGTGCGTTAGGAGTTTGGACTGTGGAGCGTTTCTTTAAGACCGAGGATGAAACTCTCTCCCAATCTGTCTCACTGCAGGATCAGCTCCATGTCACGTTCCCTGGAAAATAAAAACTCTTTTGACACTGAAATCCTCATCAAACATCAAATGTCCTCGTACTAAAAATAGTCACCTCATGTCAAGCCGCATAAAGGCAACACGTGAAAACATCATTGCCATCAGGCGGAACGGCTACGTCACCCACCTTTGTAACCACCTGTCAAAGGAGTTTCAACAATAATGTGACAATAGAGTTGTTTGATTTGTGAAAGCAGGACTCACTGACAAACTAATGACCTGTGAAAGCTGGTATGAGAAACATAATGCTGCAATGTATAAACAGATGGAACTTTTAACAGGCATACAATGCTAGCTAGCCAAGTGTGAATAAAGCTAATTGGAATAATAGCGACTTAAATTTCCCCACCACATATGTGGGTCCATGTCTAAGTTTGATATGCATGAGTGGAGAATTTAATGGGGGATTAGTTGTTTTGTTTGTCAGCAAATGGTTAAGGGCATTTAAGGCAAAGCCCAGCGTGTCCCTTATGCTTTTCTGTCCCATCCATCTACTGTAACATCACTTCTATACACATACTTGACTCCTTTAGATTTTGCCAAGGGACCATATGGCGTACATTAGGTAACAGTTCAAAAGGTGAAAGTGGAGTACTTCCTGCTTTAAATGAAGTACACTGCCTGCAGAGAACTATAATTGTACTAATTATGAAGCCTCAAATACATTTAAACTACAATACCATTGTGCATGTTTTTTTTTTTTTTTTTTTTTAAACTTGTACTCCGGCTGCACGGTGGCGCAGCAGGTAGTGCGCGTGCCTCACAGCAAGAAGGTTGCCGGTTCGATCCCTGGGTCAGGCGGGGGTTAAGTTAAGTGTGAAGTTTGCATGTTCTTCCCGTGCATGCGTGGGTTCTCTCCGGGTACTCCGGCTTCCTCCCACAGACCAAAAACATGCTCATTAGGTTAATTGATGACTCTAAATTGTCCGTAGGTGTGAATGTGAGTGTGATAGTTTGTTTGTCCTTACATGTGGCCCTGCAATCGGCTGGCGACCGGCTCAGGGTGTACCCCGCCTCTCGCCCATCGTAGCTGGGATAGGCTCCAGCCCCCCACAACCCCGAAAGGGATAGGCGGTATAGATAATGGATGGATGGAACTTGTACTCCACATAAGCAGTGTGTAATGTCAATGTGAGAGTAAAATGTAGAATCTGAACTTCTCAACTCTCGATGAACATGCTCGTGATAGAAAACTGTGAGGTAGACATAAGGTAGACGTGCACCAGGCAGTAGGTTTTTCTGCAATAATTTAATACAATATTTTTATATTTATCCAGCTAACTACTGAGCTTAGTGCAGCCAAGGCCTGCACTTGATGAACTAACTAGTTTCTAATTAGAATGACTGCCTTATATGGACTAATTAAAATAACCCATCACATGTTTGCCACATCTTTAAATCTATGAGACCTCTCTCCACTGCTGGCTCAGTGCAAACATAGTGTGCACATTAATCTGGCTCTGCAAGACTAACATTTACAGTATATTCCATATTTCTTCAGAATCAATTCTGAGTGGAAGAGATGGGTTTTCCAAATTACTGTATTTATAGATGCACTAATCTGTTCTGTCCGTTTGACAACTTTTGTGAAATCAGGAAAATGTTCTGGCTAAATGCATCTTTATCAAACGAATGATAATTGCTCAAGACGATATACTAATTGCAATCACGTCAACAGAACTGTCACAATCCATCCAAACTCACTGCTCCGCTGAGACGTTGCTCACTTAAGCTGCCTATTTTCCTCCTTGGGGGAAGTTGTTTTTAGGTGTTAGGCGTCCACATGAAATGTATAGCTGTTAAAGGGCTATTGTGTATTCATTCATTCATTGTGTATAGTATTTAAGGGGTTCTGTTGGCAGGGATGGAATGTAATATTAGGATATTATAGAGTGGGGTTTCAGTCAATTGCAATCTGCAACCTCACCACTAGATGCCACTTAAACCTACACACTGGTCCTTTAAGTGTGTTTTACACGTGTCTCACAGTTTATTGGTATGCTTGTGTATCTGTCCAAGTGTATCTCCCAGGCCTTTGAGAGTGTTACACCATTTTGTCAGTAAACTCCAAATGAAAAAACATATAAAATAAACCAGAGGCAGCAGAAGAAAACTTAAACTGACATTCGGCTTCCCTGGCTAGAGGCAGAGACAGATAGAGTCCAGCATGAGATTAGAAAGTACAGCAGTGAGGGGTGAGGGAGGACACCCAGTGCCTCTCACTCCGCAGTTAGCCCGGCAGTACAGTACAGTTTACTCCAAACTAAATCCAATTTGGCGTGTTTGCAAAGGCTTGGAACTGCTGTTGAATATGGCACTGTGAGCTGATGCCAGTGCGCTCACTAAGACTGGAGGTCTGTTTGTTTATCACCCAGAAATTAAATACTCCCCGTCTGAGAAAAATATGAATACTTATGAGCCAGAGTTTAGTAGTCCACTTATAGGTTTTCATCAAGTCTAAAGAAGTACCCATACAGTCATTTGTATAATAAATACACAAAGTTCTCCATTTAATATTTGGCTAAAGGCAAAGACTTGACATTAAAGGTAATCCAGTATCAAATGGGAAAAAAAAGGACGACCTTCATCGGACATTCATCTGTGTTCAGTTTTGAAACTTGATCTAAGAGGGCTATGAGGATTTGGGGGGGGGGGTATCTGTGAACATTTTTCCTTAGTAATTTCACTTCTAATTAAGAAAAACTTGCGTAAAGTGACAGCATTTCTACTTGAATATGATATTTTGTTAGTCTTTCCAATCGGTAGCACTGTCCTCCCTTACGTGACCCTCCCTTGTTTTTCTCTGTTTTTCTCTGTCCTGTCGTCATCTGACAGCAACAACAACAGAAACAGCAGTGGCGGCGGTGGTGACAGTGCCAGAGGCCACGCTGCTCTGCCACACAGCGATCTGGCAGTCTGTTGCCTCCTTCCCCTTCTCCTCTTCCTCCTCCCCCTCAATTCCCCTCACCTCCTCCCCCAGCTCCCCCTCTGTCTCAGCTGATAGACACCTGAGCAAGACAAGAGGTCAACCTTGCCACCGTGCGTGTTGGCCCACCTCCACCGTTTGATGGATAGTGTATAACTGTGTGTGTGTGTGTGTGTGTGTGTGTGTGTGTGTGTGTGTGTGTGTGTGTGTGTGTGTGTGTGTGTGTGCGTGTTGTTGATGCAATGGGTGGGTGTTAATATTTGGCAGGTCTTTTATCGCTCTGTCCTTTCTTTATCTTGTAGTTTTGGCCCTTTCTCCGGTTCCTGTCCCGCTCATCTACATTAAGTAAGTTTTGTTCCAGCTGCTTTTAATTACATGTGCAAAGGACATGCCAGAAATGCAAAAAGACGTGCTAAGATATAGAAAAATGATAGATAGATAGATAGATAGATAGATAGATAGATAGATAGATAGATAGATAGATAGATAGATAGATAGATAGATAGATAGATAGATAGATAGATAGATAGATACTTTATTCATCCCCAGAGGAAATTCACATTCTGCATGGGTGGAAAAGGTTGCATATTGCAAAGTTAAGAAGTGATAGAAGGTGATGGAAACACATTTTTGAAATACATCTTGACATTGCGGTTCTATTTTTTTTTCTTGGTGTGAACAAAGCATTTACGTCATTCGGTAAAAAGGACAGGCCTCGACTCCACTTGTTGTCAGTGATGAATGCTGCTGCAAAGTCTTGAATCCAGACAGAGGCCCTCGCTGTGCGGCACACCTCTCTCAATCAACAAGATGGTTGACAAAAACGCCATTGTGGAAATATGGATCAGAGGACATATTGTCATTCATAGCAGGAAGTCTGCAGCCCTGTTAGCGCCTTTGTGTGGCTGCAGGCCTTGTATTGAGTAGCTCTATCCCAGCACGTCATCACATACTAAAACACATTCACATGTACAATCTGCAGATAACTGCAGCCATCTATTAGCCACCAGCAGCACTTTTGAAGCAGTTTGGGGGATGAAATGCTCTGCTCATGGGTACAGTTATTGTAGTTGAGGGTGCAGAGACGGTTTCACATGCTCACCCTCCCCTACCTGGGATTTAAATCAGGTTGCCTGTAGTCACAAGTCTGCCTTTGAAATCTGCTGCCATGCTGGTTCATCACCCTCCCCTCTCCCTCTTCTCCTCCACCAGTATTTATTTTCCCTCCCTGGGCCAGACAGATGGGAGTGTTCGGAAATAAAAGCGTCAGTATTTACCATATTATTTACTAGCATCAGTGCTAGCCCCTTTGGTCATGCTATCCTAAAAAAAAAAAAAAAAAAAAAAAAATACAACCTCGTTTTCGTCCTCCTCGGCTTACCTGGACCTTTCAGGATTTATGTGGGACAACTCTCCTGTTGTAGCCATTTTGTAGCTTGATCAAAGATGTGTCAGTGCTGGGATTCACTGCACTGACCCACAGGTTAAGACTGTGTTTCGCACACTGTGTAGCATATATATCATACTGTGACAGATGAATGCTTCTGTATCTCCGTGGACAACCTGAAACCAAATCTGGACACTAATGGATTTCTCCCTGCAGTGTGAGTGTGACAAAGTCATAACAAGTGACTGAAATGATATTATGAAGAATGGCTGAAGATATTAATCTGGAGGCTGTATAATATGTCATGTAAACAGTTGTAGACACACAATGTGTCATTAGCAAGACAGAAACTTTCTACTTTCACGCACAGGTTCACCTACACAGGAGATAATCTGATAAGATTTTTGAGTGCCTTAATGCATATATTTGCATATTAATGAGGAAAAACTGCTTTCTTCTGAAACATGTTGATATAAAGACAAGTGGTGATTAGTGTATTCGTTATCTTCAGAGAGTAGCCGTGTAGGTGACAGGCTGTATTAACAATGCGCTGTGTTTGAGCAGGACACTGATGTTGTGAAACGGTTCACAAAAACTCATATGTTTTCAGTCACTATGGAGACAAAACATCATCAATAACCTCAAGATGAACTCTTTTTAAGGCTGAACAAGGCGGTGTGTGCGTGTGTCTTTACATGTGTACAAGCACAACTTTGTATGTGCGTATGTGTGTGCGTTTGATGCTGGGAGTGTGTAATTACGGGCAGATTATGGGAGAAGCGGACGGCATGAAGCAGTCTTTGATGGGATTAAGCACTCAATTACCCAGCTAAGTAACCCGCCCCCCCTCACCACCACCACCACCACCACCACCATCACCACTACCACCACCACAACTCTCAGGTTCAAACATTTCACACACATGAATACACAGCTTGAACAAACAATTTTATGAGTACACAAGTATACACAAACAGGAGGCTTTGTCTTTTCCTGCAGCTGAATACGTGATCCACGCACATCTTTTGGACTATACCTTTATCTTTTTTCTTATCCAGACCATTGGTCCCTCTGATAGTCAGTCCATTTGTCTCATCTTGGGTGTATCAAACACATTCCTTTTTATATGATAATGGGATTGTAACCGGAGAAGCCTTTCTAAGGATTGTGCTCTTCCACAGATTTGAATTGTAGACCTACCTAAAAAAACTGACTACACACTCTCGCTAGTTGTTGCAGACTCTGTGAATGGGTTAGTCTTATCCAAGACTGTCCGTGATACTAACCATTGCAGAGTTTAGGGGACTGGCTGCTGATTGGAAGTTGGAAAGTTAACCAGAGAGATATATTTGCCAAAAGTATGGATTAGTCTTCATCCCTGAAGCCTTTCTCTTCCAGTAAAACACTGAATGCCACCTATGTGTGCCTTTACCAAGCATGTCTTGGAGTGTATCCACTCCTGCCTCATGCTGGTGCATCAAACCATTATGCATTCATAGCTGCACTGCAACGGTAAGCATCTGGAATAATAATGTCAAATAATGTCATAATAATGTCAAATGGAACTAAGAAAGGACATGAAATGTTTCACAAACAATTAGTTTGTTTAAACCTGCACAAATTTCTTTTTTTGGCCATTTGGTCACAGGGAAAACAAACTTTGAACACAACACATTTTCAGCCTTACAATGATACGGCGAACTTGTTAGCAAACAGTTGCTTACACATATCCAGCAGATTCAGGGGACTGTTAGCATAATTAGGAGTCATGTTTCTGGCATCGTGGTGAATGTTAATCCAATATTTACCGCTCTTTTTACCAAAAACAGCTGCCTGCTGCAGCCAAAAACTAACAGTATGAGAGCAGTAATGTGAACATTAGAGTTGCAGGCTATGGAAAAACAAAACATTGAGCTGAAAGTCACAAGAAAGCTCTGCAGAGATGACACAAAATACAGAGTCTGATGATAATTCTCTGTGGGGTTGTCACTCTAAATAACCCTTTTCGCATAGGAGTCATGTGAATCCACTGCTAATACATCAGGCCTGAAAGTGAGTAGATAAGCCAATATGAAGCCACTGGTTTTTACAAAATCAGCAAGAAATAAAATGCTTCTCTTTACCATTGCTGCTGTATTCTGTTACAAGAGTCAAAAGAAAAGAACTGGGATTGACTGGAGGTTCACAAAGTTGAAAGTGAATGTGTGAATCTCTCCTACCCCAATCTCTATTCCTGCTTGTGTGGTGGAGAAAAGTTAGTCCCACATGTCAGCTTATTAAAACTTCTGCATTTGGGTCGAAATGTAGAGCTGTGTCCTTTCAGCTCCCTCACAACAACAAGTCTCATAACTTTGAAAAGTATAGTGAAGATATCTCCCACTATGATTTCAATAATTCTTCATTCTGGGCAGAGTTTCAGCTGTATGTATACCAGCATTGTGAAAAGATGACATCACCCAGTTCATCATAGTCTGTGGTGTTCAGTGTGACTGTGATTTGTCTCAGCAGGGAATCCAGGGTCTGATCTACAGCTAATGGATTCATAATGACACAGAAAACGGTAAGGTTATTGTTAAAGCCACCAGTGAGCTGTGAAGTTTCTTACTGTGGTCTAATTGAGACCAAGTATAGCATTGCACCATTTTGATATGAGGCAGGTTAGGTATCTACACAGCATAAATATGGGGTACCACAACCACAGTTATTACATACAGTATGTGAAACTGTCAGCAAGACTCTATTTGTTTGCACTCTTATTGAAATGGATTGAAAGACAAAACACAAGTTCTCCAGCTGAGCAGTCTTTTCAATATGCTTTCAACACGCACTGGTTGGGAAAGAAAGAAAGAAAGAAAGAAAGAAAGAAAGAAAGAAAGAAAGAAAGAAAGAAAGAAAGAAAGAAAGAAAGAAAGAAGCAGGGGTCGTTTAAGGGTGGCCAATCATCCAATTATCTGGATAAAACAGGTGGCACCTCATTGGGAAAGCTCATTAAAATGGAGTTCAATCTTGGCTCTCGGCTGCCTCTGGAAATGAAAGCACATTTCCTGTTTGGCCTGTTGAAATTTTTCAAATAAAGTCAGGCTGGAAAGAGGAGAGGCTTTCCCTGATGCTGAATAATTGGATGTTTGGATCTGAGCCAGTCAAGATTTACTTGCTATTTCTCTTGTGGAATCCACGGTGGACTGGTCATCATGATGGAGCCTGGTCTCAGGCCTTGGGCTCTGTCAGCAGAGCAAAGCATCCCATCTGTTCTGGGGTCGTCCTTTTAATGCGAGAGCTGTCTTTTCCTCAGTCTCACAAGTTTACAATGTCCGCTTGATGGCTATTTATGGTGCGTGAAAGTTCAAATTGAACTTGTGGATAAAGGTGCCCATACCAAGTGCTCACACATATGCACTACAAAAGCCTTTTGCGGACAGTGATTCTGAGGGCTGCTGGATTTTCTGTGGTAGTTAGAGGAATCGCAGTATGACATTTTTTTTCCCCATATTGCAAACGGTCTATAAAACCAAAGGTCAGGCATTTTTGTCATAGCGATTGCTCACCAGTGTGGAAAAGAAAGGTCGATTGGGGAAAAAGTGGGGAATGGTTTGCAAGTGCCTGTTTTACAGTTACCATGTCAAGGACAGTAAGTCTTAATGGCTATAAGGGACGAACGGGAAATGAAAGCGTACAGTACCCACAGCAGCTTTCCACTTTAAAACCACCTGCCCAATTTTGGTTAAACACTACAAAAAAGATATTTAGAATTACACACATTGCTTATTTGCTTATACAGTGAAGATGAATTAGCAAGGCAACAGACTAACACTCCGCTCATTTACACCGTTATTTTACCCTGTAAAATCCTAATTTATACCATTATCACATGTGGGTCTGTGTCAGCACCTGAGTTTGTTGGCGCTACAAACATCAGCAGTGCAACTTTGTTTTTTTTACCTCGCTTCATTAACATCTCGACAAACTTCTCTACTCTCACAGGTGTTAACTAGCAATGATAATTAAATATCATTATTTCACTCAAATGTGTCTAAATGTCTCCACCAAGGAATAGACATCACGCATTGCGATAGTAGAAATACTTGGAAATTAAGTAATGTATCTAAAGGAAGCTTTGATTATAATGTTTTGCAGTTAAACTTCAGCCAACCACGAAAGCGCAGATTCACGGTGTGATTTAATGTGATCGCATACGGTTACATCTGTGCTCTCAGCAATTTTGAATTAGGACGTTTGTGAATCCCTTTGCGCACCTTCATTAATATCGGGACTCATTTGATTCCAAAGTCTCCCCGCTCTCCTCAATGCGTATGAAAACTGTATCCTCCTGTATAGTTTTGCTGTTTGTCAAAATTGAGCCTGCATGAAACATAAACCATATGATTTCCTGTCTAAGAGATGTTGCTATTTGCCTCATGATAGATATGCAAAGAGCATTATGTGAATCATCTGGTTTGGGTGGAGAAGTAAAACATCCACAGCATGAATGTCCACCATGGTGGAAATTCAAGTATCATGTTGTTCTGTGTTGTTATTTTAAATAAAATAACCCTCTTATGGAAGAAAAACTGCATGCGAGACGCCCGTTGAATCCCATTAAGGATAAAGCAATCTATTCAGCCTAAAGGTACGGTATTTGCAGTGAAGACACAAGCATACAGAAGTGAGATGACTCGTCTCTGTAATGTGTGCTCTTGCTCTGTTTGCTGTTTTGTGCCATTAAACAGTTCACAGTATAACGCAGTGCAGTGTGGCGGTGGAGGCTGCTAGTCTTCCTGGAAATAGTCTTGTTTGTGTACAGTAATTACACTAATGTCTCACATTAGTGTGGTGGTTTATTTCGGTTAACACAAGATAGAGCACCTTCCGGGTACATTATGGTGCAGTATTCCTACCATCCTCATATGGCTGCCAACTAACTTCAACATAATGCTCTTAATATTTAATTATGATTAATCACGTACATCTTTAAAATAGACTCCTCAGTGCATCATTTCCTTTGCCCATCATGTTGCCCAAAATCCACAGTAGCCCAGTCTGCCCTGTTATGGGGACAAGACCCTATAGAAGCCAGGTATGGGGACCAGGAGGCATCCCCAGTCATCCTGAAGAAGGAGAGTTAATCCTCCCAGACAGCGGGGAACGGCTGCTATCCCGGCCTGTCACAACCACTCTGGGCCCTCACAGCTGAGGCCGTCACACTGAAAGCCAGTGCTCCACAGAAAAGAACAGGACACAGGGGAGAGGAGGGGAGACAAGGGGTATAAAGGAGAGGATTTACATGCGTGGCTGTTCTTTTTATGCCACCCAGAGGACTCAGGTGGAGTAGGAGGATTTATGATACCACCTGAGAGGGTAGAGGGTTGCAGTGGGTGTGAAGGATATTAATAGTTTTATTATTTTGACTTTTATATGTGAGACACCCTCTGGTCATACGGTCTTCTTACATCCTTCTCAGCGTACTTTCAGCCGTGGGATGGTCTCACCACAGAGAGGTGTTTGTTCAAACTCAGTGTTTCAATCATGTTATTCACAGTACATTCAGACCCCAGTTAACCCCATGATAGAAGTTAAAACTTGTGAAATGAAAAGTAGTTGTATGTTCATGTTTTTCTGCAAAAACCATATCAGACTTTAAACAGTTTTATGTATGTGTGGCGTTACCAGCAAGGAGCAGAGATCCGCTGAATCCACTCAAACACAAATATGTGTATTCACAAATGTTTGCATTTTTCTTTTTCTTAAGGAAATAATGTTCAGTTTGATCCTAGTCTCACCTGTGTACAGTAAATATGCAGCCAGACCCATCAGCCTAGCTTAGCATGAAGAGGAGGAAACAGTGAAACAGCCTGGTCAACAAAATCTCGAGACAGCAAAAATCTCTTTCATTCAACGTTTTATGTGAGGTTATGTGTGAGTATTCGATGCCTAAAAAAAGAAGAATATAACTTGTTCGGCAGTGAGTTATAGATGTGCTAGTTTGAAAGTGGATTGAGCCATTGATTTAAAAAAAAAAAAAAGAAGAAGAAGCACAAGAAAATGTGTTTGTGATTACTGTAATGTGAATGCAAACAACATTTGTTCTTGTCAAGTTCTTATCTCACTTGAAGGTCACACATACAGCACCAGTTCTGAAACCTTGGCTGAGTAATCAAAATGGATCCATCATCTGTCCAACCGTTCAAAAAGGGAGTGCAGTTCACCAAACTTACCCACATATTTTGATTTATTTTCATTTTTGTATCTGAGGCTGCAGCAAGACTGCAACCACTATGCTGTCAATTGGCACGCGCCAAACATTTGCTCTGTCCTCGTAAGAGAAGTGTTTGAATTGTCTCCTGGATGCCTCATTCTTATTAGGCATGCAAAGGGAGAGTGGCCGTGCTCTCGCAGTCATGCATGGCGCAGCAGCTTTTACCGCGCTGAACGTTAAAAAGCACAAACCGCTGGATGAATGGACTTCAGGGCACCGGGGGCGAGTTTTCTTGTCATATGTGAAAGCTCCCTAACACAGCTTACCCTGACCAGTCACATTTGAAATTCCATCAGTAGTGGTCTTTTCAATATAAAAAAGAAGCAGAGTAAAAAAAAAAAAAAAAGAGGATGGGAGTTAGAATGAAGAGAGAAAAATAGATCAATATTTAATTTTCTTCCCAGGAGATATGTTCAGGCACTAATCAGCGGCGACTGGAAAAGATGACACCTGGAATAGCAAGCAGCACAGCTGAGGTGTCCTCTCCCCTGCTTCCACCTCATCTTTTGCCTCCCAGGCTCTGCTGTCCCTGTCAGCACTGCGTTTCTCGTTTATTCAGTCAAATCCATCTTTCCATCTCTCTGTGCTTCCTATTAGCTCTACAGCTTCTGCCTCTCACTCGTCTGCCCTCTCTGTCATCCTTTCATTCTCCCCTCCTTCATCCTCTGCCCTCGTTGTCTCACTTTTTCCCTCTGCCGTATCTCTGGCCCTCACTCCCTTCCTTCTCCTTCTCTTCATCCAATCTCTTCTTCCTCACTTTCAATCTTTTGCTCAGTAACTACATGTCCAGCATGACAGACCAGCAGAGATTGGCGTTGGAGGAGAAAGCAGAGATTCACTTAACAAAATCACTGTACGTGCAGCAGGTATCATTCACAACAGGCATTCCAGCTGTGCGTGGAATTGGTAATCCTGCTTTGTGTGCTGGTTCTTCATTACAAAGCTCCCCAACAGCTACCCACACAGGAATCTCTCAACCCAGCCAGTCAAGGCAGATGACTGCCTAGCTGGAGCCTGGTTCTTTTGAAGGTTTCTTTCACCACCATCACCAAGTGCTTGCTCACCGGGGAGTTGTTGGCTTTAAATTAGAGGGCATGGTCTAGACCTGCTCTTTTCGAAAAGTGCCTTAACTCTTATTGTGTTTGGCGCTATATAAATGAAATAATTGAATCTGGCTTCATGTAGACGTACAGTTCCCTTGTTGGAGATACGTACATGCTGTTTCAGGATAAAATAAACCCTCACACTCCGCTGATATTTCCTGGAGAGAAGAATTATAACGCAGAGCTGAGGTGATTTCGCCGAACTGGTTGTGATTTGATTCGCAAGGCTTTCACATTTTCATTTAGTAAAATGGAGCAACCCATCTGTATTTCAAAAGCATTTCAAATTAATGTTCCTTCTCTCACTCAGGGTTTAACTAGACCTGAAGCGCATTGAGCTTCATTTCCAACTTGAACAAATTCATACAAATTGGGTCTTATCACTTCAAATTACTGCTTTGATATCTGTGCCAGAGATGCCTACCTGATTGTTTTTAATGTACCAGACCAGTGGTGAAGTGCTCAGATCTTTTATTCAATTAAAGCAATGCCTCAATGTAAAAATACTACATTACAAGGCTAGCTTACAGCATTGAAAGCTTTGCTCAGTCAAAAAAGTAAAGTACTTTCAGTGAAATATACAATACTTCATGTATCAGATGAGGTGATCACTATGCAAAAACACAAAATGTTCCTTTAGTTAAACTCACTCATATTGGTTGTATATAAAGAAGTCTTTCAATAGCAGATTTGTCAGTAATGGAGATGACACTGAATGCTGTCCTGGAAATGTAACAGCTGCTGCAAATCTGACTCCATGCTGTTACATGATGTCTTATCAAGGATTTCGAGGTAGTTTGACCTAAAGGGTGACACACGCCGCCTGTGAGCAGATGAATCTGGCCTGTTTCTGGAGCTGTTGTTGTATGGACTCATGATACAGATAATGATACTGATTGGTGCAGGAGCTGCCATAATTCATTCATTTACAATGAACACCTGATATGAACTAATATCAGGTGTGATTGGTAGCAATCACACAATTTTCTGCAGCTTCCAAGTTATATTTTATTTATGTAAACTTTGTCCTTCTCACTACTCGCCATTTCTCAGAGCTGGTTACCTCACTGAGCCTCTCAGAGAAAAGAAATGGCAGCCTTTGCCTCCACCCAGCTCGTCATGTGTCTTCCTGCCCTGAAACTGGGTTTGATGCAGGGGTTCACAGCAGTCTGGACATGATTTGTGGCTCAGTGTCGTATTTCACCAGATGATAGCACCACAATCACACTGGATAGATGTCCTACAGTGCTTTAATTGTTTTCCCCGTAACAGCTGTTAACATTCTTTTATTTAGTCTCTCATACAGAAGGATGATGAAATACATAACCAACTTCACCTTGTCTCATTCCTGAATAGGAAGCCATTGTCGAGCGATCGCTGCTTTCATTCCTTCTTTCACTGTGATAGATAGCTACAATCGTGCTAAGCAACATTTTTGCAGTAAATGGATTTGCTAGACGCATAACTGAAACACACACATCAACATTTTCCACCAGGAAACTTGCTGGAGAAAACACGAGCAGCCCCAGCTGCCATAGACCTGAAGTAATGGATGTCAGCTACGCTGCAGCCAAGCTGTACCATAACTCCTAACGCAGAGCAAAACAAAAGCATCTTAAGTGAGCAAGTAATGCCTCTGCTCCGAACTAATGGAAGCAGGTTCGGCTCTGGACTTAATATTAGTGGCTGCCTTTATATACATAGCAACTTTAAGTAACCAGCAAACTGAAACTGTAAATTTTCCTTCTAAAATGTGGCAAAGTAGAAACACACAGCAGCATAAAATATGAATAAAATAGTACTCTGTATTGTGCATCGATTATTACTTGAATAGATGTTCTGAGTTTTACAGCCGTGTAGTATGTACATTTAGGTTCCTTCACTAAACCTTTAAACTGAAGTTGTAATCTCTCTGCTCATTGTTTTCACTGCAGTGGATCAGCGAATGAAATAAGGGCTTTTGGAGGTAAGTGGACTTTATCAAGTTGATGGAAAGGTTGTTCAAGGTTGATCTGTTGTGGGCAGTTCTGACATTGGACAGCTAGCTAATCAAGCTGTCCTGCAGATATCCAGAAAGCATGCCCACACGAACACACACATATAACCAGAGCAAAAACAGAAACCCAGGAGACAGAATTACCATACAAGACTTCCCTTTCAATATTTCACTTTACAGTGTATTTCTTCTGACACTCAGATAACCATCTGTGGCCTGTTGGTGGGCATAGTATTGGTCTCCGATAGAGGAGGAGTATCTATATGTGTGATATTGTGTGTTAGTGTGTGGACGGAGGTCTCTTCTGTCTACACGAAGCCTCTGGGGGAAGAAGAGAGCGAGACAAGAGACAGAGAAAGAGGCAGGAAACCTTTAGCCCCAATGGGAAGTCCCAATACAGCTGCTGCTTGCCTGCTTGACTCTTTCTCTCTGACTCTCTGCATGCACTGTCAACCTGTCTGCCCCCCATCACACACACAAAGACTCACACACACAATGTAAACACATGACTGCCTTTACACTGCAGCAAGTGTGTGTGTGTGTTTGACAGAGGAAAGTGCAGCCACAACTCAGAAATAGTCGATTTCATACTTAAACCCTCTGCTTGAACCATGAGACAGAAGATGACTGATCTCACACACATACGCACACACACACACACACACACACACACACAGAGCTTCTCCCCTGGTGGGAGACAATGTGTTTAATTAATGCTGACACCATATTCATAGCAGGAAACTGCGCAAGTGTTGGTGTGTGTGATTCTTATCTATGTGTGTGTGACAGTGTGAGCCCAGAAGTCGCTACAGCTACACTATGCAGAGCATGAGTGGCCATTAAATATTATGCAAAGCTCATTCCCACACATAGTGAAGCCAATCTCCCTCTCAATGTCACCTACAAAGTCTTAAGAAGCCCTCAATTAACTTATTAGCAATTCTGCAGAGCTTAACATGGGCGCTAATGAAGGATGTATGGAAAGGAAATGAACTTAATGGTAGGAAACAGGAATATGGGGCACTGCATTTTGCAGCGCTCTCCCCTCATTTTTGATGGGGTCAAAAGTTATAAGTCATTGATATCTTTTGAAATGTTTGCTGGCATATTTCAGGCTAAAGCAATCAGACTTCTGCTGTATTAGACGTCAGGGCAAGTGAATCCGCTTGAAGTAGTGCAATGCTGTGCTGTCTTAGCTGTCTTATCGAAAGTGAAAAGTCAACCCCTCTTTATATTTATTTGTCTGCCATGTGTGATTTTTCTGAAACTGCTGCCCATCACATCATTTTTCACGTTATTTTCCACCCAACCATCCAGCCCAAATTCCTGCCTTGTTTGCACAGTTAACTTACACGGCCATTTCTGTGGTGAGGGTGAGCTGTTTTAGTGACCTCACCAGCAATTACTTTGGTGCATTTTCACTTATAATGAATCAAGTTTTTCAAGACTGTTATGTGCAAAAAAGAGGCCTGTGAAAGCCTTTAAATGCAAAAAGCACAAACAGGACAACTACCCACTTAAACTGTTTATTTATGCATGTTTCTGTTTCCAGTTTGCAGGGTGTCTGCCCCAAACATCCATGCATGAATAAGCAAGTGCTGCCCTGCTAGTTTGACCACCAGTGGTTTCCCTGAGGAATGGTGTTTGGGGCTTTTTTTTGTCTTTTTGTGCAGATTTTTCTTACTCAGCATTTGAAAAGTTTTTATGGATGTGCATTTTGTTTTACGGTGGTCTCTGGGGCAACACTGGGTTGTGTCCAATAGGCAGATAAAACCCACAGTGAGGTTACATCCATGGGAAGACGTTCTGAGGCAGCTGTGAAATACCTGCTTTGGTGTAATTAAGACCTGCGCTGAATCAGTATCTGTGGAGAAGGAAAAAGATTCTGTTGTGTCTGAGAGCCACAGACAGCAGAGACACCACACCAAGAGTTCTTTTAGAGCTTCGTTCTTCAGATTTTTAGCGTTATTCTATTCTAGTTTTACCTAGGTTTTAATACTTTGTTGTGTGGTTTTATGCATTGTCTTTATTTTCATTTTCATCCTTATCTCAACCTTATTTTACATTCATTGTTCATCTGTTCATCTGCTTTTATGTCCATTCTGCTTTTTTCTATATAAAGCACACACTTGTGTATGTGGTTTCTTTCTTGTGAAGAGCTGCAATTATTTGAAAGGTGCTATACAAATACAATTAATTATTATCATTATTATTAGTAGTAGCAGTAGTAGTCAGAGTAGTCATAGTTGTTGTAGTAGTATTTGTATTATTACAACCCTGATGAAATGTTTTTTTTTACTCTGCTGTGTAAAACATGAATGAAATAGGATGTGATAAATTGTTAGTACTTTTTAACACATACTGAGTTGAAAATGGTACAATGACAATATATTTAATGTTTGACCTCATCAGCTTCATTGAATTTGATAAATTATTTATCCTGAATTTGTTTCAGATCGTGTTTCAAACAAGTTGGGATGGGAGCAACTAAAATCATCGTAACCTATAAAACTTATTGGTAAAACAGCCTAAGTTGTAAAAACAGAATTATCCATTATGTAACAACATGTCATTTCTCTCTCTCCCTCATTCCTGCTCTTTACTTTGTCATCTCGTCTTGCACTTCTGTCTTTTTCTCTCTAAACTCTGTCAGCTCTTCCCTCTCCCTCTTTTTCGTGCTGTCCTTCCTCACAATTTCTTCCCCCTCTCTCCCTCTCCCTCCCTCTTTCCCTCCTTCTCTCTCCCTGCAGGCAGTAACCGTCTTGCACAAAGTGATGCGATGGTTGTAATTGGCTGCCCTCTGCCACAAATCAGATCACAGCTGGCGCTGGGAGTGCTCTGGCGATTACCCATAACCCCCCACCCCACAGATCAGGGGCTAACTCCAGAGAGAGTGCAAGACAGGCAAGGGGTAAAGGGTTAGAGACTAATTTTGTCCGTCTACTGTGGTTTTTCCCCTCGTCAGCCCCCTGCCTGCCATTTCACCACACACAGTGATAGTGGTCATCCATCGATTGAAGGTATTATAAACAACAGCTCCATCTTAAGTGGCTCCTTTTCAGATTAGCAGGGAGCTGATCACACGGAGCACTGATAGGGCGAATGATGATAAAGACCTATTCGGTTTTTAAAACTTCAGCTGTCAGTCACCTTTCCCCTACCCTTTCTGTCTCTCTTTTTTTTATTCCCTCTCCCATTGCTGTCTCTCTGTAAAGAGAAAAGGAGCTGATGAAATCTTTGGGCCTGTGAGCAATTGACTTGAGATTGCATGGGCTTCTCAGACACTCGATCGACCCTCTATTCTCAGTGAGGGTCACGCTTGATGTGGTCCTTTATTAGCTCAAATTAGGCCTCTGTGTCTCCAAGAAGGGAACATCCATCTCCTTATTCATTTGTTCTTCTTGTCCTATTTATTTACTTAGTTGGCTAGGCAGGGGGTTGTTTGGACAGAGAGCATTGGTCGCCCCAGGCAGGGACACAAATAACATCTTATGCACATTAGTTACAAATCACCAACGCGAGGTGAAGGTTAGAAAATGGGAAATAGGTGAGGCTCTGGGAGGATGTGTAATGCAGTCAGCAGGAGCAAAGACAACAGTGTGCTAGCTTACTGCAGAAGTGAGAGTGCATTATTTAACCCAACAGCTATCTACCTCTTTGAAAATACTTTACATTTTTGCTCATCTCTTTTTTCAATAATACCATTTGATAACTTTTCAAAGTGTTTTCACTTTGTCCCTCTGTTCATTTCACTCTGGTGTGAAAATCTCTCAGAGGGAGACGTCGTCATTTTTGATGAAGTTCGCAGCATTGTGTGATACTTCAGCTGTGATCAGGAGCCAGACAGAAAGCTCTCCTTGGTGGTGCCTTCAAGGAAGATTGGTCATCTATTATTTGAGAGTCAGCTGCAGAAAATCTTTGTATTCATGTGCAGAGGACAGAAACAGAGGTGCAAGAAGTGCTTTTACAAAAGCAAAGGTAATAACACCACATTAAAAAATATACTCGATCACAAGTAAAAAGTCTAGTAAGTGCATGTACAAAGTATGAGCAACAAAATGGAGTTAAAGCATCAAAAGTATCATATCAATGAACTGATATTACTGTTGTGTAAGCAACCTTGGAATGTTGTTTAACCGCTTTATATTGTTGACTAGTATGATCTATAACAATGCAGCATATTATATAAGATCTCCATATGCTGTATATACATATAATCTTAATCTGCAGAGTAATTAGTAAGAACTTTAAGCAGACCACAGCACCACTTGAAATGCATGCAGTGGTGGTATAAAATAGGCTGCACAGCATGAGTAACCCAGAAGACAAAGACCAATTTATATGATTATAATCATATTCATAATCACACGGAAATAAGGTTGCTCTAAAATCTCAGCTGTTGCAACGTCCTTTAACACAACAAGTCTGCAGTATAAGACTTATAGTTAATGGGCTGAAAAAACAAAACCCCTGGTAGAGCCTTAAAACGCGCTCTCTAAAAGTTAATGTGACCGATAATTGAGTCGTTTCTGCCATGTGGTCCGCTCACTCCAGGTTTTCCATAATTAAGAAAAGCATCTGTTTAGATTCCACTAAGCCTTCACATCAAAAGAATGCCAAAATCTGACTTAGTTCCAGAATAGGCTAAAATTTGCTCCAATGCAAACACAGTAGAGTGTTTATTCCTTCCTTTGTTTTTGGCTACGGGGTATAAAGCACAGATCTTTCATCAATGACTTGCCATTGCCCATTTCCACAGCTGATTCACGACTCAATTATTGGCTCATTAACACGGCATATCAATTTATGGATTGATGGCCATGAAAAGCTGTGGACCCAGAGGCACTGAGGGATCAGGCTAAAGAACAGTACATAAACACGAGGAATACGGTGGATAGTGGATCATATCTCCTAAATGGTTGGAGGTGCCTTGTGGCTTGAAACAGATGGTCATGATCAGGGGGACATTTCTCCTACAAAGATAGATATTTTCTATGTGGTCTATGTTTGGAAGATGTTTCAGATGATCAAAGTCAGACAATACATCAAATAGCACCAAATCCAGTGCGGATGCAAACACACTAACAAGCCTCACAGCAGTTATCCAACAATACCATATTTAGCCTCCACCCCTTTGATTATTACAATAGCCTCACTGCAACAGAAATCTCGCTGTTTCTCTCCATAGAGCCCTGCCTCCACTACCAACGCAGAAAATGTCACCTGGCTGACTTCTCTCTGGCCTTGTGTCTCTTTCAACACAGCGGGAGGGACTGTGCGGCGCGATGAAAGGTGAGGAAGAAGTGAACAACTGTTCTTGATGTTTTTCTATGAGCGGTGACTTGGTCAGAGTACGGTCATCTCCAGAGGCTGAGTCTCTGTTTTCTCCCTCAGCTTTGGTTCTTTAAACAGTCTCTATTTGAATTTGGAAAGAGTGAAAAAGAGGTGGAGGGGGTGCCTGTGAGGGGCTGATGGGAGCAGACAGAGAGTACAGGGGTTACTGTCAGACAGAGAGCCTCTCTCCTCTGCTTATCTCAAATTCTCTCTCTGTCTGATCACGAATCATAGCCCTGACTCAACTTGAGCAAAGCGGAGAAAAGCTAGACCCCCTCAGCCATCTTCATTGCTTCCACCCTCTCCTCTCTCTTTCTCTCTTCTGTGTCTCTCCATCTCTTTCCAGCCATGCGACTTGGGGCGGCGTGCTGGCCTTTAAAAAGGCAAACTTGTAATCTGATAATTAACAATCTGCTAAATTTCTCAAAAGGAAAACAGTCATGAGAAATGTCTGCCTCATGCCTGTGAGTAGGATGACCTTTTGCTGAGGCTGGAATGGCAGGCGAGGCGAGGCGACTCACTTAGAAGCATTTAATTAGCTCTGCTCACGGCTGTGTGCGTTGCCAATGGACAGAGGAGGGAGGACAAGATGGAGGAGAAGGGAGGTGGATGAGGAATGAGATAGTCATAGAGCGATGGAGGCGTGAGGAAGGAAAAATGCTCTAATTCCAGATGTCGTTTGTTTAATACTGTTTCTCCACCTTTATGCAACAGTTAGTAAGCGTGCATGAAGGTGGCGGAGGATGGAAACAGAAATCCGAAATGACGAGCCTCTCTGGGTTCTGTAATATGTCCTCTCTTTGTTGTTGTTGTTATTGTTGACTCCTCAGGGACTCCTGTGTTGCAGCCTTGAGGTGAGCCTCTGAGGTTATGAAGCGCGCCTTTAAAGTGTGACTCAAAAAAAAAAACAAGAAGGATCAGGGCTCTCACCACCGAACACTTTCATTCAGTCCTCTTCTTTCGTGTCTGTTCTTGCTCTTTGACTCTCTACATCCAAGCTCACTCTATCTGCACACTAGCCTCAGCTGCAGTATAGGAACATATCAGCCCTTTGGCATATTCAGTGGCTTTCCCGTGTATGTCAGTGTTCATCTGCTGAAAATAGAACAGAGTTTACAAAGCAGTAAGAAATGCTCTGGATACATGCTCTCTCTTCATTTTTACAAAGCTCATCTGCTCCAACCATTCTCCATACCATCCCTCTGTTGGAGCAGGACTCTATTCTGCTTTTTATGTATACTTAAATACTGTATCCTATTAATATTTAATATCGGAATACACAAGGTCCCCAGCTGGGATCATTTTTCGCTTCGCCACTGTATCGCTTCATGGCAGACAATGTGGTGGAAAGGCATTCCTCAAATCAAACAGAGCCCTCTGCCATAATGTCACATGCAAACTGAAGCGTCGCTGTGATTTATTGGTGTAGAAAAGGCATAATGTGTCTCGGAAATCCATAAACAAAACAGCCAGAGGAAACCGATGGAAGTCAATTCAACAAAGTCAATAAAGAATCATTATTCCACCTCATTTCAAGCAGGCATAGATAAACAGTGGGTGAGATATTAGCACTGAGGTTCCAAGAAGCAGCCAGAGCTAATACACTTAAAGGGTTAATCAGTGCATTTGTATGCAAATATGTATTTAAGTGTGTCTGCCCTTATGGGAGGGTTTAATGAAGGAACTGGGCCCAGGCAGTAGGTGACATTCAGCTTCTGCGTAACCTCAGCGGATAGCTTCCCTGACGCTATTTGTGAATGTTAATTGCTTTTCAGCTGCCGCAGCCTCCCCGGTCTACACCTGTCCCTCAGTCCTGAGCAACATGGGACTCTCCCTGTCCTTTAAGCTGAAGCTGTTGTTTAAAAGAGTGACAATCCTCCTTGGAGTAATGTTTGTTGTGTTGGAGCATCATGCCAAATCTGACACCTTTATGATAAAAATCGTCCCTGTGCAAAAGAATTTTTTTTAAAAAGGCACCAGCTTCAATTATCAGACGTCTGACTCTGTCTGATTCTGTCTGGCTGTGTACCTGGAAAGGATGGAGTGGAATCTTCCTCATCTGCTCTCTCTTCTTCCTTTCCTTTTCCCTGTGAAGATAAAGCAGTGCGAGATTTACATATCCAACAGAAAAGAAAGCTAATCTGACCAAACTGAGACCCTGCATAAGACAAAAGAGACCAACCTCTGTGTGTTTATTTCAGCAGTTTTTCTGGTCCGCAAGTACACACCACAACAAAAGAGAGGGGAGGAGGTGAGATGGAGAGAGAGAGAAGGGGAGTGAAGATAGAGATCTTTCCATTCCTAACACAGAGCTTTGAATCGAGGTAATCCACAGAACTGTGAAAATTAAAACCTCATCTGTTAAAAAAAAAATGCAAATAGACCTTTTGATTCAGCTGCAGAAGAGAAATTTGCCCAAATCAAAAGATTAGCACCAATACTTATGGATTATGTTTCACTTTTATGCTCAGTCTCCTCACTCCCCCTCTTTTTCTTTCTTTCTTTCTTTCTTTCTTTCTTTCTTTCTTTCTTTCTTTCTTTCTTTCTTTCTTTCTGTTTTTAATATTTCTTCCTCTCTCTCTCTCGCTTCATCCAGATTTCCGTCAGAGCATTAAGATCTCACTGTTTCACAGAGGGGTGGAGAAGAAAGGGAAATGGATACAGACAGAAAGAGAACAAGAATTTGATACAGACTCTGAAATCTACCTGTGATCTAAATATGGCCCATAACGTTTATATCTGGTACAATCCACCCAAGTACTTTTCCCAGCTTATTAGCAGGATTCCCATTGGCAAATGAAATATCCAACATGGTGAATCAGGACTCAACATATTGTCTCACTTCTATCAAGCAGGGTCCAATCAGCATCTGCATTTGTCGCAGTAAATATTTGCTTGTCAGTAAACTGTGTATAAATCCTGAAAGTACCCAGGCTTGTGATTGGCTGAAAGTGACAGTAAACATTTATGAATGCCATGAATTGGCCTTAAAACACTAACCATTTATTCTGGAGTGGTGTTTAATGGTCTTAGTTAAGCGGCCAACATTGGTAAGTCTATTTCATGGCTATCACCTGCTCCAGCTAACAACCTGTCTTTTTTTATTTGGTTTCTGTTCCTTGCAGGCTTCCTTTTAGCTAGCGATATTCAGGCAAAAGCCATATAAATGCTAACAACGGTCCATTGATTTTCCTGTGTGTGTGTGTATGTGTGTGAGGTCGTATCTGATACATCAATCTCATTAACATGGGAAGCTTAGGGTGAAGGCCTCAGCTTGGAACAATGAATGATGTAAATTCAAAGGGTCTCCTGCACAAAATGAGGCAGTGTAGTGAACAGTGGTGTCCACAGTCTGCAATGATTTGACCAATTTTAAGAAACCTAAACACTAGTAAACAGAGAAGAAGAGGGGCAGGGTAATGCCAGATGGAAGACAATTTATCTCCACAAACACATCAAGCTTATCAATGTGGATAAGTGTGTGTGTTTGCAAAAAGAAGCAGGGCGCTGCAACTTGTCACCATGGCATGGTGACATTAGAGAGAAAGGGCACAGGGATGAGTGTGTGTATCCATGTATGTGTATATGAGAATGTGAAAACAGTGTCCTGGAAACAACCCTTTCACACATTAGTGAGCCCAGAGAAGTATGTGGCTCGAGTCGGTTGTCAGACAAGATAGAGCTCACAACAAAAGAAGGTTAGATAGGGGACATGATTGTGTAGTTTGCAGAAAACAGTCCCAATAAAAATGGTAAATAATGCACCACATAGACACACAGCAGTTGTAAAATCTTAAAGGTATGGCTGCTACCAGAGTGGACCGTATGTGATTTAACAGCCTTTGCGGACAATTGTTACTCATATAAAATGTGACCAGATTAAACTCACCTCAGTGTCAGGAGCTTCTAAAGGAGCATTCTGGCTCGTCACATCAGAAGGCTCCACAGCAAAGTTCATCCATTTGTCCATAATATGTGAGAGAGGTTTGGTGATGTAGGAGCTGCTTGCTAGTCATGCGCTGACTACCACTGATTGTGCCAAAGTGGATGCAAAGAAGCAATCTCTATTGCCTAGGCTTCTTATTCACCAGAGCAGGGTTATATAAAATTGGATTGTGCAAACATGGCTCGTAGCTGCTTGCTCCATTTTGGACTCTGGTTCTCTGCATTCCCTAAAAGATCAACTTTCACTGCACCGTCATAGCAGTTTTTTACACATTAAGCATCAATACACGTGAATACAAGTGTAAAAGCCTCCATGAACATATCTACTGATTGCCACAATTCCACTGAGATGAATTGCTAATATAAATACTGCTGTGACCAAACCCTCGACCGCAATGTGACTTAAAACAACTGGCTCCATCACCATCGTCTCCATCCTTCCCTCCCCCCTCTTCCTAAATGTGGAGGACAAATGCGTCATGGTGCTCATAAGCCTTTTTAATCAGCGTGAGAGATTGCCCACATATCTGTTAACTCTGTCACTAATGGCTATTCTTCCTCATTAGGGAATGCTATCGCTCCTCTCCCTCTACCACGTGCAGGCGTGATCAATTCCTCTATCATTTAGGACCAGATCAATCTCGCAGCCCCTCTTCCTCTTTAAACTTCAATATCTCCCCCTTCCATCGTGATGCATTACAGCATCTAATTAGTCACATGGCCTCTGGAGTGGAACTCGAGCAGGTGGACAGGTCTGTACATTCAAGGTGGGCTCCTGAAGTAAAGATAAATCTGCATTAAAGAAGCAGTTTGTGAGATTCGGCATGACAGCAGTTATTTCGCAGCAGTGTGTTTCTTTTGTGCTCCTTCTTTCCCTCAACGTGCCTCACATTACTGCCTCAGGTGGTTATTTCTTATATGCCAGAATGCACTTGACCAACCCAAGAGAGAAAAAGAAAAAACATTTTGTGCTTGCAATCACATTTTGGTGATTTTTTGTACCTGCAAACAAACATATTTGCTGTATCTACACGCTAAAAAAATTAGAATTAACTATTTGCTGCAAGTGTAAAACTCAAATACAAATATGGTGAGGTTATTTCACTTATTTCCAATTGCTTCTACACTCAAATGTCCGGCCCAAACATCTGTCTTGACTAACAGAATCATCTTTTCCGACTGGTGTAGAAAATAAACCCTCAAAAAGCAAAATGGGTCAAGATATGCTGTTATGTTGACATTATTACTGTTTTAAGGTGGATGTTTCCTTTAAGAGTTAGATATAGTCTAATCCTCTGGGTGGAAGTGAGTGAAAGTATGGATGGGTAGGCTTTTAGCAAGGGCATTTGGGAACCATTGTTTCCTCAGCGTTTAGCTCTGTTATAAGGTCAATACAGCTATGAAAGCTTTAGAGGCACATAACACACTTATAAAACCTGAGTGTAAAGTCTTGCCTTGCAGCGTCACAACAAAGCGAAAACTCAAAGCTCTCTATAGTAAGAAATCCACTGTAAGCATGAACAAAGCAGGCCAAAAATAAAACGATACACAGGTTTTTTTTTTTTCTCAGGAGGCGATGCCAATTTGATTTGGAATGATAATTAGACATACTGTTTTGATGATGGTCTAATCAAGCTGACGTGATTAGAACTTTCTTCCTTACAGCGCAGAATCTAAAGACTGGCAGCACAAAGCTAAAAAAAAAACAAAAAACGCTCGGCTTTATGATATTCAATACGCAGGGCACAGTCCTTTGTAATATTAAACCTGATAAGGGTGGATTTAATTATTATGTGTAGTTCATGGCTAATGCACAACTTTGCTGAATTGACTCCAGTACAATTGTGGCAGCTCGTAGCAGATGAACAGAAGCAATTTCTTTTTTGCCCCTTTCATTTTAAGGAATTACAGTGATTGTGTAACCCGCCTTGCTCTGCCCCCTTACCTTCAGCAGGAGAGTATTGTAGCTTACCAAAAGCTGTTGTTACTTCTCTGCCATGCTCCTGTCAATCCCGCTGCAGTGTAGAGAGGGAAGTATTATTTATTAATAGTCAGTCTCCCCAAAGCTCTGTAAAACATCCTGTTGAGCTCCCTGAGGTGAGCGCTCAGCTTCAAAGCAATTAAAACCGAGGCTACGAGAGTCGGACGAGAGCAAAAGAAAAATGGATAGTGTAAGAGAAAGAGGGAGAGGGAGAGAGGACTGACCAGCCACAAGTCTGCTGGGTTTGGCTGGCTGCACAGTCAAATACTGTACATTCAGCTTTTATGCCTGGGAGGACAGGGGCCCTGAGCGGAATCACCTCCCCGTGTCAGGGTTCCCTTGTCTGAGTTTAAAGCCCCAGTGAGCCTTGGGACAGGCCAAAACCTCTCTGAGGGATTATATAACCATAATAAGTGAATATAGTGATCCTCTCCCTTTCTGTCCCTCTGAGTCACATTAAGAAGTTGTAGAGGGACGACCACTGAACAGAGAAGTCTTCCTGATGTCTGGTCTAACTTGCAGCCTTCACACTGTGGGAAGGTATTTAAATCATGTGCTCTGGAGATGCTAAACTGCTGTTAGGTATGAATGTGAGGATTATCTATTAGCCCCTGCAGGGTGTTTATGTGCCCACTGCTGCATCCTGGGATATGCTCCAGCCCCCAAAAGACTCTGATTAGCAATGATTGGTGTTAGGAAAACAGATGAGTATCTGACAACATGTTGACCAAATTAGCCGAAAGGCAGGCAATAGCTACGAGCTTCTTGATATACATCCTCTGAAGTATCAGCCTTCCATGCAGGAGCAGCCACAAGCTTTCTCACACTGTATCCAAAACCGTTCTACTCATAAACCATCGATGTTATAAACAAGCGTGAGGCAAGGTTATGCCTATATCCATCAGCAAGTGCTGTTAGGCATCATAAAGGCAGCTTAAGTGGTCTTTAATAAAGCTAGGTTTTACATGCCTCTCAGGCATTTTCCCATAAAAACCTGAAAGGTTTTGGCGAGTCATTCTCTCTTACAGGCTTGTAAAGTCTTAGCATTCTCCTCTGACCACAATGACAATTTGGCAGAGGTTTTTTGTCCTTCCAAGAGCCTCATAACCCTGCATAATTGTCCTCAGATGATGCTCTGTCCTGCTATACCCTGTTGCCCCTCCATTTTCTCCTAATTTCTCTTTCCATTCCACTCTTGTCACTCAACATTTGTGAGCATATATGTCATGAGCTTGATTTGATCAGAAGGGAAAAACAGGAGAAAGAGGGGATCTGTGAATAACTCATGAGTGCTCCCTGCTTGAAATTGAAGCATTATGATACTTATATTAGTTCCACTGCTTTGCTATTCGGTGCCTATTGTCAAGGTGCGTTATGCAACTGAACAGGCTTAGACAAAGCAACTATTTTGGGCAGAATGGCTGTGTTTTCCTCAGACGCATGAGGGAGGAGATGCCTCGTCTTCAGAAGTTTGGAATTGGCAACCACCTTTTGCACAGGAGATATTGAAGAAGACAATATTTCCAAAGAGAGGTAAGTGGAGGCGACACTAAGGACACATCCATCCATCCATTTTCTGTTCATTTAGGCCTCAGTGGCACCAGGTCCAGGAAGGTAGCCCAGGACTCATTATCCACATCCTTCAGCTCTTCCTTGGGGATCCCAAGGGGTTCCTAAGCCAGATAGGATATGTAATCCCTCCAGTGTGCTCTGAGTCTGCCCAAGGTCTCCTCCCAATTGGACAAGCCTGACCACACTACCACAGGAAGGCTTTCAGGAGGCAGCCGATCATTTACTTGAACCACCTCAGCTTGCAGCAGTTTTGTTCTGAGCTTCTTCCAAATATCCCTAAGGGTGAACCCAGAGAGCCAGTGTAGGAAGCTCATGTTGATCTCTTGATTCCAGAGCCTCATTCCTCCCGCCACTCATGACATATAGATGCCGTCCGAGGCTGCAGCATTGAACGCATTTGAACAGCCTAGCAATGGCTACATAACCTACTAACTGTTCCCTTGCCTCTGTAGAGATCGTTAAATACTTGACCGACTCAGAGATGGCCAGTGTTTCCACCAAGATCTCCAGTTCCGCCTCCTCCACAGTGTGTGTGTGTGTGTGTGTGTGTGTGTGTGTGTGTGTGTGTGTGTGTGTGAGAGAGAGAGAGAGAGAGAGAGAGAGAGAGAGAGAGAGTGAGTGAGCTGATTTAGGAGTTCTTCAAAGTGTTCTGCCTGGGTATATCTTCAGTCGAGGTCAGCAGTTCTTATCCCCCACTGAGAGCAGCCTTGGTGAGGCCCTGCCTCTGCTTCCTGAGTCGTCTGACAGTTTGCCATGGCCCTCAGCAAACTCTATCTACATTCAAGTTACTGCTTCCAAGACTAAATACACTGCAGTATTTCTGGCCACACGGTACCTGGGGACCTCCCTGGGCTATCCAAGCCCAAAAGACAACCTTTTTCAGTTTGATGGCTTACTCCACTAGCAGGTTTTTGGGGTTTGGCTGCGAGGTTTATAAAGATGACCTTATGGCGTTTGTACCGAGTAGCTGTGGGCAGAAGGTATCATAATATTCAAAGATAATTTGTGGTTAAATCTTTGTAGTACAATTTCTTTGCAGTTTGCTTCAAAGCAGAACGTGGTGGAATGTTAATCTCATTGGATTAAAAAAATCCACACCATGCATCATTCAGCAACTGATTCACCTATCTTTTACATTATTCAATTTAGCTCCCGCTGGGTTTCATCTAATAAATATGTGCTGACCACAAGAGTAAGCAGGTTTGTGGCAGTTGATCTGACATATTTACATATTTGGATTTCATATGTTGCAGCATGACCACAATGAATCATTTAAGTCTGGAACTGAATAATCCACACCAGATCTTCACCTAATGAGCACCAAAGGGATGGTCAAGGTATGGCCCGCACTACTTCAGCATTATTCACTTGCCAAAGCTCAGATTTTGCATATCTTCAGCAAAGCTCTCCAGTGTCTCTTTGTTATATACATAATGTATGTACTGATCCTTGTATTATTTGATAAAACACAATATACAATAACAGTCCTCTCAGATCTTCATGTACTTGTTCTTGGTATTTTATGTCAATTAAAGTGTTAATTCAAATCTAATGTAATCATTCATGTTCTGCAGTCATAAATCAACTCATTAACCTTCACTACACAGATAAGCAATATCAAACAAATGAATGAATGACTGAATCAAGGTCAAAAAGCTACAAATGCTAAAAACCATTGAAGTGCTCTGGACTGAAAGCAGACTGTTTGATGCATTCAGTGATGAAATATAGCTCACCTTTCACAGAGATGATAGCCTGCATTTAGAGAAAAACTCTGCCATTTATGCATGCATACTTTTATAGCCCATCATACCTGCGCTTTCATGAATATCTAAGACGTAATGCTATATGCCTCCTCCTTGAACTGCCACCTTATCGTGGTGGAGGAGTTTGAGTACCCGAATGATCCTAGAGGCTATGTTGTCCGGGGCTTAATGCCCCTGGTAGGGTCTCCCAAGGCAAACAGGTTCTAGGTGACGGGTCAGACTAAGAGCAGTTCAAGAAGCCCCTTATGAAAGAAATTAAAGCAAGGAAGCGTACGTCGCCCGGATTGGCGTCACCGGGGCCCCGCCCTGGAGCCAGGCCTGGGGTTGGGGCTCGCAGGCGAGCGCCTGGTGGCCGGGTCTTTGCCCACGGGACCCGGCCGGGCACAGCCCGAAGGAGCGACGTGGGCCCGCCTTCCCGTAGGCCCACCACCCGCAGGAAGGATCAGAAGGGGCCGGTGCTATGTGGAATGGGTAGCAGTCGTGGGCGGGGGCCCCGACGACCCAAATCCTGGACAACGACTCTGGCTATGGGGACATGGAATGTCACCTCACTGTGGGGGAAAGAGCCTGAGCTAGTGCGGGAGGTTGAGCGGTACCGGCTAGAGATAGTCGGGCTCACCTCCACGCACAGTCTGGGCTCGGGAACCCAACTCCTTGAGAGAGGCTGGACTCTCTTCTACTCTGGAGTTGCCCGCGGTGAGAGGCGGCGAGCTGGTGTGGGCTTGCTTATAGCCCCCCAGCTCAGCCGCCATGTGTTGGAGTTCTCCCCGCTGAGCGAGAGGGTCGCTTCCCTGCGCCTTCGGGTTGGGGATAGGTCTCTCACTATTGTTTCGGCCTACGGGCCGAACAGTAGCGTAGAGTACCCGGCCTTCTTGGAGTCCCTGGGAGGGGTACTGGAAAGTGCTCCAACCGGGGACTCCATTGTTCTGCTGGGAGACTTCAATGCTCACGTGGGCAGCGACAGTGACACCTGGAGGGGAGTGATTGGGAGGAACGGCCTCCCCGATCTGAACCCGAGTGGTGTTCTGTTATTGGATTTCTGTGCTAGTCACAGTTTGTCCATAACGAACACCATGTTCGAGCATAAGGGTGTCCATCAGTGCACGTGGCACCAGGACACCCTAGGCCGGAGGTCAATGATCGACTTTGTAGTCGTATCATCTGACCTTCGGCGGTATGTCTTGGACACTCGGGTAAAGAGAGGGGCTGAGCTGTCAACTGATCACCACCTGGTGGTGAGTTGGATTCGCTGGCAGGGGAAGAAGCGGGACAGACTTGGCAGACCCAAACGTACCGTGAGGGTCTGTTGGGAACGTCTGGCGGAACCCGCTGTCAGGGAAGTTTTCAACTCCCACCTCCGGGAGAGCTTCAACCAGATCCCGAGGGAGGTTGGAGACATTGAGTCCGAATGGACCATGTTCTCCACTTCCATTGTTGATGCAGCCGTCCATAGCTGTGGCCGTAAAGTCGGCGGTGCCTGTCGTGGCGGCAACCCCCGAACCCGGTGGTGGACACCGGAAGTAAGGGATGCCGTCAAGCTGAAGAAGGAGTCCTATCGGGCCTGGTTGGCTCATAGGACTCCTGAGGCAGCTGATGGGTACCGGCAGACCAAGCGTGCGGCAGCTCGGGCGGTTGTAGAAGCAAAAACTCGGGTCTGGGAGGAGTTCGGGGAGGCCATGGAGGAGGACTACCGGTTGGCCTCGAGGAAATTCTGGCAAACCGTTCGGCGCCTCAGGAGGGGGAAGCAGCTTTCTGTCAACACTGTTTACAGTGGAGGTGGGGAGCTGTTGACCTCGACTGGGGATATTGTCGGGCGGTGGAAGGAATACTTCGAGGATCTCCTCAATCCCTCTGTCATGTCTTCCGTAGAGGAAGCAGAGACTGGGGACTTGGAGGTCGATTCATTCATCACCGGGGCTGAAGTCACTGAGGCAGTTCGCAAGCTCCTCGGTGGCAAAGCGCCGGGGGTGGATGAGATCCGCCCTGAGTACCTCAAGTCTCTGGATGTTGTAGGACTGTCTTGGTTGACACGCCTCTGCAGCATCGCGTGGCAGACGGGGACAGTGCCTCTGGACTGGCAGACTGGGGTGGTGGTCCCTCTTTTTAAAAAGGGGGACCGGAGGGTGTGTTCCAACTATCGGGGGATCACACTCCTCAGCCTCCCTGGTAAAGTCTATTCCAGGGTACTGGAGAGGAGAATCCGGCCGATAGTCGAACCCCGGATTCAAGAGGAACAATGCGGTTTTCGTCCTGGCCGTGGAACACTGGACCAGCTCTATACCCTCCACAGGGTGCTTGAGGGTTCATGGGAGTTTGCCCAAACAGTCCACATGTGCTTCGTGGACTTGGAGAAGGCATTCGACCGTGTCCCTCGCGTCATTCTGTGGGAGGTGCTCCAGGAGTATGGGGTTGGAGGCCCTCTGTTGAGGGCTGTACAGTCCCTGTACAACCGGAGCAGGAGCTTGGTCCGCATTGCCGGCAGTAAGTCGGACCTGTTCCCAGTGCATGTTGGACTCCGGCAGGGCTGCCCTATGTCACCGGTTCTGTTCATCATTTTTATGGACAGGATTTCTAGGCGCAGCCAGGGGCCGGAGGGGGTTCGGTTCGGGGGCCGGCAGATTTCGTCTCTGCTTTTCGCGGATGATGTTGTCTTGTTGGCTTCCTCGAGCCAGGACCTTCAGCATGCGCTGGGGCGGTTCGCAGCCGAGTGTGAAGCAGCTGGGATGAGAGTTAGCACCTCCAAGTCCGAGGCCATGGTTCTCGACCGGAAAAAGGTGGCTTGCTCCCTTCAGGTTGGAGGAGAGTTCCTGCCTCAAGTGGAGGAGTTTAAGTATCTTGGGATCCTGTTCACGAGTGAGGGAAGGATGGAACGTGAGATTGACAGGCGGATCGGTGCAGCGGCTGCAGTAATGCGGTCGCTGTATCGGTCTGTCGTGGTAAAGAAGGAGCTGAGCCGAAAGGCGAAGCTCTCGATTTACCGGTCAATCTACGTTCCTACCCTCACCTATGGTCATGAACTTTGGGTCATGACCGAAAGAACGAGGTCCCGGATACAAGCGGCTGAAATGAGTTTCCTCCGCAGGGTGGCGGAGCGCTCCCTTAGAGATAGGGTGAGGAGCTCTGTCACCCGGGAGGAGCTCAGAGTAGAGTCGCTGCTCCTCCGCATCGAGAGGAGTCAGCTGAGGTGGCTCGGGCATCTCTATCGGATGCCCCCTGGACGCCTCCCTAGGGAGGTGTTCCAGGCATGTCCCACCGGGAGGAGGCCCCGGGGAAGACCCAGGACACGCTGGGGTGACTACGTCACTCGGCTGGCCTGGGAACGCCTCGGGATCCCCCCGGAAGAGTTGGAGGAAGTGTCCGGGGAGAGGGAAGTCTGGGCGTCCCTGCTCAGACTGCTCCCCCCGCAACCCGGCCCCGGATAAGCGGAAGATAATGGATGGATGGATGGATGGTAATGCTATATGCACCAAAGCGCTGGTTTTAATCTTTAAAAAAAACAAAAACGAGGGAATGAAAGGCAAAGGGATAACAAAGTAAGGACAGGGATACGCTTGTTGCCTTTGTCTTTTCTCGAGGAACTCCTGACCACAGTGCTGACCTGGCCATAAAGGTTGTATATAGATAAGTCAGAGGGTCACACGATACGATAAACGGGTCCATCAGTCAAAACACACTTGCCTGCTGCTGCGATTTACTTCCCTCCCCCCAGATTCCTCTCACTGTCCTGCAGCCTCAGGAATATTAAATATGTAAGCGGTGCCCGCTGCAGATGTGATGCCATTGATTTTGTGTCAATCCCCCGGGCTGCAGTAACTTGATTTGGTATCAGCGATGGCTAAATGAGACTTCTCCTGGCAGGAGCGGAGAGAATGGGAGAGGAGGTAAAGGGTTCACAAGATTCTCTTTTCCTAAGCTCCACAAAGCACCTCGGTCTGTGTTGTCTCCTTCCTCTTGATACATCAGAGCATTCGGTGAAGTATAACACATAATATTGGGTATTGTCTCCTCTCATTAAAGTCATTAAAAAGCCTTTAAGTATTGAAGCCGCAGTATTAAACCTGACGATAGTGTTCCTCTTTAATTTTTTAACGTTACACAGTAGAGCTAACAGGTCAGGGCCACATCCCACTGGGTTTCTTTAGCATAAGTTAAATTTTCTTAAAGCAATATTCATCATAACTGATTCTACTCTAATGAGGATTCCAAACCCCCGACAGTGCTGAGTGCTTCACCAGAGTCAGCAATGAGCTTACTGCAATTAAGGCTGCAGCCTTCTCAAAGAGCTCCTTCGACTTTGTGAGAGACTGTTTGCCCAGCTGTTTCTTAAATGTGGACAAAGCCAGATAAGCAGTTTGAGTGCTGGAGGCACTTTCACGGGAGCCCATTTGACTTGTATTACTTGCGATCAGCTTCATTTATGCTGTTTGAATTTTGATTACTTTGAGGTGTTTGTGGATGACAGGTTAAGAAAAAAAACAAACAATTTCCTTTTTCCCCAGCAAAGTCAAGACAAAAAGAAATAGAGAGAGAGAGAGAAAGAGAGGGAGAGAGGGGATTAAACACAAAGCACAACTGAGAATCTGCATGCAAAATGTTGTACCTGCAGTAATATTAAAGGGCTTTCCTCAGTTTGTCTGTGTGTGGGCAAAAGAGAGACTGTAAACTGTCATCTTATGAAAAACAAGCATGTAGTAACATTTCATTTGATTTGTGTGTGTGTGTGTGTGTGTGTGTGTGTGTGTGTGTGTCCGGTATCTGCTTGTGCGAATGCATAGGTTTGGTTTTATGGGAAGTAACATATAAACAACAGAGATGTAGTGCTGTTATCTGCATTGTGATGCTGCATTGTGATTCACCGTAAACCCTGACAGAGACTCTGTTTTGTGCCATATCACTGGCAGTGTTCCCACATTCCTGGTAGGAATCCGTGCTCGTCGCACGTGCTCCATTTAACAGCTCAACATTGCCACCAAGTGGTAGCTCACGGCCACGACCCCACTTTGGCATGAGGTTAACAGCCCCAGATGTTTGCAGTCAGCGCTCCACAAGGGGACAGCATTGTGGATGCAGGTGTCACGACGGGTTCACAAAGATGAGCAGCCTTCAAATCACAGCAGAGCTTGGCGGTGGTCCCGGTTTTTGATGAGTGGACATCAAATCGATAATCTGTTCATTAGTCCTACAAGAGGAAATCTAAAAGTGATGTGCTGCTCAAACAAATCAATATTGCATGTAGTTACTCATTGTGCCAAATCCCTTTCTCTCTCCATGATAACCTTTTATGTGTATCTATAGCTGCTAAAATGCCTACCTGCCAATATCACTGGCACAAATAGCCTTCTCTATAGCCTATCAGGCTGATGTGCATTGCAATCTCTGTCTAATTGCAAAGGGCTATAGACCTGTACCATCTGTTAAGGGGCAAAATGACATCTTTGCCAGAGTGCATTTCAACTATCATGTCTCAAATCTTTCCTTTCCTTGCAATCAAGGTTGCAGTGTGACAGTGCTAACAATGAGTGAGGTTATTTCCCCCCCGCCTTCATTACAATGTAATTAGCTGCGGTGCTATTCAATTTCCCTCATTTCAGGCTTTTCAGATCAATATCATGCAGTCTGCCTGCTAAATGGCTGTGCTGCTAGGAGGGCTGTTCTATAGCTGTATGGGAGGCATCAGTCAGTCGGCTAAAAGAGGTGTTCAATGCTGTAGTAGGTGATGACCACACACACTTTAAGGTGCAGTCTTCCTCTCTGTGTCTACCCTGAATGGACCACGATTGAGGTAAAGACACAAATCTGGGCATTGGTGCTCCTTTATATGTGGAGCCTGCATATCTTCCTTTCCTCCTCCTTTTAGTGGATTTCTTTTGGTGCTTTGACATTGAAATCAGCTCCACTGAAGACGCAAATGGCCATGAATGGGATTTTCTTTGTCTATTTATCATTGATGGGTGTAGTATTTCCTTGCTGGTATAATAGACGGCTACTTGAAAAAAAAAAAGAATGAATCACACTCGCATAATCATGCGGTCAACGCAAAGGCATCTGTGTGTGTGACCAAGGTCGATAGGCCAAGCAATGAACACATCATCTCTGCAGTTCATCAGCTCATTGTTAGCTAACACAGGCCCACATGAGAGCAGTAAGCAGCATCATAGCACTGGATGAAATATGAGCCGACTCTATGGGTGGACATAGCCAGATCAATGTCCTCCCATTGAACCAAACAGAGAGTTGGAGCCAGGCAATCAGAGGCCCAGACTGACTCCATCTCTGAGAGTAACTAGATGTGGCATCGACTGCAAGGCTCATTCAGGGCTGGTTATTAATGTCTATATAGACAGTCGGAGGACACTGGATCATAGTCACATGAAGGATGGTAGAATTCCACGGTGGCAGTTGTAGAATCGATTTCAACATCTGGACTGTCTGTTTGGCGGGGATGTGGTTAGAGATTTTGTTGTGTTGTAACTACTGCTGGACTGTCTTCTGTTGGAACGGGTGGAGTCGTTAGTAAGTTACCATGGGCTATTGTAATCATATTCTCAGAAGCTTCTTTGCATTAAATGTGGGAAAACTAAATCATCTAACATCCGCCTCACCCGCGGACCACTGTCGTTTTATTCAGTCAAACTGTTGTATTGCGCTTTCAAAGCAGGGACAGACTGAGGCAGTACAACAATAACAGCACGGCTGTTGTTAAGTGAGCCTCATTTCCTAAATGTCACCTTTTCAAGAGAAAAACAGCTTTGAGAGGAGCTGGACGGCTGTATTTCCCAAGTTAAGTTTAATAACCTAAAATCTGCAAAGTTTTCCAGAGAGTAATTCTTACACATTAATTCTTCAAATTACCAGCTTTCACCTGAAATAAACAGTATTAACAGTTATGGGAGTTAAATTTGACGTAAAATTGACTGTATGTTCCGATCAAAGCAGCTGCTAAAAGCTGAAAATATCTTCTGCTCAAATCAAAGTGGAGACATGTGAATGATTAGGGATAAAAGGGAAAGCATAGCCACTGACTGAATTCCTTGTTTTTTCAGTATCATCCTCATCAGTCACAGAAATTCTCAACCAGAACGCACATTAGAGTGATGCCTGCTGCATTTAATACTGGGGAATCATCTGGGACCACAAGGATTAGCATGACATCAGTCTGAAAAATTCATTCACAGAATGACAACAAACATCCTTCGTCAGGCAGGGAGTGACACAGAAGGACCGGCAGATATTTAGCTATTTATCCAGAAAAATAAATACCAGCAATGTGAGGAGTCTCATTCAATGACGAACCAGCAGTTAACATACAGTATGGCACTCGAAGTCTGAATTCATCTCTCCACAGGCACAAAGCAACAGAAGCATCTCCTCTGGGTGGAATTTCAAGACTTCATGTTTCCTAAATGAATGATAACTTGGCGTGCTGCATTAAAAATATGAAAACACCGGCCGGAGAATAGAGCCATGAAGGGAGAAGCATGCAGGGTAAAAACAGCAAAATACAACTTGCATCAAAACAGATTCTCTGGGTAATAATATAACATTTATATGCTGCTGTCAAATGAAAAGCCTCATTACTCCAGCTTTGGGATTTTTCATGGTACATATTTGGTTATTTTATTTTTATCGACAGTCTCAGAATCACAAAGCTCATTTAAAAACTGAAGGAGAAATCAGTGGGAAGTTAACCGTTTTCCTGCTCTCAGCTGTCAACATATTTACTGGGAAAGATGAGTTCTTCATCTGACAGCAGCAATTCACTGTTTCTGCTACATTCACAGTACTGCAAGAGGATAGAAAATCCGTGCACTGGTACAAGACAGTACTGTATACTGAAACAACACAATAGCAATAACTATTTGACAGTTACTGATATTCAGGTAAACATGACAAAATATAACATTGTTCAAAGTCTGTCTTAGTTGTAACTGCCCACACGGTCATTTCAGCTGTTCCTTTTGTTGGCAAAATGGTTGCTTTTGTCATCAGGCTTCAGACAATCACCACAAATCAACGGTATTTTATCTGACATCAAAATTGGTCCTATTATTGGCCCATTAAAATCAAAACAAGATGATAAACGATAAAGCATTGGTTCTCAGATGAAGACAGTAGTTTAGCCTGGGTGGCAGGTTTCTTGGCAATAAGAGCACCTCTTTTATGTTTTTGAAGAAAAAAAACTAGACAGCCATTCCAATTTGCAGCAACATGCGCTCAAATTATGCCCCTCAAATTATTTCACAATTCACTGACTTAAACATTCCACGATGAAAATACAATTTTGAGGATTTTTCTTTTTTTTTTCCAAATACATAGGAAGTTTTACAATAACACTCTTGACCAACATTAAAATGCAGAAATTTTACATAGAAATCATACAAATACAGTATATTCCATTCACATTGGTCGTCACATTCATGTGAGTTAGCTGGAGTGGAGTTGCTGTTGCAGTATGTGTCCACTGTGTGGCAGCATGTAGGTATCCTGGCTTGTGTTCAGTGCAATTTGTCCTCAGTGTTGAGGGCTGTAAAACTGACATACTGTAGCACATTCTGCTCTGCCTCCCGACTGTTTGCTGATTTGGCTTCTTGCTCACCAACCGTAGGAGGGATTCTAAAATAGAGGGGTGGAGACTGTCACTGACCTGTTCATCAAAATCACACTTCAGTTCAAGGCTCCTGCATGTGTCTGGTAGTACAGGTTTAAAAGCTGGAGGCCATGAACACACATCAGAGCTGTGATAAAAGTGTAGAATGGCCCTGGCAAGGCTGAATCACCAGCTGTGAAGCAGGCAACAGCCCTGGGACCCCAAACCTCCGGGGGCCCCTGAAAGCCCCACGCTCACTGTGTGTCAGTTGGTTTGTGGTCATCTTACAAAGAACAAATTGTTTTGGGAATAAGCAGCATTAATTATAACATTAAGTGAAATAATAAAGGGCCTTGAGCTGGCAATTATCTTGTGTATGGAAAAATATAGTTTTAAGAGCTTTATTATTTTAGTTGATCCTGTCTGGGACTTATCCCTTAAAACATTTTTATTTAATCAAATTGCCGCAAACTAATAGCTCATTTTTGCCCCAGGGTCCCATATTAGGCTGATCTGGCCATGCTTAGGCCTGTTCGGTCCTTAGTTCATCATTTGGCCCAACATTGGCCTTAATAATAATGATGCAGTATCTTTACACCTTTATTATTAAAGTCACTGCATAACTTGGCAAATCAGGGGTTCCCAACATGGGGTCCCGAACCCCCCAAGGGGTCACAAGATAAATCACAGGGGGTACAAGATGAAAGGAAAGAGGAACATTTTTCAGTTCAAAATTAGGTTTCATTTTTTCCTGTTTTCTCTAATCACTGCTTTTGTCTTGTAAAATACTGATTAGTTTTATCTCTGGAGCTCTGTAAAAATTGCTCCAAACAATCTGAGGAGAGAAAATTGCTCTGTGATGGAGCCGCTTGCAGCTCATACTCATAAGCAAGCTGCGATGAGAGGCTGTAAGCAGCCATTGCTGTGTTTTAATGGGTCAAACAGGTTGGTAGATGATATGATATCGAGGTATTTCCTGTGCAGCTACGCTTTATTGAGCTCATGACTCCTGACTATTTGCTGGCCAGGCACAGTAACTTCCTGCACTGGCTGCATGGCAATGTCACGGTGATGACAAGACTCCAGGAAGCTACTTTTCCCAGCCAGGAAATAGTCCAGCACATCACCTCTGTAAAAGCCCAACACGTGTTTCACGCCTTCAAAATAGTTAAAGTCTGACATTGGTTGAGAGTCAAGAGTCAATTCTTCATGGGACACCGGGAGTCATTCTGGATAAAAAAGTAACTAAAGTAAAAATTCATAATGAACTCTGAAGGCGAGCAGGCACGCCAAAAATGTCAATGCCGATCATAGTTGGAGTGAAGTGAATAATGTGAGAACAAGTGACAAGAGGACTTGCCTACCTGGTTATAGGTGTACATCAAACACTCCTTCCTCCACTGTCTCTATGTCCTCTTCAGCAATTACTGGAAATGGAGGTCAGAGTAAAGAAAAAAAGAATAGATTGGTCAATCAAATGAAACAGTGCCTAAAGCCGATGCAATCCGTGGCCTTTGTCTGCTTACCACTCTTATTCACTTTCTTTGCAGCATTGTCGAGCCCATTGATCGGGCAGATTCACACTGGCATAGAGCAGAGCAGGCAGGGTGCCATTTCTGATAAAGCATGAGTCACTGGCCTCGCCGCGGTGGGCCAATCATACTTCCATTGCAAATTGCACTCCATTGTTTGAGAATCTCGTCCAAATGTCAGTGGCCCATATGCTTGGAATGGAAGAAAAACTCACCCTTCAAAAAGTCGACGCTCAAGTGCTGAAAGTGCGTCGGAAAAATTCCCGTTCCTCTAAGCTATACTTTTCTGAGAGGATGACTGCGTTAGATTGTTTTAGAAAGGAAAATTCTATCTTATTATATATCTTATTCTGCCTGCATTTTCTTCTGAGGATTTTTAGGATTGCAAGGGTGTGTTTCATGGGGACATTACTGCACTTTGTAGTATCTTTCCTCAAATTAAGAAAGCCAGTGAAATTGTTTTATGCTGCGTGCATGTCATATGGAATGTGACAGGCATTATTTATTTGTATATCACATCACTTTGTACATCACTTGAGGATCCCACAAGCCAATGTAGTGTACATGATGTTGATGCAACACCACTCACCTGTGTTCTGCAGGCTGGGTGGGGTGTTGGCAGGTGGAGGGAAGCTGTAGGATCTGGCCTGGAGAGCAGGCGGCGTCTCGTGGCTGATGCTCTTAGTCCTCTTCCGGCACTCGACAGCCAGGCGGCTTCTGCAGGCCTTGTGGCAGTTCACCCCGCAGGCTGCCGCCGGAGCGTTCATTTGGAAGGAGAAGGACGACGGCAGAGAGAGGTGACGGGAGAGGCGGAGAGGACGTGGGGGTCGTTGGAGAGGGAGGGAGAATCGCCGAGAGAGGAGGCGAGACCGGAAGAAGGGAGGGGAAGGCCAGGAGCGAGAGGAAGATGGGGAGCATGGGGGAGAGAGAGGCAGAGGGTCAGACAGAGGGACGGGTGCAAACAGAAACATCGGGGCAAACGGAAGAGCCAGTGGCGACGGGAAAGAGCTTTGACATGCCGTGCACACACACGAACACTGGCACACACACATGGTGAGGTCAACTGTGCCAGACAACAACTCTGTCAACCAGCGGGGCTCTAAGGGGAGAGGAGCGACGGGTCATCGAGCAAGGCATCATGAAAACATGTGAGTCCTGAACGCAAACACACACACCTCAGTAGTTTTGCCACGGTGACCAAAATTTCATTTCTCTTTGACACCACTGCACTGCACAAGACTGGGAAGAGGGTGGAACATCTACGCTGGCTCTGTGCAGTAGTTTAATGCTTAACAGGCAAATATTAAAGTAGTATTGATCAACTCTCAGCAAGGCAGAGAAGAAGTGTGTTTCAAATATTCAGCTGTTGCTTTAAATAGAGAGGCTCGAACAGAGGAGGAGGTGAGGCCTCGTTGCTGCCACATCATAGCCGGGAGAATACTGGCATTGTGACAATATACCCAAACAATGAGATGCCTCTCATATTTCAGTCTAAATATCGAAATGTCCACTGCTGTAAAACACAAATCCAGCTACACACACACACATGTTCACAGCTCTCATCACACTCAGCGCTCCTGCACTGCGGAGGGTGATTCATTTCAATTATGTCCCTGCCGCTCTCACTACTTCCCTGAGTACAGGCTAACAAAGGTAATGGGGATGAATGGCTGTGAGGCTTTCTCATTGACTTCCTGTGGTCTCATTAATGCACTGGAACGACTCGGAGACATACGCTCCTCCAGAAAGGAGAGGAGATGGGAGAGCGTGGTGTTTGGAGGTGTGAGTGCTTGTGTTTGCCCTGTTTTCACCTGCTACTTTCACTCCTTTGGTTTCAACAGCAGCAATCATGCAGGCATGTTTGCCTTTTAATAACTGAGTTACCTACCAAGCACCAAAATAGAACATGTTTTGATTGAATTCAGGTCGAGTAAGAATATTTGCTCTCCTCCTGAACACGAAATGCAGCGGGCTGTGAACACTGCGAGTAACATCACAAGCTCTCTAGGGCCCAAGGAAGCATTAACCACTCGAGCTGCTATGCAGCTCCAGCGTTAAATGATAACTAGTGAGATATTTAATAAGCCTTAGTTAGCCAATTTGAGATAAACCTGAATGAATGAGGAGGCAGTTTATGTAGAGAATAAGAATGGACAAGAGAGAGGTGCTATTTCAAATGCCTGCTTTTCATGAAAAGAACAAAAATGTGAACACATTCCACCCTCTGACACACAAGGCCTCACAGCCATTAACATGCACATACATTTCTGTTTCTCAGGCTATTATTACATTGACGCGATACTTGCAGGGACACACACAGGCAGCCTTCTGCTGTAAACGGCAATGCAAACTAATTTGCTCAACAATTAACAAAGCAATGAAATCGTCCCTAGAAAAAACACGCCTGCTCGAGCTTCTCCCATTCATGAGGCCGAGCTGTAATCAATCACTTCCGCAAAGGCTCCAGCAGATGGAAACTTGCATGATTTGCATTTTAGATTTGGCATCATTTCCTAAGTTTTTACTTGACATCTGGATGGAAACATATGTAGTGTAAGTTGTTCAGAGCGCTGAACATCTGCAGATTATCACTACTTAATTTTTAGCATCAGCACAGACCAGCGGCACATCCACAGAGGAGAAAAGCAGAAAGCTGAGCGTGTGCTCTTGAAGCTGATGAAGACGAGGATGAGGGGAGGACCGGAGCTGTTGCAGCTACCTGTGTGTATGTACTTTTGCGAAATGAACCAGCTTCTTCAAACACTGGCCTACTGGAATCAAATATTTGTGCATTGTGTGCAGTGTGGTCTCAGGTGATGGAGTGTATCCAGCTGTTGGCAAACCAAGCCCTGTGTGTGTGGACATCCATTAAAAGAGTGTGTTATAGTGGCTTTCTGTGTTGATGCTCAGCACTTCAACTCCATGGATCTTTATCTACAGTGTGTGTGCGCACGTGCGTGTGTGATGGCTGGGTATCGATGGTGTCTAAAAGACTACTTCTTCTGGATGGAACGCACACATCCGTGCAGCACACATAGAGTAATATGTAAGCGAATTGCTCTCCCACCTTTACACTTGTAGCCTTGCTTGTAGAAGCCCCATATCTGCAGAGAGACAGAGAGAAATGAAAGGGTGTTAATTAGGACGTGCTTTCATTTCCATTCAAGGTTTTGAGCTGAAAGAAGACACATGCTGAAGGCCCACTGCTGTAAGAATTAACATGCTCCTCTGTACCGGTAAGTTTTTCTTTTGATACCACATATATAACATTTTTAGCAGTTGCACTTTCAGAAATGTAAATATTTTGTAGTCGTATTCAAATATTTAGTTTTCTTGACCTGGTAATAAAGGCATGGAAACAGAAAGACAGACAGCGTCATTGCATTGCACATTGTTGTCAGAGGTTGTATTATCCCAAATTCCAGTCAGCAGGATTCAAGCACAATGGTGCCACCTAGTAACCATCATGTGCTGGTTACACGGCAGACGTGCATCAGATATTTGTAAATAATAAATGATCGGGAAGCCAGAAACAACAAAGCTTTTATATCATATAGCGATGGCTCCTTTTTTTTCTTTTATATGCTTGATGTTATAATGGTGTTGTTTAATGGCACAATTTCGTATGAAGCCAATTAACAATGGGGAAAACATGTCAAGTCGTATATTTGGTGGCAGGATTACAGTGCCATACTTTTGCACTGATACTTTTTTTTTTTACCTTCCTCGTAGACCAGTAAGACCCCCTTGAAAAATGTAAGTTTACAGCAAGTAAACAAATGCTTGTGGAACACTGAAGGCACAGTCTCTGCTGCCTCTTTCACTTGCTACACTTTGAACACAGCCTCTCTCTGGAATTCTCTTAATTTTCATAACTCCATGCTTTTCTTTTACAGTTAGTAGACTGATGTAATAAACCTCCTCAAGTAATTGTCTTTGAATGGTTTTAATCATGCTGTGTGGTAAAAACCAATGAGAATTTTCCATACCACAGCCAACAAGCTCAAGTTTTGAAACACCAGCTTCAAGGACTGTGGTGGTTTTGCATTGTTTGGTCTCTACTGTGATGTACTTTTTGTCATTGCTAACTATTAAGCATGTCGTAAAATGTTAGATTAATTTCCTACATCTTTAATATCATGCTTCTTTTATTTATGGTCAATGTTAAATTAAACAGGGGCAGTTTTGAAAGGATCCCTCCAGCTCCAGCTTTAAATAACTAAAAGCAGTCTTCTGTTTATGATGTGCTTTTTTCTCAGCCACCTCTGAATGCACCACCAGGGAGAATCTTCAAAATAGCAGCTGCTCACAATTGTAATATCAAACAGTTGTGAGATAGCTATGTATTAGCTATCTCAGCTTCAAGTATCTAAGTTGTGGTGAGCAGTGAACTGAAATGAATGGAAACCTTTTACTGCCTGAAAGGGAGGAAATTAATCTCGAAACGTGTGCTTTGGAAAACGGTTGGTAATAAAGAAAAAGTATACACAATTAGTACTTAATGGGCTATAGTTCACATCTTGATATCCACCATTGATGCTGAGGCACTGAGTGAAGCCTGGAAAAAAAGCGAATGAAGAAAGGGGCACAATGGAACAGAGGGAGATGTAAGGAGAGAGAAAGGGAGGAAAGAAAGGGGGAGAGAGAGGAGGTTGGCGGGACAGAGGGGGTGGAGGGGGGCCGAGATCAAGCGGGACGCAGGGAGCGCACAGACAGTGGGGGAACAATGACATGAAAGAGCTGAACTGGAGATCACACACTGCACTGGCACATCTGAGGAGGCACAAAATATCCTGACCTCTTCACACAGACACACACACGCACACACACACACACCTCTTGCATGCATGCATGCATGCAAACACACACACTTGTAGATGCACAAAGAAAGACACACAGACACAGTGGGAAACGATGAACACAGCCAGAGGCTCCACAACAAAGAGAAGTCAGTTACGAGCAGAACATCTAAACACAGCTATCATCACAGCTCTGCCTACACTGACTGACCTTTACTGCCTCTGTAGACTAAAAAACACAATGCACTACAAATAAGAGCAGAAACACAGACTTGCTACACTTCTTTGACGGTTTACTGTAAGCTTTTAGAAAACTGTACTATTAATCCAAAAATTATGCCGCTTGAATTGGAATGTCTTCATATTAGTGATGGAAATGTGCAGTTACACATTTAATATTAAAGAAGCACTCAGATATTTATGGTTATGCTGTATTCTTGTAGTCCTTTACTCATGTCTCCTCCTGTTTATGCTCACAAGCTTTTGAACCAGTATGTTGTGTGTGACTGAGCATGAAACTTGAGCTGATAGATCTATGTTAAAATGAGGTGTTCAAAATGAAATCTTACCAGCAATATGTGTGTAATCACTGTACATACATTCACATAATATGGTATTATCACGTCATACTGAAAGTTTTCTAACAGGGAATTCTTAATGAAGCAAAATGCAATTTCATTTGTTTTGATCAAGTCAATGTTTCTCCAGTAAAGACCTTGTGCTTTCTGTTACAGCAATGAAAAGTGTTTCCAAACTAACAGCCATCTACCTTTTCCTACCAGACCTGAAAACAGTCTTGTGTCATTCAGTTCCTGCTTTCCTGGATTGTTTGATGTGACAGCAAGTGCAGGCAGCTAAGCAGACACTGATTTTGAGGGGAGTTTCTACTTTCCATTTGTGTTGCAACATTGACATTTTTGGCATTCAGCTGCCACCCTTTTGCAAAGTGATTTCAAATGTGTGAACATGTAGGGCTTGGTAGCTTTCCCCAGCCACTTTGACACATAAACAATTAACAGTATTCAGGAAACGCTAAATGCAATCCTTGAAATAACATGATCTAGATAGGCTCGAGCGTATCTGTCTTTATTGACATTTTCAGGTGATCATAATCTTGTACTTTCTCATGAATTTCTAAGCAATTCATTCTGGATTTATTGATCTATTTGTCTGTTAAATATGCAGTTAAACTTTAGCCTCAAGCATCAAGACTGAAACAAGGGGGTAAGAGGGCAGCTAGCCAGGTTCTGTCCTAAGCCAATTAAATTTGCCAACAAGCACCTGAAATCCTCACTAATTAACACATTATATCTTGTTGAGCCTTGTCATCACCCTGAAGTTCCACCCGGACAAGAAAGAGTCTTGTTTTTACACTTTGGTCTTTGTACAAGATGTAAGGTGTTAATTAGCCACCTTTAGAGGTCCAGGTAGCCTGTTTTTTTACACTTGGACAGAGCCAGGCTTGCTGTTTCCTCCTGCTGCTTGTCTTTATGCCAAGCTGACCACCTCCTGGCTGGAGCTTCAAATCTACCCAACAGATATAAGAGTGGTGTCTATCCTCTCATCTGACAAGACAGCAAATAGCGATATATTCCCCATTAACCTCTGCAACATGCAAACATGTTGCTGACATGCTGCTTGCTGACAAACAGGCAGTGTCATCAGCTGTAAGATTTACAGCTGTTAATTTAGTCTTATACTGTGTGTCTTCAGATGGTTTGAACATCAGAGGAGGGAAACTGTTGCAAAGAGAAGAGAGAATGCCATCGGGTTTAGCTGTTGCAGTCACAGGCACTGGAAATGAATTTGTTTGGGCACACCCCTCTCCGCTGCCAAAATCTGCAGCTCAGCAGGATAAGGTCACTGAAATATGTCGATGGGAGGTTTGTTTACAAGTGCTGGTTTGCAGTATGAACCCTAAATGCACCAAATATATAAAAGAAAGCAGCTTCTGCAGTAGGAACATTTTCAAATTCTCCATTTTCAGTCGAGTCTTTGTCAGACTGTGTACACTCTGTAGAAGCAGTAGAAGACAAAACAAAAGGCTGGATTTCCTCTTCTTATTCTGATTCTATGAAGCTAAACTGTGAACAGCCCAAAGAGACTCTGTGCCGTCTCTCATATAAAAGTGCTCTGAGCCTCCAGCTAAAAACTTGCTGTACTCTCCTGAGATGCCAGAGAAACAATGTGTGATGTGTCTTCTCGCCTTGTGCATTTAGCAAAACTCATCTGCGTGCCATTAATTAGGATGTAAGGCCAAAGGTGGTTGCAGGCAGCGACAGCCAAAGATTATGAAGATCCATGTGAGGCACTGGAGGTGAGAGAACTCTGCAGTGTTTACAGGGGGCCCAGCTTGGCTTGTACAGCGTGTTTGAGACAAGTGTTGAAAAATGGGTTGCGGGAAAATATTGTTTTTGCACAGGAGCCAAGAGGGAAACCACAAAGCAGGCAGAACAGGAAGTGGCTTATGTATCTACCTCTGCCACACACACATATTCAAAGGAAGAAGCGCGCTGCCAGAGTCCTTATCTGTCCCTGCTCTCTATTCTGAGTTTCCCCTCATGACGGTTTGAAAATGCCACTGCTTCCCTTGAGGATGTGTGTTTGTGTGCATGAATGTGTTTTTGAATGCTAACGAAACGCGATATATTATATTAAATCATATAATCTGTGGCATGCTTCTCTTCTGAGCTTTGCAGCCTCTCTCGAGCCTCACTTTGCATGCGGCACGCAGAAATGAATGGGATGTCCTCTCCATGTCTACAGTTCAATATGAGGGTCCTATTCCTGTTCTCATTACAGCTGAGTGCTGACTCACTGTCTGTGTCTAAATAACAGAGGGCTCCATGAGACTTTGGGGAACGTTGAGGGCCAGAGGACATACACACACAGATGTAACACTGCCACAGAGGAGGGTTATCATCTCGCCCAATTACCTTCCTCCCATATTTCCCAGAGTGCAACTTCAGCAGTGTGTGGTTGTAGCTCAAAATAATTGGCATTGCCCTGACCTGACAGGAGGAACCACTGAGAGATGGGCCTATCATGTGCTGCCGGTGACTGCCAAGACAAATAATGAAGTAGAGATGGTCTATGAGGCTACATGGCTGTGGAACAGCAAAGTAAGAACAACAGATAATTGACCTCTTTAAACAAACTATGACACGTGCCATCGATTGGGCCAGGGAGGAAATCAATGCATTTGAAAACACATAAGCGAGATCAATATTTGCTTAAGCCCTTAAGGGTTCATACATCATACAGCTGATTCTGTATTTAAGTTGATCTTTAAAAGGGCTGCAGACATAGCATAATATTAGGATCTACTGCAGTTGTATATGTGCTAAGGCACAAGGTTAAAACGTGATTAGCGTTCACATGTACTCACAAAGCCGGCGCAGTGCTCACAGAACGTGGGCTTGACGTAAGTGGTCTCAGTAAAAGTGTGGATGAAACCCATCTTGCAGTTAAGCAGAGAGCTGGCTTTCATAAAGTAGTCTATCATCTCTTCCCTGCTGATCTTGCCGTCCCTGCGAGAGAAAGCGACGAGAAGTGAGGTCCGTGCAAGACAGATGGGGTCAGCTTGTGAGCTGCATCGGTCTGTAAACAGTATAGATTTTACATGAGGGAATAAATCTGCAATTGCTTACTGGTTCTTGTCCAGTTCTCCGAACTTGCTGAGGTAAGGGAAGTTGTTCCTGATTGCTTCAAATTCATCTCTGGAGATGTGGCCGTCACCGTCTGTGTCGAAGTTCTTGAAAACCGACTGTGAAAGTGAGGGTTGTGAAGGTTAGCTTTGAGTATTGAGTGTCAGCTTTAACTTCACTGATTTTGACTTAAAAACCATTCATTTTGTGAAAAAAGATGAGTTTTTACACACATACATACACATATATTTTTATAGAAATATTTCACTGTGTGTTTATACAGTTTCTTTGTACACTGCATGGAGGGGGCTAGAGGGTGGAGGCAGCACAAGCAGAGAAGGTTCTTAAAATCTACTCACACAGCAATTTTAGCAAGTTGGCAGAACTTCAGCCACCATAAGCTAGTGGTCTCAGTAAGGCTTTAACAGCAAAATCCCTGAGTATACTGACATGAGAAAAGGATTGTGAAAATTCTTCTTTCAACAGTTTCAAAGTTACCCTTTACAGGTTGAATCGCTCTGTTCTTTTTCATTATTATTTGTATAAAAATGTAATTCCTCTGCATATACAATCAAAAGTGTAAGTGGGGTCCCCAGTAGCCAAATGGTTAGTACTCATATAACTGCAACTAACAATGATAATAACAATTTCAAAACAGACAAAAGAAAGATAAACAAAAGAATCCTAATGGGCAGTCATGCACTATAGAAATCTTTTCATTGGCGTTAAAAGGATTTTTAACCCACTGGGAACCATCCACTATTTAAGTTCCAGGGGGAACTCACCAAAATTGGAGTTGCAAGGGTTTTAAAGTACCTTCCCAGCCTCAGTAATTATGGTAAAGGATTATTCGCCATTTGGCCAAGAGCCCAAAGCACTTGAGTTGCAGTTATCATGTCAAGATGGTGGTGGAGAGGATAACAACAGATAATTCACCCTTAGGCTTCTAGTGCCATCACATTGGAGCCCACAGGTTACAATTAGCACTGAGAGAGGAGAATCGCCTCCACTCACCTCCACCATTTTCTCTATGTGCTTCTTGATGATGGTCGGATCGGCGTTGGGCTTCACAGACACAGCCCACTCATCGATCATGGTGGGCTTGGGATCAGGGGCTGGGGCGGGGCTGGAGTTCTGCTACAGCCAAAGAGAAATCAAAGCATGAGATCGGTATCAACCCAGGGAAGCACAAGCTGTCATCTTACACTTTTCTACATCACCCATTGTGGAGCCATAAGAGCTTCTGTTAAGAGCATTCAAATCGTGCAAGAGTGTGCCGCTCACCGCTGGCTTGCGAGGTTCTCTCTGTAGGGACATCTGGTAGATCTCCTCCTCTGTGTGGTACTGATCCAGAGACACCTGCACAGAACAGGGACCAGGATTAGTCTTTCACCAACCCAGTCAGTGAGTTTTTATGGGATAGTCATTATTTTACACATTTTGTGAAAGTGTGAAAGTTCATTTGTAACTTTCAGTCTAGTATAAGTGGAGTAAAAAATTGGGCCACACTTTATATTAGGGTACACATATTCACCATAAACTAGTTAGCATGCATATTAGTGGCATATTACCTCTTTATGAGTCATTATGAAGCAGTTATGTTAAGGTTAGGGTTATTAAGATTCGGGTTAGGTTATTAAGATCGTAATTCATGCACAACAACTTTGTTACTTATAATCAACACAGTAACAGTAATTAGGAGGTTATTGAGGGAAAACTCTTAATTTTGTTGTTTATACTGGATTTAGACAGCCTCTCTTCATTCCCTGCATTCCTCTCCTCCACAAAATAAAGACATTCCAACACAGGTTCAGGCTCAAGCAGCATTGTAGAGGGGTACTGATTACATGTGGCAGCTAACTGCCTCATGTAATCACCCACCACATCTACAGTGTGCGTCATATTATCTTATCAGACCTATTCTCTTACTGCAATTGTTCCTTGGGTTTTATTGAGTTGAAGTGGAAGAAGTGGAAAAAAAGGCTTTTCTTCTTCTTTGGCCTTCTGATTTAGTCGAGCTTTCAGTATTTCGGATGAAAGGTTAACTAAAACATTTTCCTGACATTTGAAAGGATATAATAGAATCTCCTTTATTTGAGAGGCTGATGAATATGACTCAAAGAGGAGGAAACATTATTTTAAACTTCAGTGGTTTGTCTATTTTAGCTAGCAGGCATGCCTGTGTAGAGAGCTTTGCTATTTTGAAGGATTTATTGACTTTCTTTCCATCTCCTCACTGGGAGCCAAGCAGGTCTCAAGCTACATCAGCTGCAATAAGCACTGGCATAAGATAATTGGCTATTGACTCTGTCCAACAAACTTCCCTGGTGCACCTCAGCTCCGAAACCTGTCAAGCTGTTTTCTGTCATTTTTCTCAGAAAAAAAAAGTGAAGCAGCTACAATCTCACGCTAACACCTGCCTCCAGATTGAGTGAATGATCTCTTGGGATTTTTTAAATTCAGAAAGCTCCTCTTCTCAAATCCGGGAAACTCTTATCTGCATCTGCCAAAAAATACTGACACACACACACTCAGAGGTTTAGTGTGAAGTGCTAAAACACCGCCTCAGCTTTCATGCTGAAGTGCAGACAGCGACAAAGCTCAGATCAGTCTCACTCAGTAATGCCAGTTTAAGAGCTCTGACTCAACATAAGCTGAAGAATCATCCTGTGATTCTCCCCCAGAATATCCTCATTATGATTTGATTGTGATTGACAGGAGTTTTAACATAAGTACAGGGTGTAATATAAGAGAGGGAGCAATGTTTTGTCAGCCTAGACAGGAGAAATCTTTGGAAGATGCTGCAAAATTACTGTTTTGAAGAATGTTTACTTTTTGAAATTGAATAGTAATGACAATAAAATGTTATCTTATATTTCTATAGAACTTTTGATAAGAGAGTACTTCACAAGTAAAAGAGAACCAATCACTATGTCACTGTACTATCACAATATAGTAATGCCATCTGGTAAATAATGGGTTCTATAGAGAACCTCTCGTTTGAATTGACCTTATCTCAATAATTATATCATCATTAACTGATTACTGTAAATTACTGCACGATCAAATCGTCCTCTGACCTTTTATATAAGTCAAACAAACCGGATGATACCTTGTTGTTAATTGTTAAAGTAGTAAGCCTGTAACTTATTACTCCTTTTTTAATTCGTCATGTTCATCTTAATGATTGTGTCCACTCTGGACCATATCTGTTTCAGACCAGTGAAAGTCATGAGCTTGAAGGTTCGTGCTTGGAATGCTTTGGTTTTATAGAATCTTTGGTCTTCGTCCACACACAGATTTTGTCCCAGCTGGCTACCGTACAGTTTGTCTGACCATGACCCAATCAAATGACAGCAGAACTAATTCTGCGTGTCAAACAGACTTGCTGGACATAAAGTGTTTTTCAAAGTCTATCCTCCTACATCACTGCTGTCTGGATGGTGCTTTTCAAATTCTGTTGTGCTTCATGATAAATAACAAATCCACATCGACTGATCCAGGACCTGATTTTCTTTGCAGGTATATCTGTAAGCCAACGTTCATCTTGGATGCTGCACACACACGTTCTGCCCAGTCTTCACACTCACCGTAAGCAGGTTGAGCAGGTCCGTGTTGGCATCGATGTTAGGCGGCGTGGTCTGAATCAGCGCCAGCTCTTGAAGGATGGCGTACAGCTGTTGGGTCTTAGTCAGGTTGACGCGTGTTTTCTCTTTGTCAGTCCAGTCTGGCAGCGCCACGTGCACAGCTATTAGGTCTTTCAGGTGCACACCGAGGATAGGGAATCGAAAGCCTGAGCACTCCGAGAAGCGCTTGCGGTATTGACTGTAGTTGCCACATGATGTCACCAGTTCGATGAGGTTGTTAAAAACCTGCAGGTTGAGTGAATACAGGGAGATGAAATCAATTGGAGAGGAAATGATGATAGAATGGACGCGGATGGGATGAGAGTTGGCAGGAAACAGAAAGCCTGTCTCAAGAGAGATTTGTTCAAAAGAGTAAAAAACATTCTGGAAAACTTTGCTCCAGATGGACTTACATAAGAGACGAGACACTGAAACGCCCCCAAGTGTTTCAGTGTTGCACTCAACTTCGCAATGATATGGCTCAAATTCATAGTTTTAAAAAAGCCACTGTGTAGGAGTAACGAGCACAGATAAGGAGTTTGGCAGCTGACACAGGGAGGTGTGGATTACTGAATCAAGATACAATATCACTTTTTAGCAAACGGCGAACTCTGAAATCTGTCTGGTCGTGTTTGGCCCATGGAGGCAGAAAATAGACCAGCAATGGTTGAGAGGATGGTCGCAGCTACTGCACCTTGTTGGTCTCTGCGCTGATGTGGGTCTGCGTGTCTTTGAGACGAGAGATGGAGCTGTTGCTGAGGCCGCCCACCACCGCCATCAGCGTGTTGAAGTTCTGCAACTGCAGCAGCTTCTGTCAACGAGAGGGAGGAAATATGAGAAGGGAGGGTGAAAGAGGAGACAGTGAGGGAATGTGTAAGCCACTGCCAACGAGGATTTTAGCATGAGCGAAAGAGAGAAGGTGGGAGAGGTTAGAAAAGATTTACAGTGTGAGGAGTCGGAAAGATGCAGGGAAGAAAAATGAAAGCTTTAGAGGATAAAGCCAGAGACTTTTGGAGTAGTGTTTAGCAGCCCACATGCACATCCCCACATAATCCTCATCTGTGTAGTCCAAGATAGTACTGAATGTTCTAACCTGTCTGTGTCAAACTAAAGCTAACACTTTGTGAATGGCACTCTGCAGGGCTCTATGCTGCCCTTCAGCCTGCATGGCATCTCTCTGAAAATCAATGGGGTCGCAGCTGTGTGGGAGGGCTGCCAGAAGGGATCATTTGATTCAGCAAAGACACCCTTCGGAATCAATTGGCAAAGCAGTGTGGAGGGCAGCCCGGCAATTGAACAGTAGGTTCAGCTAAACTGCACGTGCATGTGGCCATCAGCGAGGCCTGGGAAAGGTTTCACTGTCAACATGCCAGGGCTTTCCGCTGGGCGTAGATAGAATAAATGCTGTGTGTGTGATAGGGCCGGGAGATGGAGTTCATCCTCTTGGGAACCAATAGTTATCACACAGCTGATGTGTGATGTGGTGTATTTATCAAAGCCAGAGGGCACAGGCACAATGTACATAGATCATATTTTGAAATTAATTGGAGCTTGGAGCTTGTCAGTGAGCATGCAAGGGGCATTTTTGCATTTTAAATTATAACTCAAGTCTGTTCAGTCAAAAAAAAAAAAGACTAATGAGAATGAGTCAAGCTGAAATGGGACACAACCGGAACACCCTGAGGGAAGCTCTGGGAAATGTCAAGTAAATTGAGGCTACCTTCTGTGCTGCCTCTGAATACATATGAAATCAGCTTGAAAATCATTTTCGTCCCTGCACATGCTCGCACTGGGCTATTTGTTTGAATAGCGAAGTTTGAGGCATGTCAAATTGGCAAAGAATTCAGAGTGGGATTTCCAGCAGGGACGATCTGTCTCTCATGTTTCTGCACAAATGTTCACCCATTCTGCATGAATTACATCATCCAAAACAACTTCTGGACACTCCAGCGAAAGCAGTGCATACTGATTATCAGTGGAAACACTCGTCTTTCATGCAAGTGCAGCCTTAAAATGAACTGAATGCAGTTTAGACTAGACAAAATCTTTACAGTACATGCCACTGTTCTACCCATCCATCCATCCATCCATCCATCCATCCATCCATCCATCCATCCATCCATCCATCCATCCATCCATCCATTGTCTATACCCGACTATCCCTTTCCTGGGTTGCAGTGGGCTGGAGCCTATCCCAGCTGTCAACGGGCGAGAGGCGGGGTACACCCTGAACCGGTCGCCAGCCGATCGCAGGGCAACATATACAAACAAACAACCATTCACGCTCACACTCACACCTAAGAACAATTTTAGAGTCTTCTACCCAGTCTACCCACTGTTTAAATTGTATGAAAAGTTAGGAATATGTGCATGTAATTACAGATGCAACTGAAACAATGCGTTCTTGCAACAAGACTCAGCATCTACAGCCACACCAGCGTCTGTGAGGCTGACGTCAGACACAGACGTGCTTTCAGCTAAACGCTAACAAGCTCACAATGACGATGAACAGTCAGCAGAACTAATCCAGGCAGAGTACACGGACGAGCATACACTGAAACCTAAATATAGTGTTTCTCTTGCTGGCCGACAATGTAATGAATCCTTAAATGCCAAATGTTTAGTTTCACTGCAATGGTCTAATGATTAAAAATGATCCAAATGTGACAGAGCAAAGAATGGCAGATCATAAATAATAACATGATGTAGGCTACTATGTAGACAAGATATATAGCAGCCCTTTTACACTTACTTCCCTTTTGTTTTAAAATTTCAAGAGTAAAGACCAAGGCTGTACGTTCCTTTTTTTTTTTCTTCAGCATTTGCCCTGCAGCTGTCTGTACAGTATTTATTAAAACAATATGAAATATGCACAGCAGACACAGAGGTGAATCTGTGCTCCGGCAGGGGGGATATTTACAACCTCAACTCCAAAAAAGTTGGGGCGCCACATAAATAAAACAGAATGTAATAATTTGCTCATCCATTTCACTTTCAACCTTATCAACATCATTGATTTTTGTAAATATATGCATACATACTGAATTTGGGACGAGCTGGGACAAAAGACGAGCAAAGTTGTAGAATGCTCCAAAAACTTGCTTTAAACATCAGGATCAGGATGGAAGGAGGCCAGCATGAGGCAATTCACAAGCCTTCTGCAGCTGATATGTCATAGTCATCCATCCCACACATCAAGGCTGGCCAGAATCAGCATCTGTCTTCACTGTTACATTTTCAAAGCTGAACAAAACACTGCATAAAGTCCAAGCATTCAGTATCAAGGAGGGCTGAACACTGAGAAGAGCTGCTGCCAGGCTCCACTGACAAGAGCCCTGCTGACGTGTTGGCGCACTGGTGTATTAAGACAGAGGGAGGTGGTGAAACCTGCTGAGCCCCTGCTAAATAAATGATTAGTAACAGAAGTTTGTTCTGCACATGAGGAGATGGGTAGATGGAAAGTGGGTACGGGACTGAAAACAATCCAGGAATAGACTCGCAATAAGTAATCAGGAAGCGTTCACATAGCACTGCAGGGTATCTGGATGAAAATGATTTTTTCGGAGCTGTCTACAGTTGACTGAATCTCTGTCGCACAGCGACGAGATGGGTGAATTGCCACATAGAGGGAGAAATAAAACCATCTGGCAGACCAAAGCAAATGATAATATCAAACTGAAATTACATCAGTTACAGTGAAGCCCAGGCCACTATTTAAAGTGATGTTTGTGTAGCGAAATATGGACAGACTCCAGACATTTGGCCACAGAACCATATAAGGCAGTGAGCTGGTGGCTTTGTTTGGGAGTTGGTGGGAGAGACCAGATTAGGTTTAGATTAGGATTAGAGCCATCTTGACCTGTAGATGACCGTAGATTATTTCAGATGGTGAGCGTAAAATTGACGAGATACACGGATGGGCTTACTTTGAGCTGTATTTGGCAGCTTTTTATTTGCTGGACTATAATGACTTTGATGACCCTGTGTTTTTAATCTAGCACCATCATTGGGTGAAAATTTGAATTTGTCAAATACTTTGGTTTATGCTTAAAGCACATGCAAAACTAACTAATTTGGTGCATAGTGCTACTTAACAAATGGTAGCACAGTAACTGAAATGGTGAGCCTGGTAAGCATTAAATGTAAATGAATTGTCACTGTGAGTATGTTAGCGCTCTGATGTTAGCATTGATCATAAATCAACACAATGCCTAAGTGCAGCCTTACAGTGCTGCTAGTATGGCTGTAGACTAGCAAGAGTAACTTTAAATGGTCCATGTTACCCAAAATGTACCACGGTTTGGTTGCTTCCCTTCCACCTTTCATCGCTCCGTGTACCTGATATTTTACATGCGGCTGTGAGTCATGTCACCTGCAGGCTGCATCACTGAATTCTCTCTAGCCAACAGGAAGGGCACATACTGTGTAATGAATTGATGACACACTATTTCTTCATTTTCTACTCTATTCTTTGCAGCAAATAGCTTATTCTCTTTTGGGAAGTTTTACATTCTCTTCCATTGTTTGAGACAATTTTACAGCTCCTAAGACCCATAAAAGCCTCTGGGCAGTGCCAAAAATACACCAACACCCAGCTAAAACAAGACTTTCTTAATTCACGGAGATGCAAGATTTTTCCAGCAGTATTATCTTAAAGAGCTGCAAGAAGGCATCTTAACATGTTAATACCTCAAAGGCCTTTTTAAATGAAATTCACTTTTTCTCACAATTTGAACCACCTAATGGGAAATGATCCAGACTTGTGTGTGTGTGCGCACATGTCATTAAGGCACCACAGTGACTTTCCCCTTCTCTCCACATCTCTTGAATTCACCTTTTTTTTTTTTTTTTTTTTTTACAACCATCTCTCCTCTTTCTCTGTGGCTTCAGGCAATCATCTCCTATCAGTCTGCTCCTTCATCCACCCTGAACCTCACAACTCCCACTAACACCACTCTAAAAGCCATTGCAGGAAGCAGTGTTAATGGGCCCCATAGACAGACCTGTGCCACTCTAATGAAGTGGGAGATGACGGCAGCTCTCTGCGGGGCGGTGGGCTTGCTGAGTACCATGAGCTGGATCCACTGGGAGACACTGTTGAAAAGGGTGATAAAACGCTCCAGGATGGGGTTATCCACTGTGCAGCCATGCATCACAAAGCTGTGGTAGTCCTGAAACTAAAAGGAGGAAGGATCATTGGCACATTTTGTTTCACTTACTTAAATTCAATAACAACACACTTACGTCCCAACATTTTTATGAATCCTGACAAATGAAATCTGAACTCAGCTTGCAGACAGATCAGCACAGCTAGAAGAGCACTTGTACCCAACCTTGAATTTATTATGAGAGGGGCACTCCACCAACATCACACATCAGTGCGGTCGCCACGGGGCGAGCTATTCAGCCATATACTGTCTGGTCGTCTGTGGGCTCTGTTACAGATTGGTGGTGTTTGGTGGAGTTTGAAAAACATGGACATTTACCAGGTTTCTGCTGCTTCATTCCTGAAAATTGTTTTGGTTTTTTTGGGGTTTTTTTCTATAATGTCCCCCAGCTTTCGGGAAGTGCAACATTAAATTGCTGCAGTGACTCTTTAAAGGCACAGTTTGACATTTTGGGAAAGAAGCCTATTTGTTTTCCCATCATGGCCTAGATGAGAAGATTAATAGCACTCACCTGTCATGTATAGTAAATACTGTATATAACTGGAGCCAACATTGACTTATTTTAACTAAGATAATGTCTTTAAGTTACTTAACCTATGTAACAGTAATGTTTTGAACCCAAACCATGAGCTTCTCCTAATCCTTGCCAAGCAGTTTTGGTGCCTAAACCAAAGGAAACTGCGATTGTTCCATAATATTACGCCTGTTACTGGTACTCTCTAATGGTCATATGTGTCATTTTGAAAGTCAATAGCATTTGATCTATTCAGTCATTTAAGTGTGAAGATATGTTGAAAAAAAAAATGTTTTCACCTAGTCTAAATGCAGAAAAGAGAAGTCATAAGTACGCATTTGGAGCAGCAGTATAGATGCTCTATATTTCTATTTATCGTGGTCTCCATTATAGCCATGGCTACTTCTTTTGAGTCAGAAGCTATTTTAGAAGAGAAACAAAGACAAAGCAAAGACAAATCACTACCACTGCCCCCATATTGCCACCAACACCATCGCACTTGAATAAATTAGCAAAAATCTACCATTTAAATCAGCACCAACCCAGTCATTGCCTTTGCCTCCCAAAATAACTCTCAAACAGCAAAATGTTTCCAGACAACAAATGTAATTACTGCCAGCAAAAGTCAGATTTTAACCACGACTGCTTAGCAACCACGGTGAGCCTGCAGCATGTAAACGTCACACCAGTTGCACGGCTTGAAAACAGACTGTGGTCAAACTGACCAGGATCTTGCAGAAGGATTTGTACTCCAGGTAGGTCAGGTGTTCAGCCAGTTCACAGGAATCAAGGTGGTCAAACAGCAGGGACATTTTCCTCTTTTTGGACACAGATGGGACACGCTGGGTCACCTGCCGCTTCCATTTATATGATGGCCTGAGAGGGACAATAAAGCACATAAAAACAGCAGAGTATTTGATGAAGTTTTCTCTTCTTTGGGAAACACCAGAACAGATTATGAGGATCAGCTTTATAGCCACTCCTCGGGTTACAGCTGCACTTATGGTAGCATTAGATATCAGAGCAAAATTATGATGGCAGAGAACATTACATGGTTTCCACAATCATAAAATACCACACGCCCTGTAAAACACGACAGATACAGTATGGAAGCAAACTACAACTATCCAACTTTTTCTATAAATGCAGAATTTATTTCTGCCGTCCCCTCATTTGCAAGCCAGCTGTAGTAAGTCACAAATCCGCTCCACAAAGCTCTCCCCTTATGGAACACTGAAAGGAAGTTAAGGTCACACAGAAATGGCTTTTATGGGAAAACGAGAAGTCACTGACCTCGCATAGCACAGCTCAGCAATGTCTGAGAACAGGCAATAAAAGGGCACGCTGACATAAACACCCACAGACAGACACTCATTCACACCATCCACAACACACATCTTTCAGCGAGCAATTCACTCACACACTGTCGAGGTCAATAAGCTGACTCTGTCTCTCATTGCCCTCAGTGGTCAAGAGGTCTTTAAAGTCTTTGATCTCGTCCGCCAGCTCCGGGTTCAGATTGAACTCAGCTGGAAACTCAGAGATCCAGTACCTGGAGGGCAGAACAGAGGGATGAAAAGACACAGAGAGAGAGAAAGAGAGACAGAAAGAGAATGTAAAATACTGGACGAAAGTAGATTTGTTTACGTCTACACACTAATGTGACTGCCTCAGCACTAAATTTAAGCCCTTTCCACAAAGCAGTTGATTTATTCGATGATATAAATTGATTTTTCACCAAGTAATACAATTTCTGTACGACATGGAGTTGTTGTCAATATTCAGCTGGGACACCCGTAAATCAAGTACATCAAATCAAAGCTCAGAGAGAAGTGGCGCAGGAAGGGGTAAAAGAATGAATGACAGTTTATTACTTGACAAGGTGGCATATTCTCGTTCGGCGCTCAGCAGTGCAGCTCTCCTCTTGGGACCTAAACCAAAAGTCAAGGTGCAACTTTGCCGCAAATTCAGGCGTTTCCACTTGTTTTCAGACTGTGACAAGTCTCTCTTAAATCTCCTTAAGATTTAACAGATTTTGGAGACATGGAAAAGACAGACAACAGGTGATTTGGCTTTGGTTCTGCTGCTCTGTCAGCAGCGGGTAAAGAGATATTTGCAGGCAAACACAAAAAAATACACAACAGATCTCTGAGGTAGCAGAAAACAAAGGCGAAGGATACTTGAGCACTAGCTTCTTAGCCATGTCGGTGGAAGGGATGTACCAAGGTTGCATCATGAGAAACATGCGGACCAAGGAAGCATCCTTCAAAGCGCCCTTCTCATCTACAAGAAGAACAGCACGTCAGTCATCATCAGGCACCATCATCACTTTGGAATAAAACTAATTATCTCTATCAGAAAATAGTGTTTAAACAACTAACCGAAGGCTTGGATGCATGCCTCCACCAGCTCATCCACTGTGGCCGACTGCTCTGATAATATAGACTCCATCGTTCCTCTGCCGTTGGTTTTTTCCCTCGCTTCTCTCTCTCCTCGTTTGTCTCTCGCGCCTGTCACTGAACACAAAGGAAGATGAAAAAGATACGATCAAAGGCAAGCAAAAGCGAGTAATTACGAAGCAAAGCGAAAGAAAATGAAAATTCACAGTGGCCGCCGCTGCATGTTTGGAATAGTTATGTGGTTAGATGTTTTGCATCCTACTCGACACAGCACTGAGTGAGCTAATCAGCAACTGTTTATACTACATTTAGGGCTGGCAAAATGTAATTGGGATATCAGCCTGTCAGTGTTATTTCCCTGTTGATATGATGGTTTGATTTGGCCCAACAAATTCAAGGTGCCAGTCTGCAAAACCTGCACAGAAGCTCGTTCTGCTTGAAGGAGCACAATCTAATTGGTCTAGCTGACAGTGGAGAGTTTAAATGTCTTACTGTGGTCTAAAATGCTGACAGGCTTTGCATTTGCATGACTCTTGAAGTTTTTAGACACAGGTATCAGTGCAATAACTAAGTGACCCCATAGCATATTGCTATCCACTTCACCAACCACAAGCTTTTACATTAACACATGATAAAAATTCAAGAATATAGTGTGTAAGAATATTTCATTAACAGGAGTTATGCAACAGTTCAGCTGCATAATGAGTACTCTTTTTGCAAGTACATTTTGCTAATAATACGTCTGAATGCAGGACATTGAATTCAGTGTTTTTACGCTGTGGTTTTGCTACTTCTCGTCTTCTGACTTCTTCCACCACTGATTCAAATAGGTGGATGTTAAAAAAAAACACCATCTAAAATACTGACTGGCAGTTTCAGTTCAAGTGATACCGCTATTCTGTATCTGTCGTCAAACCTCAATAATGTCTGAAGGTTAATTTGCATTTACATGAGGCAAATTTACCGGACAGATGAGGTCCTTTTGTTAGAACATTCTGACAGCATGTAATAATTTCAGCCTGCTTTGACCTCAGTGTGGCTTGTTAGAAAAACTGATAGAAAACCACAAGCATAATCAACAGGAAGCCACAACTCATTATCTGTTCTTGCCATACTATAATGCAGGATCTGGTACACAATACATGCATGCGAGTATTAGAGGGCATATTTGGGCAAGAGGGCAAGTATTTGGACATGCATGATGGCATGTCGTTCTATGAGACATCTGTTGCGGTAACTAGTTGAGAATGAAATGTATACTGGTATTTCTCTTGGTGGTTGAGTAGCGGGGAACCATGGCAACCACAGCTTAGTGTCCAGTCACACTTTCACAACATACAAACACACCTGTACACACAACGCACAAAAATGCACATCTTTACCTTAAGAAAAGTGGTTTAAGAATAAGAGTAGCCTGAGGGAATGTTTTTTTTTTTTTTGCTATAATCCTAAGCGTGTTTATTGTGTCTGAAGAGGTAAAATGCATGAAGTGCACTAATCCTGTCTTCTGTGTAGGTTACTGCTCGATCTGGTTGTTAAATAGGAGATATAGAGGCCAGTGGATATTTTTGGTTTACTGCTGATGAACGTGAAGGTAATGCTGAGGTTAAACTAGAGCGTCAAGGTCGCGCCGCAAAATCCACAAACGACTCAACCCGCTGCTGCATCTGCTAATGGCTCTTCAATGTTGTGCTTCTGTAGCCGAGTGTGAGAAGGATGTGATGAGTATGTGTTTGTATCTATTGTGCCTGACACATTGAAGCTTTCCACTGCGCTGTCTCTGCTGCAACATGGTGGGCGGACACACTCAATTACAGGCTTCACGAACCGTCTCAGACACGCACATCCACACATGCATGTTTCTGCAGGGACGGAGGCAAAAGAAAAGATGGAGAAAGAGATGGAGAAGAAGTATAAGCCTGAAGCTTTAATCATCAGTCATGCAGCGAGAGTAAGTCAAAGTGACTGTGATGATAAGTCGGAAAGAGTGAAATCATGAATTAGAGGTGAAGTGCAAAGAATCAACAGACTGCTGGATCACAATCAAAATGATGTGCTGTTGCTATATATAGACATGAAAGTTCCTGGGGGGGGCTAAGGTCACCACAGGACTGAGGCCTGAGCTACAGAGCAGTGCCGTAACCCTGAAACCTCAAAGAAAAACACAGCAAGACCAGTGACACCTGGCTTACTAAGAACAGTGTTTTTTTAATTCTGCTTCCTCTCAATCTCATAAATATAACAGAAGTGAAAGTGGCCTTGGAGCCTATTACTGCCATGCAGTCCTTATTAATGATGTGAGCCATCGAAATCTGCGCTGAAATGCATTGCTCTGTAAAAAAAAAAGAAAAAAAAAAGGCCATCTGTTTCACTTTCAGGTTTAGTTCAGAACAGTCTGTCCTCTAGTGTGAAATGAGGATATAAAACTCCTTTCTCTGCAGACTCAAGAACCTACTGAGTCCCCGCCTCAGACGCAGCTCCAGCACCACCTGTGCAGAGGTTGAGCCTGCTTTTAACAGAGTGTAGTCTGGCACTGCGGCACAGACTGTGCCTGTCTTGATGACGATACCATCTTGTCATCCAGTGGAATACGCCATTCATCACCTGCTGACAGGAGCTCTTAGGGAGCAATTCTCCCTGTGCTTTCAGGAGGCATTAGAGCCTGATTTATCCTTAACAAGCTCCCCCCTTTGTCTTTCTTGGAATTCTTTGAGTATTTTCCCCACGGTGTCATTTCTGATTCTGTTTCTTACAGGTGTGAAGCAGTAGATTGACCGTTAGCACACACAGGGAGAGCTTTGGTGTTATCTTTGGTTGCCTGGTGATGAGCGTCCAGGGCCATCGATCAGGCAGATTAGGGGTGGGTTGGGGCACAGCAGGGATAAAGGGAAGTTGACGGGTGCCTGGCCAATCCTGCTCGTGCAGAATCTGCAGTGTGCTGCTGGTTTAGTGGGCACTGAAAATGTCACCTCCTCTGACCAGACACCTTCTCACTGCTGTCCCTCTCATTCTCACTATTACAGCCACTAAACAACATAAAGAGTCTGAACCACATTGTAATACCTGTAGCACATCCACACATTGCTAACTTGGAAAGAGCCAAACAAGGCTCAGAACCACTGTCTTACTTGAAAATAACATTATTTACTGCACAATTATGCACATATACTGTGTATGCAAGAAACAGTATTGGGTCAGCTGGAGCTCACGTTTTTGTTAACTGATCTGTTGAATATTTTTCAGATCGACAGAATGAAGACTGAAACAAACGATCATTGTCGTTGTCGATTCATCTGCACTGTCATTTCTTGATTAATTGTTTGGTCTTACAAATGTCAGAAAAAGGAGAAAAAAGTTTCCTAGAGCTGAAAAGCCATCTTGAAATTCCTTGTTTTGTCCAAATAAGTCCAAAACAACAAAGATATTTAATTTACAGTCACATGTGACAAAGAGATTGTCCCATGTGGACAGCTGGAACTGGGCACTTTAAATCAAAAAAACAAACAAACACTGCTTTGATTATTAGAATTGTTTCTGCAGACGGATGATGCTAACTGACTGCTGCTTAGCTAGCTGTCCATAACTGGCTGAGTGATCGTGCACCTTTTCAGATTAAAGCTGAGTGGTGAGAAGCACATTAAAAACATCGACTGGCATTTACCAGCACAGAGCAACACATCCAAAAGCATTACATACATGCTTGTGTAAAGTGCCTATATATTTATTATCCAATGGAGTAAATTGTTTTGTGTGTACATGTCCTTTTCCTGTCTAGATCACAGCAGACTCTGCTAAATAGAGCACCCCACAAAGCCACCACATTAGAAGGAAACTGGCTGTATAAATCTTCACCACTTTCCATGTCTTCAAACTGACACTAGCACTGATTGATGATAAGGCACTAGCAAACACACAGATAATGGTATCCACCCAGCTATTGATATTCCCATAATGGCTCATTTCCATGTTAGTTAATACCCAGAGCTAATACACAGTCACCATACAGCCATTGATTTAGTTTTAATCTCTCCCCACTGGCATTTGGGTAAAACAAGTTTGATTGATGTTTTCAGATGTGGACGTGTTTGCTCACTCTGATTAGCTGTCAGGCAGCCATTGAAAAGCACACACATAAGACGGGCCATTGTGCCTCACATAAACACGTTAAACGTTTCTATCTCCGGCATTTTTAGCCACCCTGTGTGACTGACGTCAGTCATTAGGATACATCAAACGAATGCTGCTGGAGGCCCTCGAGGAAAAGTTAGGGGATCGTTGTGGTTCAGAGTGAAATGTCATCGAGGGCCACCATCGGGTCAAACGCGTTGGCTAATACTTAGGTTTATGACCAAAAGCCTTCAGAGTACAAACAATATGTATTACTATTGATAGTTTAATCAGGTAGGATAATGGATGACAGTTAAACAGTGTTGGCGCTGAACATCCATTGCATTATGTTACATGTGATGTGCATGCTGTATATTTAGCATGTAATGGTACATTTAAGTATGCGAAACATGTTCTTAAAGAATGTAATGTTGCTTTAGTTGTTCTTCTAAAAACAAAGTAATTCAATTCCTATAAACCTCCTCCTTCTTGACAGACGAGTTTTTTTCTCTTCTGTGTCTTCTCTTCACTGTTCTTACTCACACCGAGTATAAATCATATCTGAACGGCTGGTAGAGGCAAACAAACCTGCTCGTGTCTCGTCACCATGAAGAACGAATGATTCAAACAAATATGGTCATTTTTTTTTGACACTTTAGAGCTTTATCTCATCTCTCTGTCCTGAAGACGCCATGTGGATAGAATTACAAGAGTGCAAAAACACACACAAACAACTTTTTCATATTATACACACCGCTCTTATCTGCCACCCAACACCTCCTAGTTTGTTTCAGGAAGTTGTAGCAAGGGTGTTGCATGATGGGACAGATATAGTTCTCCAGAGGGGCCTACCGAGCGGCTGGTGGCAGGCTCTATTTACAGACTGCAGGGTACTGAGAGCAGGAAGGGAAACATTTCCTTTTCCCTGGACACGCAGAATGTCACATCGGTGGGGAGGCACCGGCTGCAAACTGAGATTAGCAGCAACAGTTTCTCCTTAGGGAGGGGGGGCGGTTGGAATGGCAGAACGGGAGATAAAGAGGGAGAGGGAGGCAGGAAGAAAGCATACATTTCAGCCCAGTCAAACATGGAAAGAGACTTTTAGCCAAAGAGGGACAAAGATCAATTAGGGGGGAGAGCGATAATGGAAAACACGAGAAGAAGAAAAACTACAACTTGAATCTATCTCATAAGCAAATGGAAGCTGTTCTGCTAATACTGTACATGCAGAGGCAATGTAGGCACGCAGGTCTTTTTCATAACCTTGGAATAACAGAAGAAAGTCAGGGAGGAAAATATGTAGATTTCACAATGTCTTTGCTGGGACAGAGCAGCTGGCAGAGTGTAATGTTTTATTACGTCCTCCAGAATGAAAAAAGTCACGCATCCTGTTCCACATCTGGCACACTCTCACATCTCAACTTTCTGACTTCAAGAGAAAAGTGTAACGTGTAAGACAGAAAGGGCATTGCTGCAGATCCCATGTGCTGCTACAATATCTGCCCCCAAACACAACAATGTATCATTGTGTCAGACTGTTTTTACTGCTTTGTTTTGAGGCTTCCTGCTCAAACTTCTGTCCTTTTAACCAGATGTGAAAGTTTGCTTCATAACAAATACCGGAAGGGCGTGTTGGTATGCGTGTGTGAAATGTGGCGAGTGAATGCACGTGTCCACGCTTCTTTTTAAGCTTGTTACAAACAATCTCATATGCAGTGGAGTGTCATGAATCCTCATTATTCTTAGATAAAGATTTCTTTCTCTAGTTTCTCAGCCTGTCAGTTATCTCTCTGGCACAAACAGATCTTCCTTCTCAAACTCTCGCTGTGTGATGAGTGAAAGATAAGAACACATGGTGTATTGTGCAAAAGAGCAAATGTGACAAATCATCTTTTGCAATAGGACGTTAGAGGCTGTTTCTTGCAGTGAACACCCAGATTGTTCCATCCAACCGTCTACTGATTTCAGAGCAAACCCCGGTCAGGATTCATTTTGTGATTTTCTGCAAATGCAAAGTCAGGAGCATCACTTCCTGTTATCACTGATTGTTTCATCTCGGGTGAAGAAATTCCATGAAATGACATTGCAGCAACCTTAAATATTCGTCTTTGCAAGACGAATGCATTGAGCAGATAGGAAACTTATGTGATCATGATTTGATTAAAGCAAATTAAAGCAATATGCTTTTTTGCACTCTAGTCAGGAGTTAGAAGAGAAGATTGATACCGCTCTCATGTCATTATAGTAAATGCATAGCAAGAACCAGCAGCCAGTTAGCTTAGCATAAAGACGTGACACGGGGGGAAACAGCTAGCCTGGCTCTATCCAAAAGAAAGACAATCTGCCCACCAGCACCTCTAAAACTCACCAGTCAAGATGCTATATTTTGTGTACTTAATCAGTACAAAAGCCAGTTGTTAAGAATTGTAACTTCCTGCTGTTGCCACTGGTTGCTTGGCAAACCTGTTTCCAGTCGTTATGCTAAACAAAGATAACCTGCTGCTAGCTGTAGCCTCGTACGAGAGTGGTACCGATCTTCTCACCTAACCCACGGCAGCTAAGCAAACAAGCCTATTTCCCAAAACTGTTCCTTTCAAGTCAAGCTTCATTTACTGCTTGTGTCGAGGGGATTAGAGTAATACAATTCAAAAATCTGTCTGAAATGAGATAAAGAAAAAGAAAACATAATACACACTGAGGATCCATATTATTGCATTTTCCAAAGCAGTTTCAGCTAGCCACTGTAATCCAATTCCATTGCCTGCAGGCACCAAAAGCCCACCCTACATGCAAAACACGGAGGTAAGGCCGTGTAGCCACATGAAAGCATCCACCCAAAAAACAGCCACTTGTTATGCTCAGACGCCAAATGATGCTGAATCCTTTCTTTTTCACTAATTCAGGTTTTCTAAGAAACATCTGTGGTACATACTGTACACACGTGGAGGCTAATGTGTTCTTTGCAGTGTCTATTTGCTTCATTTCCTCCTGCCTGTCAGGGTGGCGCTCAGTGGTTTAATACATCCGTCATTGTGAACTAGTTTCATGTTATGTATGAATGCTGTGAGTTTCACATTCACCCAGCGAGTCTCTTCATCTCCCTGCAGGCTTTTTTTTTTCTTCTTCTGTTTAACAGCGTTAGCTCTGGCTAGTTCCTGTTTATGTATTCCTCCCTAAAGCAGCTTGCATCCCTGAGCTGACCACAAACCCCACAATTTCCTGTAGTCATAATATACCATTCATTATGCAAATTCTGATAAAGAGTGTGAGCGATTACAAACTGCAAACAGATGCAGTACAAAAAACAAAGGTAGAGAGATGAATGCACTTTCTTGATTGCAGGTGCATGATACTACAGATGTCATTTTCCTATTCCCTTTCTGAAAGAGAGGCACGCCTAACATCTGTAGCACAGAAGGATCCCAGTCGACCGAAACCTTCATTTTAATCACACCCATGCAGTCACCATCACTACTAATTCACTACCTTTAGTAATTACAGCACTCGCTAAGATATAGCAGCCAATGAGTTTCGATCCGCCCTCCCACCACCCTCATCCACCGCTGTGTTTCGCCCTGACTGATTCAATTCCAGCTCCAGTTTGATTTATAACTTTCCAAGTCTGACACTTTCCCTCGCCAGCTACCTTCCCTTCCTGTGTTCCTCTACTCCTCTGCTGCTGCCTCCATGCCTTTAAAGGTGAGGAGAGCAGAGTGCACTGACAGGCTGAGCTCTTACAAGGTCTGTGCCCTTTCATGGGAGTCGAAGAGGTGACGGAGGAGCAGACAGGAGGAAGGAGGGACAGAGATGACATCAAGATTACTTTTTGCAGATTTGAAATTAGTATTTTATGGCTCACGCTCAATTAGAAGTGACCATGTTCACATTAAGAGATGCCGCATCCGTCCAAGTCAGTAGGAATCAAACCAAATCTGATGATGCACATCGTTAAATTCTCTTTTCTGATGTTTAAATCAGCTAAACAACTTCTCCCAACGAACAGTTCAGAAGAATACTTGCAAATCCAGGTGGCCTGGATGCAGCTGTTCTGATACCATTGCCGTCACTCTCCAGTTTGAATGAATGGATCCTAGGTGTGAATGCAAACTGGGAGGTAAAGTGAGCTGGATTGACACAGGTAATCAGGAGTGTAGCACAGACACTGTGAGATTAGATAATGAAAAGTGAGAGTGAAGGCAGAGGACTCTACATCTTGATGATGGGTTGAGCCGCTGCTCTGTGTAATTATTGAGTTTTGCTTCGCTCTCCCTCACTATGTCCCTCTGTTCTGCCATTGTTTTATTCTTTCCTCTCCTCCTCCTCCCAGATTTGTTGCTGTTGGTCCTTTCACATAAGCTGCAGCTGCCCTGCGGAACAGATTCAATTATGGCTGGCTTTCCTGATAAGCATAACACTGCTGCAGGTTGAAGTGGAGGAGGTGGCTGGAAGTGATGCTAAATACCAAGGGTTGCCGCTCCAGAGGCCTGAAGTAATTGCACTGCGGCAGCGAAAGAGAAAAAGTAGAGACAGAGATTTGGAGGCTTTTTTTGTTTTTTTTTACTCTCCTCTACTTAGTTTTAGAATCCTTGAAATCCTTTCTTTTTAAATATTTCAAGCCAAGCACCACTTGACTTGTTTGGTATGTGAGATCGCAGAGGCCACGGGCTACTTTGAGGCAACTGATGAGCTCAGATAAGCTGTGGTCTGAGAAAACAGACTTTTATTCATTTGTGCTCTGATGGCAGGTTTGTCTGTGTGAGCACTGCACTTATGATGGCTGATGTTGGTGGCAGCCTCATTTGCATTCTCTGAAGCAGATGCCGATCTAGATGAACAAGGACAGTAAGCATGTCCAATATTCAAAATAGGAACAGTTCATCATGCAGCTCTGGTCAAACCAGTTGCACTGAGAAACGCTGATGTTACTTTCTGCCTCCCACAAGGATGCAATTGGCTGCAAAACTACAGCCGCTAAGACTTTTAAATATCCAGAGAGGCAGCCAGTCACAGCTTACAAGTCAAATCCCTCTGCTCTGACACCAAAAACATGGGTGGATAAGGCAGGGGTGAAATCGGCAAAGACGCCACAGAGCGAGTAATCAGCAGCCCCGACACTCAAAGATGCCTCCTAATCCCCGCTGCTCTGAGGGCGGTGGGAGAAAATCACCTTGAATCACTGCAGTCAGACAGCTGCAGCCTGTCTGAGAAAACAGGTAATGAGGGGGGGTGACTGAACAAAAATAAAGTGAGCAAGGTAAGTCTGACCTCCTTGTCTAATTCAGCCGCCATGGCTGACTCAAACTGAGCTGGGATGTGGCCATGAGTGTTATCCTCCAGCCGTGGAGGATTCTCATCACCACATGTGTGTTCACTGGTTATTAGCAGAGCTGGTGAGTGGCCTTGAAAGTCAGTGTCAGTGCCGCTTAATGGAAACCTCAGCAAGCTCTCAGCCATGAAAGGATGAATCAGTGTTGAAGAAACAGCTTCAAATCGAGCATCGGGTATCTTTTCTCTTGCCAGTTGGGTCAAGCCATAACTTCAGGAGTCAACATACTTTTGTTTACCATCATTCTCACACGTCAGTCAAAGCAGGTTACAGACCCTGCCCCTCCCTCAATCTAATTTTAGGAACAGGCGTTCCTCCATGCTCCTCTACCCTGCTCAGTGATGCTCCTCTTCCTGAAAATGACTGTGCACAGGCTCATTAATTTTATTAGTTCAAGTAGTGGATATTTGACAGCTGTAGGATGCAACATTCTACAAGTCTAAGCAGAACAGCTGTGAGCACTTCTTCCAAAACAAAGTAGGCATCCCAGTGAGTCAACATGAAATTCTCATTGCTGTGGTTGACGGTGCACGAAGACAAGTCCCCACTTGATCTTATCTATTGTTTCAATACTGTTGCACACATTCACACACCTATTATGGAGTTATCCACAGACCATGAGACATGCACACATTTCACTGTGGTGGGCTTCCTCTAAATATATGTGCCTGATCAGAAGAGGAAAAAACATCTCAACCCCGCCATGCGTAAAAAAATCCATATGAGCTCAAGTGGCTTCAGTTTTGTACTAACATGCAATGACAGTTCCTACCTTTAGAGTTTGAGGAGTCCCATGCTCTGGAGGGGAGGCTACAGTGATAACAGTTGTGGAGTGAGTGCTGAGATGAAAAGCGTTACATCACCAGCGAACTCAAAACGCCTGTTTGGTTTCGGAGTGGGAACAGCAGGTCATGCGGAGAGAGGCGCCGATGATCGAAACCCGGAGAACTTATCAGCTAAGATACGATCGTATCCTTCTTCGGAGTTGATACTGACGATCCTCTGAATGAGCTATGCGGGTCTGTTCCTTTACGGCGCATTAACCCCACAATGCGCACAAGTCCTCTCCCCGGCGCGCTCGGGAGCAAGTTCTGGATGCGATGTGTGCTGGTGCAGCAGACGCAGCTGAGCTCAGTCATCTGGCCGCAGCTGGACCGCGTGCCAGCCTCCTGCTCATGTTCCAGCTGTGCAGCTCACAATCACACTGCAGAGCGACAGTCCCGCCTATTGGTAGTATCACAGCAACACCACATGTCCACATGCTTGTTGTGTGCGTGCTGCGACGCACCATTCCACACCACGACAATATAAGGCTTTGTTGGCTGCTTGTGCAGCGTTATCAACGCACCTCATCAGCCCAAATCAGTTCCTGGTAGACTCAGACTGTCAACACTTCTCCTGTTGTGATGCCTTAAAATACCCTTAATGGAGTTCAGAAATTGGAACATTTTGTGGAGTCTTTTTTATTTGAATACACAAGAAGCAGACAGCTGCTGCAGTGGAACAATGGACAATTTATGCATTTTCATTTAATGATATATTTATTAGACTGCATGACAAGTAGAGAAAAGATATACTGCATTGCTGTTATTGGTTGAAGTTCACCATAAAGGTTCCGCACTGTATACATCTTTTTCTCTTTTTTTAGTGTCATACATAATACATACAGTGCACATACCTGTTGCTACAGGATAGCGTTTTGCCCAATGAACGTCACATGTTGCATTCAATGTCATGTGGGATTTAAGGCGTGCGAAACCCGAAACGTAGAATTCTGTATGTACTGCTAAGGTAATTTAAGCATTGCAATCATAAAATGGTTTATTTCATTCAAGGTTAAACATTGTTTTTGTTTGACACTTTACAACATGACACCGCTGTTGCTTGTCTTGGTAAAACAAAATAACGTAATATGGATATATGATATCTTGGTTTGCGTGAAAAATTAAACAAAACAAGTTTAAAATAAATAAAGAATTATTCACTTTGTTAAATTGATACACAGCATCACATCATAACGTTAGAGTGGTTGCTATTAAGAACTCACTGTTCTGATTATAACAGGAATTCTGCCAAAACTTATTGTTCAGTCTCATCTCGCTTGTCTTGCGGGAGTCTTGCCCCAAGCGCTCTCACGGCAATATTTCCGACTGCATTTGAAAGCAGCACCGTATAGTCCTGCCTCCCAGGAAGACGAAGGGAACCAGAAGTCGCGGTAGGTGTTTACTGACTGAATGGAAGTTAAATGTTGTAAATGGGAAACCGTAGTTATTGGGACAGTCTTTTCATCTTAAAGTTTAAGTTAAGTGAGAGGAAATTTTTTAAAATGTGTTGGCTTAAAAAAAGAAAGAAAGAAAAAAAGACTTCCACTGCTCTTGAGTTATGTCTGGGCAAATGTTAAACCAGAAAAACCTGCGACCGGATTTCACGATATTCTGACTCAATTAATTGAAATTATAGGTCACTATCAAGCCATTGTTAAACGTCACATCCCCATTGTAACTCTCTTACGGAACTATAAATTGAGTTTTCATTATGTGGCATTGTTTCACCACATCTGCAAACGGGCACTGTCCATAAAATATGAAATAACATAAAAACAGGCTTGGGTTTCTTTTTGTTGTGTTATTTATTAATCTATTTGAGATTGGAGGTTTTTTTTTTATTCTTGTATTGATTACGTTTTTCCTGTTCTGAAATTTACAAATAGGCCTTATGGTGCAATCCTTTCTCAACAGCAGTCTGGACAATCCATGGGGTTCCCCTCCCTGAATCGCTCTGTTAAACGGTGAAGAGGACAGGAAAAGGTGGATATTGTTTCATTCTGGGCAACAGCTGCAACATCTCCAGAATGGACAGCCAGGAGGTGGGGGGTTTACTGGACGAGTGTCTCAGGGCTGTGGCAGCAGCTCCAGGGTCCACCCAGCCCACTGAGGAGGAGAAACTGAACTACTGTAGCTGCAGAGGTCAGACACACGATGGTGCTGTTGGGTCAGTGTTCGTGTGGGCATGCGAGGAAGTCAGATTTGGGATTTGGTTGAGGAGATTTGGTGGTGGAATTGGGCAAGATCCACACATATGGTTTGTGTTGAGAATAAGACACATGCTTTCTTTACAAATGGTCAGTGAATCCACCATGGAGCTGAGAGGATTTCCTTTTGTTTAGTTAATGCTGTTTGGAAAGCTGGGGCAAGCCTCCTCCAGAGCTCATTTTAACACAGTCCCTCTGCCTTCCCAGTGCCCACATACAGCATGTTTCTTCTAACGAAAGGGCAGAAAAGCCAGAACACAAAAAGTAATCTTTTTTACATGAATTATCTCCTGCTATTAATTAGAGCAATTTTAAGAAACAAAATACCCCAAATTCTAAAATCATAAAGTGATTCTGCGTGTAGGTAGTGAGTCCCATCCCCACTGTAAAGTTATGTTTGCAGCACTTTGCAAATTAAGTTGTCAAGTTAGAGGACTTTGCTGCCCACTGAAGCAACACATGTATCCTTCATGAAGTTGATAACAAGTCTTTCGCATTTTATTAAGACTTGGTTGTGAAATTCTGTTTATTTCTTGTAGGCTCGCTGTGTGCAGAACTGGCCTCTCTCCTGCAGGCGGCAATGGAAATGAAGTGGCCCTTCGTGCCAGAGAAGTGGCAGTATAAGCAGTCAGTCAGTGCCGACGACAAGACCAACCTCAGTGACCTCATCAGCAAGCACCTGTCTCAGCTACTGGTAAGAGTCACACAGCTAAGTAATGGTGTCCTCATGGTGTTACATGTATTTACTAAATCTTTTCACTGTGTTGCCAGGCTGTTCTGAAGGCTTCCATCATGGCTCAGGAGGCACGCTCGGCGCTGGCTGCGGTCTTCTTAGTCGATCGCTTCCTCTACTGGACGGACGAGTCGAGCCGGCTGCTGAAGATCACCAAGCTGCTCCACAGGCACCACCCTGACACTCCTGTGGCCCCCCAGCTGGTCATACGACAAGCTAGAGTCTACCTTAACTCTGGTATAATGTTGTCATCATTACAGATTTTCATTATAGGGATATTTAATATTTGGCTTTGTTACAGTTTGCAGACAGGATAAATGAGAACGATATAATTATCCTCCCTACAGGCAAACTACAGAAGGCGGAATACATACTTAGCAGTCTCATCAACAATAGTGGGGCCACAGGTAGGTTCCTTGTTATGTCATTTTAATTGCGTTTAATGGTGTAATTTAATGAACGTGTATTTACAAGTTGAATAAATAGCTAACCTTTGTTTCCTTATACAGGTTGTTGGGTGTACCGCTCTGAAAGTGACAGGGCTCTTGTGCAGGCCGTTAGTGTTCAAGTGCGTGGAATGATTTTGCAAAAGCTCGGTGAGACCTTTTTCTTCGATGAAAGGAAATACTTTGCTCCACTGATACATTGATTACATACGTACATTACAGTACATACATTGATATTATGGCTGTTTTGTGCTGTGTTTCAGGCCTTTGGCTCGAGGCCGCTGAGTTAATCTGGGCCTCTCTGGTTGGCTACTATGCACTTCCTCAACCTGATAAAAAGGTAGCTCAGACAACCACGACATTGTCATCATATTTGGCATATTATGAGCTTGTAGACATTCCCATCTGAGTTCACACTCTATTATATAGATATATATACATTTGCTCTGCATGCCTGTATATTTTATAGGGCATTGGAACCTCTCTTGGCATACTGGCCAACATACTGGTGTCTATGAATGATGAGGACTTCCATGCTTTTAGAACTAATCCAGATATCGATTTGGTAAGTCCAACTGATATAATGTTGTTTTTCTGTATTATTGGCTTTGTTTAATTTCTTTGTCTGTCTGATTGGAGCAGTCGTTACTTGGGGACAGGAGTCATCGGCTTCTTTCAGCAGCACAGGCAGCAAAGATGGCGGTGATATACAGCCAGTACACCTCCCTCTATGTGTTGACCAATGTGGTAAGTTGTTCTCTTGACAGTTGTCTGCCATGGCTCAAGGTTTCCTGCAGTCGACATCAGGGGTTTTCAAAATCTGACTCTGTGGGCCCACTCAGATAAAATCAAGACAACTGAGCCTTCCAACACCCCCGTATTGCTTTGGGGGATGTAATCAGAAAGTTTTATGTTGCCATGGAGTCAGTTAGTTAACTGTGAGCAGCAACTTGAGCCTGTTTTTTTTTTTTAGCCTGTATTTGTTTGTACTTGGCAAATTGATGCAATTAAAGATATGACAAATTAGCTATTCGCAGTGTGTACTAAAACTGTGTCTGGATTATTTTGACACTGCATAAAGCTTAAAAATGTGATGACTCTTATGGAAGTTCTGAAGGTATAAAAAGCGTTTTTGTTACTATTATTTCTAAGCAGATTTATAGATGTTTATTCACAATGGAAAGTGATAATGATATCACCAAAAAGGGTAAATCACACTGAAACTGAACGTGTGTGTCATGGCTGTGTATACAGATTTGAGTTGTGACTCAAGCTTTGTACAAACTTTAACAAACTCTGACCTCCTTTGCTTTAGGCAACTCAAGGGACCTGCTTGTTATCGTACAGTTTCTCAGTGGAGTGCCCTGCCTCTCAAAGGCAGTCTTTCCTCCTGCAGGCTAAAGAGGCATTTACAATCGGACTGCTCACCAAAGCAGAGGGCGATGTGGTCACCAGCAAGCAGGAGCTTCACACCTTCCTCAAGGCTGCTTACTCCCTCACTGTCACTCACAAATGGCTTGGCACTCCTCAGGAGGTTGTGGCGCAGGCAACTCAAGCTTGCCAAAAAGCATTAGCAAATTTCTACGATTACGATGTAGGTACCCAAGACAAAGACAGCCTCTGTGCTGAAATCATGCATCTGGTCACCCAAGTGAAGCGTCTGTTGGGAGTGGAACCTTTCCTTAATTCAGACAAGGGGTCTTTTATCCCTGACAGCTACAGACACATCAACAACACATCAGTAAATTTCACTGTGGAAGGTTTCGCTAAGGTGATGCAGAGATTCCAAAAGTATCATGCATCACTGTGTGAGACAAGCAACACAAACTGTAAAGGGACCAGAGACGGGATAGATGGGGCAAGACTTTGTATAACTGCGCTGGGGACAACCATTGGTACAATTAACACAGAATGTGGTACTGAGGCCTGCAAAGCGTCAAAAGATCAACCCAAAGGAGAGGAGCCACAACAGAGAGGTTCGAAGTCATCTGCAGTGCACCCACCTCAAAAGTATGAGCTGTTTACTACTCTAGGAAGCACAGATAACCTTGGCTCTTCATGGCAGAACTTCTCCTTAAGTAGTTCAGGTTCTCCTAGGCCCAGCAGCAGCGGCTACACAGGAAGTATTGCCATTGAATGTGAAGTAAGTGCAAACAACCAGAACTGTCTGACCACTGAGGTTGATGATGATACGTCAGACAGCATGCTACAATGTGCCAATAATAACAAGAAGCGAGACTTACAGGCTTGTAACTCTGGTGTCAGTTCCCATACTGTCCCAAGATCTGCAGTACTTGCCACTTCCCCCTCCAGTGCAACTCGCGATTCACAGAAGCTTGAAGTGATACAAGCAGGAATAGAAACATTGAGCACTGAGGAGGACTGGATGATTGATGTGCCACTGAAAGCAGCTTCACCTGAACGAGCAGTGCAGTCCTTATCCCAGCTCGCTCTCAAAACATCCTCCAGCTCCCTCAGTGACAGTTTCAGTTCCCACTCATCGTGGGAGAAAATCTCAACTGACCTGAACTCCTCCACAAACAGAAAACCTCAGCCAAATAGCCTATCAAAAGCAGGAATTGGCCAAAGCAGCAAGTCACCAGAGTCTGATGGCAGCTTCTTCATCTTAGAAACACTAGATTCTGAAACCAGCGATTCAGCTCATGATCCCACACAGAAAAACCACACATCTGGATGGGAATTCAGGCTCTTGTCCAGGCCACAACCTCTAGAGAGCCTTCATGTTGACCCAAATAGAGACTCCTCAGCAACCCCACGCTCAAACCTTCCCCAGTTTGTCCCAGATCAGTGTGCTTCCACTGAAACATCCACAGCGAGTTCATTTGAGATGCTGGAGGAGAATCAAAGTGGACACCGATTCAGTGAAGCTGCTTCTCCAGAAAAAGTGAATGTCTCTCAAAGGAAGAACCCCTTGTGCTATAGCTGCCTAAAGCACCACACTGCAGCTGGTGTTGTCCCTGAGAAGCAATATTTGTTGTCACAGGAGGATTACCAAGCCCTGCTGGCTGGAGTTTGCCATGAATGTCTGCTCAAGCGATTGCACAGTGACAAGACACAATTCAAACTCAAGAAACACAGAACTGCCTACAGTAAGTTTGAATTGCCATCGTTGCTAAAATTAGTCTTTATCATCAATACATCTTTTTAGCCATGGTAGCAGTGCGATTCTAGGGATGGAAGTGTTGGTCTGTCGGTCCAAAGCTCTGGTCCAGACTGAAATATCTCAACAAATATTGCATGGATTGCAATGAATTGTAATGGATGAATTGTAATGACTTTGGTGGTACCCTGACTTTTCATCTAATGTGATGGTAACCCAGTAATCTAAGATAGCGGACATACTAAACATTATACCAGCTAAACATCAGCTTAGTAGATCAAATTCAGCTCAAAGCAACACTGTGCACTGTCTAAATATGCTCTGCACCAAGCAGAAGGGTCTGTGCATCAAAACAGCACAAACAGGGTCAGTTGGCTGTGAGCATGTTTATATGTGGACAGCCAGCTGTGTCTTACGGAGTGAATAAAACACTGATTGCAACTGTCTGCTAATCTCTGAATGTCATCCCTGTAGGTGCTCTTCATTTAAAGTTCTCAAAAGTCACAGGACTGTGGACAGCCAGGGAGACCTGCGTTTACATTGGGGAGCCGATGGGGATGCAGGGCAAGCAGAGGGCGGCAATATGGGTACAGTTTTTACACCAGGAGGAAAGGTTAAGCAGGTACGCAACTACACACTCGAGGCACAACCTGAACATACTGATGTGGAGTCTCACTTTTACTGAGTATGTAATTTATGTCCTAAGTTATGTGGGGAAAGATTACTTGAAGCCAAAGGAGATCCAGTTTCATCTGAAAGATGTGGAGAGACAGATGACAGCCCAGCACTATGTGACTGAATTCAATAAGAGTCTTTATGAAAAGGACGTCATGGCTCAGATCTTCTTCATTCCCTCGGAGGCGCTATTGGTGAGGCAAGATCATAAAATGCACATGCCAAACCTAATATAATAAAAGTTAACTTCATTCAAGGAAAGTAGAGATAGCAGATGTTGCATTGAAATGAAAATGACTTCATTCATAAACACCTCTTTAATAGAACCCCCTACACATATACATAGTGACTTTCCGAGACAGCAGAGTGCATGATATCCTGCAGCAGCCTTGAAGCAGTTTTGGTTGAAATTCAAATGTAATACTGCAGTACACTGTCACTGTTGGTTAACAGCTAGAAATGGACTCTCATGACAGTCATAGAGGCAAAATTCTGTTGGTTGTATTAGTTTACAATGTTAAAAAAGGGGAAATGGAAAGTTGTGACACAAACATTTGCTACCCTCATTATTATCTCTGCTCTTACTTGCATTGAGTATTTTGAGTATCGACCAAGTGCTTTCATTGGCTTTTGAGACATAATTAATATTTCCTCATTTCCCTCTTGTTTTCTGCCCTTGTCAATAGACTCTGAATGGAGATGAGATAGTGGGTTGTCTAACTGTGGAGCCCTACATGCTTGGAGACTTTGTCAAACTGACCAACAACACTGGAAAGAAGGACAAAAGTTTCCAGGCGACAGAATATGGCCTCGCTTTTGGGCATTTTACCTACCTGTTCTCTGACTATCAGGAAGTGGTTGTTGACCTACAAGGTGTGTCTGTGTTGCTGATCACTGAGGTCACTGGTAGTAGATGATTGTCCACATGTCGCATGTCACATGTCTGCCTGATAATTTTATGCATCATCCTCCTTCCTATTTTTCACAGGTTGGGTGACAGCCAATGGCAAAGGGCTGACCTACCTCACTGACCCCCAGATTCACTCCACCAAGACCCCCAAAGGCCCCTCCAACTTTGCAGCCAGAGGCCTGAGGTACTTTCTGGAAGAGCAACATGGCCCAGAGTGCAATGACATTTGCCAGCTGCTCAGCCTGCCTCCAGTGGTCAAACAGACACACGTCCTGTCTCAGAGACCTTGAGGAGATATTGAGTGTTTGTATTCCAAATTCAGTGAAAAATGTATATATTATTTTTTTAAAACACGAGTAACATGCTGTTTCTGAGTTTCTGAAACTTACAGGTTTTAGTTGAGTTCAGAGTTCAGAGTTGCAATCAATGTACTTTTCATAGTACTTTGAAATCTGCAACTGATATGGATGCTTTTTCCACTAACTCTGGTAATCTTAGACACACTGCAACAGCGTGTCTAAAGTTCTGTTTCTTTTCCTGCAGCAATAAATACTAGAAAACGTGTGTATTTTCTTGTTTTGGACATAAAATCTTAGTTATCACTGACTCTTCAGTACATCATTGGATTGCTGTTTAACTGGTCTGGCACTGTGACACTGTGACAAATAATGTGTGTGATGTTGGTCCTTCATGAAACGTTTCCATCATCAGTGTAGCTCTCTTGCTGTGACAAATATAGAATAAATATAATTTCTTGTTATTATTTTTCTCTGCTGAAAGTGTTCGTAGAATGAAAACCGACCTAGAAACACTGGCTAGTTCATCCTCTGCTTAGGCACATTTGATCATAGTCACTGACCTCAAGGTAATCTGCAGTCATCAAGTTAACATTTCTCACAATTATCTGTAAAACGACTTGTCTTAGTGTCAAAATTATTTCATTTTTTTAATCTCTCAAGTCATCTGTGTGGTTGCATGCACAATGGGGTTCGGATTGATTCGGTGCAAGTGAGTACAACAAAGCAGAGACGCTGTGAAATATGTGAATCAAAAGTCTTATGATATTTACTTAAGCAGTCATAGTCCTGCCATTCCGCTGACTGCAGCTCACCTGTAGATCAGTCAGCCTTGTAAATGTCAAGGTGTGTTTGCCATTGACAAACGTTTGGTCAAATTTTTAGATTATGTAACAGCAGATTGTGATAACAGTATTTGTGTGAGGATGCCTCCCAGGAGAGATCCCAGTCAGATAATGGTTCTCCATATTAAAATGAACAAATTTGCGGTGAAATTTTGCAGTGATGTTTCATAAACTCCATCCATCCATCCATTATCTATACCGCCTATCCCTTTCGGGGTTGCGGGGGACTGGAGCCTATCCCAGCTACAATGGGCGAGAGGCAGGGTACACCCTGAACCGGTCGCCAGCCGATTGCAGGGCCACATACAAGGACAAACAAACATTCACACTCGCACTCACACCTATGGACAATTTAGAGTCACCAATTAACCTAATGAGCATGTTTTTGGTCTGTGGGAGGAAGCCAGAATACCTGGAGAGAACCCACGCATGCACGGGAAGAACATGCAAACTTCACACAGAAAGGCCCCGCCTGACCCGGGGATTGAACCGGCAACCTTCTTGCTGTGAGGCACGCGCACTACCTGCTGCGCCACCGTGCAGCCCACGTTTCATAAACTCACTTGTTTAAATTATATTAAAGTTTAAAGTTCTGCATAATTACGAGCACGGCCGCTTTGAGTGACGGTTAACTGCCAGGTTTCAGCAAGCGGGCTTCGTTTTGGCCGCCTCTGCTCCACCCACGCTCCATGTCTTTGCCCACTTTTGGATTAGTTGGGAGTTTGGTGGAATCAGGCCAAGACGGTGACAGCCGGAGCCACTGCCATTGTGATAACCCTGATAACATCAAAGTGTGTTTGCCATGACTTTTGCCAAACACTGGTTCAAAAATTCAGATTAGATAGTATTGTTATGCTCTTTTTTCTATTAAACCCATTGCAGTGGTGCATGAGTCAGCGAAAATGTGTTAATTAATTATTATAGCAAGTGTTTTACTTAGTGATGATGAAAAAGGAGAAAACATATCGTCGTCTGTTATACAGCAAACTAAACTAGCCTTTAAGTGTTAAATATCATGTTGGGAAACCTATGAGCCTGGAGGATTTGTGTGTCAGTCAGGTGATCTGACGACCGCTGTCACAAACCTCCACATCATATGACTGTGAGGTAATACATTTAGCTATTTGTGCACCTCCATTCAGTTAAAATCCAGTTCTGGTTTTGTAAGCCTCCATCTGTGAACACAAACAACATTCTTAACCTCTGTCCCACTGTGCACAGACCTCACAGCCACTCGTTTCACTTGCGCTGAATGAACGTAGGAACTGCATACTGTATTTGAGGTGAATATTTTTTTAATTTGGAGGTAGATATAATATTGCTGGGCAGTTATGCACATGATCTTCTGTGCAAATCCTCCATGATAAACATTAAGCAGCCTGTAGCCTACATAAAATGATGCTGCCTCTCCCTTTTATCTAGACGTGAGCCTGATAACAGAAGGTAAGGTGAAACAGGTGGGGTCAGAAATAAAATCTGGAGGTAGGACTTTCTCTCGGAGTCTGCAGGGGCCAGTATTTATAAGGAAGTGACTTGCATCTCAAGCACCATAGTGTTTGTCTGCCTGAAAGAAGAGTCTAACCCTGAAGTATGAGGTTCTTAGTGGTATCACTGTGCTTACTGGTGGGCTGCCTGGCCCAGAGGCCTCATCCATGCTGTAAGTAAAATGAAAAGAGAGAAACATGATTTTGATTGTGATTGGAGGAATGGCTTTCTTCTTCCCTATGTAATTTTATGCTATTTCAGTACTTAAGGCAGTGTTTTCCACTGCTAAATTACAAAGTGATCTGATATATTAAATGTCCAGTGTGCGCTTGTGTTGAATGATGCAATGATACAATTTCACACATCTTCTTCTCCCCTAACACAGCAAGTCCTCCTCTTCTTAGTGGGGGCATGACTGTGGTGAGTGTTTTATTGTTTCATAGTGTGTGTTGTAAGAGCACAATAAGGCAGCACCTGAGCATACTCACAAAATTACAATATGTGAAAAGTTGTAAACTCACTCACATCATCTTTCTCCAGACCACACAGAATGAGAAGCTGTTTACTGTTGCACAGTACATGTACGACGCACTGGGACAGCGGATACGCCTCTGGGAGATAGGCAAATACGAGAACAGGACATTCACTTATGACGCTCTTCTGCTCTTCCGCGAGGTGACCAAAGCAGTGACATGAACATCCACAAGCTGTTGTGTGCAGTTGCTGCTGATCAGAAGTGAAAAGTACTGAAGAGCACAATTTTCAAATTCTGATTCAGAAAATGTTATTTTGGTCGCCATTTTGCCAAGTTTCTGTTCAAAGGTGCAGCAAGTTTTATCACTTGTTTATTGCTGAGGGTACAAGGACTTTCTTTTTGTCTCTGAATCTCTCTGATTCATTATTATGTGGAGCAGGCAAATAATTTACAAGAGGAGTGTTGAAGATGTTGATGTTATCACGTCAACAAAAGCATAATCTTTAACAGACAGACAGAGTTCACAATAGCTGCATTTATCTTAAAATGCACAACATACATCCAGGGATAAGGAGTTATGCAAATGTACAGATTTAGGTGCTCTTTTGTGTTTTTTTGTGTATAACTTTAAATGCTAAAAGACATCCAGACATTGGGTATAAAAGTCAGGTGTAAAAGAAAACAATGAATCACTGTCTATATAATACTCTTCCTCATTCTACTTGCATCCATCAGGGTACCGTGTATGAGATTAACGACCGCGCACATTCATGCAGAAAAGGGCCTCTGAGAGGAGACTTCCAGCCTTTGGCAGTCCCAAAAGATGCAACTCTGCTGGCCCAGTCTGTTTTGGGCAGCTCATCTGGACCTGGAGAGGGACTCCTGATCAACACATGGACAGGAGAGCTGGCCAACAATGCAGGTGAGAGAGCGCGTAATGGTTAGATCTCTATTCAGTCATCCCAGTTTATGAACACACTCATTTTCATCTCTCACCCGACAGGAAAGTACATGAGCACGGTCACTGAATTCGGATGCATTCCTGTCAGCTCACTTTACCACTCTGCGGACTTTGGATGGACGGTGACAAGGTTAGTTTCCATTAACTTCAACACTGTGAAGACAAATCTATGGTACAGACAGGACAGTGTCACCGCGAGATGCCAGATGCTGACTTTTGAAAATCGGAAATATTTGGATTCAGTAAAATGACGGTTATGTGACCAGCTGTCTCCCTGTTCTCACTAGCTTCTACAACAACATCATTGGGATTTCAGACCCCGGTCAGCTCAACCCTCCAGACTACTGCCAGGGTGCAGAGACAAAGGAGGAGTCTTCTGACTTCTTCAGCGTGTTCCTCAACATGCACTGAGGGCCGATCTCATACCGTCTTAAAGATTTTGAATTGTGGAGCTACTAAATCATAGCTTTGTTGTGTGGTGTACACCACAATCTATCTGGCTAATACATGTATAATTCAAAGCACTGAGCTGCAGAACTTTAGATTTTTCAACAAGATTTTACATATTTTTCTGCCTCCAGACCACATATAATAGATATGTTATAAGCCAGTCGTTTACTAAAAAGTTCACCAAAAGCTTACATACAGTATAGTATACACAGTAATGCCTTCTTTGGATGTACTGATGTATGACCACATGTAGTTTTCAGTAATAAAGCAACATAGAGCAAATATTTCACCTTGTCTCTCTGTGTAGTGACAACATACGATGTACAGCACTGCAATGTTTAGGCAAAAGTGATGAAGAGTGACTGAAGAGTTCACAGAATGTCCATCTTTCACGCTATAATTTGCCACCGAGCAACATACTGCCCCTGCCGTGGTTTAGGGTGTTGGTTTGGTTATTTCCTGTTTTATTTTGAAATGATTTTCCTCATGTGTCACCCTGTGCTTTACTTCCTGTGTTTTCCTGCCTTTGTTGATTTGTTACACCTGCCGCTCACTGGCAGGTTTATTACCAGTTTATTTAGGTCAGTGTTTTCCAGCCCTTTTCAGTGTTTTGGCTGTGCTTTTCCAGAACTTGCCTGTTTTCTGGACTTTTAGATTCTCGCCTGCTCTGTGTTGGATTTGTTTACCTGCTTGGACTGCCTTCTCTGGTTTTGACCCTTTCCCATCTCTCCATCCCATTTTTCTGATAAATAATTTGAACTGCACCGGCTCTACCCTCATATTCTGCGTTTAGGTTCTAGCCCTTGTTTTCCTGTACCCTGTAAGCACAAGTGCAGCAGTATCATACTGTATGGATTATGGTGCTGAGCTCTGGTCATGTAAATGAATGCAAATGAAGAGCAACGAAAAGAACAGTGTTGCCTGCATCATTTCCCAGAGCTGTAAACTATTGTGTTCAACGCCTCCTTTCCCTTTATGCGCAACAAGAACACACAACAAAGCTAGAATCTGCCTTTTTCTTTTCTCCTTTTACATGATAAAGAATGACATGGTGAGCAATAAAGCCTCACGGGACTGCTGTATGGCTACAGTGGTTATCACATTAGTGAAATATGAAACATGAAATCATGTTATAAACCCAAATTCTCCCTTCTAAATTCCCTCAAAGATGAAAGATTTAGATATAGATTAGATCTTTATTCGACACAGCAAAAAAAAGGTGATGACCTGATGTGAGCATCTCAGGACAGATTCAAACCCTGCGACAGTTTTACCTTTATTCTAACAGGACATGCGCGTGCGGACTGCAAGAAAACCTGGCAGTGGAAGCAGGCTGGGAGCCTCCTCGGCTTGTTTATAAGGAAGTGAGCACTGTGAAGCAGCGTATTTGGTTCTCTGTGCAGAAAACAGCGTTATCCACCATCAGACAGCATGAGAGCCCTCGTCCTGTTCGCGTGCCTGTCAGTGGGCTGCCTTGCTCAGAGACCACGGAAATGCAGTAAGTGCAAGCTAATTTTGCCAATCTGTTTTTCTTCTGAATCCAATCTCAGCAACTCTGTAAACAAACATCACGCTGGTCTGTTTCTGCTTTCGCATTCATGAGGAAATGTGTTGCAAGCTCAGCACAGCTGTGTCGTAAATATTCCATTTGGAATAAAACAGTAAAAAATCGCAATCTTTTTGACAGCATCCCCACCACTGCTGACCGGAAGCCTCTCCGTGGTAAGTTTTGATCTCTTCACACTAGTAATTATGTAATAATGTAATACTTAATAAGTGTGGAGACCAAATTTGCTGACAATTCAATTAAAAAAAACAAAACAGATTTTATTCAACACACTGGGTTACTGTTATTCAAAGTAAGTCTAATTCTCAGTTTCATTTTTGCCATTTTCCAAGTCCTCCCAAAGCGAGAGGCTGACGGCCTTTGCCCAGTTCAGCTATGATGCACTGGGAAAGCGCATCCGCATCAGAGAGATTGTATCTTATGACAATCAGACCCTCCACGCTGATGCACTTCTGCTCTACAGAGAGGTGATGGCAGCAAAGCAATGATACATAAATTAGGAGATATGTCATATACGACACAAATGACTGTCTAATCCTGTCCTCCAGGGTGTTATGCTTCTTATTAGCTACAGGAATCGTACATGTTACAAGAAGCCACTGAAGATGGACTTCCACCCGCTGGAGATCCCACAGAATGCTTCCCTGCTGGGACAGGCAGTGCTGGGAAGCTCCTCTGGTCCAGGACAGGGAGTCCTGGTCAACACCTGGGCGGGAGAATTGCGGATGAAACAGGGAACAGGTACAGAAAGATTAAATAGAATTGGACAGAAATATTGTGAAGTCATGTGATGTACTGTAGCACATGACTCTCTGTGATTCTTCCTTATCACCACTGCCCTTATGAACCTGCTCATCTGGTCAGACTGCCTCAGCTCACTTGTCATCCACTTCTGTTTCTGCAGCGAAGTACATAAGCACTGTCACTGAGTTTGGATGCATTCCTGTCAGCACCCTGTTTCACACCCGGGAAAATGGATGGTTCATTACCAGGTCAGTGAAAGCACATGACAGCCCACAGATGGGAAGTATCAGACTTCCCACCAGAGCGGCTTTTTGGGGGAGCTTGTTTGTAAGATAAATCTAAAAAAAATGGAACACAGTAAGACTTTATAGACCTTTCTCCAAGATAGTTTAGATACTTTGAGATGAAGTTTTGTTCTCTTTACTGGAACAGTAATGTGCTTGCCTCCTCTGAGATTTCAAGTTGATTTTAAAATAACATTGCTTTCTTTTAAGGCCTTAAATGCTCTTGCTCCTAATTAAGATCCCAGATGGAGCCCTGCTAGCTACTCCCAGGTCATGTTTTGTGGCTAAGCCTTCTTTTACATCTCTTCTTACAACGTTCGCTTACTTTTTACTTCCTCCTTTTCCCCCTCAGCTTCTTCAACAACGTCATCGGACTAGTTGACCCTCAGCTGCTGCTCCCTCCACCTTTCTGTGAGGATGCCCAGCTGGAGGACGCGGATGGAGAGGAGCCAGTAACTTTCTTCAGCTTGTTTTAAAACAGACTGTGAGCAGAAATTCAGCGTACTGTCATGATGGCTACTCTGTATGACTCTTTGCACTGTATTTTTACTTGCTTTCGTGGTTGTCGTTGCTGTAGCAGCATCTGTCAGCAAACTCCGGGTAAAATGAATGTCATTACTCAATCGGTTTTAATTGGTGGCTGGTGGCTTTAATATTCTGCTATTTCTGTGTGTATGGTCAATAAATTGTCAGACGTATTTTATACAAATGCAGATGAAGTGAGACATGATATGTGCTACATGACATCCAACACACCATCAGAGTGTCGATGTCAAATGTTTCATTGGACATTGGACACCATCAAGATGTGGTGCAGACAAACACTGCTGGGATTTAATGGCTGTATGAAACTCACAGAGGACAGCGGGTTTAAGCAGATATGTGCATACAGCAATGTCCCACACATTATCCATCAGCCAGCCCACCCACACACTCACAAAAACAAAAGACGTCCAACTGTTTCACAGAGGAAGTTTTACCAATACGTCTTTTTTTTTTATAACTGACTCAGACCTCTTTATTGCTCCTGAGGCCACACATTATGATTTGCTCTTACGTTCAGCACGTTCTGATGCATTTTATACATGAATTGTGCTCTATAAATGAGGCTTTCTTATTCTTATTACTTTCATTTTAATTACTGAAATACAGTTACACAAGCTGCTGCAGCAACAGTGATTACTGTTCTCATTCATGTTGATGGTGTCCTGAGGACGATGAGCTTTTTCCACCGGAGACTGAGACGTGAACATGCACACACATAGGATGAAAACAAGAAAAGTCACTTTATAGGTATGATTAAGGAAAAAGGACAATTTAAATACTGTCAAACAAACACACAAAATGTACATGATTGACAATTTCATACAAAAAAAGACTAATTTTGGACAGACAGCCACTTGATTTGACTGCTGAAGCTGTAGATCTTGTCTCCCATCTTTTCCACAGCCAGTATGAAAGGGAGGAATAATAACCAGTAACTCTTTACATACAGACATGTGGCCTATCCTTAAAATGTCTTACCAAATGCATATCCTGCTGTTCTAGCTGACTCACCATCGTTCTCTCCAATGTCTCCAGTTTCATCCTGGTATTATTATTATCAACAGAATGTGAGGAAGTAACAGTTGCGACATTAAGTCCATGTGTTGCAGCGATGTCTAAGGCTGAAGTTCGAATGCTAACCAGCTAGCCCTGACCTTCCTGTCTCATAATACCACTTTGTACCTCATAAGTGTAGCTCCTCACACACCCAGTTACATGGCCACACACATGCCAAAACACAAAACATGCAATATTAATCGGCTCTACTTTGTGCAACTCACCTACTAGTCTGTCTGTTTGCAGGCATTTCTGTATGCTGCACAGGCCTGCATGTTGTTAAGTTTGTGTTTTCAGTTTCTTTAAATGTGACATTCTGTATGTTGTCAGACTGCTGGTCTTCTTTAAATGCATCCGTTCGGCCTATTTGCTTAATTTCACTCCACTGAACTCTCTCAGCCTTATTAAATATTATATGGAGAGGGAAGTGACTAGTGGTGAAACACAGGAAAAGTAGCTATGTGAATTCTGCACTGTGGCCTGCTCAGCCACTAGATGGCAGTAGATAACAAGTGATGAGAAAGGGGGTGAAGACGACCAAATCTTGGCACTTCCAACTCTTAATATTGATTCACAGTTAATGGGTGTACATGATGTCACACACACTTCACTCACACAGAATACAACAGCATCATAACTGAACTGTGCATTTTTGCCTTACGAAAGACTTTTATAGACATGTATTTGGCTTGAACATATTACACCATAGGCACGCGCATAATTAAGCAGTCATGTTCAGGACTCATCTGATATTCTGAACATCCAGAAGTAGACAGTTCTCTAGACAGTTTCTGCTATACAGCAGGGCGAGGAGTCACTTCATAGCAGTAGTAAAAAACTCCCCTTAGCTCCCCAACCTCCTGTACCCCGACATCTGCTACCCTCACACCCTGCTCCTGAGCCTCAGTCTCCAGCCACAGCAGCCTGGCATCAGGGTCCTCATCGGAGAACTGGAGCAGAGACCCCGAGCTCCGCAGCACCTTCAAACACTGCTTCAGCACCAGACCGGCCTTCCCTTTCTCTTCCTTTGACCTCAATAGGGCATCTGTGGTGCCCTTGTCAACTATAAGGTCTACAGTGCTAGAACGGTAGTGTTTGTGAAGCTGTGTGCAGTCAAGCTCTATAAACTCCAGCTGAGAAGAAAGACTGTGAGGCTGAACGGCTTTGGCTTGGACCTGTTGCTGCATTAGTTGCACAGCTATGGGGGAAATGTCAGCACAAGTGACCCGGACCGGTACAGGAGAGTGTCTGTAAATACAGGGCCCCAAAGAGGACGTGCCACAGCCCATATCGAGGACCTGGAGCAGAGCATCTGGGAGAGATTTGGTCTGCAAGCGGGGCATAATGAAGTCTCTGACAGCATCGAAGCCGAAGAACCACTCAAAGTTTTTAAAGGTGGGTGTCCTGCTGCTGCTCTCAGCGTAGACGCGGTCCCAGGTCGCTTTCTTATCCATGTTTTCAATCAGATCAGCTGGGTAGAAACACAGATAGGCGGGATTATCCAATTATGCATCAGTAAGTGAATGTTAGCAATAAAACAGATAACTCTGTTATAGTTTGGTCATATATTGAGGATGCTTCAGCAAAAAGGGAACCTTCATGAAGGTAGGTCTTGCAAAACTGTTGCATTAGTTTTAGCTAGGCGTAACTACTAAACTACAGAATCCAAACTTTGGATTTCTTTTGGATTACAAAAGAAAGCTCTTAAATGAAAGTTCAGCCATGGGTGTCAAATATAACAGTGCACGACATGAACACAACTGTAGTTCACAGTAAACTGCTGATAACCTCTCACACGTAACGTTAGAGCTAAGCCACTGTAGCTAGCTAGCTAGCTAGTTGACGGCATTGACACCGCCATGTGTAGCAGCTGCAACATCGATACAGGAACTTTTCAGTCAATACAGCGGTCTAAATTTAGACAATAACTGTTGGTTTAAACGTACATGTCAGGGAGGAGTGGTACCGCACACATGCTGCAACTATTCTCCTGCCTGACAGCGTCAACGACTTTGAAAACGGAGACATTTTCCCTCTACGACTTCCCTTGGTCCTTCACCCTCCTCCTGCCGAAGAGCTCTCACTGCCTGAATTTCGTCGTGCCACGAGCCACTATTGGTCCTCACGAAAACGGTAACGAGACAGCATCTGTTGTTGTACACCACGATCTTTGGCGACTCCGCAGTGACGCGACTACGCATGCGTGACTGCAGGTATAAGCGAACCCTTAGAAACATGTTAGGAAATAACGCATATGACCTCCTGCAGCTGTTTCAGCACATTTCTGATCTAGGACAATAATCTTAACTGCTTCACAGCTTCAGCGCTGCTGTAGAAGGTGTTAGTGATCTGAGAAAATATGAAAAATATAAACAATTTTAATAATCATTCATGATTTTAGTTATTTAACAACATAAAACACAACTCTCCACTCTTTCTCAAGAAGTCAAAAGAAATGTAAGCGATCAGTTGATTTCGTAATTTCAACATGACCCTTTAGAAAGAAAACATGACAAGAAATAAGATGTAAATCCCTTTAATAAAACTCAATGAAACGCAGTGTAACAAAGGAAAAGAATCCAACATAGAGCAAGAAGATAACATTTACAACCACAAAAGAAAAAAAACCTGTACAACTCTAAATGCCTGGAGTCACTTCTATTCTTCAAAAGATTTTTAATTAACCATTTTGTGATGACTTTGGGGTAAACTCAGGGAGAGGGGAAAGGGAGGCATGTAATGTGATTTTATCTTTTATTTTTATTTTTTATTTTTTTAAATACATGAGTGTAATCTCCTACACAGATGTATGCTTCATCATCGTGGCTGCTGAAGATATTTTTTTTTAACCCACTGCTGTAGCAGACAGCAGGGAGAGGATGAGGTGCGGCGTGGCCAGGAGTGTTATTTGTACAAGATGTCGTAATGGCCAGGTCTATAGAGGAGGAAGATACGTGGGTCGCCGCCTTCGGGGAAGACGTGGTGATTGACAGTTCCTCCCTCTCCTCTGTCCATGTACTCCACCAGGATGGATACGTCTAGGGCCTGGGCTAAGGCGATGATGTGAATGTGGTCACTTTCTTTCGACATTGGCTCTACCTCCTTGAAAGAAAAAAAAAAAACAAAGCAAGCACATTAAGCGTGGGTTTGTTTTCACAGTGGAACATTGTGATCATGCTTTTTTTTCCATTCCTATTCACCCAAGGATGGAAAGAGTGCTAGAACATCTTTGGAGGGAGCTGCATGAAACATGACACATCATGGTTGGGGCTGAGAATTCGAAGTTTGAAAATGTGTGTGTGTGTGTGTGTGTGTAGTAGAAAAAGTGAGGTCACCAGACCTCTGTCGCCCACTCCTCATCTCTGATTGAGGCTAGCAGCTCAAAGCAACATTATCTGTTACTGGTGTAACAGGCTCACACCTCTGACACAACTGTCAATAGCTGAGTTGCACTGTGGGTAGTGTAGGTGCCCGGTTTTGACAAGGGCCAAGACTGCATGCAATGAAAAAGACAGTGTCTGTGACGAACATTTACACAAGTACTGAACTTCAGTACAATGTTGAGGTACTAGTACTTAACCTGAGTATTTCCATTTTCTGCTACTTTATACCTCTACTGCATTTTGGAGGCAATATTATATGTGTAACTCGACTATATTTAATTGATAACTTAGGGCATCACTACGCAGATTATTATTAATACAAAATAAAAACCAACTAGTTGATAATGATGTATCATCATAGATTGAACAACCCAGCAGTACATATTGTATTTAAGTATTTTTACACTGCGGTATTGCTGCTTTTACCTAACAGAAGATATGAGTACTTCCTCCACCACTGGTGACATACTGACCTAATAAATATATACATATATGCCTCTAAAACCAACTCCAACCAGTTCAGATACACTTTCCAAGGCAGTGACCATCTTTTCTATATAAAATGCTTCACCACAGATTGTGTTATGTTTAAAATGTTTATGAGATCCGGCTTTGTTTCTCAGGATGTGGGTGAAAATGAAAAAAAAAAAAACCCACCTGCTGACAGAACTCCTTGACAGAGCGTCCTCCCTCTATGAAGTGCTGAAAGAAGCTCTGCTGTCGCTGCAGGTAGCCCGAGGTGAGCAGCCGCAGGTACACGACCACATAGTCTGACACGTTCTGGTCGTTGAAGGAGCCCAGCACCTCCTGCAGGCTCGGCTGTTTCTCACACAGGTCGATCAGGTCCATGAACTTGGAGGAAAGACATTATTCACATCGTTAGATTGATACAGTGTGCACGTGTTCTGCTTGCCAACTTATTATCCAACTGGCCAAATCTAGTGTTTCTGTCTGCTCCAGCTGACCAAATACATCATGTACTTTGGCAGATGACCACTCAGAGTTGGCAGGGCAACAGGCAAATTACCATTAACTCTAATAACATAATTCAAACAGACAGCACACACTTAATCCAACAGGGTAAAAGATATACTGTTTGTGAGAGCAAAGAAATTTCACACCATAAATTTTACAATCAGAATAAGCCATTTTGAAAGCTAATTTACAGCAGCAATGCAAAACACAATATCATATATGCTGCTGAATTCAATAAACAAAATAATCATCTCTATTTCCTACTTCAGTAATGTCGTTAATTAGGTTTGTCAGTAAGCAATAAACATTTTTCTTTTTTTCTTATGCGGGAAACTCACAGTATTATGAAAGTCTTCAATGGTAAACTCGGTGAAGCCCTCGTTAACCAGGTCCACTTTACTTTTATATGCAACTGCTTTGAACCTGAAGAGACAAAAACAAGCATTCAATAACCCTGTGAACATAAAAACTGCCATTTTAATGGAAAACAGTGCAGAGAACAAACCAGTGAAATGTTACGTGACTGCATACGTAATTGTGTAGCTAGGAAGTGACAAATTTGCACAGAAAGATAATTAGAAATATAGTAAATCAGCCCCCAGTGAAGCCACGAGAAAACAAAACTGCAAAAACAGACCAACAGAAGATGACAGAAGTGTGAACTTGAGTCTAGAGAGCGACAGCTACTACAGCACCAACAGAAACCGCCGTGACACTCACTTCTGAAGCTTTTTGCTGTCATCTAGCAGGGACTCGAGATGTGCGAAGCCAAAGGCTCTGTAGAAACAGTTCCCATCTGGTCGCGTCTTACGAATGTACGAGTATTTTTTGTATAGGTCCTGCAACAACACAAAAGAAGAATTACACCACGCAGTCACATCGAATGCAAAAAGTCTATTTGAGTACATAAGCAACACAGAGTTTTGTTTTATGGCTTTGGATATGATGACACTCTGGACTGTGGAGGAAATGCACCCTGATGTGGGTGCAGTAACCTGAGAGCAGGTGGTGTCTTTTGACTGACCTTGATCTTGAGCTGATAAACTGTGTCATCATCAGCGTACTCCCTCTGCAGTACCGACAGGTCCTGTCTGTCCGACACCAAAGGGTTACTGTTGGCTATCTAGACACCAACACACAAACAAGTGTAAATTAGTGCACGCATTGTAAGCAACTTAACTCAGCTGTGGGCTGTGCTTGTAGTTTTGACAAGGGTGAGAATTTTGACTGTCAAAATTAATTATGCAGTTTACTTTTAATAATACAGAACTTCCACTGCATTACCGTTGCTTTATCAAATAACTCATTTCATTCTTAGGTCATGGCTGTGCACACAAGTTTCATGGTTATCTTAACAGGCCAAGGTCAAGTCTACTGATTACTGGGAAGCTTTATTCAACATTTTTATTTTGCTTTTTTGAGAAAACAAAGATCAGCAGGTCACAAAAAAAGCACACCAATAATTAATTGAATTATGGCATAATCAGCGGGACTTATATTTGGTGCTGACAGCTGCATATGAAGGGTTCACCTGTGTCCATACATCAGATGCTCTGGGTCTTTAACTGGATAAGAAATTTTCAAATCTTGAAACTTGATGATCCTGTTGCTCAGAGGCAGAATAACGGCAAGTCATCTTTGTTTCTGTTACCTGGAAAAATGAAATTTCTCACCTCCTGCTGAATTCTGTCCTGTTGAGCAATTATGGCCTCATCATACGCGAGGCAGTTCACTCCTGAAGGAGAAAAGGGGCAGATTAATTAGGTTTGAGGAGTAAATATTGCAAATAGAGACGGGAAGGCCGAGGGTTGTACCATGTAGTTCAAGCTTTATTCATAACACTGACATTTAAATTCTAAAATCACATTCGAAAGCTGTGTCAAATTTGAATTTGAATGCTTTTGCATGTCTATTTATTGTGTTAAATCTGGTATTTCAGCACAGTTGCGGATGAAGATTAGGCTACAATAATACTATTAGTATTATACTATTTGTAGAATTAGATTCTAGTGGTGGCTGCGTAGGATTATTTCCAACGCATGTGGTCGAATTTCTAATAACTACAGATTGTTGTAAACAGTCAAAGTGTATTGAAAATCTACATCTAACACAGATATTCTGCTTCAATCCCTATTTTTTGGGATGCAGCCTTTCAAAAACAACATTTTCACCACGATGCAATCTAGCAACACCAACAATTACATGTATATAGGTACAATACCAGAAAATCACTACTACAACACTTTAAAGCTGCAGTATGTAACTTGTACAAAAGTATCTTTTGTCATATTTGCTAAAACTGTCCCTATGCCCAGACAGCGGTACATGAAACATGTAACCTATGAAAAAAAAAAAAAAAAAAAAACGGCTCCATTGGTCCCACCTACTGCTCCTAATGCGATGTGCAAGAATCCACCGTGCCCGACACAAAACAACCAATCAGAGCCAGAGGAGGGTCTGAGGGAGTGTCTGACATGTGTCAATCACTATTCACACACGCTGCGAACCGCCCCCTCCCGCCGCTGAGTCAAACAGCTCTGTGAGCAGCGTCAGGAGGCTAGTGAAAGCTATGGCGGAGCAACAGCCACCCGCAAAGGAGAAACTGCCCACACCAACAACAGCATATACGGCTAAGACAACAAATAACCATAAAGCTTAACGGTGATTGTTACAGTAACACTCCGCAGCGCGTACGGCATGTTAGCGACTGTGATGTAGTGGCTGGGCAGAGTTAGCTTGTTTCCGATGCTAAGGCTAACATTACTGGTTGTCACGGCAGCCATGCAGACACCGCAGAGAGGAGGGGCTTGGAGGCAGGGCATGAGTGCCGTGGAGAGGGAGGAGGAGTGACGTGGAACTTGTGTCGGATCAAATTTTCAGGCTAAGTCTGCTCTCTTCTCCATCTTACCTACTGCAGCATTAATTGTATAATAACACTACAATAGTACATCCCTGAAGTCATCATCCCTTTATGAAATATGTGGCATCTGGATTTAAAATCTGCATCAGATCAGAGCCGGTGTTTATCCGTTGTTGGAGAGTCACACTGCTGTAACGTCTTCACAGAGCCAATGAGTGGAAATATGGCTATAGTATTGCAGTGTTGTAATGTTGGAAGGTCATTGCAGCAGATTTACAATGCAGTCAATGCAGTTGCAGAGTGCAAGGAAATAAATTATTAAATGAGAGTACCACTGTTGAAGGTAAGAAATTATTTCAGCTGAATGAAGTTTGGGGCTTTAAACTAGGCGGCTGCGCTGCTTGGGAAACATCTGTTGCAAGAGATACCTGCATACACACACACACACAGCGCAGTATATGTGTGTGCAGATGTTATATGCACCCACACAATCTTAACAATACAACTGAATTATCCTGTGGCACAGATTGAAAATAATTAGAAGTATGAGGCATATTATACTTCAGGAAGGAAGGAAACCAAAATTTGTTGTCAGAGCACTTTGCATGGATGGACGTATATGTGGCTGCATTGTTGTTGTTGTTGTTGTTGTTGTTGTTGTTGTTGTTGTTTTTGATGTTGTACAAACCAAGTGGCCGAACAACCTGTATAGAAATTCTGCATCTCTCACAGAAATGCCTCCCTGGTGTCAGATGGCCTTTTCACACTGCATTTAAAACATGCAGTGTGAAAAGCGCTTGCAAATATTAGTGCTTTCAGTGACAGCTGATTAAAATAACTAATTCTGAAACAAATTCTGATTATCGATCTAAGCGTTTATTGGTCTTCTTGACTGTAAAAGGCGACAGATGAGCTGTCGTGGTTGATGAAACCACTGCACTCGCGCACATACACGGTAAATAATTTATCAAATGAAGACGAGAATAAAGCGTTGGGGAAGACAAATGCAGCTTTCTTTCTGCTTTTCAACATGTGTCGTCAGCACTGACGCGTTCGTCCCACTGCCAGCAGTGACCATGAAAACAAGTTAACGTTAATCCACGGTAGCTAACGTCAGTCCGCTACATTTAGCCAGACGGACCTGTGCGAAAACAAAACAAATTCTAGTCACGATGAATAACAGCGTTATAACAGCCAAAAAGCGGGTGTCCTGTCTTTAATATTAAGCTTATACTTTCACTGTTTCCTTACGTCAAAAACTCTTGGATTGTCACTCGCTGGTTGCCCTGCCACTAACTAAACAACCGTTTTTTCTTTGTGTAGCGATGGTAGCTAGCTAACGTTAGCTAGCGAGCTCTGGCCTCTGTCTGCCCCTCGTCGCTGCGTGTCAACCACCTTCACCACGGAGAGGACAACGGTTGAAACATCGACTGGACACTAGTGTGCGTGTGGACCTCGCTTGTAAAAGCAACGACCGCGCTGTTTGTCGGATATTTAGTGTTGTAACGGTTTCTCTCACCCTCCATCTCTCCCTGTGATGATTCCTGCTGCTCCTCCGCCATCTTAGCTGTCGAGATCTGTTCTTCTTTGGATGATTCAGAGCAGACGCCACGGCGGCGCGTTGCTGCCCCCTACTGTTTGTTATTAACGCTCCCTTTAACACTAATCTATATTTAATATATAGTCCAATTCTGTCCAGATATTCCACCAGTTTTTTCATTTTTTTAGGGAATTTGTCATCTGGGTTTTTCTCAGTCAGAGCCAGCCCACTCCTAAACCCACAATATCCAAGTGTCAGCCTGATTATGACCCAGTCTTGAGTTTTGTAGTGTAAGATCTCCCCTTCTTTTCTTTTCCCCATGTATTCTGCCACATTTCTTGAGTAAATAGAGCACAGTTTAGCAGATCCAGATCTTTTGAATTAACACCTGCAAGAACATCCACAGGAATCTCAATAGACAATTCCTTTGCAAACCAGAACAAGTATAAAATATTTAGATGATCCATCATACATTTAGAAAAAAACCATACACATTTATTTCAAACCATCAGTACAAGCTGATACCCACACATAGCCCTCAGAATAAATGAAAATCCGGCCACGTGACCATGAAGATCATTTTCCAAAATCACAGTGGAATGCAGAGTCTTTCATAGTATTGCAGTTCGTAGGCTCATGTAGGTACCTGCACATTCCAGCAGCACACATCAGAGGGCACTGTCTGCAACACATACAGTCTACATTCAAACATAATACCACTCATCTGCTGCTCTTACCTGTTGGGTGTTTGCCTTTGCCACAAACTGTTCCTCAGCACTCTGTTAAATCAACATTTGCATCTCAGATGTCTTTGGATATTGGAACAGTTGTATCTACAGAAGCTAACAAGACAAAATAATACTTCATATTTGCCAAAAAAAAAGCAAAAGTGATTTTTTTTTTTTTTTTTTTTTCGTATTTTCCCTTTGGCACATTGCTACCCATATCAAGGCTGTAACACAACCCAGTAATACTCAGAACACATATGAACAAAGAAATAAAACCAGCGGTCCACATATAAACAATACAGGCTTGGTTTTGCACCAAAATATTAAAAATCTGTAACAGTTCATGTCAAACTCCTCTTTGAAAGGCGTCTTCCTGTCTTGGATGTCAACTAAACCGGCAGGCAGAGCAAACATTGCAAAGCACAGACGCAGAATGTCCACAGCTGTAGCAGCTTACTGACTTCTCTGCCTCGAGAGGAAGAGATGTATTCACAAATGCAGCCACGTTAAGCTATACAGTAACATGTAATCCAAAAAAAAAAAAAAAAAGTATGAAATTAAAACAAATTTACAAACGTTTGGCAGCTTTTCCAACTTTCATCCACTGTGTACTGTTAATATATGCATACATGAAGATACACAACATACATGTATCCTCTCAACAAAAGGGCAATCTGTATTGATTATTTATCTTTGTGTGTGTTTGTGTGAATGTAGGCGTGGATGTGCGGTTGGCGAGGAAAGGGGAACATGTGCTAGAAGGCAGATATATTGAATTTGTTGTTATGCTAATTTACCATGTATTTAACTTTTTTTTAAAACAGGAAATCGTTTACATATTTGTACAAATTTACATGAAGCCATATCAGTACCTTTTAAGGACACTAGTCATGTTTTGGCAGTAAGAAGTCCTTATCTGATCCAAACTGTCTCAGTGCTCAAGGCAAAGGCACGAGGACAGGAAGACAATATGGAGGTATGCATATTGCAGGTGTGGCAAGAGAGGAACAAGCCCATGGTTTGGATTATATCCCAAACCGTGTTGTGTAAGGGAACTGAACACAGGCACAGCTACTGATACACTGAGCAACTAGAGCAAAAATCCACCCTCTTTGGAGCTGTGTCGCAATCTGCTTTCCTTATGTACCAACATTCCCACAGCCTCATCTACCTCTCCTGCATTTCCTGATTTCCTACTGTGCATGTTCTTGAGTGCTTTCAACATCCCCCTCAAAAGGTATGTCAGCTGCATTCACCTGTTAGCTCCAGCTTGTAAAAGCAACAGAGACCAGATTGCGAAAGCCGAGCAAGGAATACGTCCGAGATTAAACGCTGCACTGGAAATATTGTGACATTGTCTTTGTTTGTGATGGTAATCCAAGGGAATACATGACACACATCACCAAACATCAGGCAGAGGTCCGTAAGAGTCCAGGATATGCTTTGGAGTAGACGTTTCCCTTAAAGACTTTGTTCTATTGCACCATGTTCCCACACAATAAAGAAGAAGCAGGATCACAGTCAAGGTGCAGCTTTTCCATAATTGACCACAAACTGGTTTTCTGGGTTGTGACCAAACCTCGCCACTGTATCCACATTTGGACCACCGCCAAGATCAAAGCTGGCCAGTCTGGTAGGTTCACCTTATTTTCCAGCTGCCTATTAAACGATCTGGGCCTTGTGGATCATGGAGGCGTGGGGACTGACCACAGTGGGTTTTGGCAGGAGTTTGGGCCTGAGTGTGCCGTTAGTCTGCTGATAGCGTTGTGTACTGTGCACCTCGGACACCTGGGAGCTGTTTGTCTCGCTGTCTTGGTCGTCAGGATGCTCCTGACTGGCAGGACCTCCCAAACCCTCATCCACCTCATCCTCATCATCTGTTACTGGTGGGTAGTTGCAGATCAGAGGTGGTTGCTGGTGATTCTTGGCGACGCTTCCTGGCCGTGAGCCTCCATCTGCTGGGATAATGGCACTGCCGTTTAGCTGCCTGACAATCTCAGTGGACTGTACCATTGGGAAGGTTGATGGAGTGAGAGGAGGGTGCAAACGAGTTTCCTGCTGCAACGACACAGTGCAGACACTCTTCTCAATTGCATCATCATTCAGGTAAATATGCCAAGGTCAATGCATTCCACTATTTAGTGAAATCAGGCTTTGACTTGCAAAGGAATATACATGCACACAAACACACTTACCAAAGATATAGTGCTGTTTCTCACATATGTCTCCACTCTCAGCCGGTTCTCCTCGTCTTTATCCAGAAGCCTCTCTCTCCCCCTCCGTGAGTTGTTGTACAGGAGTGGTCTGCCCAGGGAGTCGAACCCCGCCCCTCCTCCTCTCCCACCTGAGATAGTAGATCGGCTGTCGCGGCAGTGAGCCAGCTCCTGTCAGCACAGGTAGAGAGGCTGATCAGTACTCACACATACACTGATTAGGTGCATGGATTGTAATGTCATTTGTATGCTTAATTTGAACTGAATTGACTTTAGTGATAGAGCAGTATTTACTGAAAGATGAGTAATGGATGAATTAAAAGAATAGTTCAACATTTTGGGCAATATGCTGATTTGCTTTCTTAATGAAACGTAGGTTAGCTTAGTTAGCATACAGACTGGAATTAAGCGGGAAAAGCTCACCTGGCTCTGTCCAGAGGTAACAAAATCTACAGACTAGCAGTTATATCAATATATCTAACCAGAAAACAAATAAGTGATTTCCTAAAATGCACTATTGCTTGAAACATTTTCTGAAACTGATGACTGACACCCTGATACTAAAGGTGAAACCTTCCTTTGTCATGAGTATGATCTCTGTGAAATCAAACTTCTGTCACCACACTGGTGGACATATTGAGTTATTTTAAGAACAGCATTGAATGGCGGTAGCAACTGTAGGGGCCCTTTTAAAAATATTTCTCTTGCATCCACTATATGAGAAGAGAAGTGAGTGAGATTTTTATGGGTGTGACATTTCTGAAATATAATCCAAATAAATTCCAAGTGCCCTTTGAAATAATGATGACGTTTGGATGTGATCATAGGTTATGTACATGTGAGCAAAAAGTTCACGCTCAATTACTTGATTCTGATTCTACTGGTAGCATATCCAAAGGAGCAGAGCAGGTCAGAAATATATGAAAATAAAGTTTCTGGTAATAAATGAAAAATGATTTATTCATTTACTTTTTTTAATTGGAGCTTGCCGTTTCCTATAATTAATGCCAAATGACATAGTTCTTTCAAGGAAACGTCAGTAATTATAAAGTAATTATGGACCCGTAGAGTAGAGCATTGTTTAAGGTTCTTTTCTGGGCCCTGTATTCCTGGTTTCACTCCAGGAAGACCGATGCGAACATACAAGAGCTACTGAAAACCTGATGATCTATGAGTGCAGCTAAATGTAGGCTAGAAAATGACTAACAACTGTGAACTGGAGTAACCCTGCGACAGAGGACCATGATGCAGGCCAGCATTATTACAGGACACCGTGGTTAAATTGAAGGGATAGTTTCACTCTTTGGGAAATATGCTTCTTCTCTCTTATACCACTCTTCTTTCTGTATGCTGAATATGAAACGACAGTCTGTAATATGATGTGCTATCATGATTATGAATATCTGAGATGCACTACATTCAGATTTTCAGTGCTGGAGCTCAGAACTTAGCCATCTGGCATCTGGACAGTAAAGCCTCAGTCCCCGGCCCTGGCCCTGCATGCAGAGTTACACAGATATGTAGACTGACCCCGAGGGAAGACAGGCTGGTCCTTATGGTTCCCTCCACCCTCAGAGGGATGTTTTCCTCCATCTGCAATGGAAAGAAACAGAGGGCCGAGTTAGATGTGGGGCTGAGGATGGATCCTGAACCCTAAAAACAAGTCTGTGCCTCTACCAGCATGCCTTTTCCAAGCTTCTAAACCCACTTACTTGTTTCCTTGCAAAGGCACATAAAGTAGGTCAAGCAATGACTAATAACAGGCAAGATAGGAGCATTTGACTGCCACAACTCACTGCCACTCATGGTTACAGAGCGGAGTATTAGGTATTCGTGCCATTAAACTTTCAAAAGAAGAATCCTTGAATAAATGAGAAACATATGGGAGCAGCAGTCTGCGGATTCTGATCATCGGTGTCCTCCAGTCTGACAGCCTGAATCAGGTCGCACAGATTAGACATGGGAGGAAACCGAAGATGATGATGCTGCAGTGGGATGGTATGTTCAGTGAAAAGAATAATTCAGTCATAGTACCACTCCTCTGGGATCCGTGCTGACAGAGTTCATCCTCCTGAAAGAAGCTTGCCTGGAGAGAGTGCTTATTTCCTCCCTGACGAACGAGAGGGAGAAAAAAGGAGAACACTGAGGAACTTCCACTGTGAATAATGTGTCATTTTTTCCAGCATTTTCCATTTTTATGGAGTTCATACTGCACACTTTTCATTGCTTTCATTTCATTTTTATGCATATTTTTCAGTTTCCTGGTCACATCCTGGAGTCATTTACTAACTCAACTTTCTTGCTCCTCTAATTCTACTTAATGGTCTTAACTGTCGGTTGTAACATGCTTAATAGCCCTGATTTGTTCCAGTCATAGTCATTCTTAGCTCATCTTCCCTGCAGAGATCATTACAGTTTCATATCATCTTATCTACTCTTAATTAAACATCGCGTTATCTCAACATACTTCCTCTCAGTCAGCTCCCTCTCCAGTTTCTTGTTCTTGCGCTTGTGGTGGCAAGTGATGATGATGACAATGACGAGCATCAAGATCAGCAGCCCACCGGCCACGCTCCCCACAACGATCATCTGCATGTTTTCTTCCAATGCGTCATGCCGGGGAGCTTCTGTGGAGAGTTAGTTGGGATGCAGGATTAGATGGATGCATACATTTATTCCAACTGTATATATTAGTATGACAAGTCTTAGTATGTGATGTTGACGGTGCTGTCATCTACTTTTCACATCAATGTCCACCTCCGCCTTCCCTTCTCCCACTTTGTTCTTGGCTATGCAAAGGTAGGTGCCGCTGTCTGACGAGAGCAGGGGTCGCTCAAATGCTAGTGTTCCATTTGGGTGGGGGATGACACCTTCTGGCAATTCTCCACCCATTCTGCATGCAGGACAAAACAAAGTTACACACAGTGCCTTCAGATCGACACACTGACTTTATCATCAGAGTTAAAAGGCAACCAGAGTTCATCATTTTTAGAAATGCTGTTGGGAGGGCTGAACATCGCATGTTACTATTCTAAGAAGCAAACACACTCAACTGAAAATCATACAAAGACAATATATTCAATGCTTTACCTCATCAGCTTTTGTAAATATATGGTTATTCTGAATTTGATGCAGCAACACATTTCAAACAAGTTGGGACAGGAGCAACTAAAGACTGGGAAAGATGTGGAATGCTAAAAAAAAACACCTGTTTGGAACATTCCACAGGTAAACAGGTTCATTGGTAGCAGGTGACAGTGTCATGACTGTTGAAGCCTCATGTTATTTTTATCTGAATGACAGAATAAGGCCTGGGGATTTTGTCCGCCATGTCTTTCAGTGTAGTCATGTTGTCGGGCTGTCTTTTGTAGCGCTTCCCTCCTGTTTTTTAAGCTTTGTTGTTGTTGTTGTTGTTGCTTTTAGATGTGCAGGATTCCTCTTAGCTTCTAACTTTGGTGGATGTTAATTGTTTTAATTAATAAACAAACATCATGTTACTTTAACAGATAGCAAGTGAACACACTGAACACAATAAAAGATCTTTAAGTTCACATGAAGTCATGTCAGTTTAACAAATAAGAATCTAGTATACCAAAGAAGTATTTTTTTTTTGTTGTAATCCAATAGATTTTTTTCTTCAGTGTACTTTTTTCACCCGTTCCTGCTTTTTTTTTTTTACAACTAGCCCGAAGCATAAACCACATCACCAGCTCAATGCTAATAAAACATTTTAAAACCTTTCCTTAACTTTTTGGAAGTTTGGTCAGACAGGAATAATCGGTAAGGAAGCACCTCTATTTCTAATACAATGCCCCTTTTTTCAGTTCTGTTCTCAATTATATAGAAATAATGTTTCTCAGTTGTGTGGCACCACCACATAGTTCCTGGCAGTGTGACTCAGGGAAAATGTTTTCGATGAGCAACACTGTCCAGGGTGTTGCCTCAGTGTTGTTGTTATGAGCATATTTGATTTAATCCGTTTGAACAGACTTGACCTTAATGTCTGCCTGTTGCTGTGAACATTAGCAACCCACATTGCCCCAGAAATACCGGCTAAATTTATTATTACAGGAGCTAATGCCCTGAAAAACAGCCTCAGTTTGTATTCGCAGAGGCTACACTGACCCTCCTAGATTGCACACCATGCAGCTATGCTTTTTCATGACTAACAGGAAAGAGAAACCGTCTGTTTTACATCTGCAGTAGAGACGCCTTCATGATAACATCTCACACAAATCAACACATTCTGCTTCCTCTTGCTCCTCTCGCCGCCCCTTGGCTCACCTCAACCCTTCTGCTGACCTGCTTCCACTACAGTTCACCTCTCTCCCTACCAGGGCTGCTCATCCCTTTCCCTTTTTTTTCTCATCCCCCTCTTCCTCCCTCCTTCGTGTGAAACTGTCTCATCTGTCTGCTCCCCGCACAAGCTGCAACACGACACTGTGACACCAGCTATTACTTCACCTGCCGACTTTTATTGACAAAGCCAACAGGTTTGCCCGCTGCTGAAGCTGCCGCACGTTTGTGTGTGCGTTCATGTGAAATGCGTGCATGAGTGCGGACAGGTTGATTGTAACTAGAGATTTTGAGTGGTGACTTGTGTCTCTGTGTGTGTATACATGCTCATGAGTGTGCATGCTTGTATGCATGGCGTGTGTCTGCTAAGCCTTACTCACAACAACTCATTTCCCAAGGTGTGTTCCAGTGACTAATAGCAATGAATACATACATCACGGCAAACACAACTCAAATCAGAAGGAACCTCACCAAACATTTTACTTTCATTTCTTTGCATTTCAGAAGTACTAACGCTTTTATCAGCATATGAAACAATTGTGTGTAAGGAATTTCTCCCTTGGGGCCTCACTGTCACTTCTCATAATTCAGTGGAAGCCATTCCTCGTCCAGCCGCTTTTCATGGCTTGCATTTTTTTATTTTGTTTTTCTAGCCAAACTCTACGCCACACCCTGAGAATATCTGAACGCACCAAAGGAAATGACTTAGAGATGACACCAGGCGACTCAGGCAGAAGAACTCAGGCATTTGAGTCAAACCCTCACCTGGGATTAAAGCTGAGCAGCAATGTGTTGCATTTCAATGACACGCAACATTTGAATGTGTTTCCATCCAAGCAGCAGAATCAGGAGGTGACAATGCCAGGGCTTGTTTGGCTGTCATGTGGAAAGGGTGGAGATCCACCCCCAATACACTGTAAAAACTCACTTCAAATGAGCGTGTAAGTGACCATGCAAAGAATCTATCAACACCCTTCACACAAAATAAATTTTCAGTCCACATACAACAATAACTCCAGTGACTGGATAACACCGGTCCCAACCTTCCACGAATCAAAAGTTTGATAGCGCATATGTAGGTCTGACACCTGGTCTAACCCCATCACTATCCTCCACCCATCCATTTTGACTGTGTTCCCATATCCAGATTGTCCTTTGAGCACTGATGGCACTGACCATACGTGTAATACAAGCATAAAACAGCATTTTCCTCTGCTTTCATCTTTGGCATTCCAGCTGTCAAAGAGCACTTCTAACAGCAAAATAAAAATTCCACACATAGTACAGCTTCACAGATGGCTGCCATGTATTTTTTTTTTGTTGTTACTGTTGTTGTTGTTTTTGCGACAGAAACAAGATGAGGAAGAAGAAGCTGGACAGAGCAATCAGATCTTTCTTGTAAAGCACTTGACACTGTTACTTTTATTATTATGTTTACAGTTGGCCTGTTACAGATGAGAATGACCTTAGTGCAACCTCACTGAAGATCGCACTCACACTCTTGGCTGTTGAAATCATAGCAAAATAACTGGTATAATTGCTCTCAAAAGTAGCAGTGACCAGACACATCAGACGGTTAGTCACACAAGGGCTAGACAGCCAGAGAGGGAGGCGGGTCCTGTACCTGATCCAGGTGAAACTGTGTGGTTTGGGGTTTCCTCCACTCACGCACCTCAGGGCAGCATTCTGCAAACCCACGGACCACTCTTGCTCATATCCAGACACCTCTGCATGTGGAGGGACTGGGAGAAAGAACAATATTTTTCTAACTTTGTTTAGCTGAGGCAAAAAGAGGAGGCATTAAACACAAAAAAGGGGGGGGGGGGGATCAAAGATAGCAAAGGATGAATATTCAGGCTTTTAGCTAATGCAGTTATGAAGGACAACTTGCAATGAATGCAACATTTTACAAGAAACCAACTCCATGTTTTGGCTGCCAGTGTGGTCCCTCTCAAGAGACCGATTCAAAGCTTGATTTTTAATAATGTAACGCTGCCTCTGGAGAATTCTGATGAATACTCACAGTGCACCACCAGGTCGTATCTGAGCCTGCGGGGGCCCTGGAAGGTCGGATGCCACACCAGACAGTCCAGCTTCTTGCCATTCATGTTCCTGAAGGGATGGAGGGAGTAGTGCGAGGAGACTGCCCCGTTGTCAGAAGAGCGATTGATGGACTGGCCGTTCAGGTCGGTGTCCCAGGAGAGGCGTGGAGGCGGGCGGGCCACAGAGCGACAGGAAGCGGCCTGCGTGTAGGACTGTCCCTCGACCAGAGTCACAGGGTCCAGGGAGGAAATAGGAATGGCTGGAGGGAGGATTGTTAGAATGTTTGAATAGAGTGACGGTAAACACATTTAGCAGGTAGTGCTGAATGCGTACACGTAGGCTTAAAGAGATCTTTAAAGGCTCTATGAAGCAGGAAATTGTTCATTTATATATTTTTGGTTTATTCACAAGAGATTTTTTATTTGTAGTTTTTCTCACTCATTTGAAGTGGGTTGGGTTCAGTTGGAGACAGGTGATGTCATATATGTCCACGCACCAATGCAAGTCATTTTTGTCTCTTTTTTTGTTTTGTTTTTAACAGTTGCAATGAAGCAAAATACCACTTTTTAATTAGTGTTTTTATACTAGTTTACTACATGGTCTAGTCCCCCTACTGAATAGGCATATTCTGGCCCAAATCCAGAAGAGAGAGCAGTTTAACTGTACCAAATATTTAATTTAATGTGTGAAAACTACAGACAAACAAAAACACAGCCAGTTGAAACTCACCCCGATTCCCTCTGTGACTGGAAAGACTACTGCAGCTTCTCTCAGTTTTAAAACTTATACAACATATCAGGACTCCCGTTGCTGCACTAATAAGCTTGGCTAAACTAATCTTTTTTTTACTATATGGCAGAGTCATGAGGGAACACTCACTCCACACAATGAGCGACATCTCTCTGTCAAAGTTGCCTGAGGGGAAGGTGCTGATGCGGCAGATGTACTTCCCCTCATCAGACACCTCTGTACTCATGATGACCAGGGACGAGTCCACGGTGGGGTCGCTGTTTTTAAAGCGCACACGTCGAGACCACGTCCCGAACGCTATGGACAGACAGAGAGACAGAGAGCAAGAAAGGGGGAAAGAGTTAATAGAAAAGGTGAGAAAGGATATGACACAAAAAATTAAGTCTCACAAGTTCAAAACAGACCGCAGGGTTTCTTTTGTCACTTTCAGTTCCATACACATCTCTGCACCCCTGAAATTGCATTTACTTTCTGGCTGTTTCACTCACACTCTCATCCAGTGTTTCTCACATTCACAATGGGTGTTGGCCTCCTAAATCTCAACAAATTAACCTAAAGTGAAGACACCAAAAAAAAAAAAGACACAAAGACCAAAGGTCTTGGTGCCCTTGAAATATCCCTGTGATATCACAGTTAAATTGCCAGTGTCTCTCTCTCTCACAGTCCACACTTCATTTAACACTTTTAGATGGTTGTGAACATTTGCCTTAAAGCCTTATTAGTTCTGTGAGAGAATAAAAAAAGCCTCCAACCAGCACTTCACGAATCAACGAGTAATACTACGAGAAAGCTTGCTCACTGGACCGAGCATATGAGAGTGAGTGCTTTGAAGAAATGTCTGCCAGTGAGGACAGGGGACGCTATGCAGTGGATGTAAAGTGACCATGATGACCACTGACCTGTCTGTCCATTGGTATGGTGTGCAGTGATGATCTGCTCCTTGGTGGCATCAGGTTTCTCCTTATACCAGGTGACCTGCACCACCACATCGTTCCCGACTGGCTGGTAGCGACAGGACAGGACGGTCTCTTCTTCCGCCAAGGAACGTATGGGATCGTTTGTCGGGGGATCCAAAAAGTCTCCATCTGTCACTGTAACTGACAGAGGTGAAGGCCAGATAGATAAATATATCTATTGAGTGTTCAAAAAAATAAAAGAGATACAGAGAAACAAAGATACTACGCCTGACATCAGTCCCTCCACAGATTATGCAGCTGACTGTTTAAATGATAAATTCTGATTCAGTGTGCAATCCAGTGACACTGAGTTCAACACTGCAGCACTGACAGTGATCTCTGACCTACACCCTGAACCTGTAGGGTGTAGGTCAGAGAGCTACAATTACAGTAGCTCTCGGAGGAAAAAGCAGGTCAGGAAAACATCTCATTTGCTAAATTACACATTTTTTAAAAATAGCTGATCTGGCTAATTTGCCAACTAAAAGAGAGAGCAGCAAAACATGGAAGAAGCTAGTGTTAGGACGTGTTGTGCACTAACTACTGAAGAATGTGGTCTGACCTTTTTAATTAGTTTTTGTTGACCTTTCAAGTTCAAAGCACAGCCACAGGCTACTTGTCTATTTCTATTAGTTGGGTAGAAAAAAACAAGTCACTATCTTTTTGACCATTTAGCTCGCTCACACTGCGAATAATTGTGATTATGGGTTTCCCAACAGACACCAATAGTTTTACATCAACACAAACTGTCTTGTTTCTTCCCATAAACCCAGTGGTTACTTGTCACTTCACACACACACAAATACACTCACTAATGAAAAGTGTTAGATTGGAGTAACGTAGGCTAGTTGTCTGCATGTGGCGTAAGACATAGTGGCTCTTGTGGCTGTGGTTCTTGGCACTGTGTGTTTAAAGCTCTGATTCGCTGAAGGCCTCCTCATGTTGTTTCTCACCCGAATGGCAGATCATGATTATCTAATCACCATCAGGTGTGATACAAGCTTGTGCCCAATATAACAAAGCAGAGCCGGATCCTGTTATGATTGTTGATTTCGAAAAAGGCGTGAGGGCCCAAACATCACCCTGTTAAAGGGTAAATGCATATGGAGCCAGGCTGTGCAACACTTTTTTTCCAACTCTCTGGTCTGTTTCAGCACAACCCTTAGTGTGCATTACTTTCCCATGACATCCTAGCTGCATATCATCATATTTAACAGGCAGATATGAGAGTGAAGCTGTGCAAAAACACAAATTCAAACTTCAGTTTTAGAGAGGGAGGGAGGGAGGATAGAGAAAACATGTTGTCTATCAGACGGGCTTAGCACAAGTGAAGATATGTCGCCTGACTAGTTGCCCGAGATAAGCTTTCAAAGCAAACTTACAGGGTTACCTCACTGTCTGGACAGAGCGAGGCCTCAGGAAATACACAGGACATAAAACACAGCCACTATACACTAAGTGTTATGTGTCTTACACTGTCACACTCCAAACCACAAATGTTAGCACGAATCTCTCTCATTTTTGGACTTTTCTTCCCTTCAGCCTGTCTGTTTTCAGATCAGTTTGCTCATGTGTTTGATAGACAAACTGCAGTGTGTCACCTTATCTTCTGCTGTCCTCTACCAATCTCACACACACACACACACTTGAGAATAACAGTCTCAGGGTGCTGATCCTTGTAAGCTGTGTTCAATGGTTAATAGGAAGAGTCAGAGTTAGAGATATTTCTCTTGGCACACTGATAGAATTTTTTTTTTTTTTTGTGAAAAGCATAATGTTTCCTTCTGCCACCTAAAGGCCTGAACAGGTGATTCATCATTGCAATGTATTATTATATTGCTGCTCTTGGCATCGGGCTTGTGTTGCTGGTGATTGATTTATTGTCAGAAGGTGCAGTTTCCTGATGGCGATGACCCTGTTGAGACTGAAGGAAAACAGCTTGCAACGAAAATGGATTACTCCCAGACACTAATGATATATCAATTCACAACATGGCAGACCATGTGTATCTAAGATGAGCAACAATACAGCTGGCCTTTTCATTACTTGAATCTAAAAGAGCCTAATCAGTGAAAATTGGCCTCTTGAGGCATTTCTGTCTGTTTTCTATGTAACATCAGTGTATTGTGCTGTAGACAGTAGTTGCAACTTGTTTTTACCAATAACTGCAGTATCTGGTTTCACATCTACATTTCAGTTTCACTGTTGTGTGATCAAGTTTTGACTCGTTTATATGTAGAATTTGCCGAAAGGATCACAAACACTCCAAGTGACCATTCAGCTATAAGTACTAGTGGCAGAACGGTACCAAGAAGGAGTCTACAGCAATGCTAGCTGCTCTGTGTCCACAACGCAGTGCTTTGAGCTAAATGCTAATGTCACTGTGAACAGCACAGTGGCATTAGCATGGTAATGTCACTGTGCTGTTCAGCAGGTCTAACGTTTACTGGGTTCACCATCTTATTTTAGTGAGTTAGCATGCAAACTCTTGCTGTGACAACAGCACTAACCACAAAGTAATCTTTTCCTTTTTTAATATGCAGGAAGTGTCAAGAACAGGCGTGGTTCACAGGAACATTGTCAAAAATGTTGATATGATAATCTGGATAAAAAAGCTAGATATAACTCATCTCATCAACTCATATAAATCATCCATCCATCAGCTGGGAAGTCTTATTCTGGACTAAAGTGATGAAAGGACTGACTGACAGACCATCAGATACTGCCACGCATGGCTAGTAAGAAATAGAAAGTGAAGCTACAAGGCCAGGACATGAATGAACTCAACAAACCTTCTGGCACTTTCCTTTGGTAACCGCTAACCACTAACATGGCGTTAATATAGTTTTGATTACAGTCATGTTTAAGATTTCTGTTTTGTGTGTGAACAAAACATGGAGTATGATTCTGCTGATTCACATTGATTTCTGTGGAAACATCAGCAAGTATGCCAGAACTGCCAACACAACTTGTACCAGCCAATAACCCAAGAAGGCAGCTTCGAATGGGGGTGTTAAGTTCAGTCTGGACTCTCGTGTGTGTCAGTCTCACACTCTTTCAGGTGTTGATTCAATACCTGATGTGGGAATCTGTTCAGATATGTTAGTGGGTAGGATGTGATTCATGCATTTACCATCAGAAGTGATGAGTGTACGCTACAGACAGGTGTGTTTTTCCATGAATGTGTGTGTGTTTGTCGCCCTGAGGTTCCCTGGAATCTGCCAGTGCGGCATTACTGACATAACAGTCAGTCTATCCTGCCTCTCTGCAGGGGACTGACAACGTGGGGCTGTTTTTGGGGCTGTCAATGCATAAACCAAGCGCATGTATCATATGTATGCATGCATTAGGCTTAAGCAACACACACAGACGCACTAGGAGGGTCCATGCAGTTCCTCTGAATCAGACAGAAGGAGGGGACATGGTCAACAGCAACCTGTTTTTCCTGAAATATCAGACTGCACTGCAAGTGTTTTCTCAAACAGCACTGCTCCAACTAAGTCTATTCCTGAGAAAAGTTGGCCTACTGCCTAGAGCGTACAGAACTCAGCCCATGAATATGTATGAGATATTGTTGGAAAGGCACCGGCCAGTTTTCATGATCAAGAGAACTAAAGGTCACTGAAGTATGTTCTTGAACACCTCTTTGTGATGTTCTTCAGTTAGAAGTAGGCCTGCTAGATAGTATAGGAGTATTGTAGGAAGATCACTGTATACATGAGATACACATAACAGGCTGCATTAAGGCCACTATATGAAAACTGTTGAATAAAAACAGTACTGCCCTAAAAGAATATCATATTTGACACCAGAGCAGATACAGACACAAACACTGTAAAGCCTTAAAAGAATGGCATAGATTCTGGCATATCACTCTGGACAGACTCCACATAAAGCCTCCTTACCAAAGATCCAGAGGACGCAGAGACACAGAGAGAGTGTGTTCAGCAGAGAAGTCATTCTCCTCCTCAGTTCCTCCTAACTGTGCATAAGTCGGTACAATTTCCAAGCAGGAATAAAGCTCATCAGTCCAGGTAATGGTATCCTAAATGACGGGCATGCATGAGGCGCTGAGGCGGATTCATGCCTCGTGCTGCTGGATCATCCTCTGTGGTGGTTTTTTTTCTTTTTTTTCCCAGAACCAGCTCCTTTCCAAATGTTTAGTTGTGTAAACTCAATCCTCTTGAGAGTCCTTTCAGTTTGGTTAGGTGTTGGTTTGTCAAGCACACGCCATCATGTTTGCCCTTTAGAAAAAAGAAGGTGCAGCTTTACCTGGTTGGGATACACCTGTTTGTACGACACCTCTCTCTCTCTTTCTCCCCCGCTCTCTATCTCTCCCTCTCTCTCTTTCACACACACCTACCCACAATCACACACACACACACACACACACACACACACACACACACACACACACACACACACACACACACACACACACACACACACACAGACATACACACATTCGCACCAAAAGCCACCATTCCGGTTTGGTGAAGGCAACATGACAGTTATTTGCTCGTCTTTACTTGCTCTGCTCAGAGGAGAGGCAGGTGAAAAGCAGGCATGGAGAGACAGTTTAAACCACGTCCAAATGACGCAGACTGTATATCATAATAGGCTACTATACTCGGTTGATGCCAAAACAAAAGGCGCCTCCTCCCATAGAAAAAAACAAATTAATCCTTTAATTTTAAAGGGGATAATCAGAAATAACAGTAAAGATGAGCGACAGAAGGACAATATGTACATTTCCATAATCTAAATCACAGGAATAAACCAATCTGCCAACTTTTGCTTCATTTTATACATATATTTAATCAAGAAATGTAATGATTCATGCATCATGCTGTTATGTTTTTCCCCACATGATCACATCATAGTTGTTTTTTCCTTTATTGGTTACACGTTGAACAGGTTGGTGATCAGTCAGATCTGGGCTAAATGTGACACAGATCAAATCTTTCATAATTACATAAGTCTTTATGAGCTTTATTTAATCTGTTAGCAGTTGATCCACTGTCGGAAAAATCTTATTTGTATGCCTCGTCATGTGGTTGTTTACCTTACGCCTGGAGGTTTACCACTCCCCATACAAACGGAACATGCAGGAGATAGGGTTGCTCTAATATGCCACATTAAAAAGAGACAATCTTATTTAATAAAAAAAAGTTCAACTTTGAGTAGGTTTTGTGTAAGTAAAACAGCTCTTTGCATCCTACCAGCAGCAGTTAACAAGCAAAACTTTACAGCAGTGTGTTATTTCTCTGATTTGTGTTGGGCTCTTCGGAGAAAGGAGAGCGTCTGTGTGTTTGAGTATGAACAGGTAAGGACTTCACCAAAGACACCGTCACTGCCATCCTGTGGTGTGCAAGAAACACTGCTCAGTTTCCCTAAGGCGTTACTTCAGAGGGAGAGCTCGGCTCTAACTTCTACCATCTCGCACGAAACTTTAACACTTAACACTATAAGAAAAGACTGACATCTTTCTAATGGCCTTAAAGAGGAAGTTAGTTGGACAGTCTGTGGCAGGAAGTCAGTGCCGGTTAGTATGTCGGCACAGAAACCAGCTTTGAGTGTATCAGCGGTACATGAGAAACACAACACTTTTTTTCTGTCTCTCTGAAGCATCACAGTTATCAAAATATGTTTGCATAAAAATTAAATATACGCAATAGAGCAGTAAAAATACCTTATTACAACAGGGGTAAGCATTTTTGAGAATTGTTTGCCTTGGGCTCATCTTCCCTTTTCCTGTTTTTTTTTTTTTTTTTTCTTGTCTTGACCTTCTTAACTTCCCATAAATCATACAAAAGGGAAATGACCACAGGTGCACAAAGTCTCACATTCTCTCAAAATATAAGCAGGAAAAGATATACGATATTTAAATACAAAGGGAAAAAAAAAAGAAAATATCTGTGTTGGACTCTTGTTCACCACGTCACTTCTTCAAGCCAATAGTTTCATATGTGTCCTGGGCATGAGGAGTCAAACCCTGGGAGGAAGACAGACGGAAAATGACAAATTCAGTGTACACCACAATAAGCTTTGTTTAAGCATTAGCTGTTATCATTCACAGCATCAAAACTCACCGTATAAATGCCCTCTTCAACAGGCTGTCAGGGGGAGAAAAGCACAAAATCAGACACTGTAGGAAAACATATTGTGACATAAAATCTAGTGAAAGACTTATTGTCTTTCCTGGCTGCAACAGGGCGCATATGTGAACCTGTAAAGAGGAAGGCAAAGAAGAAGCTGCATGAGAAGTGATGCAAGCCAGAAAGCCAGGCACCATGTCTGTACACTTTAGAGTGTGTGTTTGTGTGTGTGTGTGTCACACTGGGTTAGGCTGTGCGCAGTTTGTGGCTGCAATAGGAAATAATAGACTAAAAAAGTCAAAGCAGTAAAACAGCAGGTTAAGAGCTCTTGTAATGAAATGAAAAACTCTGCCTGGATAGCAAGTCATTTTGAAATCTAAGAACATGCATACCATGATCATGGATGAACTGAACAAGAAAGTTGTTATTAAAACTGCTATATTCATTTATTTTTCTTTCAAAAGCTCCATCTATGTCGTTTGAATTCAGCAATTAAAGGGGCTCTACCAATAAAAGCATAATAATGAAAATAACATAGAAAAAGAGAGGCTTTTCATTGGTCTGACAGCTTGTTGGTGGGCTCAGGAAATCGAAACTTTGTCAGAGCAGAGCCAACATAATAGTTTAACTCAACACAAACAGCTGAGGCTGCTGGAAGAAGAAAAAAAGAAATCAATAGGTGTGTGTGTGGACATGTGCCAGTTCCATTCTTCATGCTTCCTGTCTCTGAGGTCTGACCAGACTGGTGAGATATTTCTGCGACTAGATGAGCTCTCTCTCAGGTTTGGTCACTGAAACTCCAGTTTGTGGTGTTGTGGTTAATTGTGCATCTTTGTGTCTGTTTAAAGTCACGTATATACTGTGTACATGCATGTATTCTTACCTGCTTGGCCTTTACTTTCCCAGCTTCAGCCCCCTTAGCATTGTAGATCTGTAAAAGAATAAATGAGTGATTACCGAAAGACAAGCAAAGATTGTATTTTCACTAACTTTTTAGTTCAATTTTCCGGCCATAAGAATATATCAGCACACCAGTGAAGATTGCGCTCCATGCTTCTAATACATTAATTGTCAAAAGTACAAAGCAAACAAGCTCATTTAAGTTTTATTTTTAGAGCAAATGTATTGTATAATGTAATTGTTCCATAATGGTGAATGTCCTTAAGATCACTCTACATCAAAAAATATTTTTTTCTTCACTTTACCTACAGTACTGTCAGTACACGCACTCCTTTTATAAATATGTAATACATGCAGCTGAGGAAAGTAACAACCACAGATCAACAAGTCTCAAATCTAAATGTAAGTACATCAGGGTGTGATATTCATGTATTCTTGTAAAATGTATGATGCTGATGATCCTTTTCCTAAATGTGCAGCATGTCTTATTTTGCTGACGACACCCTATTTTTCACCCAGACATGAATAATGTATCAAATTAAAATTCAATTATGCTCCATTTGTCTTTCATCAGACAATGCAAAATAAAGGGTTCATTCACATTTAAAAAGATTCTCTTCTTGCATAATACTGCACATAGTACATAGTATTTTGTGATATGTTCCGTGATGCAGCACGCAAACCTTAATTCTGCAGTAAAGAGCCGTCAGTATGATGCCATACAAAAACAGGATACCGTCCAGCACATAGCAGATCTGTGGCTCTGCAAGAGCAGCTGAGGAAACACAGGAGAACACTTTGTTAAGAGCAAACCCATGACAACAGCACATCTGCATATGTTGATAACACTGCCTAATCATTTTAAGAGATTGCAGAGAGGAGACTCGTGGCACTGGAGCAATGTCATCACCATTTGTCACAGAGCCCTTCCTCCTCAAAGTTTGCCTCATGACTGCATACGTTTATGGCATTTCAACACACAAAGCAACAAACATTGCTGACTCCCATTTCATACTTCTCATGTGACCAATACATTGACGATGGGGCTGTTGAGTAATCGAGGTGTCACCATTTATTAGGAAACAAACAGCAAAAACAGCCATTACATCAGGAAGTAAAGGCTAGAGAGCAAAATGCTTTATGCGTCACCTTGGATGGTACTTATGGGGACATACTGAGGAAGAGTGGGGTGTAACACTGCATGCTGTTTCAAACAAAAACATTATGAATAGACAGGAAAATTCAATTGAATTATTAAAATGAAAGATAAATGGAATAACTAAGGGTGGGGGCCCGGGTGAGGCAGAAGTGGGGCTATTAAGTACATACACAGTGCTGCACATGCAATATGATGTATGAGAGGATTCCTTATCATTTTACTGAAACTATACTTGCAGGCTATTTGGGGCATGCTGCTTGTAGGAGCCTGTGGAGGGTAACAAGCTTTAAAAATTATTATTAATATTATTATTATTTTATTTTGATTTTTTTTTTCATATTGTTGTTTATATGATGTGTAGTTCAACAGCTTCCACTTTGTGAACACATGATTGTGTAAAGGCTATTACTTCAACACCATGTAGGCCCTGTGTGGGAAAACAAGAGCCGGGTGATTCAATATGACACAGAGGCGAGACGTTTTCCACGTGCGTAAAAGCGTCAGATATGACATCACATCATCCGCCGTCTAGCAAGTTTAAAGTTGAAAGAGTGAGGGAGGACTCAGACACATCGCGCAGGTAAAACTGGATGAAAAGGAGGGAGAAGCACAACATGCCGCTGCGCAGATATCTGCCACCGTCATTCCTCTGATGAGGCTGCCCGGACACCCTGTGGAGGCTGCGCTCCCTCTGCACTGTAGCCCTGTGTGACAGAAACACAATGTTTTGCCAGAGCCATGCTTTGTGAGTGCCCTGTGTAAAGACGGAAAAGCTGTTGTGTCTGCCTGATGTTTGCTGTGCACAAAACACATGGCTAGATTCTCCTCCTAAATGCGCGCAGGGGTGGAGAAACAGACTGCGCTCAGCACGCAAAAGCGTCCTGTGGCGCTTCACACCTGGAGTCCAACAGGGGAGGCCTACCTGCCAAATGCTGTTTGTAACGTGTTTCATGATGAAGGCCACGAGCCGCAACACGTTGGTCTAACAATACAGCTGACCTGTATACTACAAGCGTTGCTGGGGCAAAGCCACACTAGAGCATCAAAAACACCGAGATAATCGCTCCAAGAGGAAGCGCCCTCCAGCCGCTGCTGCCACCGCATCTGCTCTGGAACCTCCTCCTCCTCTGCCAAGACACCCTCCTCCCGCAGATGCGCAGCAAGAAGCTGCCAGCAGCCAGCGTGATCCTTGCCCAATCTGCGCGTCAAGACACCTCACAACCGCCGGCGCTAGACGCACAGACGGTGTGCGGGGAACGAGGGTCTCCTTCCAGCTGGGCAAAGGAAACACAACGGCCCTTTTCAAGATCAACCGCTTCTCTAAAAAAACAGTTTCCTCCCAGTCTGTCTGCTCATGCTCCCATTGAGTATCATTCAGCAGGAGAGCTCAGGTCACAGTTTCTGCACAGTGCAGGTGCGGATCTGAGGGGAGCCCAACGGTGTGATAAGAAAATATTCACCACTTTACATGCGCGCAGGATGAAGACAATAAAAATAGAAGGTGAAGCCTACAGAAGACTTTGGGTTTTTCATCTCTGTGTGCAACATGTCAGAGGCATTACGTTTAATGCACAAACACTTGCACTGCACAGTGTGTACAAAGTGTTATATTGAGTTTACAGATTGTGACGTCTGTGTCTAGACGTGTACTTTTACCAAAGGCTATTTCAATTCAAATATAAAGCATCTAAACCTTTGTAAGGTTCTTTTTGTCTACTTTTCGGCCTACCTGCTGCACACATCAAAGGCTCCCACTGCAGAAGGTTTTTATGTCTCTTCAACCTTTTGTGTCGGGAAGAATATGTTGCAGAATTTACGAGCAAACCTGTTACAAAAGCGCGGTGACATACAGCAGAGTCATGTTTTCACTCATAATTACACCATGGTCTGGGCGAATATTTGATTCTGATTGGCTGCAGGATTTTCATTTAATATGAATAACAATTCCTGATAATGGACACCTAACTGGTAGTTCCGGTGAAACTGCCTGTTTATTGTTCTAAATTGAAGCTCTGGCCACAAATTATCAGCCTGTTTCATAAACGAGTCAGAGGTGGGGCTTGCTGTCACTCAAAGCGGCCATGGCCATAATTATGCATGACTTTGAGCCTTAATATAATTTAAAGTAGTGAGATATATAAAAATGAGCCCCCGTGCAGTTGTCATGAATGGGGAAAACAGCTATAGAGGCACTCAGTACCAGGCTGTAAGCATGTTTACTTCTGCTGTAAAGTCGGCCATTTTAATATGGGGGTCTGTGGGGATTGACTGGCTTCTGGAGCCTGAGCTGTGAGTGGTCTTTTGACGAACTGCAGTTTTTGACCTGATCTTTGAAGCAGGCTTGCTCATGAGAGTTTCATTATGGCCTTGTACAGGGTTCAGACACACAGATAAGAGTCTGTTGGTGGAGGAACGAGAATATAAAGAATAAGTGTCTTTGTAATCAGTTTGAAGGCCATGAAACCATCTGAGCTGGATAAGGTGAGAGACTGTGGAAAACAGTGATCAACAAGACCAGATAAGGAGTGAAGGAATACAAAACAGAAGTCGAATAGTTTTCCACTGTGTTACACACATCTGGGGTTATGTGAACGTTATACAAGACCATCATATGAGGGGACTTGGACGAGGCTTCATTTCTAATGTATTTTTAGTTTCGTTCTTCAGATATATCTGACGGGGGCTCTACGTGTAAGGCATTTCTGCATATACGGCAAACATTTTTGGAAAACACTGGCTGTAGGTCTGCGGTTACTGAACGGAAATCCTCAGACGCAGAATTGCACGGTCAAAAATGTCATGCTTTTGGCTCTGTACAGTGCTGCACAGCAATATCTCATTTCTAATGCTGGAAATAATATTCTTAAAATTTCCCCTCTTTTAATTTATTTCTAAATAACAACTGATGCACAAAAAAGGATAGTGAACATGAAGAATTAATGTAATGTGCATGTAAATGTAATTCATTTGTAATTTTCACAGCCAGTCTGCCACACAGGATAGATTTGAAGAGCCCATGTTGCTGCGGGCTGGACTTCCTCAAATTCCATTGCTTTAAATGAAGAAGATGACATCATGGAAAGTTGAAGAAAATGATGAGCAAACTGTGCGATGAAACATGCTGACACATTAAATTCAGTGACAAAGTGAAATGTCAAAGTTTCCAAAAACACAAATTGTAGTAATTTAACTGACTTATTGGAACATTTAATAATTATTTTGGAACTAGTTTTTTATCACCACACTTACATTTGCATTTAATTAAACATTTCAAGTTCTTTTTAATGCATCATTTAATTGACTCATTACCGTAATTAACCAGTGAAGATGATTCCTGTGGGGCAGTCCACGCTCCAGAGGTTTGTTTTTGTTTCTTTCTTAATTTTCAGCTTCATTAGTCAAGACAATTTACACACTGTTCAATCAAATTTGAGCCGGAATAATCGTGTTTGACAATGCGCAGTGTATGTTTAGATTAATTACATTTCTGTAGAATTGAAATGTGATTGAATATATAAAACTCGGAAGTTTCTATTCTTACATTAGATACATGAACTTCTCCACGATGACAACAGATGTTGTTTTCGGCCTCGTCTCTTCCTTCCCTTTGTCTCTCCTCCGTTACAAATTTCACTGAACTTAATGATGATTCTGAGGTCTGGGATCACATGACTGTCTCCCAAGCAGAGAATCACTTCCAAATACAGGAATTTACTATTGGTGGACATATTTGGCTTGTGGGTTGTGGATGCATTCTTATCTTTTACAGTCGACGGTGAAAATATTGCATTCTGTTTTGAATTTCCTGTGTGTCAGATAGATGTGGTGCGTTCACTTATCTTTGTAAACATCTCTGGTTTCCACAACTCACATGATGCGTGGTTTCAAAGAAAATAACGAGCACTGTGATAATCCACTTAAAATAACTAACTGATTGGAAAGTGCGACGAATATGTCAGTATGTGGAGCCAACAAGTGCATCTCAGCACAATTTCAAATAAGTGCACATGTGTTTGTCACGACTCGAGACATCTAACACAGACTGTGTGATTTGGTGCTATAATGATTTGAATAGTATGCTTTATAAAGTCTGCTGTGTCTGTATACAGTTCTATGCATTGAAATAGAGGAATATGTATATTTTATTGTAGGGTCTAGGAGGCGAGGCGTCAGCTGAACCTACAGCCACTGTATTTTTAGGTTTAAGGTTTAGGTTTGACATGTTTTCAAAAACGAGATATTTCTCTTTGTGTGTAAAAATGTGTACAGCAGTTTGCTGTGAATTTGCCTCATGCTGTAGACCACACATACCAGAAGTAGGCCATAGTCAGTTGTGGTTTGCAATTAAAACTGAAATACGTCAAGTGGAACATCGCTCACACTGAAGGAGAAGTTTGATTTTCAAAGTTGCACAAGAAAATATGAATTTAAACTGTTCATGGCTACATTTACAGTTTTCCTCATCATCGTTTGATCACCCAATTACGTCAGTAAATAATGAAAAATGGCAATTACATTCTCCTAGAACCCAAGCTGATGGCTTTTTGTTGGCTGACCAACAGGCCAGAAGTTTTTAGTTCCCTATAATGTAAGAAACGAAAAAGGCGTAGTTCCCTACATTTGAGATGCTGCAACCATAAAAAAAATTTTGCCTAAAAATGATTGGTTGTTAAAGTTGTTTATATTTACTCACTTTTATGTATTCTTGACCTGTTAAAACCCTGATATAAGCTGACCTTTGGAAGGCTAAATATATATCTCTATACACTGAAATGCACTGAAAGTTGTAAAATTGGCTTATTTCATCTCATTATTAAACAGGTTGTTTCACTGCAGTTTAAGGGTAAGCTGTTAAAGCTGTGTTTTACATACATGGTTCTTGTGGTAACTGTGATAGTCCCAATATAGAGAAAATATGTATAATGGTAAATAAAGTCTGAACTAACCTTAGTGGCAGCTGACATGAATCTAATAAACTGTGTTTATTTGCTTGAGGCAGGATGGTTTAAGTAGAGTGGCAGTTAGAAAAGTGGCCATTCACACCAGCCACGAGTAACAATAACTGTCAGGGTCCGCTTCTCTTTTCACAGGAACTCTGAGGTGGTGACTACGTTTCTGCTGCCTACACGGAGTGGAACAAGGCCAAAAGTCAGAAAACCTCACTGCACTAAATAAACACATATCCGTCTGCCAAGATCAAGTAGTAGTATCTTCAAAACTGATTTTTTTTCTCTTGGCGTGCCCTCCAGAGCCTTATCTTCACCCCAGTTAACTCAACAGCGCAGCTCATGCTGAACTGGGTTTTCTTGTTCTCATCCTAAATTAAAAAATCATGACTGTGGGGGCTTTAGACATGAAGCCACCCTTACAACCCAGAGCAACATAAAAATTAAAGTTACATCCCAGCGTAATGTCACGACTCACCAGCTCTCCCGAAACTCATCCACAGAGGAATCACCACAAGGAACGGGCTCCTGCCCCACACGGCCATGATAACAGGCTCAGCTCTGACAACTGGGCTCCTTAAGCAGCCAGCACACACGGCGACGAATAGCTGGTGTTTTTTTCGTCTGCGTTCTGATGAGGACTTGAATGTTGCATACTTCACAGCCAAGAGGGGAAGTTGTGGTCTGAGCTCTAAGTCCACTCGTCTCAGATCTCATAAGACCACTCCCCTTTTAACACCAAGCCAGAGGAAGGGCACACGATCCGAGGCTTTGGTCGCTTCTGTCGTGTTCAATACCTGATTTTCGCTTGTGATTGCAGACGAGGAAATGGAGCGTTTAAAAGAGAAGAGAGCTTCTCGTCTTGCACATCGATCTACTCCAACGTGAAAAACACAAGTCACTACTTTGCTGTTCGGTCATAAAATATTTATTAGGTTTATTTGGACATTGTACATCATTGATTCATCTGTCAAAAGCCTCACTACAGCAGAGAGTGAACAGGAAGAGAGCCTGACTAACAGATGTGGGGAGGAGAGAATGAATTCTCTTCTTCGGGCAATCTACACGTAGGCAGTATCACGTCAACGGTCAACCTCGCCAAACACTATGTCCTGGGTGCCTGTCAGAACAAGAAGAAAAGGCTCAGTGAAACTTGATAGAAAAGCTTATATATGCATTTATGCAAACTTCAGAGAGGAGATTTCTGCCCTTCTGGAGCTGGATTCTTCAACAATAATCGCTTTCTTACCGATAATGGCCACCACATCAGCGAGCATGTGCCCTGTGGCCATTTTATCCAGACCAGCCTGCGAAGAAGAAAACACGTCTTAATATTCAGAACCGCTGAAGACCAGCTTCCACTATTGAGGACAGACGAGCTCATATAAAACTGAATAATCAGCATTCAGGAGATTATAGCCTGAAGTTAAAGCACTATAACTACTCTAATAGTTTGTTTATGCAACTTTAAAGACATTTTTATCTGAGAAGACCAAACTGAAATGACTATGTTAAACAGCAGTTCATGTACCCATGAGCTAAGAGATGAGCAGGAAGGAGCGCGGTGCGGGCTGGAGTTTGTACACTTTTGAAAATGGTTCTATAGTACTTTCTAAAATGCAGTTAATGAAGTAAAAGCAGCCCTAAGGACAAGCCGTTAAACGTGCTGAATAATTGATACCCGGTGTGTTTAATATTTCACAGTGTCTTGTGAAGTTTCAAGTGCGCACCAAGTGAGCGAATCCGGGAGCTTTGATCTTGCAGCGATAGGGTCTGCTGGAGCCGTCTGATACCAAATAAACACCGAACTCTCCCTGCAAGCGACACACGGACACACACAAATACACTTGAGTAAGCAAATTACATCACAGCAAGTCCCTAAAGGCCTACGAGGGCGTCTTCATTAATTAAAGAGTCAAAATGTAAACTAATATAGACTAAGGATCTACACTTTGTTTGTTAGGTTAAAAACTCCATTTGAGCATCTACACATTATTTAAATCATAAGGCTAGTCAGAGGAAAAGCAGCAAAAAGGCATGTTTTACACAGAACTTTTCCAAATACTGTACACAGTATGAGTTTTCTCACCTTGGGTGCTTCCACAGCTGTGTATGTGGCCCCTGGGGGGACCTGGTAGCCCTCTGTGTACAGTTTAAAGTGGTGGATCAGAGACTCCATGGACATCTAGGACAAGAAGCACATGAGACATGTTCATCACAACTGCTGTTCTGATGTTAAGTTGAATGTGCGTATGTTGACTGAGATGTAAAAGTGCAACACTGAAAGTTCTGAGGTGAACTAGAGGTGATCTGAGGCCTCGAGGGCCGCCCCGGTTTAAGTGCATTTTACAGCAGATCCGGCCTAATTCTGTTAAGAGGATAGTGTGAAGACAAATTAGCGACACCACTGAAATTTAATTAAAACACAAAAGTGATTAAGTGCAGAGGGAAACCCAGACAGGAAGAAGGTCCAACGTTTTCGAGATTTAATAGCCTGCAGGCGTTAAGAGCGTCTCACAGACTGAAAGGAGAAGAGGAGGTTGTCCACTGAGCTCACCTTCATCTCAGACCTCTTGGGCGGGGCCACCTTGGCGTCATCCACCTTAATCTCTCCTTCTGGCATCTTGTTGAGCGCCTGGTGCATGATCCTCAGGGACTGTCTCATCTCCTCCACTCTGCACAGATATCTGGATCGCGCACACACACACACACACACAGAGAAAACAGTGGTCAGCTACAGATCAGCTCTAGCCATTCTGCAAAGGTAAAAAACAAACTGTGCGTCTGTCATTTCAAACAGGCAAAGTCATTTCTTTTCGCTGATCAAAGCACATTTGATTACTGGCTTGTATTCAACACTGACAGCTTCGCTCCATTTAAGTCACTCTTCAGACTGTGTGCACAGGTGTCAGCTTGAGTCACATGACTCGAGTCAGAGACGACACACTAATCTGATGACTTTATACTCGACTTTAATAATCCAGCAGCGTCCAATCAAGTTGGTTCAATGCAGCTTTTAGAAAATAGCATGGGCATACCACTACAAGTCACAAGAGTGCTCAATGTCTAAATAATGTGTCTCATATGTAATAAATCAGTAGTGTGCCAGACATATTTATCATCTCTTTTCAACTGCCTTCAATCAGCCAAGGACCGCAACTTTGGCGAAACAGGCCACTGACTTGAGATAGAGAAGAGAAGTGAGTTGTACCTGTCATAGCAGTCTCCGTTGCTTCCAATGGGGACGTCAAACTCCACTTCGTCATACTTGTCGTAAGGCTGAGACTTTCTCAGGTCCCACTTGATGCCCGACCCTCGCAGCATCACTCCACTGCAGGAGAGAGGCGAACATTTTTAAGACTTCAGCCACCCTAAGCCTCTCCATGAACGTAGCATCCCTAAAGGAGTCTTTTCACTTTCATCAGTGGGTTACCTGAAGCCGTAGTTGAGTGCATCCTCAGCAGAAATCACCCCGATGTCCACAGTACGATTCTTCCAGATACGATTGTTGGTAAACATCTACACAGAGGAAAGCAGATCTGAGAATTCAGATCGATCTTCACTGCATCTTTAGCATGTCTTGTTATGTTAAAAGCTTGCGGTGATTAAAACAAGGATGGTCACTCACCTCTTCTACTTCATCAATTCTAATGGAGAAATTCTTGCACCACTCATAGATGTCGTCCATCAGGCCAAGGGGCAAATCCTGGAACGTTATTAAACATCATTAGCACGGATCACGTTTTTCAGAATCTGACTGATGAAGTGATCTGCACGTCAGAATGCTCGATACGGCTTTACACACACAGACATGAGAAGCATCATTCACCCACCTGATGGACACCGCCAGGTCTGACGTATGCAGCGTGCATTCTGGCTCCAGACACTCGCTCATAGAACTCAAACATCTGAGGAGAAACAAGAGTCAGATGGTCAGAAGGCCTCAAGCAGGCAACATTACAAAGATAATCTACTCAATGGTTGCTCAGAGAAAAGCCATGAAATAAATCCTGCCTTCACAAAGGTTCTAATGTTTTGGCTGAAACCATTTTAGAAAGGATTCAACCCTTTGGCAAAACTGTCATTGTACCAAGAGGTGTTTCTATTATTTACTCTGAGCTCATTTGCATCATGAAAAATTGAGCGTGACATCACGCGGCGGTGCTCTGACCTTCTCCCTCTCCTCAAACATCCAGAAGAAGGGGGTCATGGCGCCGATGTCAAGGGCGTGTGTGGTGACGGCCATGATGTGGTTCAGGATGCGAGTCATCTCTCCATACAGAACTACGAACACAACACATACAACCATTGAAGCTGAAACAATGAGTGTTTTCACCAAAAAAAAAAAAAGAAAAAAGAAAAAAAAGAAGAGAGATTTACATTTTTTCTCTGTGGTAAACTGAATATCTTTCTGTTTTGGCCTGTTTGTCACACCCCCCAAAAAACAAAACACACATAAAAAATGAAACACACAGAGGCCCGGTGCCATAATTAATTAACAAACGGCATGTGTGTGATTCCAATGCATCAAAATAAAATGTACCAGAAAAGCCTGTCATCAATCGCAGACAAGATGTCTAAAAATATACTTGGGCCATTTGATTTAAAATTGGAAGCCTTTGCATAATCTGACCATGTGTACCTCTGATCCACTGTGCACGGGGTGGAGCTTGGATGTTGAGCAGCTTCTCCACAGCCAGAGAGTACGCCTGCTCATTACACATCATGGAAACATAGTCCAGACGGTCAAAATAGGGCAGAGCCTGTTGTGTAAAAAGAAAAGGAAGTGAAATTTACTGCATCAGGGACTCCAGAAATTATGTAACATTTGATAAAATGTTAAACCGTCTTTGATCAGTTCTGTCGACAAGAGTTCAATTTAGTCATTTAGTCAAATGAAGAGGTGATGTGTTGCCATTCTCTTGCACCTTCTAGTTTTTATGCCGTAAATCCAGCTCACACAGTATTCACACACCCCCAATTTTTTTTTTTTTTTTTTTTTTTTTTTTTCAATATGCTGTGTTGCAATTTACTGTTCTACCATTTGAATACACCACAATGCTCTGTTACTTCAGCTGGGCAAAACCAACAGCTGATTCCGCACTTCCTGATTTCATAATCGTCTACACACACAGTATAAGCTATTCAAGTCACTGCTTAATGAATATGAATTTGAGAATTCAGAAACAACAATTTAGAGATATTGTATGTGGTTCAGTACCTGCAGGTAGGTTTTGTACTCAATGAGCTTTTCTGTGCCGCGGTGAAGCAGGCCGATGTGGGGGTCACATTTCTTGACGGACTCTCCGCTGAGCTCCAGGACTAGACGCAGCACACCATGAGCTGCAGGATGCTGGGGACCAAAGTTAATGGTCAGGTTGGACACATCCTTCTGTGCTGGAGGATCTTTGTCTGCAGGAAGACAGAACATACGGGGACAATGAAACAAAACATCTAGGGGAGATAAGTCAAGCCTTTTATCGTTCTAACCCTGACAAAGATTAATATGTCACATTTCATGAATACAACCCAATAATTTATATTTGCCTTTTGATTTGAATCAATAAAGACTTAAAAAAAAGTTATTAGTGGAGAACAGGACAGTCTGTGTGGATCGTACCATTCCATGGGGGTAGGGGCCATTTCTCATTCAAGGCAGTGGGGTACATCACAACTCCGCCATAATGCTCCATCCACTCCGCATCTGGCTGCCATTGTTTCTGCCTGCAAAAAGCATTGAAAACATTCTTCACTTGAGGTAACGCTGTGTTAGTATGCGTTCAGTTTTAAGCCAACTCAGACCACTGAAGAGATGCAAAACTGAGCTTAGTTAGGTGCCACCTCTTCAGCTACATGTATGTTGCCAGAGAAGCATTAATCTCATTTTGTCTGAGCTGTCATCTGGAAAGAGTGATGATCGGGTCTGCTTTCAACCTGAAAACTGATAATCATATCTGGCTTATGAGGGACACATGCAGAGCAGAGATACACAGTGGGTCATGCTTGGTTCACACAATCTGTTAATTATTGGTCATTGCTGCAACATGGCAATACATGGCAACATAAAAAAAACTGTGGACCTCCTACAGTATCAGAACACGTCAATAACAAACCTAAATGTTCAAGTCTCCTTGACTTTGGTACCACATAATCACAATATGAAAAGCCGAGGACAATTTCAGAGAAATGGAAGTTGATTTTAATGAGTGGTGGTAGTTCATAAAAGACATGCTTTCTTTGCTTGTACATTTACATTAAAAATGCTGATTTTAGCTAGAATGGATGCGACAACACACGGTTTACTCTTCCACATTGGTTAAGTACACTGAGGTTAACCAGAAAACGATCAGTTATGTTTGTCATTATTGTATAAGGTGGAAAGTACTTTGACTTTACAGGGATCGTGAAAGATGCACATAACCGGTGTGGTAAACACTGACACACGTTAGCTAACCAGACAGCTAACAGTTACATCTTAGGTAACGTTAACCAATCGAGAGCAAAGCAGCTAATCTATCATGCAACGTAATGACAGAGCTTTAAGGATGGAACTCCTATAACGCTAACATTAATATACATGTATAATAAAGACGTTTCCCATTCAGAAAGCACACAGCGTTGCAGACAACTCGAATTATTTTGAGGAGATCCGGTCGGCTTATTTAGCATCAACCTAGCATTAGTTTTTCAGTGTGCACATTTATGTTGAGCTCAAGCTAATACGGCTGGCAACACAAAGGTCACACGAAGCCTCACGTTTTGTGTTTTTGTTAACTTGCCTGTTTTGAAGGACCGTACAGCCAGGACTCAGCAAATTATTGTTTAATATCAATTTTGTTGAAGGACGTCCTAATTTGGTAAGCGACCTCAACATCGTGGCGGCCATCTTGGCTGTCAGACTGGCCAATGACGTAAAAGTATTTTCTTCTTTTGTTTTAGAGGCGCATGACGGGTACAAGGTGCTTGTCTGCCACCTATCGGAAAGATGTATCACCATAAAGAGCCATGCTTACTGCTGATGTGTGCTGTGGGTTTTGTTTGTTTTAAGATCAGTTTTAACTATATTAGAAAGGAGATATGTAAGCTTTTACGATAAATATAGGAATCATTTATAATAAGGTAGATAATCTTCATATCTGTAACCTCTAACAGATTAACAACATGGCAAATCAGAAAAATATTGAAAATAGATGCTTGAAAATAGATTGAAAAGTGATGCATACACACACAAACACACACACACACACACACACACACACACACACAACCACACACACACACACACAGACACACACACACACACACACACACATATATATACTCACACACACCGCTGCGACACAGAATCATATGTCCAAAATAATGAACATGTCCATTGTACCCCATCTGCCCAAGGACAACAAAGTCTGCTTTTTATAAAAAACAGTGCTTTTATTTATGTAATACTGTGGAAAAATAATTACATACCATTTTTAAAAAATATTGAAGATAATGAAATTAAAAAATGAGAGTTTGATAATGTTTGTTGTACATCTTTTCAACAGTTTTCTCTGCTACGAAGAACAGTACAATAAGATAAACATTGGATTTTTCTAAATTCAAAGACACAATAATACAGGATACAGTCCTACCAGAGGTATAAAAGTACTGTAACAGGATTGTGAGAGAAATGATATGGACATATACTGAAACACACACTCGCACACTTAGACACAGACATGCACACACACACGCGCACGCACACACACAGTATACACACCGTCATGCATACAATAGTCGCGCGCACACTCGAGTCCGGCGCTGCGTGTTTACAGTATGCTTCCCATACACACGCAGTCATTCACACATCTATACAAACACACTGTACAAATCGATGTGCGCGCAAACGCCGACACACTCCCTCTTGAACTCTCTCTCTCTTACACACACTCACACACACTCACAGTCATACACTACTACATGTCAATATAGTGGACAAGCCTTCATTAAACCTCTCCATGCACATTCTCCTCTGGCCGTTTTGGCAGACAGACGATGAGGAATGATTCAAAATGGAAATGTACGACACGTTCCCCTATAAGGCCACTCAGTTCTAAACCCAACATCTGTGTTTTTCTCTCTGTCTGCACCAGGCTTGTAGTTAAGAGCTCAGAGAAAAAGGCTCCAGCCTACAAAAATGTCTGGGAATGACTCAAGGCCCCGAGCCTGGTTTGTAAAGCAACAGTCACCAATAGAAGGAGCTTCTACTGCATATACATGGTTGAAGGTGAAGAACAACATGAACACTTGGCACTAGGTTTCTTTTGTACACTGATATACCCTTCTGATGTGAAATATGTCCTGAATCCAGGCTCTGCGGTTGGCACAACTCTTCACTCTGTCTCAGTGGAATCACCCAGGCATGTTCCCAAGTTCTGTGCGCTCACGGTCAAACTTTTGGTCCATACATACACAATACATGTTTTACATTGACAAAAATAATTCTGTAATGTTAAAAAATAGAATACAAAGCTCTAGTCTGGTGTGCAAATAAAAAGAAGACATTACACAGATATAGATAAGGGACGTCTAAGCATGAATACTGTAGATGCAGTGCAAAATGATGACACCCCTCCCACCCCGACCCCAGCCCCTAACAGGCATGATGGCATGTACCACTGTACAGAAGGGCATTATGGGACACTATATATATGTGCTCTATGGTCACTAAATAAGACCGTTGTCTTATTCAATGATAAAGCAAAAAAATATTTTTAAAAATGGCGGCCAGAAATGACTTCCACTGGTTGAGGTTTCTCCCTATCAGCGTGTACCATATTTGACAGTCAGTCAATTTGCCCTAAGACGTTCTCTCTCATCATTTACAAAGTCAGTTCATAGCCAAAGCTATAGGGCTCCAAAGATCTGCGATCTCTCGTCCTCTCACTGGTTCTTGCTCTCAGTCCCAGTCTTGATTGTGACTTGCGCTGTCCACTCTTTTAGAGCTCAGATATACAAACACATTGGGAGTGAGGGAATTCAAAATTGTGTGGAATTTCCCTTCCCTGTCTCGCTAAAACTCCTCTTCCACTCGTCTCTTTTGCGCTCTCTGTGCCTCTGTGTTTCTCATACCCTCCCTGTCTCATGGGCATGGTCTTCTGACTCTGTGCGTGTGTGTGTGTGATGTTTTTCTGTGTTCTGTAGTCGCGTTTGTGTTCAGTGGGGTGTGTTTGTGTCAGTGTGTGAGAATGTGGGCGTGTAAATCTATGATTGTGTGTGGTTTTAGGTGCGACACTATTTATAAGATGCTTCCTCATGCTCTGCTGACTGTGAGGTGTTTATGGGTCTCACACGTGAGTCTGCATCCTCTGTGTGTGTCGGCTGTGGGAGTAGTCAGAGTGTTGCGAGGTGTAGGAGAAGCGAGTGGAGCTGCCGTACTTCCCAAGTCCAGTCTCTGATCCCGAGGGAGCAGGACCCCCGGGACCAACGCCGACCCCAGGGCTCCCCACCCCGGGCCCCACCCCAGGTCCCACCCCAGATCCCACCCCGTACATTTCATAGGACGGGCCGGCCTCAAGGGTGGCCAGGCTGGACGGGGCGAAACCCATGCGGTAGGTCTGGTAATGCGAGGGGTATCCGTAGTTTTCGTAAGCCAGCTGGGACGTGGAGTCCAGGAGGCTGCAGTCTCCTGGGAAGTCACCAGCCACGGGGGCGGGGTTAGCCGGGGGCTGCTGGCTCTGGCCCCCACGGGTGAAGGTGTTGAACTGGGCGTAGCTGATGTGGGACAGTCTGGAAGGGGGCCGGGGGTCGTAGCAGGCCTGCGGGCGGCCGGGGGAGGTGAGGGGGCCAGGAGGACCAGGGGCTCCTCCGCTGGCTGTGGCCCCTGAGCCGCCAGCGCTGCTGCTAATAGATGCAGCTCCCCCTGGTGTTCCTGCAGGGGAGCGGTAGTCAGAGTAGTGCATGGTGGAGCGGGAGGCAGGGCGGCCTTCATCGTGGGTGGAGGCTCGGACGTTGTAGTAGCCATTGGTGGGGTCCTGAAGAGAGAGACCAACGGCAAGAGACAAAAACACACAGTGAGCGTTAAGAGAAGGTATAATGAACATGATTGTCAAAATCATTTTCTGTGCCTGCGTACAGATTCTGGAGGCCAAAAGGCCTCTATAATAAGAATGTTCTGCTCCGTCCTGATCCCCAAAGAGAAATTCTCTTTCTTGTAGAAGGTGAGAGGTCAGGGTGAACTGCGCATCTCGAGCTGGTCAGCATCCAGGTCCACATTCATTAAGATTGTGCTGTGAGGGCAGTTTGCTGTTCTTTTTGTGACTCAGCGGCTTGAGATCAGAGTCTGAGTCACTTTTCAGAAATGCATGCAGATCAAGAGAAAAAAGTAATCCACCAAGACTGGCACCCAAGAGCACCCTCCTAAATGATGCCAACTTTCAAAAGACCTTTTATGACCTATTATCACTTTTTGGAATGTAATAGGACTTTTTAACATAACTTGAGTGTGATACTCGAAAACTGCGTTCATATATCACATTTACTGGTATGGAACCGAGGCTCAACTTTTATTTTATTTTATTTTCCAAAAAAATGTCATTTTTGCTCAAAACCATCATGAGTTGAAGCTCATAAGTTTACTCCAGGCATCACCAGCAGGGTGGATCCTTACCAACACTCAGTGCTGACCCCAGATCGCCTGGGTGAAGGAAGCATGCTCTCCCCGTTCACTCCACCCCCTGCTGAACGCTCTAATGTTGCTCTCCTATTATTTCTGACATTATTCTGCCATCTCATTGTCTCTCATGTATCCCGCACTTATCCCCCACCCGGCATTCACTGCTTTGGCGCTTCAGGCAGCGGGGAGGAAAAAAACAGTGTGGCTGAGGCTGTTGTCGGGGTGATCTAACCACCTCCTAGGGTGGATTCATGTCTGTGTTTCTTCAAAGTGATCCAAGGCAGCACTCCAGCTAGAGGGGTAGTGTGTTTGCCCTCACAAAATATTCATGGCGCGGAGTTTCAGCAGAGCATTTTGGCAGCTTTACGCGTGAAAATACATTCATCACCTACGCCCAGCCCCAGTGTCAAAATGTATAAATGATTCATGCCAGCTGAATGGGCAGGGCATGCCTAAACGTCCTTCATCTTTATAAAAGTTCTTTCCAATGTGAGCTGTTTTTCTCTGTTTTGTCTTGACATATCTTCAAGATGAGCGAGCCACATTTCGAAGTAATCAGAGAAGCTAGTTGCCTCACAGTTGGACGGAGAGTGAAGGGCAGGGAAGAGTGAAGGAGCTCCAACAATTAAAGAAAGGCTGACTGCACTACTTTTGTCTTTAATATCCCACTGTAATATCCACAGCTCATGAGCACAACACTAACACCAAGTTTAAAAGGCCTCCAAACAAAGCAGCATATGACGAGGAGCACGACACTGAAGAGATGGTGAGCTCGACTGTTTGTGTTGATTTGTCCAAATGACAGCCAGCAACATGTTGCCCAGAGGAAGGAAGACACAGCTGATGCCAAAAAAGCATCAATACAGACCTAACGTACTGTAGAATGAAGAAAAGCAGAGGACAGAAAGAGGTCGAAATGTCCTTCAGGCTTGAGACAGCTGCACCAAGAGGGAACTTTGTACGGATGCAGAGGATTGCTCAAACTGGACTTACTCATGTTTGTAGGTCAGAAGAATAAGTCATATTTGGTGGCTAACAGCAGTTAGATAAACAGCAGAGAGTAAGGAGATAACAATACTGCATAAAAGACCTGACCATGACACTCAAATGAAGGGGCAACAGCTGCTGAAGTCATTGAATGCTACTTTCACCAGCAGCAGGATATTAACAATTCAGCTTTAAACCACAGTCTTGTGAATTGTGGATGTTTAGGAGACATTTCATGGGTTTATTACAGGTATAGGCACAAAATAGAGAGAGAAATGCGAAGAAAAGAAGCAGGCTGTTAGACAACTCTACCAGATACATTTGATATTTCACATTTTTTCTCCAAGCATCAGCTTGTTGTCAAGTTTAGGTGGACTGGGACCAGTTCAATAACTCACATCCCGTTTCTTTGTCTTCTCAGGTGCACATGTGCACCCTCTAGAGGGATCAAAAGTAAAATGACTTGTGTGATCTTTAAGATTGAATTTCAGCTTTTAGAACGTGTAAGTATTACAGTTAAGTATGTAAAACATCACATTGAGCCTTTCATCGTGGTAATGAAGATGCAATGAACGTTCGCCTGTCTAAACTATCTAAAAGGTGAAATCAGCATGGATCACTATGACAGCAATGAAACATTTTTGAGATCAATCGGTGGTCTGGTGGGATGACCTATTAATCAGTGAGTGGTATAAAACACTCCAAAAAACATCATGACGTGGTTCATCTGATTCATCCTGGGTGACATCACTTCCATCAGAAAGGAAACGCTGCACATCATTGGATGAAAGTCATTAGAGTCACCATGTCAGTAACGATTAGGGTATTTGCAGCCCTTTGAGGTATAATTAGAATGAAACCTTGCTCTGAAATGAACTACACAAGACCTCACTCTGACTTTGGCATCATTTTATTAGCAATGGCTTGTTCATTTTGACTTTGTATTGAATGTATCTGTGGGTTTCTACCTCTGTCTGTGCCTGTGACTTTAACCCTTCTCAGCCCTTTGTCATTTTGAGGCTTTTAGACAATCTGCCTCCTGATTGGATAGAAGCAAGTGTTTCTGTGCCAGAGCTCACCTTTAGGTCATACTCCTGACGAGTGTCCAGGGTGTCGCTGCGGAGGTCAGACTTGAGCTCTATGTCATCTTTAAAGGGCTGATTGGAGGGAGAGAAGGACACAGAGGGGAGAAACTAAACCGTCAAACAACAAAACAAAACAAAAAGGAGGAGAGAAGGTGCCGTAACAAAACAGAAGAGGGAAGGAGGCAACAGAGTATGACAGGAAAAGAGAAAATGGAATTAAAAGAGTTAAAAGGAGCAATTACAGGGGAAAGCACAGTGTTTGTTTTTTAGTCAAAAGGTACAGCGTGGCGTAGGGAGAGGTTACTGAGTTAATCTGATTTTTTTTTTGCTATAACTACAGGCTGTGTAAACAGTGTCCGGCCCAAGCACACATCTCCCGCTGCTGCTCACCGAGTACATGGCCTTGACCATGCGCGAGGCCGTGGACACGCTGCCGGAGTCCTCCTCTAAGCTGTGGGTCTCCTTGTTTATCGTCTCCACCTTGATGTCGGGCTTACCCAGAGTGACCCCGCGCCGACCTGTAAGCAAAACAAGGCAAGGTTGAATACAGCTGGACACGCGCACCTCGGCCGACGTGTTTTCATGAGCTGGAGGAGCGAGTTCAGAGGGGACCCGCATCCATACGGTGGAGGGGGAGATGTAGGGGTTTGATTCCTTTTGGTTTGCTGCAAGTTGTTTGGGCTAGTGACGAGCATTTAAACCATAATCCTCTCAGAAAAAGCATGAAAACCTCCACTTTACATGCAGACTGGGTCTTTATAATGTATGTGTTAAGCACATGGAGAGTATGACTCACTGCCTTTGCGCTGCCGGTAGAAGATAAGAACGAGGACCAGCAGAAAGATGAACAAGAGGATGGTAGAGCCCACCGTCCCACCGGCTATTATCCCCACAGGTACTTCCTCTGAAATGATGGGGTGAGGTAGAAAAAGAGAGACAGGCAGAGAGAATGGATTAATTTAGGGAAGCCAGTGTCTGTCTACAGCTGCAAAATCAAAATTTGAATTTTAACAAATACATTTCAGAATATATTACTCTGTATATACTCGACTCTATAACATCAACTCTTTCCTCCTGTTGTCTTGAAACTGACAAATAATGGATTCCTGAAACACACCCGTCTCCTCCAGCGTGATGATCATGGTGCCCGGTCCGAACGAGTTCCAGGCCGTGCAGTTGTAGGTGGACAGGAAGTCGGACTCCATCACGTTGTTGATGGTGAGGGTGGAGAGGACGCCGCCGCCCTCGGCGGACGGTTTGCTCTGCTCCACCGTGTACCTCTCCAGCAACGTCCCCTTCTCCTTCTCCCACACGTTTTCCTTCCACGCCCACACCTGCAGCACACACGCACACACGCACACACACACACACACACACACACACACACACACACACACACACACACACGCACACATATTAGATTAGAGCACAATTAGAAGTGTTGAGTTGTTTGATATTCACTTTTTAGATTTTCTGCCTCTTGACTCACTGGACACATTTTCAGGATTTTAATCTTTTTTGTTGTTACTATAACAATAAGGCAAAGATATTAATTCGCCTTGTTGCTGCGAGTAAGATGAGAAGATTGATTCAACTCTCATGTCTGCATGCTAATTATGAAGCTACAGCCAGCAGCTGCTTAGCTTAGCTTAGAAGGGAGCTAGCTTGGCTCTGTTGAAAGCTAACCAAATCCTCCTACCAGCACCTCTAAAGCCAACTAATCAACACACAACTCCCTCGAAAAACACCACATGTATTTCCATATTTTTACAGTTCAGTTTTTGTTTGGTTTAAACTGACAATATATAACCAGGCTAGCTGTTTCCAGCTGTTTCCAATCTTTGAGCCAAGCTAAGCTAACACGCTGCTGGCGATAGCTTCACACCAGACAGACATGAGAGTGGTATCAATCTTGTCATCAAACTCTTGGCAAGAAAGCAAAGTAGCTTCTCACCCAAAACGCTGAACTGTTCTTTTAAGAACAATCATCATATCAGCGCATTGCATAAAACATGAAACACAATCCTTTTCTGTATTACTGTGCTTGTTATCGTGTGTCCCAAGTGTGGAAAATCGGTATAATTTCAAGAAAACCTCAAATGAATTCTACAAGTTCTCAAAGTTTGAAGTTCCTATTGGATTTCATGGAAAAACCCTTGTTCAGCTGCATAAACAGTGTGTAAAAATGTGTGTTACTATTCATGTGTGTGTGTGGGTTTCTGTTTTTTGTTCATCTCTTCAAATGAAGGATAAAAAAAACAAACTAATAACTCAACACTCAATGAAGTGGCTGGTTGATATAATATTCAGTGACCATATATATCTAAATGGAATACATACACACTGCAGAGAGGCACGACAGAAGCAGATCACAAACACTTACACACACAAACGCACACACTGCATGACTTGCTAAAACCAGCAACAGTTTGCATGTTTCTGCAGACTGGCGGATGGGGGTGACAGAGCCAGCGAGAATCTTGCACATTTTCCAATTTTAAAGCCACTAAAAGCAACTGTATTATTCAGCATTGAAGTACTGTACTAAGGCGAGTTAATTATGCATAAGCCCACATGTTCCCATAATCTGCCCACTTATTCCAGAGAAGGATAATCTCCTGGCTGTGGCGTTTACTGGGACAACTGTTTCTCTCCAGTCCTTTATATTTTATAAATCTTTTTCCGTCCCAACCTCCGCCACTTGCATTAGGAGCGTGCACTGTGAGTCAGGATGGATCAGTCACAGAGGCCGGGGAGCAGAGGAACTACTACTACTGCGTGTCTGTGATACAGCCGAGCGGAGAGAGCATCCAGGCTGATTTCTGACGCAGGAGCTAAAAGCAGACCAGCTTAGTGTTAGTGTTGGTTTGTTTATGTGATGGGATGGAGGAAAATTCTGGGAGAGTTTAAGGGTGAGTCACCGCTCGAAAAGAAAAGGGGACAGTGCCTAAAAGCATTCACGGAGCAGGAGTGGAGCCATTTAGGAACAGAAAGGTACAGTAAGAGTAAAATAGAAATTGCTGTGGGGCAAAAAGGTACAACCTTGTGCTCTTTGTGACCAAAGCGTTTCCTTGTTTAGCCTCTTTTTTCTGAATAATTGATGCTGGGTTAAAATTTGGACCGCTCACATTGTGGGTCTGGTGCCAGAAATGTTTCATAGCACTATTTTCTCCACGTTTCTTTTGACTTACAATCTTATCTGGAGGAGGTGTGCTGGCTATGTAGCATTTCACCTCTCCCCTCTCTCCTCTCACTGCATACTGGACTGGATCGCTGGAGATGATGGGAGGACCTGCAGTGGTCAAAAATGAGAGGATATGTGAGCTTGTGTGAAATAAAGACACGAAAGCAATGAAACTTGAAATAAAAGAAACTGCAAAAAAATCATATTCAAGCCTGGTGTTTTTCTTTTTTTAAAGACATTGACCTTACCAGGCCTGCTCAAGAGGAATTGTATGATTTTAAATGGCTACCACTTTGGACATAAAACACTTTTTTTTTTCAATTACTGACAGGCTGACCTTTTAGAAAGTACAAGATATTCATCTACAAGCGCTGACACATTAAATTGTGTGGATGTTTTCTGACCGTTGACGGTGAGTGTGACCTCAGTCTCTCCTACTCCAATCCGTGGGACGATGGCCTTACATACATACTGGCCGGCATCAGCCTGGCTCACCGACTTCAGATACAGCTGGTTGCTGTTACTCAGAACCTGTGGGGGAGTGAAGGAAAGGACACAAATATAAACAAGGCAAATCTGCTGAACAGCAGGAGGGGATAAACAAAATAAAAGCCTGCACGTTCATAAGTAGGAGAGGCTGTTGTACTATTGTACCTCCACCTGTATACCTTATTATGTTCATCAATCATGCTGCATATTTGCATGTCTAGCCTTATTTTGAGCATACGTGTTCAACTAACTGGCTAACAATGCAAACTTGCACATCCACAGTTAACCCGCTACAAAGGTTTTGCAGTTGCCTAGCAACCCCATCCATCGGAAAATTAGCCGTGTGAAAATTATGGCTGAATATGTAACCACCTTGAGAGAGAGAAGTACCTGAATAAGACAGATTACATAGATGTAGTCGTAGGGCGAGTCAGTCCATAGTAACACGCTGTTTGCTGGCCAAAGCAAAAATATGAAAGTTTGCTAACACCAGGCAGCCAGTTTTAAGGTTCTTTTATTAGTTTTTAAATGTCTTAACGGTCTCGGGCCTTCTTATTTATCTGACCTACTTTTACCCTATCAACCCTCGCGGACCCTGAGGTCCTCCAGCACTGGCCTCTTAACCATACCAAAAGTAAGAACTAAAACACACGGGGAGGCGGCTTTTACTTATTATGGCCCCCAATTGTGGAACAGCCTGCCGGAGAACCTCAGAGCCGCAGAGACTGTTGATGTTTTTAAAAAGAGGCTCAAGAGGCACCTTTTTAATCAGGCTTTCAATTGATTTGTTTGATTTATCTCATTCCTTTAATCAGGCTTCTCACCATATTTAATCTTTATTTGTATCTTATTTTAGTTGCATGTTTTAACGACATCTTTAATTAATATTTATTTCATTTATTCATTTTATTTTATTTTAAGTTTATGTCTTAGTCCCTTGGTTTTTAGCTCCAGTGTCTCCTCATGGGGGCCCCCCACACTGGGAGCTGCTTTTGGTCTACTGATGGGAGCTCTGCCGAGGGGACAGCTCTGGCCTGGATGGCTGGAGACCTCTGCACCTTGGTGTGGGGCCTCCTGTCTGCCTGGGTCGGGGTGGTCTCGTGCGGCGTTCCCTAGTCATGGGCCGGGGGCCCTCTCAGTGTGAATGGCCCCCAAAGATGGCTTATTCCTTACCTTGTCCGTATGGGTGTGTGCACGGGTGTGTGTGTGTGCGTGCGTCTGTGAGTGTGTGTCTCTATATGTCTCTGAATGTATTTATGGGGGCGGGAGGGCTGGGTTTTCTTCTTTGTTGTTTTTAGCCTCTGTGAGGCACTCTGTGTTGAAAAGTGCCATATAAATAAAGTTTGATTGATTAATTGATTGATTGATTGATTGATGTATGTTCCATTTGGACAGAGCCAGGCTAGCTGCTTTCCAGTCTGGGTTAAGCTAAGCTAACAGACTGCTAGCTTTAGCTTCCTATTGGTATCAATCTTCTCATCTAATCCTCTGCAAGAGAGCAAATAAGCCTGTTTCCCCAAATGTTTTTAAAAATGTCTATTGAATTTTGCTGTTGTTGTAAATACTCTAAATACTGTAAATGCTGTCAATGAAATCAGATTTTCAAAGCCACAGTCCAATATGGCTGCCAGACTTTGTAATACACTGTTCCTGCCACAGCATTCAAATTTAGGAGGACTATATGACTACAGCACAGTCTTTGACTTTTATTATATGTAATAAGTAAGAAAGTGAAATTGCAAAAAAGACAAGGATGAAGAGGAGAAAGAGATGAGGACAAGACAACAGCCTTGAATGGCACACTGCTTTTAGAAACACGGGAGAAGAAAGCGTGCATAGTAAAAGCAGTGTGAAGAAATGTGCTGAGCACGGGCTCTTCGCTTCTTACCATGTTTGAACCCTTTTTGAACCAGGTGAGCGTGAGCGGAGGATTCCCAGCCCACTTGCAGTTGAGGGTGACATCTGAGTCAACGTCTACTGTCTTTGGCTGCGGCTCCACCAGCAGAATTGGCCCGACTGGAGACACAGAAACAGAGAGAGATGGTCTTTGTTGTGCTTGAGCAATAATGCAGAAGGAATAAAGGGGATAAGCAGCTCAGAAAAACAAAAACAGTCAACAACAATGGTGCGTTTTATCCCTCTGACTCCAGACTGAAGCGGGCCACAAGCCATTCAACGAGGTGAGATGAGTACTCTGTGACTCACAGTGAACGTCCACCAGGATGCTGACGTTGGTCTTTCCCACAGCGTTGAAAACCAGACAGGAGACGGGCTCGGTGAAGAAGGAATGGTCGGCCTTGGTGGTGAACACACTCTCCCTGGCACCCTGCAGCACCACGCCCCCCTTAGCCCACCTGGGGTTAAAACACAGTGTATATACAAAGAAAACCAGTTTGAAACTACAAATTCAAAGAGAACCAAACAACTTGGCTAGGTTACTGCTGCTTTAAGAGGCTCAGTGAAAATGTGCTTGTGTGCGGATGCAGACCTATAGCCCATAATAGGAGGGTTGGCATGAGCCTGGCAGGTGAAGGTGACTCTGTCCCCCTCCAGGACAGAGCGAGGCTCAATGGACAAGGTCACTGTCGGTGGATCTGGAAGAGACACAGAGGGAGAGACTCGCGTAACAACAGCCTTGCTACATCTAATATATGCAGCAACCTGGAGCACAGTTGGATGCAAAATGGCCTCCGTGCATTACCTGATAATAGCTATAAATGTTGCTTTATATAGCAGCTTTTAGCAACTTATTGGTATACATTGTATAAGAAGTGTCATTATAGATTTGGATAAAAATGTAATGTCTTTTTGCAAATATCCACATTTCAATGAGGACATTTCAATTCAGCGTCCGTCTGATTATGATCTAATTTCTTACGGTGGACGTTGAGGGTGACGGTTGTGCTTTTGCCCGTGGGAACGGCCAGGTTGGTGGCCACACAGCTGTAGTTCCTCCCAGTGTCGCTGTCCACCGGCTGGATTGGCAGGTAGCTGCGTGTGGTAACCCTCTTCCTGTCTGGAAGCACCTCCTGATGACGGACGGCATACAGATGAAAGATTTACGATACAGATGAGATACTGCAGCTGTAAAAACACGTCATGAGTTTCGTGCGGCTTGATGACTGTGGCCTCTGTTTTAGACTCACAGTGGTACTGGCAGCCCCGTCCACAGGCAGACCATCTTTAAGCCACTCGATCATGGAAGGCGGTTTAGCCCCCCGTGACACGCAGCTCAGGTTGTAGGACTCCCCCGCATTCAGCAACACCTCCGGACCGCCATCGATCACCGGGTCATCTGGGGGAACTGCAGCGGGAGAGGAGGTTGTTAGAAACACACAATACCTCACACACTTTCTGCAGACGTGCACTAGCACACAAACGTACTGAGGACGGTGAGTTTGGCCCGCCTGGACCTCAGGGCGGCATCAGGGGCCTGGCACTCATACAGGGAGTCATCAGACAGATCAGCTGACAGGATCTCCAGGTTGTACTGGCCCAACTCCTGCACACGCAACACGCGGTACCTGGGCCAGGCTGGGACACACACAGACATTGCAGATTTAAAGTAAAAGAAGCGGGACAACTTTTAGAGCGGACATAAGTAACATGAGACACATTCAGTTTTTTAACCATCTGCTACCACTTCTGCAGTTGAACACATTTGGGCTTTAGCTTCATGTTTCTGCACACTTTAGGCACACTTATTTCCTGAAATGCTAATCAGGACATTTAACTTTTTCATATTACGCTAGCTGAATGTCACTATATATATATATGTGCCATTATACAATATTTGACCTTTCAAATACAAACTGCTAATTCATCACTCAGGATCTTCACATACGCCTGTGGTCTGTATCAGAATTTGAGAACAAACACGCAGCTTGTTCCGGTTCATAAAGCAGATCTGTGTCATACATGAAGCAAAAAAAAAAAAAAATCTGCCTTTTTCTTCATCAGGCTGAATGACACCAGAGACATGCACGGCCAGATGATACAATGGATATGCACAAACGCATGACCAAACACACATTCACACACTTCTGCACAATGCACAGTTGCACACATGCAACACATCCTCGTCCCCTTCCCCCATCCGCCACACAGCCCAGCTGTGTCACTGCTGTGCATTCTCACCGTTAGGTGGCATCCATGCTCTCTCTCACCAGCAGGGGGAAAAAGATGAATGCATTATGACAGCAACGTTTTAGAGGACTCAAATCGACTCCAGTCCTTGGTGCAGAATTCATGTTTGCTGCCCAGACGTAGATTGCATGTGAAATTCCCTGTGCCGTTTCCATGCACAGCCTCCGAACTGAGCTCTGCTGCTTGCCTAACCTTGCGTGTCCTTGTTTCTGCATGCATGTGTGCATGTGTGTGCGCTTTGTATATACGTGCATTTGCATGTGAAATGTCGGGAGCGAGAAAGCGTATGAAAAGCCCAGAGAATGAGGCGGGGGAGCGGAGGGACAGAGCCTCATATACAAACACACACACACCCCCACTGAGTGTACGTGTGCATGAAGCGGCCAGTGTTCATTCACATGTTTTTATTTAAAAGCTTTGGCTTGAAGCACTGGACCATTACAGTAACAATATGATTAAAATAAAGGAGAGGGGGCAGACGAGGAGGAGAGAAAGAAGAGACGGAAGGGTTGAGAGAAAGAGGAGAGAGTGAACTGAGAGTGTGTCAAGCAAGGTGAAGGTAAGGAGAGAGAAAGAGAGGCAAGGTAGAGAAGTTAAATGAAGAATAGGAGAGAGGGCTCAGCTCAGCAGAGGCAGCTGTAAGAAGGAGAACAGGAGGGAGAGAAAGGAACAAGGGAGCTTAGATGAGGAGGTCACGAAGGAATAGCATGACAGAGAGGAGAGGAGAGGAGAGGAGAGGAGAGGAGAGGAGAGGAGAGGAGAGGAGAGGAGAGGAGAGGAGAGGGTGATTAAGAAGCCAAAGAATTAAAAGATAAATCCAAAACTGTGGCATACAGTTGATGAGAAGGGACGATAGGAGAAAACAAAAGGAAATGGAAAAATCGTGAAAGGTAACCAAAGCAAAGGAAAGAGGAGGAAAATAAATTAAACCAGAAAGTCTTGGAAAAACAACAACGACAATTCAGAAAAACAAGGCAACAGCATGTCACAAATGATGCAGTCTCCCTCTGGACCAATCAGTTAAAAATATGCCCACTTGGTTTGGCCAGTAATTGCACAGCCCCCTTCGGGCTAATCAGCGCAATTCTGAAAAAGTTGCAACACAGCCACGAGATGCATCATTCCCCCAAGTTTTGTCAAAGTCAGATAAGCCGCGTCGTAAATTGCTGTTGCTGACAGACGGACGAGCGGGAGGCTTGATAAATCAAACTGGAAATTTCATGACAAGGGACAAAAAACGCAAAGGCTGGAGCAAACAGGAAGGACACGGAGCTGCACGGCAGCACGAGGGCTACGTACTCGTTGATTCAATAAAAATCAGATATTAGCCAGTCAGTGTCACCCACTGCTGATGTGACAGAGGTGATGATGTGACGCTCCTCAAGCTCACAGAAGGGTGTCAGTAAAATGCGCCCGCGGGATCTTAAAATTCCCCCATCAAACACTGGATGATGTGTGCAGAAGGTGGCCAAAGTCATCCTAAATAAGTGCACAATTTGTCACGAGCTGGTGTGATAGGACGGCCGCTGTGGCAGTCTGGCTGTGTTTAGCATAACAGTAGACTCTTACATCTCTTGGCCCAAACTGCTCTGCTGGCTCAATCTAGCTGTAACTCAAACATTCAGCAGCAAAAACATTTTGTCAGCATGCATTAGCCACTGCAGTTACAAACACGCAATGTCACACTGGGCGAGCGTGTATCACTCAAAATACAGCGAGAGAGCACTGAAACGGCACGGTTAGCTCAGCTGAGGGATATTTGGCAAAAGCATTTGCTGGTTAAAAAAGATGTTTTTATTGTCATAAGGCAAATGTTGGCATGACCATGTGAGACGAGCTCATGCACCCCATCACCGCCACCACTGAGTTTGTTGTTTATTTAACGCTTTTCTTTTTCAGGAGGTTTGGTCTGGTTTCATTCATCCATTACTTCTGCCTATTTCAACATCTTGGCTCGCTTCTTAACTGTATTTCACATACTCTCAACTGCAGCACAAAGTGTCCAGGTTTTCTAACTGACTCCGGCTGGTGGGAAGTGTGTCAGCCTATAGCTGGTAGTTTAATGGTTATTGGAACAATAATGGAGAGCTGATGTTAGCTTTAGCTGTGCCTAAATACGGCCTCACGGAGCTGCTAGCATGGCTGCAGACTGTGAGCCTGGTGTCATATTATCTATCCTTATACTCCCTGGTAAATGCAGAAGTACCCCTGGCTGGAAAATCACTGGTCTAAGCAGGACACAGCGTTGTTGTGTGTGTGTGTGTGTGTGTGTGTGTGTGTGTGTGTGTGTGTGTGTGTGTGTGTGTGTGTGTAAACTTCATATCATTTCAAAGATCACCTTCAAAAGTGAAAACATCAAATTTTACGAAGAGTTCCAAAATTTTACGTGTGGCACCTTAGTGGAGTGTCACACTGAGCTCAGCTCCAGAGCAAATCTGATGCCAGACGCCACCGTAAGCATAAAACAGGCTTTAAAACATTAAACGCATCTTCCCTCCACAGTCTGAAACGCGGCCTGATAAGTTAAATGAGTAAATGCTGAGCCGTCGTTGCAATTGTGGTGGAAAGAGCACCAGAAAGAACTCAAGACATTTAGAAAAGTTCTCTCGCTGGAAATGCGCAGCATGAGCTTTTGCCCATCAGCAGCTGCAGTCCGAAAGTATCAGAATCAGCTTTGAAAAGCCCGTCTTAGTCACATGCTGGACAGAGTGAAGGAGGCCTGAGGAGGCTGTATGATGTCTCACCCCGGAGGTCCTCTCCGATGCCCAGAGCCAGGCCATCTTTGGTCCACTGAACAATGCCTGAGTAGTTGAACACAACACAGGACAGGATCACCCTCTGGCCCCGCACCACCGACTGGTCTGCCGGCTCCTGAGAGAACCTCGCCGTCCACACTGGAGAGACAGATGCAGAATAAGGAGAAAAGAGGGATAAGTTAGGGACTTTCTCATTCTCAGCGTGCACATACTGCGAGCAAGCTACTGTGAAATCACCCCGACCGCAGATGTAGCATATTATTGTATCTGCGGCTTTATGGTTAATTGATTGAAAACTGCATTCCTCCAGCAGAAATGGAATGCCATCTTTGATCACACGTTGGCTCGCGGCCATTAGCCGAGCGCCGAGGAGAAGAGAGCGGCGCGGAAAGACGGAGGTGTCAAAGAAGTAGGAAATGAGAACAGAGTTGGAGAAGAAGAAAGAAGGCGAAGAGGTGGTTAATGCTGACTCAGGAGAGAGGAGCTGGGAGATCAAACAGGCAAACTTCAGCCATTGGGTCTCTCACACCCCTTTTTCTTCTCGCTCCTGACTTTTATTTCTTCAAAACTCTCTGGCCCTCCCTCTCGTCTCTCTCTCTGTTTCTCCCTTCTTCATTCCTCCCTATGAGTCATCTCCCAGGCTTCCACTCCCCAACCAAAGCTACAGTGGCTGTCATTGTCTCCTCGACTCTCTCCCTCCGGTCTGCAGTCCACTACCACAGCAGAGAGCCCAGTGCCACGCCGGCCCACCGACCCACCGACCCACCGTCCAACATGAGGGGGGAAAAACAAGAAAAAAAAAACCCTTCTGCTATTGTTCCACGCTGTACGATGACAAGTTGTAATTAGCTGTCCCTTGAAGACATGACGCCCGTACAATAGAGGACCGTGGAGGATTCGCAGCTCGCTTTAAATTTTCATTCTTTCCACTCTCGCTTTCATTTTTCTCTCCTCTCCCACTTATTTCGAAGAATCTCGTACTGTAGATCATTAACCCGATGCTGCATCACACCCCCCCTCCATCCTCCTCCACCTCTGCCATTAGCTCCCCTTCTATTCTCTCTCTGCATGTTGTATGCCTCTTCCCCAAATTGCTTTTCCCTCTATATGTATGCATCCCCACCCGCCTCCTTCACTTTGTACATCCATAATGCTGTGTATGAACGTCCTTTTGCCTGCACTGATTTTCCTCCACCTCTCCCTCTCCACAGTATGTATGTGCCTCCTTCTTTCTATATACATATATAATGCTGTATATGTCCTTTTACCCATAATGCTTTCTATTTCTGTGTTCCTCCTCCTCGCTGGTTGGAAGGGGGTTAGAGGCGGACTGTCACAACTCATTTATCACATTAAATATCAGCCCTCCAGCACTTTCTCTCTCCCTCTCTTTCTCATTCCCCCGTTCACCCGTCTCTCTCTTCTCTCACTTTTTCCCTCACTCCTTTTTCCTCACCTCCTACCATTTACATCTCTCCTTCTCACTTGTCCTCTCTACTTTTTTATCACTTGTCCCCTCCCCTCTTTCCCTTACACTCCCTCTCTCATTCCCTCACACTTCTCCCTCTGGGCCCTCCGGCGCTCTTCCGAAGGTTCCCATCTCTCTCACTTTTTTTAACAACTGCCATATGCCTGTGCACCCCACCTCCTGCCTCCCCATCATGACCCTCAGTCCCTATCTCTCACGTTTCCCCCTCCCTTTATACACAGACATGCACTCTCCTCCTATCATGTCAGATTTGGTGTGATTTGCAGAGGTACAATATGCCTGATAATACAAAAGAACGCAGTCATGCAAGAAGATTTCCTTACCAATCACAACAATGGCTTCTGACAGTGCAGCACATTAATATTCTGAAGATAAAGGAGATGTGCAAGGATACACGCTGAAAAGAGAATCAGATGCAGATGGAGCTTTGCAGCATGCATACCTAGAATAATTTAGCAGTGAGCTGAAAAAAGAAAAAAACAGCAGCCCCTAATTTGCTCCCTGAGGAACACCCAGATTAACTGGATTAATGAATTAAGATAAACAAAGCAGACACCACAACAATGATTGGCTGTGAAACGTCAGGAGGTAGAATCGCGTCGCATAAGTCACAAAGCCTTCAACCTTCTGGAAAGACACCGCAGGAATGCATGTTTTCACCAGCTTGCAACCAGCATACCTCAAAGCTGAAGTCAGCGCAGAGATGCCTTTGAATGGCCACTAGGAAGGAAACTATGACTGTTACAGTATGCTCACTACATACGAGCCATGCGGAGTCCATGTATTTGTTTCATAAGAATCTGGGATCTGGGGAGCCTCTTTTAATGAAAACTTATTTTCTCAATCATTCTCATAGTTGGAGCGATTGGGTCCGACGTGAAGACACAATGTTCTGCCAAAATTGGAACAATTTTTGGTTATTCAGAGAATCGTTTTTTCTCTGTGTTCTTCTCATCAGTTGGTGGAGCTCAGTCAGCGTCACCTGCTTCCATGTGCCAATCGGGGTTCAGCAGTGTCCAATGAACCACATTGACTGAGTTTTGAAGTGTTTTTTATTGTTGAAATCCAAAACCTTGACATGTTTCATTTACAGTGATTTACTTGGCAAATTACTAAAACAAGAGATTTATGAAACAACAGTGCAACTCACAGAGAGACACATCACATGCAGTCAATTGGTTTTCTGTCAATCGATCCAAACAATTAATCATTTCATCATTTCTGCCCGCAATGTTTCTTTTTTTTTTTTTACATAAACACACCACTGACGTCACCGCTGCATATTTACACATTCAGCAAATCCACAGTGATATTAGCACTGATTTGGAGTTGTTTTCTGGCCACCTAACTAATGATACTAATATCCACTTTCCTTTTACTACAGCTCTGTTTTGGGTCTCCACTAACTCCTGGGGGAAATATCTGGCTCTTTAGCTGTTAATGCTTCCCTGTTCTCACCAGCTACTTGCTAACTCATTGCCATTTAGTGCGGGCAGGTAGTGTACAGTGGGTTTATCGGTGAAAACATTGCTGAGTAGAGTAGAGCTGCAGGCCAGAAAAATAAAATAATGAGCTGATTATTCTGAACATACAGTAAAAGCAGTCCTGTGATCCACTGTAATATAAAAAACATTAATTATAGCCATGTCTTTAAGACGTGCATCATGTCACATGCTCATCATTAGCAAGCACGTATGACAGCTATGTGGTGGTAATTAAGGTGCAAAAATGTATAATCAGCAAGATATTTTTGGAAAAAAACGGCATTATAAACAAAAGGTAATTCTGATGAAACTCGCATCGGTCTAATGCTAATTATTGGACTGTATAGCGTGGATTTGCACGATCCCATAAAGCGTGAAAAGCCTTTTCTCAGATATACATGAGTGTAAAGAGACTTTAGCCAGGTTTAAAGTACCTCGCAACCTTGACAGTAGCCTGAGGGCAAGCAAATCCTTTCCTCCACCACCTCAGATTTGCTAGCTGAAGGTATTCCCTCAACTGCTTCAGTAAACCACAAACATAATCCAAACTGAATACTCTGAGTGGAAGCTACACAATCTGCAGAGAAAACACCCATGCAAAGGCTGAGGACTGAAAACACTGACTCATTTAAACATGTGCTCATCGCCTTCTGATTTCCATATTACCCAGTTAACACTTGTCAACATGAGTGCATGTGCTTGTGGGTGTGTGTCTGTGTGTTTAAAGATGGAAATCTACACACAGAGAGCAGTCAGAGCAAAGGCAAGGCAGGAGGGTGTATGCAAGGGAGCTTGTATTCTTTCATTATGTGGGTTATGCTGCAGTGACAAATTTAGAGTGTGTCCTGATTTCCTTGAGTCACTGATCCCCAAGACACCACCGGGAGACTCCGAGCACCCTGTCCACACAAAGACCACCGTCACAAAGAGCTGCGACCGTGACCGCACGCACATGGACACACACACGTGCAAACAAAAACAGGCAGCGCAGATGACCTAACCTCCACCACATGGGCTAACCATTTCCTCTCAACACTCACACAAACACAACCGCTCTAAACCCCAAACATATAATCGACACGTTCAGGCGGTTTCCTGAACATGGATTACACTCGGACTCGGACTAAACCGTCAAGCCAGAGGAGCATCTCCATCTCCGTTGGGAACGGGTCTCAGTTTAGTCTAGGATTAAGTACAGCCCAAGCCAAAGTTTGGAAAGGGATTAGGATTAATCTGGAGCCTAGGACAACAGCCCCTGCAGACACTGTGACACCAACCTCGGCTTGTCAAAGCAGACACAAAGCCAAAGGCGAGCACGCACAGCCTCGCCGGGTGACTCACCAAAAGCATGGCCACACGCCGCCATAGTGTGAGCCACCACAGCAATTTAGCCCGAGAGCACCTCTCGCACCATGCGATGGTGTTTTAATAGCAAGGTAATGAACCGTCAATTTGTTGCTGAAAATTACTGAAAGGGTATATTCATGCAAAGATATTCTGAGCTATTTTTAGTAAGTGTGCTGCTCATATGCCCTGCATTTCTTAATTTGCCACACACCCCGCTGTTGGGTGGTGAATGTCAAAGCTTGCTTTACAGCTTTTAAACACAGGCTTGCCTCGCCTCTCTGTACGGGACAGAAGCCGAGGCTGGAAGTGACGCCATGTGGTGGAGGCTCACTGGTGGAACTCAGTCTCAACGAATCAGACGCAATGAAATAAAATGGCATTTGTATGGATTGTTATGCATCGATCTAATCATCTTTGTGTCTGGCCCTCTCCCTGTACCCCTCTGCACCCCTCTCTCCGACAAAGTCCCCCTGCCTTCCTCTCCCTCTCTCCTCTCCAGCCAATCCCGCGCTTCAGCTGGATCACGGACTTGCGTCACCATAGCAACAGCTGACGTGTAAAGTAACTGCCCGAAAAAAAGTTTTCTGTACGAGCGTGTCTACGAACGCACACGCGTGTATGCATCTGTGTGTCTGATGAAACCCTCCCTCATGCACGGTACACCCATTTTCAAGAAAAACATTTTTCAATGACCTCATCCTCCCTCCACCTATTCAATTAATAGTCAGTCGGTCGCACCGGCCTCTCATTATTCCTCTCTTTCACTCTCCCTCTCCGCTCTCTCCACTGTTAGTCAATCTGCCCCAAATTGATTTTGTTATCAGCCTAATTCCATATCGGCGCCGCGTGTGGCCGATGTGTTGGTGTTACAGAGGGGCTGCCTGAAAATGAGATGCAGGGATTGGGAGAACAAAGAGACGGCGAGGTCCACAGACACAGAGCTGCGAAGTGTGATGGAGGAGGATGACATCATTGTTTCAGGACAAAGTTGCAGCCATAGGAGTCATGTGGCGCTGACTCGCCCTCCCTGTTTCCTCTGTATGTCTGTACATACATCAAGACGTCTGTCTGTCAGTGCGCCCATGAGACCCTTTGGATTTTACTACCTGAGCTCGCCTTTTAAGTTCCATCTTAACTTATTTCAAACACAGATGCTTGTTTTAGCGCTTAAAAAGCTGTCCTGGAGATATTAAATTTTAATGCAGTACAGCACTATGCATTGTAAATGTATACAAGCACTATGTATGCATGGAACCTACATAGATTTTTATGAATGCATGCATGGTTTATGCATTGTATAATGTATGTAGACCAACAAGTAATGATTATGTTCATTGCCGATTCATCTCCAGTCTACAAAATGTCAGAAAATAGCGGAAAAACTCGCTTTGCAGGCCCAAATTGCTTGTTTTGTCCAACTAAGAGCCCAAAGATATTTGTTTAATATGATATAAAACAGAGAGAAGCAGCAAATCCTTGTGTTTGAGAGGCGGGAAGCTGCAAGTTTCAGGATTTAAACAATTCAACGAAGGTTCTATCAGCCAATTAATCAATAAATCGACCAATCATTTCCGCCTTAAATCATGTCCATGCAGCAAGCCGGCGTGTGCGGTCTCTCCCTCTATCTGTTTGGCTGTGGGAACTCGACCACCTGTGCCTGCCTTCTCGCAACAACATGGCCGCCTGGCAGGATGGCCATAATAACCCGTAACCATGGCGACGGCACTATAGGAACAATCCGCAGCCGTAGATGGAGAGGAGCGGGGAGTGAGAGGAGGCGACCCGCTGAGCCCGCTGACAGCATGTCACTCAAACACAAAGGTGACTCCTGGAGGTGGGGACGGAGCGGAGGGGAGAAAGAGAGGACTCCTTCCTTTGTCTGCCGCATTGTCTGCCCGCTCGCTCCCTTCCTCTGTCCTCTCACCTTGCCGTCCACCCCCTTACTAGCAGTCAGCGACCTCTCTCTTTCTTCATCTCCTTTGTGGCCTTGCCCCCTCCTCATTCCCTATTCACTTCCCTTTGTCTGGTAGGCATCTACTTAGAGCCGATCACTCCTCCTTCTTTCCTCCACCTACCACTTTATTCCCTTCTTGGGCTACCTCTCCACCTTCCAGCACGTCTGCCTCTCCGTCAGCCCTCCTTCTCTTCCCCCCTCTCCATTACTATGAAAATGGTTGCTGTGGAAACACGTTTATTTGGAAATGGCGGGAGGAAAATTACTCCTGCGCTTTGTCTTTGTCTATTCTGATACGACTGTGTGAATGAGAGCGTATACGCTCCTGTGAAAGTGTGCGCTCATTTTCTATCAATATGTGTGTTTGTGCAGGCAGAGTGTGTGCGTGCGTGTGTGTGTGTGTGCGTATGTGTGTGTGCGTGCATGAGTGCTACCCTCCCATTCTCTGGGGCTCCTCTCGTACATGCATTTCACATCTGAAGAGCTTTATTTGTACCAAACCTCTGTTACAGACATTGTTACCATGGCTACAGCCAGTGAGGACCACTGACACGATGACAGACATGGTGGCCATGGCAACCCCAGGATCAGCGGTGGGTAATATGATAATTCGTGGATGAGGCATCTGACACATTACGGGCACATGAATATGCTCAAGCGCTGGAAAGCCGGCCCGTCGCTGGTAATCCACGAGCCTTTGTGCGGCCGGCGCGCCGAGCGGCCGACAAAGAATACTCTGCTGTAACCAAGGGTGACCAGAACTAACAATAGCCGTCCTCTGGATGAGCTTCCACGAGGGGACACGTACATATCAAGCTGCTCCTCTGCAGCAGTGTGCTGTTTAGTTGGTAGCGCAGGGGTCGCCGCCATATTCAACCGGCACAATCGATATCATAATGAATCAATAATTCACGGCAGTGGCTCAACATTGATTTTGGGCAGCGACCCATTCCTAAAGCCACTCTGCCTCCAACAGCCACGTGATCCAGCAAGTAAACATCAGGACCATCAGCTGTGACAGCTCTCAGAGGGTCAGCCGATACACCTCGCGTTACAGCGCCGCATGGTAATGGAATTCAGCAGGACTATTTTACAAGCAGCGTGCCGTCGATAAATCACCTCCTCCAAGGTCTGCTTTAATTCAATCCAGTGTAATCTAATTTTATTGGTATGTACTGTAGCTTCTTGCAATGTCATCTGTCACACACCATCCAATAAAAACCCGGGGCCTTGACCTCCTGCAGTGAAGCAATGCTCGTACAGACCCTCCTGCTAATATCACCAGCAGAGCACACTGTCGCTTTGAAGGAGGTTTCTTCGCTGATAGCAAAGACGCTAAATGGCTACAAAGCAACGTGAGCAGGGTGATAATAAATCCGGGTGGAGTACTCTACACTTTCGTATGCCTTTGGATAGCATTAGAAAAATAGAGTCGAGCTTGTCTGATAAATGAGGAGCATTCCCTCGTGAGACATGTGGACTAAAATCTTCTCAGAGAAGCAATTTTTACTGAGAAAAACTAAAAACGTCCTATCATGTTACACTTCATATGTCCAAAAGTACGCCCACAGAAGTCCGTGGCCTTGGTCTGGTGCAGTTTTTCATAGTTTCCTTTCGTTCCAACTGAGGCAAATTGTAATGTTACAGCACACGCTGACATTTTAGACAATAGTGTGCTTCAAACTTTCTGTTTGTCCCTGTCCTGTTTCACATGAAATGAAATGGTTTTCCCAGTTTGGAGTGGAAGGACCTGACAAGCCCACACAGAGCCCTGACCTCAACCCCATCGTGCAGCTTATCGCCCAACATCAGCGCTGGGGGAGCAAATCCCTGCAGCCAGATCCCCCCAAATCTGAGCCTGACACCAGGCGAGTGGGGCTTCTTATAGCAGCATATTAATGCACATGGTCCACATACTTTTGGCCATGCAGCGCATCTTCGATCAACTTGTCATGACTGGAACTGAAAGCATGTAAACTGAGTTAAGGTAAGCTTAGCCTTGAGGGTACAGTATTAAGTTGGGAAAGGCAGTGTTTGAAAAAATAATGCATCTTCACAGAATGGTTTTAATGACTGGACTTCAAAGCCATGATGATTATTACAACTAAGAGATGGGCCCCTCATTATTTGCGGACGGCAACAATTTAGCCTGCAGGCTGTTAAATTACATGACAAGAGGACGGCGAGCGCTGCGGCGCTGTGGTACCCGATTTAGTTGGACGGCTGACCCTAATGTTGTTATCGTAAAGGGAAGATGGATGGAGCCAGTCGAATCTCTCCCCCTCTCTCCCTCGGCCCTGTCCCCGTAGAGCAGCAGAAACCGGGAGAGCGGAGAAATGAAGTGACATCATCAGCGTCAGCCACATTCCTGCGGAGGGAGGGGGCTAGGAGGAGGGGGGGAGGAGGAGGAGGAGGAGAATGTCCCTAAACTTTTGAGGTTGCAGGACCGACATCCCCCCTCCCCCGTTCCCTTTAAAACACACACAGACACAGAAATGCATCAATTCTCCCTCCCTCTACTTGTGTGTGTGCATGTTTTCCAGTGCATGTTAGTGTGTGTGTGTGTGTGTGTGTGTGTTACAGTACATGGGCTCCTCTTCCTCATCATGTGCTCCCTGTTTTAATTCATGTGCTTCTCCTCCTGCCCCCTCCCCCCCACTCATACCACCCCCCTCCCCTTTCCTCTTCTCTTTCTCTCTCCACCGACCAGAGGAATGCAAGAACCACATCTGGAACTTATTAGAGAGCGAGAGAGAGAAAGGGGTAGATGGAAAGAGAAGGAGAAGTAATGGTGGTGGTGGGGGGGAGAGAAAAAAGGAGTCATATTGAGAAAAAAAAAAGAAGTCCAGGAGGGGACAGAAAGAGAGAAAGAATGAACTCTGCTAAGCAGAAAAAGGCTCGCGTTGGGGGAGAAAGCCAAAGAAGCGAGAAAGAAAGTTAACAGCAACAGCGATTAATGCCAATTAACCTCAGCGGGGACGAGGGCAGAGGAAGAGCTCGGCTGGCAGCTCAGATGTGGGTTCAATCACTCCCGATCCCGGCGCAAACGTAGCCTTTGAACCAGCCTCGACCATATTCTGTCTGAATGAGCGGCTTCACTGTCCCCACTGAGGGAGCAGTCAGGCCTGAGTAATAGTCCCTTTCTCTCAGCCGCTGGCCTCCCGACCACTCCTCCTCCTCCTCCTCCTCCTTCATCCTCGTCCCTCTCTCCCGGCTCGCTTTTCTTTTCATCCAGCACTCCCTCCTCCCGTGCTACAATACACCCCCCCTCCTCACCACCTCTAAAACAAACAAAAAAAACTCTAATCACTCTCAATCGAGCTTCACCCACCTGCCCGCAAGACTACCCCTCTTTGTCCCCCCTCCTCCTCCTCCTCCTCTCCCACTTCTCCCCTCAAACAACTTTTTCTGTAAGCCGCCCCACCCCCCTCTCCATCACCCCAAATTGGTCCTCGCTGCAGAATGTGGCCGTGCAGTTTGGGAAAACAAGGCCAATAGATTCAGTCAGATGTGATAAAGTGTTCCTCTCTTGCTCGGGGGACTCTGCATAAAGAAACATTTTTAAGGGGATGTGTTTTTTTTTTTTCTCCCTTCTTCTTTTTATAACTTGGATGCCCCCGGCCTGTCAAACACAATCAGATTATAGGGCCTTTAAATCCTGGGGCTTCACTTGAGAAACATTCATGTAGCTGCTGAGGATGCTCAAAGGAAATGTGTACACTTTCTGGATTGAATTCATCTGCGGCCACGAGTTCGATAATGAATTCAATTCTTCTGTGCCCGATCAGGTTTTTACTGGATCGTCTGCACACGGGCACGCAGGCTGCTTCTCCCTCTCCAAGCGCCACTTCAAAAAGCATTATAGGACACTCGCGTCCAGAGGAATGCCCTTAAACAAACATATCAACTGAGAGAAGCAATCATCATGTCACACATTGACAAACACCCGCCGGGACAGAAACGCCAAGAATTTGTTGATTGAATGGGACCCAACTGGGAACAACAGGCGTGGATGTACGTTAGAACATCACAGGCTCCATTCCCAGATTGAGCTTTACAACTGGTTCACTGATTGCTTTCAGTGGCTGATGTCAATTAGCGATGCTTTTCGGTAAATAGGCTTCATTCAGATGCCGTAAAAAAACCATGACCCGAATTCGCATATTAACGGTAGGATGCTCCAGAGCCATATCTCACTCGCTGGGATCAAAATTAAAAACAGACTTCTGCCTCACTACATATGTCGCTGCAGATCTACACCCTGAGCCGGAAAGGGTTCACTATGGCACCACGAAATGGTTCGTTAGCCTCGAACGCCACGGCAGAACGCTTCCAGAAAGGTTCGCCGAGCTATAAATAGTTCTACAAGCGGTGATCCACGAGATCCTCTTCGGGGAATCTTGACAAGTTTCTGGAAGTGGCAGTTTTTCCTTCGCCGTCCACAGTAGCTGCTGCCGCCGCTCGCGTGTAATCTCTCACAGCCGTTATCTGAGCAGAAGCAAGTTCAGCCAAGTACAGTTGGAGTTTCAGAGGTTATTACAGCCCGCTGCGCCCCCGTCCTATTGTAACCAACTTAAGTGCTTGAATTTCTCCAGATCTGCATGAGCTTAATGAGACGGAGGTCTGGCTATGTGAGATTAGCTCAGGCTAACTACTCGGCGCTTCTTTTATTTCTCGAGACTGTAAAACACATTGCTTGCCGCGTGACAGAGGACTTCTTCCGGATTTCGTGTACGAGCATTATCTGCGGTCCCTGTGTATGGATCAGAGACGGAAAGCGGGAAAGTGGGAGTTAATCTCAATGCAAATGTTTCTTTTGTTATTGGCAACAACGCCTGAAATGTTGTAAATCAGCAGTTTTAACAGAGTGTTTTAGTACTGCGATGGATTCTTTATGAGGCTCCCTTAATTCTTCAGTGTAATTTGAGCTATTAGAGCCCACTTTGAGTCACCATGACTTTCCCGATCAAACAACCCTCGAGGAACCCTTTTTTTTCTGGGTGTAAAAGCCCCCTGAATGTGTCTGACTCTTCCAACATCTGAATATTTTCTTTGCTGAGCACAACACAGGAATCCGTCTGAGGTCTATGATTCACAGCTCGGCGGTGTGATTCAGAGCAGCAGTGTACAGTACAGGCAGCGGTGGCAGCGGCGGCAGCTCGTGGCCTCGGTCCGCACAAAAGGACAGCGGCTGACAAATTGCACACCTGCACCGGAGCCTTTGTCCGAGTCAGCATTTGAGGCAAGCGTCTGGGCTATAGGTGCAGTGCTGCAAGTCCAACCTCAAGGCCTCCTGCTCATTAGGAAGTTAAAGGAGTGTGTTGGCAGTGATTGATTATGCAGTAACACTTAACAGCTGTGTTAATGGTGGTGCTTGCTTGGGACATTTTATCAGGTTGGTATGTAGATACAAGGCTAGGATACCAAATCAATCCCTCCAGCAGTGCTGCCACTGGAGACATACTGTAGTTAGTCGTGGCTGCAGCTGTATCATCGAATCTAAATAACTTAAAAACCTTCGGATCCACCAAAGCTTTAATTAGCTGCTCCGCCAATAACCATCCAATCATTAGCACAAGTAGGCAATTACATGTGTGCAAATTGCAGGCCATGAAATACTGTTTTACTTGTCTAATGAAGAGATAAGAGTGTGGGTGCTCTTAAGAAAAATGCTCCCGAATCTAACGTTATCTCTTCAGAGGTGATGTTTCGTCTCGCCTCACTCCTCGTCTGCTTTCAGACCCGAACGCCAAAAGCACAGTGCAACGTTTGAGACCTTCCATTTATTACATCATTTTAAATCTTACTGAGCAAAGCACAGCCCCATGCAGCCCCCAGCCTGCTAATCTTGTCTTCGGGAAAGCCTTTGAGAGCAAATATCTTTGTGTTCAAGAGCCCAACATGGAGTAATAATGGATTATACAGTTGTAACAGAGAAACAGCAGACAATAGGACACATAGCTTCACACATGTAAATAGGCATTGTGTGTGTGTGTGTGTGTGTGTGTGTGTGTGTGTGTGTGTGTGTGTGTGTGTGTGTGTGTGTGTGTGAGACGGGGGTCTGTGTGTGTTTATGCACCTCTGTAAGTGCATGTGTTACTGAGCTTGTCATGTGTGCTGCACGGTTTATGAGTGGACAAACAGCATGTGGCAGTAACATCATGGGGTCTCGATGGCGCGAGCCGGGGGGGGGGGGGCTGCATGTTTGTTTGTTGCAATGATTCCAGATTGTGTCATGTGTGGATTCATGGAGCCCCTGAATTGTCGATGAAAAGGAGGCTGCTCCTTACACTACTATGGAGATGCTCGCCTGAATCTTCAGCAGCACGCTATGGGTGGATGCTGAGCGCGGCGAGCCCGGCTGAGCGACACAAAGCCTGGCAGACACGGTGACATCATCCCATTCCATACCTTCCCTTCCCCGAACACGCCCCCTACCTATGATGAAGTGGTCGACTGGCCGGCCAACCGCCAGCCAGCGCACGCTCCCAGTCAGCCGAGGTAGACAATAGGAATACATTAAAAAAAAAGGGAGGTTTGCTGGGTCTGCGCGTCCACATCACACAGATGTGCCTCGATCAAACAGGTAGCTTATAGAAATTACAACCATCTTCCTCCTCCTCCTCCTCCTCCAGCCTCCTGTCGCCCAGCAACTCAGCTACAGCTGTGGTTATCATAAGCCAATAACCTACCTGGCACCCCACAGGTATGGAGGGCGAACAGATGCATGGGCGCTGCTGATGCTGCTGCCTCACAGAGGAAGGCAACAGAGAGGCTGAAAATGGGCTTTGTGTCAGGCACACAGGTAGGATGCCAGGAGAGGGGGGGTGGTGTGTGTGTGTGAGGAGGGGGGGGTGAGACATATAAGCTGTCTTTCACTACAGGGGCTGGGAGCAGCGGTCTCATTGACTGACAAGCCATTCAGACGTGATAGCAGTGTGGAAGCGCTGCTGGCATGGAGAGCAGCGCTGGTCAATCACTGTCATTCCCGTCACGTCCTCAGCGCCTCACCACGGCCCGTCTGAAGAGCGGCACCGGGGGTTTGTCATAAGCAAAAGGTCATTTAGGCCGGTGGGCGCGCATGCAGCAGTCATGTTCAAGTTGGACGCACGCACGCGCGCAGCCGAACGCACGTACGCGTAGAGAGGCGCGCGACAACGATGATAAAAAAAAAAAAAAAAAAAAAGTGTGGCGATCCATTGCTGCGGTGCGGACACGCAGTCCCACACGCGCGCGCCATCACACGTAGCTGCACGTGCACGCACGCGCGCGCACACACGCCTGAGGTGATCCATTACTGCGGTTCATATGGGAATGCTATGAAATCATGTTATATGGCTTTCTCTTTTTCTCCCCCCTCCCACCCCCCCAACACAGACACGCACGCTTGTGGAGGAATACCGACGCGCAGACAGGGCTGTGTGTTTTTAAGACGTCGTAGTTTCACCTAATATGAAATTTAAACATTCCTAAGCGAGTATCATGCGCTAAAAAAAGAGGGAAATGCAGTCTTACCAGTTTGAAAACTCAACACCAAACTCAGGAGCAGCAGCCTCTGCATGGTTCAGCCGACCAATAAGTCCGTTATTGGCTCAAACCTCCGTGAGGACAGCATCAAAAAGCGGGAGTTTACTGACTTTGATGATAATTAGACAAAGAAAAATAATCCTCCTGCGTTGTCCCTCCTCGCTCGTCCCCTGACTCGCGCTGGACTCGTTCGGCTTTTACAGCATTTCACTGCTTTTTTCACCTCTCTCCTCTCTTTCGCTTTCCAGCGACAGTCCGTTTTCTACTCTACAGCGAGACTGCAAGCCAGCGCCAATGGCACCGGGAACTTCCGGTCATTTTCTTCAAAATAAAATGCACATAGAAGAAGATGGCTAAACTGGTAGAGATACATTTTGTTTTAAGGAATTAAAAACAGCGAATGATACGTAACAACATATTTTAAATAAATAAAATAAATTCTTCAACAGGAAATGTAACCTTTTTTCTTACTGATAAAGAACATTCCTCTCGAAATTAAAGCATCTGTGAGTTTTGTCCAGAAAATATTTTCTTACCAGCTACAATGACATCTATGGAGAGACATTTATTTAAAGTGTAACCCAGAAACTGCATTGAAATGATCTGCTTTTTATCTCATCTTTTTAGGTTACGAGATAATTGCTAAAACGATCGAAATGTCCTATTTTTTTGACATCTCCTGACAAATAAAATGAAATAAAAGTTTACCCAACGTTACCACGCTCTACTTCCGGCATTGTCCCCACTATAATCTGTCTGACTTGACGTCATATTCTCATTAGCGGGGCATTCCTCTCTCTCTCTCTCTCTCTCTCTCTCTCTCTCTCTCTCTCTCTCTCTCTCTCTCTCTCACGTCAGCAGCACCACAGCACTGCCCCCTTTTTTCTCTCCCTCTGGATCTCGCACAGGCCAACACCGGCAAAAAATACATTATGAAATAAAAAAAATAAATGAAGCAGCTTAGAGAGGCATAATCATTTTGACACATTTGCTGTGGTCGGGAGTGCTTGATTCCTGCTGTTCACAGTGCACCATTAGGTAATGAAGTCATTTTTGAAACCTTAACTTACCTCTACACCTTTCTCATTTATATAAGAATAATGCAATGTCACTCAAAAAATACAAATACCTAAACGAATATTATATGATATTCACTTCCTGAGCAGACAAACATCAGAACATGAATTACCTACAGTAATATTAGACTGATATCATACATGTCAATGTGATGTCATGTCACATTGAACTTTAAGGTAAAATAAGAGCATTGTATTGTCAGAGGTATTAGAGGAAATACTGTGCGGTGTGAGTAGAGACTTATAGGATGCTGCAAGAATATTCACAGACGCTATTACTTCCCAGAATGAAACTGAGTTTAGTGGGATAAAGCAGTGATGTCACTGTGATGAAACAGCGCGAACAGATGATGAATAAACAGACCATGTCCTCATTCCTGTCACATTATGTAGGCTACAGACTTTGGTGATGGCTCCCCGTGATACTGTCGCTGTCACAGCTCAGTAGGTCTGCACAGTGAGCCGGTTCCTCCCGTTCCAGACCTGAGGAAAGTGACTTACGCTGATGCTGGAGCGCCCCCTCGCGTCCTCGACCCAGGGCGACCCTGCATGGGCCCCCGGCACAACTAGAGCAAGGATCCCAAAATATCGGCGCACGCACGCAGGCACGCACGCAAATGTTACCGGCACTGTTCACGTGTGATCCCGGTGAGCCATTCAAAGCAAAGAGACAGACGTGTTTTTATTGAGAGCACATGTGGTTTAAATCACATTTACTGCCTGACAAACAGGCAGAATACAACTGATGGGGCATAATATTAGGTCCAGTTTTACTCGGGTTGTGTGGGGATGCAAAATGCAATGCAAATGTTTTATAATATGCTGTTTAGTGTCTTTTTTTTCTTTTTTTTGTGAAGTTCAATTGCAATATACTGTGATTGCAAGCTACTGAAAATATATTTACCACACTGTCAAGTTTAAGGTTGTTGGGCAAGAGCACCAGCTCATTACCAGTGTTTCTCCGACTAAGATGTCAATATCTTTTTTTTTCTTTTTTTCTTTTTTTTTTTTCCTAGGAGCGATCTTTGTCAAAAAGACATATTAATTAAAAAATAGTAATAATTCAGTGTAAGTGACAAGAGGATTTTAAGGACAGGTAAAGTCAAGAGAAAATGTAAGAAACGTACGTTTTAAATGCGCCCCCAGTGAGATGGTGTCAGAATAGAACACGCATAGGCTCATATGAGTACACCGGACTGAATCTCTACAAAATATTTTTTTCATGAGCCTATTTTAAATTAGCCAGAAGAGGTCCAGTTATTCAAAGCATGCATAGACGGCCAGTGATGGGGAAGCGTTTCAATCACTGCGCGAGCAATGAGGACCGACAATCACAATAATCTGCAACCAAAACATCACCATCCTTCCCATCTGATAAAAATGACCGCATGTCTGCCGTGTGGCACACAGTGACCCATCTCTGCCGGGACTCGAACCCGGAGCCTCTGGATTAGAAGTCCAGCGCGCTATTCCATTGCGCCACAGAGACTGCGCCAGGATAAATCGAACCTAGCACAGCTTACATACTTCATATCCTCTCGTATCGCTGCTCTGCATCCCCGCAGCATCAGGACCAGTCTGAGCCGACATGTTGGCGCTGCCGGTGTCGACCACCAGAGAGCGCTGTTGACACACGCTGAGGAGGGAAGTCCTCAAGAGGTGCGTCAGGTTAGCTGGTGTGTAACAGGAAGTTAAAAGTTAGAGTGTACCAAAATAAAAGTTATTGTGATTACAAAGGGCGCGTTTATGTGTGCGCAACTGAGGCTTTGATTTTGAAAGTGCGCCACCAGGAATATTTTTTATTTGAGCTAACTTAACGCGCCACAGAGTCAAAATGGTGCCTGTCGGAGCTTTTTCCATTCCCCGTTTTCAGATTACATTTACCATCTTATGTGTTTGTGATTTTAAATCAAAAGCGAAATTAGCCAGGTTAAGACAGTCAACGCCGAAAACACCCGACGGCTAACATGCTAAAGCCATTCACACAGACATAAAATGCGCTTCTAATTATCAAAAGAATAGCAGCGGATGGTTTCTGATATGCACGTTAGAAATAACTGGGTGAAAACATGTCAGGTGTATTTAATAGAACATTCTGCGGTTGTTCTTTGATTTGCCCCTCACAGTCTGGGACTCCTCACTCAATAGAGCTCCGCCGTGTGGAGCCAGTGCAGAGGTCCACTGTGTGGAATAACATGAGTGGAGTTACACCGAGATTGCATCAGATAACCAATTACGCACCTCCCTCCACGCGCCCTTCACCACAGTGTGACATCTTAATTAATTTCCTGTCATCGTCACTGTCTTTGTCCACTTTTCATGTCAAGGACACCGAAGCGGAACACAGACACAGGTTTTGGTGGAGATTTTTGTTATTGTAGGTGGGATGATCACCTCAGTGAGCTCCACAGTGTTTCTACCACAGTGAAATTCAGAATGCTCTTAAACCTGAGAGAGATCCTCCCCTTGGTCTGCCAGCTTTTTCATCCTGGAAATAACAAGAGGCAAAAGAAAGAGCAAATTGTGTTATTCAACTCATTTTAGACAGTAAATTCCCAAAAACACAGACCTCAACAACTTCAGAATTCTTGAGACTTGAACTGATGACGTGTCTCTTGGAGTTACACATCTGCAGTTAACAATAAAAGATCATAATCTGTGTTTGAAGTCTTACATTCAAGCCATTTTTCTGTTACTCTGATATTACTGTATCTAGATCTCAGGCATTTTCAAATCTGCAGTTATTCAAATGTGAGAAGTACATTCTTTTGCAATTTCAAACCAATTTCAAAACCTCCTCTTCTGACTGCAGATACTGAGAAAATGTTTATTCTCTGCAAGTTTCACTGTTTGTGAAATGGACGAGAATTGCTGATTTCCTCCCCAAGAGGAAATCTACCAGCCTTAATTTTTTTAGACTTAAGTTTTGATTTCCAATCTGCTGATGACACTAATCTTGACTTGATCAGCCCTAAACTGGTTTGCTTTATAGTCTTGATGATACCCGAATGTCCAGGTTCACTTGCCCAAAGATGCTCTGCAAGGTCACCTATGGGTCTGCATTAGGATTCATTCTATTCTCCATTCACCGATCACCTTTAGGACACCAGCACACACACCTACGGTATCTTTCCACCCTGAAACAGATTACACACAGATCACCAGTTGATCACAGGAACTGACAAGAAGATAAGACTCATTACTGTCAGAATTTGCAAAAGTTGGCTGTTGTGAAATCTATTCCCACTAAATTCGGGGCTATGTTGTGAAATTCTTACCACACAGTAGGTTCCGATAAGATGAATACTCTAATTATTAATCGGCCTGCTCCACTGGTCTATAATCTCTTGTTGTAGTTGTGTTCTTTCAGGGGAGGTTTGGAAATTTTTAATAAGTGACAAAAACAGGACTTTGTTGTCTAAAGCTTGTAAACTCTTATTCCATCATTATCACACGGCTGATCAGATTACTGTCACGCTGTATTCAGAAATCCGTCCAAAGTGTTTGCTGCGCCAAGCTGCACTTTCAAACAGGAGGAAGGAAGATGACAAAGGTAATAAAAGAAATACCAAAAAATGGATACTGTGCATTACAAATGGGTTATTACATTGAAAGAAAAGAGGTGAAAAATGATACATTCAGGAAATCTAACTCTCATTGAAAAAAGTGCCCTTTAATGCAGAGTGATAACAGCAAATTAACATTTGAACACTCAGCTTTGTGATCTATTAGTTCAAGATACATTGACAGCGTCAACTGACATTAAGTGACCAGCTAAACGCAACATTGCGTGAAAATATCATTGCAGATTTTACAGACTTCATTTCCATAGACAAAACCCTGAACACTGCAGAGAATCAGATGAGAAGATTGACAGCACCCCCATGTGCGCAGTATCTTAAATGTGAAGCTGGCAGCTGGTTAGCTTAGCTTAGCTTAGCTTAGATCAAGAGGAAACAGCCATCCTGGTTTATCCAAAGCTAACATAATCTGAATTTGTGAAGTGAAGAAATTGTCCGACACCTAGCCCCCAGTAAAGCAGCAAATTAACATTTTGACATTTAATTTCTTTTTTGTACAAATTAAACAAATGAGATATGACATGTTAAGAAGCTTTAGAGATGCTGGGAGGCAGATTTTCGCCCTTGGATAAAGCGAGGCTAGCTGTTTCTCCCCTGTTTCCAGTCTTTATGCTAAGCTAAACTAACCAGCTGCTGGCTCCAGCTGCATATTTACCATAAAGATGTTACAGAGGTATGAAGCTTATGATCTAACTCTTGACAAGACAGTTCCTGAAATGTCAAATTGATATCTCAAGTATAAAAACATTGTTGAATGTACGGGGGGGGGGGGGGGGGGGGGGGGGGGGGGGGGACGACATTGGCAATTTTAAATATTCATTGACACACCATCAAAAGAAATAACATAAAATGAATCACAATCAATTCTAAAGTGGCACCCTGCATTAGCCAGTCTGGGTACATCTTAAAAACAGTGTACTGCACCAGTATTGATACACGAGTTCTTTTATATGAGTGCGCTATTCATTTCACATTCATAGTCCTCAAGAGAAAACAAAGAGACAAATGTGACATTGGACAGGAACCTCACCCTATAAAGCCTGAGAGAAACACGTCATTCAAAGCTAAATTTGTTGACTTTCTGTTAAAAAGTTGTAGCATCCACCAACGTTATTAGAGTTCACTAGATGTGAAGAACATGAGATAACTGAAATTAAAGAATGAAAATTAACTGAAACAATATGATAAACTGACAAAATGAAATAAAGCAAATATACATTCAATGTTTTTGGTTTTAGACTTTGTCCATTTGGTCAAATTTGTCACCACAACAAGAACCAGAAGGCACTGGTGCATGTGTTCATTGACAGTGGGACGAGTCAACTGGCTTCAGTGTTGTGTTTGCCTTGCGATTCCCATTTTCAACGACTTAACAAGTACATATTATAATTTAAAAAAAATTTAACTAAACATTTTGAAATGATAAAAAAAGCCTGAAGTGAAAACCAAAAATGTGTAAAATAAGGACAAATGGAGGAAAAATACTAAGCTCTGATAAGACCCACTACAGCGTTAGTTAAAACGTTTATACACAGTAGTCACTAAAACCTCATTGTGCAGGAGAGCCAGGTGTTTCCCTGACTTTGTCGGAGCAGACATCAAACAATCAGAAAACAATGCCATGGTGGTAAAGTGAAACACAGCTAATGACTGACCATAAATATGACGGCACAGAAGCAGGAGGATAAGTGCAAAAGGGTCTGTGCAAGCTGCAATTAAGAGGCATAGCGCACTAACAACCTTCTCAACACGAGTTAGTGGTGATGAAGGTGATTCTAACTATCATCTTCAACTGCCTGAGAGAAGCATGAGCTCCTTCACTTTTAATTGATTCGATTCTTAGGCATCTGAAGGCAGCATTGTCAAAGCAGCAGAGGTGGTCTTCGGTCTTTCTTTTTGTGCATATCAGACTGGCCATTGCATGCAGTTTATCATGTATTTAATTATGTGACAGGGACAACGCTTACTGATCAACAGAAGAAAGCACAGAATGCTAATCTGTTGTCCCTGCTCAGATGCTAAAAGGCAGTTTGATAAATAATTCAAACAAAACATCTTAAATACTGGATTTGAAAAAGAAAAAATAAGTCAGCAGGACTTTTGCTCAGACGATGATCCAAATTGCTTTCTTTGACAGTCCCAAACCCCAAAATATTTCAATTGGCAATGATACGATGCTTGGTAAATGCTAAAACTCCCCATAGCTGCCCATTTCCACTGATGCTCTGCTGCTGGGGTTGCAACACCTGCGTGTGTCCGACAATCGAGGACAGATAACACACTGAACATTTTTTTTGTAGAACTGGTAGTGGTTGAAATATTCTGTGAATCTAAACACAGGCAAATAATCTGCAACGGACTGAATGCATTTCCAAAAAAGGAGCTGCTGGTGGGCGTAAACAGAACATGGTGATAAGGAATTGAAATATTTCCAGAATACCACATGAGTTTGGTGTCAAGTGGTGGAAAACTGTATTTTGGGTGTCCTGATAAAGGCCTTTAGCTCCTTGTTAGCCAGTGTGACTCACTTCTGCATTCATCTGTCTACATAACAGCAAGTCAGCCAAGTCGCCACTGCTTTTTTGGGCAGTGGAAGCTTGAGTTGACATCTCTTCAGGCTACTTAACACGCCCAAAGGAATAGAGGCCAAAGTCTGCTTTAAGTTTTGATAAGCAGAGGGATCCTTCCATGACAGCATCCTCCCACAAGTCTCTTGGATACATCAGTCAAACAGGAAAGTTTTCACTTCTGCTCCCAGGAATTTTCCAGTTAGCTAGTTTAGTGTCACAGAGATGCGACAGGTGCACAGTCAGCTGTTTTGGGGCTCTGTCACCACGGTGATTTCACAGGTGTCTACTTCGATGTATTGGTTGTTAACAGCGCTCTGAGAAAAAAGAACACAAAATGCTGAAGAAAAAGCCGAAGACAGAGAGGCATTTTAAAACCCACATCGCTCTCTGAATTAGCAGATTACGGGCACATTTGGCTCGAGAGGAAATGTTAGACTTGAGCTTATTCACTTTTTTTTGCCTGCACGCCAAACACTGAGGTGATTGCCAGCAGCCTGTTAGGTTAGCTTAGCACAAACACTGGAAATAAAGGAGAACAGCTAGCCTGACTCTTTCCAACAGGTGAAAAAAAATGTCTACAGCACCTCTAAAACTCACTATTCAACACTTTCTATGTGATTTTAAGGGGACTATAGGAAGTTCCTGTACTGTTCCATCTGCCTGTACACCATCTGATCTGCAGCGACCTCCTGTCTCCCTCGCAGCCTCTCTTTCTCTCTCCGTGTGTTTTTGTGGTATATGACTCATTGAGTGGAGATAGGTGTGCCAGCTCTCCAGCTGCATCCTTTCTTGTAAACATGACTCCTACAAAGACTGACTCTCCTGTTTCTCGACTCCCTGATATTTGTCTTCTCTGCTTTTGGACATTGTCTTCTGGCCCTTCGTCTCGTCTGCCCTGTTCCCCTGTCTCGGACTCCTGCTCATATTCCGCTCTGCTACCCATCTCTTGGTCTCTCTGTCTGGGTTCACCTGGGTTCACTAGCTTAGCCCTGTAACAGATCTTGTAGTCTGTAATATCAGCTAACTGGCTGCTAGTGGTAGCCTCGTGTTTACCACACAGACGTGAGAGTCTGAGAGAAATGACCTTTTCAAGTCTGGGAAAAATGGCAAATATGTGTGCTTCCCAAAATGCCATACTATTCCTTTAATCCCGTAAAAAGGCAGGACAATCAGGGAGTAAACCCAGAATTAATGAATGAACAGTCACCTTATTGTTGTTGTCAGAAATACTGCTGAGCAAGTCCCAAGGTACTTCTGGTATTGGGGGAAAAATGATGTCCTTATACCTGTAAAAAGAGAGTTAAATATCAGAGGCAACCAAGGAGACATTCAATAGCAGAAGCAGGAGCAGAACAAAAAGACAGAAAGACTCAACATACTTCCTGTAACACACTAGCGTCAGGACTGCCAGGCCAGCAAACATCACTGGGATGATGACGGCAGCATACACCATCATATTAGGAACTGCATCTGCAGACAGAAACATCAGCAACATCGTGATCAGCTGAGAGTGACTGAAACAGCTGCAGCGGCTACAGCTTAAACCCAGTGCTTTTACAAAGCATTTCAAGGACAGCGTAAGGGGAATTGAACACATTTCTCTCTACCAGCTCACTTTTTAACAGGATAAGAAAACAGACAGGGAGATGACAACCATACCAAATTTCTTCTCGTCACTCCATTCTGTCACTCCAGCTGATTCTCCCGATATAATCAATTCTGCTTTGATCTTCATACAGTACTGACAATGAGAGACACGGGGGAGCTCAGTCGATGTTACCCCGTCTTCGGTTTTAGGCTGTGAGAAAATGAGGGCACACTTTAACAGCCACTAATTAGTTGACGAATTGTTTGAGCACAATAATGAATATTACAATATCTTAGATACGACTGCATGCTAAACTGTGAATTAAACACTATTTTTAACATAATAGTGAAACTGAAACACCACTGAAAACTGGTCTGATGATGGCGATGGATCAGCAAAAGCAATTCCAGCAACAACACGATGGACTGCAATCCACCAACAAGGCATGTCACTCAAAACACTCAAACCTCATGGCGGCGCTACATGAAAAGTTCACTAAGGTAGGTGGATTTCAGCGTCTGAAGAAACCCGACGCCAATCCCTCCAGTAGACGTCAAGCTATTTCAACATCTATTTCAAGGAAGTCAGTAGAGTTCATTGTCTGTGGATATGTATCAAATTTCAAGATGAGCAATACAATAGCTGTTGAGATTCAACCAAAAGTCACCATGAATGTTGTTGTTTCCAGGGATGAAAGGGAAAACAAACATCTGAACGTTTTTTTAGGCCCAGTCAAATTCCACATCTACAAGCAACTGCCTGATCTGCTTCAGCTTCTGAGATTCACATTATCACAGCTATTATTGTACTGTTGTATCTCTTACCTTCGTTTCATTACACTCCGTGTAATTAATGGTAAACCTCCACTCAGACAGATCTGCGATGTCAGGAGGAATCCAGCTAATTAGGAATTTATCTGCAGTTTCTGTGACTGTCCACTCAAGGGGAGGAGGTCTCACTGTGTACAGAAAGACATTACAGAGAAGACACACAGTCATAAAATACTGTAAACCAACTGAGGTGTGTTAAGAGTGTATAAAGTTAGACATTTTGGATTGTGTCACACCCCACATTACAGGTACATACTTTATACACATGTACGCACATCTCCATGCCACGGTAACATTTCTGAGAAAGACAGAGAGCAGCTTCTCCCTCAACTACAACTGACACTGAATGGGGAAGTGCGACGTATTTCAACAGAACGTTTCCTCCACAGAACTCCTGATGCTAGATTTGGACTGGTCAGTCGACTTGCCTTCGAGCTCCTCCACGAAAGTGTTCCTGACAAGCTTGTTGTTAAACGTTCCATTAAACATGATGTAGATGTCGTGGGTGATTTTCGCCTGCAGATCACAACCAGTCGTGCCATCACTGTAAGTGTACGATGGGCAGGCTCGTAAGGGCGTACTGGGATCACGAGGACCATTCAGACGTTCATCCACTAACCTTAGAAAGACAGAGAGGAGGTGATTCACTTTCATGCTGCATGCTATTCCTGAAATCTTTAGGAAAGTTTCTTGAAAAGATCAATAACTTTCATGTGTCTTTCTGTAAATGTGAAGCTACAGTCAGCAGGCGGTTAGCTTAGCTTAGCATAAAGACTGAAAGGAAGGCCAAACAGCTAGCCTGGTTCTGTGCAGATAACAAAATCAAAAATAAAGTAAAAAGACAAAGTGATCTTTTACATGTTTTCTTGTCACAAGCTCCAATTTCTCAGCTCAACTACCAAAACCCACCAAACTCAAGTAAGTTTCACTGTCCAGGTGAATGCACAGCATAGTTATGCGGCGTTCCTGTCATTCACCGGTGTTCACAGGATATGATAACAATATGAAAACTACACAGTGCGCCTTCATTTCCTCAGATGGTATGACTTCATTGAACCATGTGAATGTAAAAATAAACTGAATATACTCAGAAAAAACAAGAATACTGGATATTGCTGATGATACTTTCACACCTACAGCTCTTAAAACACGCTGATGATACAAATCTTAGTATTTGATGATGAACGATAAATATAATTTTCTCCAGTTGTGCTGATGGTTGTTTGGTTATGACTGACTGGGAGGAAGCAGTGCATCCTCTTAATTTAACACTACATGACCCGAAACTAATGCTAACCCCCACCAGAGGCCCGGACTGATACGAAGCTGAGTTTAACTGAACCCGAGTTCATTACCTCCGCTGAGGTCCAGTCTGCTTCTTCTGTGATGAAACCAAAGTTAACTACTGTAGATCAGGAAGTGCTGCAATACAGCTTAGTCATATTTACTGTGTAAGCCCAATGCCCATTTCTTGTGTAAGCACAAACTATGAAAAAAAAAATAATAATAAAACCTCAACACATACCTGAAGAAAAAGCGGAGATCTGGAGTGTCGCTGGCTGGTTTCCAGGAGCAGTGAGTGTGTTTGGAGGTGTGGATGGAGCACTGCAAATCCATCACCAGCACTGTCAGGAACAGAGACATACGCACATGCACACATCTTCATGAAGAAACACACACATTACTGCAGTCCATACACGGCTCAAAAAGCTTTAGCCTGCATTTATTTGTCCACTCTGAAGCATTCAGAACAAATCTGGGTCTTTTTGAGGGTCGTGTTGAGCCAAATAAACTACCTGGGTCAGTGATCATGATAACAACCGGCTCGCTACGATTGCCATCACAGATGGTATTAACAGAAAAGTGCAGAAATCCTCCGTTCATCACCACAGGTTCACTCCAAGGAGGTGGGTCATTCTGAAACCACCAAGCAGAAGAAAAACGGAGAAAAAACACAGTGAGTGCACAACCAATTCACCATTATCATCATCATCATCATCATCACCGCACATGAAACACGGCTGCAGTCAAAAATGCGGCTGAGGCGTTATTTCAGAAAAACGCACACAGGCCATTTCCTAGTATTTGGTTGGAATATGTCACTATGTGCAGTAGTATGGATCTTCAACGTGCTTTGGGGAACTTTATCTGTGATGATACAGGTCACGCAAGCATCAACAGAGAGCTCATTCATGCAGGTCGTCTGTGATAAAATCTATGAGTGCAGAATTTGAATATAGCCGGTGGTGGAATGGAAATAAGTACATGTACACAAGACCTGTACTTTGGTACAGCTCTGAGGTACTTTTTCATTTGATGCTACTTTCCACTTCTCCTCCCCTACAACTCAGAGGCAAACACTGCACTTTTACTCCATTTCATTTATGTATTAGCTACAATTACTTGTGACTGTGAACAGTGAGATTTTACATATAAAACATATGATTAACTCTAAAACTCGGATACGATAGGATTCTTGCAGACTGAACCACCCAGAGTGGATGAAGTCATTAAAATTGGCTCCATCCTCACCAGCTGCAACACTTCCCTGATGTTAACACATTAGCAATAATAAAACAATCATCCAATATACAGTATGAAAGGGGCCATTCTGCATCATGAGTAATTTTGATACTTGAAGTACATTTTGCTGATCATACATCTGTACTTTCACTGAAGTAAAACGTTTAAGTTGTGGGATTTTCTGCATTTAATTGCTTGAGCTTCTGAGTGCTTCTTCCACCACTGATCACAACATCCTGCAAATCACACTAATAGAATAAAATTTTGTTTGGAGAGAAGTGAGTGCTGCACATTGCTGTCCTGCTTTAGTAATGACATGAACACATAATAAAAAAGATATATTACAACCAATGCTGTGCTTTACTCATTGCTGTTGTCTATGCAGAAGCAAGAGATGATGTAGATTTAGTTGTCAGTCAGTTTTCTGAGAGTAATTCCAAAATTGTGTAGAAATGATGATTCTTGTAAACTGTTACTGGCTCTGTTAATGGTGCTACAGAGATCCTCAAATAAGATTTAAAGAGTATCATGATCATCAAAAGGTCAATGAAAGGCATTTTTAGCTATTACATTGGAAGACATTTTAGTAAATACAGAAATATATGGGTACTGACATCATATGTTCGACTGTCATGGGTTCTTGTTTCCACTTCATAGCTGCAGTTTTCCATTGAATGCTGTGGTGGTGCCCAGGACAGCTGTGGTTCAAAATCGCTGATCCAACGCAGGACCACATTTTGTGGTGGTAAGACTTGGTGGAGAGAGAGAAAAGACAGAAATGTGATAGATTTCAGTGTGTGGACAGAACACCTCCTATTTATTCCTTTCATTCGTCCTCCTTATGTAAAAAGTGCTTCTTTGACTAAACTGAAAACATCAATAATCAAATGCAGAGGAAAGGAATGCAAATCAATAGCTTTCGATATTGATCTGACTCAGTCACGGCTTTCACATCTGTACAGATGTAATCAATCCAATGTTAATATGCATTAGATCACAAGTGTGATATGCTGTATCTGTTCTGTAATATGAATCAGGCGCGCTGACTGCCAAACATCACCATCAGCCACACCAGCATGGATTCTGTTATCACAATAAACAAAATCTCTCCCATTCAACCAAAAATGAAACAAAATGACACCAAAGTGGACTCATGTTCTTGTCACTGTGTTGTGCTTTGAGTTTGATTGACGGGTGTTCCACAGGCTGATAAACAAATTTCCAGTCATTCAGCCCAGTAGCCTATCTCCATCTGACCAGATGCCCCTGAGTCTGCCACCTCCCCCATCCATCCTCTCCTGTGCGTCTCAACCCCCCCATCTCCGACCCCCTGTCTTGTGCCCGTAACTTGTGCATTTTCGGCTACTTCCATCGTCATTTCCTCTTCGTACCAGTCAGCTGTTCCTGGTTGACTGCACTTAAGTATTTTTCCTCGCTGCCTCGCACACACCCTGTGACTCGTTCACGGTTTTGGATGTGGTTCATGCATGAAAGTCGCCCACTATGACTGTCACAAAACTACTTTCTGTCCCCTCACCCACGCTCGCATGTTGTTGTCTCGCTCAACAGTTAGGAACTGATGTGACGTCGTTACTGGGAAGCGTCAAATACTAGGAAAGGCTGCCATTAACCTTTGACCGAACTGGGAAAAATGTCAAAGAAGTAGGTAATAACCAAAAGCCAGGCTAACATTACACAGTTATGAATGTTTTCTTACCTGTCTGGGATTCAACCGTTACGAGGAGGCAGCTTAAAACGAACAAGTCAACAGTCCGAAACATCATGGTCATCCTTAATGAGTGATATTCCTCACGTTTTCCACAGAAGCTGGAGGATTGGTTGGGGGTTTATTCCTGAAGCCGAAGCCGTCCAGCCTGCCGTCACAGAGACGGCAAATGTCTGTGTTTCATTTCGTCTTTCGCTTCTTCTAGGGAAGGCGTGTAAACAGCTGAAACAGCTGGAGGCAGGGATTGGGCGCAGTGTACTTTTTCCCCTTTTCTTTTTTTTATGGAGGGGGCGGCGCGAGGTGCGTCCTCGGCAGCAAAAAAAAAAAAAAAAAAGAGAAAGCTCTCTGCCCACCTCATCCACTGTTCCCGCGTCTGCCCGCGTGCACCCTTAATCTTACCTGCGTCTAACGTTAACCATAAATCCCTAACTCTAATCGGGCGATAGGGGGCAGTATAGGAAACACAACTTTAACAGAAGGTGGACGTGATTCGATGAGCAACAGACTTCGACGCAACACCGTCCACATTAAGTCTCGTGTGTGTCATTGCTACAGTTGCTACACACGCTGCTGTGGCTGATAGTGAGGTTCAACAGTCTGGTTCATATTACAGAGCAGATACTACAAACAATACATCATCCCACTACAGAGTCAAAGAAGCACTCCTCTCCATTTTACATTAGCACACTGAAAGAAAGGAATAAATAGGAGGTGTTCTCACATCCTAATTAAAGGCACACTGAAGTTACCCTTTACCGAAGGATATTCAGGTATTTTAGCAGTTCAAGTATTTCCTACAAACACAGCTGCTTTGTAACAAAAATCCCTTTGGTGAACAGAGTCAGAAACAGTTTACAAGAATCATCATTTATAGACAGTTTGGGTTTATTCTCAGAAAACTAAAAAAAAAACAACCTGCATTTACAAGAGCCAAAGTGCCTGAATTCATCTTTGAATGCAGCACAGACGTTTTAGAAGTAGTTGTGTCTAATATAGTGTAATTATTTCTTGCATGCCTGCAGTGACTTCCGGGAGTCCTACTGGCAACATGAGGCTCCCGGGCAGCCAGCAGAGACTTCGGGAAGTCGCTGCACCTGGCCAAGAAATCATTACAGCTGTCAGCACCTGACCATCAGCAGCTGCACCGGCCTGTACCACTCTGTGCCGAATGACTGAAGCTAATCAGGTGTGGATTGGTTAAAACTTGGATGGGAGACCTGTGAGGAAAAAAGTTGCAGCTGGAAGTGTGCGGGCCACTAGGGGCGCAGTCTTCCCTGTGGTGTCAGTGCAGTGAAACTCTAAAAACTGTGGTCATTAAAGATCTAATGGCTCTTACTGTAAGTCCACCCATCCATCGGCTCTTCCGTGTAACTGGCTCATTGTTTCCCTCCCTCACCACCTCAAGCTGATGTGGGGTTCATGCTCTGACTGCACATTGGTGCTAGTTGAGGTGAGCTTCCCCCCTTCATGAAGTGCTCAACCCGAACAAGAAAGCAAATAAGGGTCTTTCCCCAAATTTAAAATGCTGCTTGAACTCAGTGAACAGCTTTTAAAAATGTTTTCTGTATACAGTTACAGTGATGGCGTCAGGACTGGTCATGATCCGCACGCGAGTATCACCCACGACATCCACATTGTGTTTAACGGAACGTGGAACAACATGCAAGCTCGACAGGAACACTTTCATGGAGGAGCTCAAAGGAAAGTGGACTGACCAGACCTAATTTAGCATCAGGAGTTCTGTGGAGGAAACATTCTGTTGAAATACGTCGCACTTCCCCATTCAGTCCCGGTTGTAGTTAAGAGAGAAGCTGCTCTCTGTCTTTCTCAGAAATGTTATGGTGGCATGGAGATGAGTGTACGGCGTACCATTTCCTTCCTCCTAAGCATTTGCGAAGCCGCTTTTTGATTTTTCATCAAAGACTCCAGATTCAGAACCCTGAAACACTGGGAAAACTTGAAGTGGAAGGACAGGACATAAAACCAACAGAGGGCAAGTGTTTTCCTCCAGGTCTGTCCACGTCTGTCCAAAAATAAATAAATAAATAAACTGCTCGCTGCCATATAAATCTCATAATAATGATCAGAATGGTCATTGACATGCTGTGAAAAGTCCAGTTTCCTACTAAACTGGCACTGAAATGAACCAGTGGTACACAACCGAAAGCATGCAACAAAAAAACACTTTCTCTTTCTTTATTCCTTATTGAAGCAGGAAAAAAATCATTAATCATCACCAGACAAATGGAGTTGGTAAATGAAACACCCCCAATTCAAGGAAGGAAGTGTGTGAGTAACAGCAAAATGGCCTTTGGGCGTGTTGGTGAATGAGAAAGCACACAGAAGATTACACAATCAACCCATTGATGGCCCAGTTTTAATCAGCGTAATGTCTGACATGTCGACAGAGTTCTCAATCATGGTTATCTTTCCAAAAATGTTCAAGTCGTATACAAAGGTTAAAATACTTCTCAGCACCACAGATTTTAAAGAGACGCGTCAGATCAATTCTTGTAAAAAAAAACAAGACAGTCACAGTCACCAGTGTGTCCGCGAAGCTCATGCAGATCGCTTCATTTCCTGACTGACAGTGAAATGTGATTCCTTCTGACATGCACTAATAATGGGTTGACTGAAGAACTGGGGTGAACATGTGAAGTAGACATTCCAAATTTCACCCGTCTCTTTCTGTATTAAGCACAGACCACTGACTGTCATGCATCAGTTTCTCATAAGTGTTTGTATCCATGCAAACCGGACCCTCTCCTAATTTGGGGATGAATACGTGTGTGGGGGAGGAGAGCCGCTGTGGTTCTTGGCTTCCTGTGCTGTCTAGGGATCACTCAGCGGCAAGAAGTGCGTGCCTCTCCACCACTTAGGTTATTGCTTCCTTCCTATTGTTTAGCTGCCATGATGGCAGTCATTGGGCATCAATCATACAAAAGAGGGTCTTGCTGTGCCAAGACATTTTTAATTTCTTGTGATGTCCACGACATGTACAGCAGATAAAGGGTTACACCAGGTCCTCTGGCAGGTAGGACAGTTTCCAGTAAAAGCAGTCTCCACTGACCCACTTGCAGTAGTCCACGTAATCCAACCAAACACATGGCCTGTCTTCATCCTCGTCTTCCTCCTCAGTGCCCCACAGGAAGATCTCATCACAGTGCAGGCATGCCAAACTTTCTTATCCTGATTGTATTTCCAGGTCCACACTTGGCAGCCTTTTAAAGGTTACTCCAAGGATTCAGTGCATTTCTGCATCCTGTCCCTGACAGGCCTCAGCAGCTCAGATGGTGACTCATTAGCAGCTCTCAGCAGAGTTTTGGTTTTGCTGTCCTCTGGTGGTTGAAAGTGTCACCTGGTTGCAGCGATACAGAATTGCTCTCAGGTCAGTACAGTAAAGGTGCAGCGGAGCTCATTCCTCATCACACCTGTCAAATGTGCAAGAGACCTGAAACTTTCCACCACATGGAAGACAGAGCTTTGCTGCAGGCGCTGTACACGTCAGGAGTTTTGCTCGAGGACACCATTTTCGGCTACAAGGGTAATTTTGCAGGGTTCAATGAGTTCTGGCACTGGTGTGTAGAGACTTCCTGTTGTGGTCTGAAAAAAACAACAGTGTATTGAGTATTTGTGGAGACAGGAAGAGCAGGTGAGTAGAGTACACACACTTTTATTTGTCCTAAAATATACCTTCAGCTCTTTGTTTCCGTTCATCATCATTTCCTTGAATATTGTTGAAGGATCTGGTATGATGGGACAAATAATGCTGCTGTGCCTACAAACAGACAAACCACAACAAGCATGTCAGCGACATAAAGACACAGCCAGCATACAATATTTCCAAAACCTGTTTCCACCTTCATCTGCTAGAGGAGGAAAGTTTCTCTGTGCTGTGATACTTTGGCTCTACCTGTGTCTGAGGGTGGGTCAGATTGGTTTCTCTTTCATAAAAACTGATGCAGAAATGTACATTGTACACTTTGTGGCAGGTAGGTTGAACTCTCTAACTTGGGTATACGGCACTGTTGTCTTTTCAAACGTACCTCCTGAAGCAGTAGCAGGACAGAATGATGCAGACGGACAGAATGATGGGGATGACAATGGCAACAACAGTCAGCGTCCCATCAGGAGGCTTGTTTTGAGCTGTGAAGAACAACAGACACATTTTCTCCAGCTTTCGAAAACATTTCCAGCTTTCTGGTGTCATGTAGTGCAGAGACATTTTGTGCTTTGCATTGAGCAACCGCACACCCTTTTATAAACGACTGATATTACTGATAAACAGAAGCTAAGAAGTGACATATGTGAAGAGGTGGTTACAGGGAGGGTGCTGCATTTGCACGCAAGGAATATGGAAAATGCAGCAGAGAAATTAGTGATCTTCTGAAATAAATATTCATCTCGTTACCATAAAGTTGAGCTTCACTGAAGCTGCTGGATGCGTTGATGCAATATTCTGTAGTCATGACTTTGGATCGGAACTCATAAATGCAGCCTTTATTGTAGGACACCTTCAACGTAGTTTGTCCACTGCTTGTGGTCAGGCATTTCTAAAAAAACAGCAGACAAAACCACAGCATTGCTCTCTGTCAGGTACAGAGAAACTATATGCCACTGATGACATACAGATACAAGATATTTGTCCTGAAAGACAAATCTATGTCCCCATTTGTGGCATTTGCATTCATTCATTCATTCATTGCAAACATTCAACGTCAGTGTGGCAAATGCAAAAGTGTATAATATAATAGAGGGAGGACTTTAAAACTGTTCGATAAACAGTGACATTTGGCAACTTACCATGGACTGATTGCACTGGTTGTAGCAGACATTGTACATCCAGCACTGACTGTTTCCGATCAACGGAGGTGTAAAGCTCAGTTCGAGCTGACCACTGTGTTCACTGATGCTCAGCTGTGGTGGAGGTACCACTGAGGAGAGAGATCACTGCTTCTGAACACATTTTTAACAGCAAACGTTTTCGTTTTCACAATTTGGAAGGACATCAGTAATGAACTATCAGAGGTAACACCAACCTAGTGCAGGTTTAAAGGTGCTCATTCCAGCTTCACTCTCCACAAGGATGCAGATGCTATCAGCGGGGGAATCACTGTGCAGAACACAACCATGCCTCTCTCCGCTGCTGTACGGTCGAACGCATTTTTTCAAGCCTTTTAAACTCTCCTCCAAACTTCCACAGGTCCTGTAATGACAGAATGGGGAGGTGATTAGAGAAGGCAACAGCCAGCACACATGCTTTATGTGAAGCATCTCACCTAAATGAAAACAACACTCGCTTTGGTTTGCTCCTCTTAGCTTCACTATTCTGAAAACCACCATGAACCCTGCAGTTCCCTCATGTGCCACTAGATGTCCATAAAGCTCACAGATGACCTCTGGCTCATTAAAATCCCCCTGGTCTGAAAAATGTTCCTGAATTATGTTACCGAATTTACACCAGCGCTGAGCGAAGCCTTTCACCCTGCACTGCTGATTGCCAGATGAACGCTTTGGTCAGAGAGCAAACAAAGAAAAGAGGAACTATAGGGGCTATGCTAACCGACACGGCATGTGTAACATCGATCATTTTATGTTCAACGATGACTTTTGTAGAGTGATTGGCAACTTTTTTGCCTTATGCTTGGCCCATTTTGGGCCTGACTTGTCCTGGCACATATAGTGTCAAACTTTATGCACCTCACTTCTCACCTATAGGACAGCATCAGGTTTAGAGAGCGATTTGCTGGGATCCAGGAACAGTTCATTTCATTAGAGATGAAACACTTGAAGTCCTTCACCACTTCAGCTGTACAGTACAAAAGAGAAGGTGTCACATACATACATACACGTGCATGGCTTTAAAGAATCATACTGCATCACAGTTACTTGGGCCTTCTGATTCTTACCTCGGGGCCTCGGGGTATTGATGATTAAGGTCGCAGGGGTGCCCTCAGTCGAACGGTTACAGGATTTACTGACAGTCCAAATCTCGTACGTCCATCGATCAGAAGGCATATCTTTGGTGAGAAAACTTTGTGTGACGTTGCTCCCTCTCACGCACCTCTCAGACTGAAGGAAACACAACATGTGCTTTAATGACGATTATGTAACATATTTAAACATGTTGTCTGAACAATCACTAATCAGAATACTCATTCTGCATTTAGCTTGTTTAGTTATATATTTTCTAAAATGTCATTACAGGATCTTAATTGAAGTCTCAGTTTACTCCGATGAAGGCAGCATGACTTGAAACTCATTTGACAGGTTTGGCTCACTCAAGAATTGAATTTGGGTCTTGCATGAAGTCCAGTGACTATTTACTGTATTTAGAAATTGCTAAAAATTTGTGTTTCTTTTTGTCACAAAGGAGAAATAGTCAGTAATAATTGAATCAACATATCTGTAGCTTGTAAACACGTGGTTTTCAGCACTCAACCGTTTGTTGACAAACTCAATTTGGATACCAAGTGAACAATTTCCAGCACTGTTCCTTCTTGAATGAATAAACAAACAGTCAAATAAATAACTAAATTACATTAAGTGAGACCAAAATAAAACATGCTGGTCATACTGGTTGGCAGTAATGTCATTTAAAGTTCATGTGATCTGTAGCTGCTGGGTTACAACAAGCTTTGAGTGAAGTAATTATCTTCTGATATTGCTGAACTACTGGCCCCCCACAAATATCCAAGACACCCAGTTTCATCATGTTGCCTACTTTATCTCCTCTAATCTTCATCAGAAACGCGATCTCACGGTCGTCTGGCAGACCGCTGGGCTTCTTCCACGACACGTTCAGAGTAAATTTGTCGAGCCACACATATGTCAACCCTGTCGGCGGAGGATATCGATCTGTAGGAAGAGATAATGAGAGGAGGCATTAATCTCACCTGTTCCCAATTAATTAGGCTCAGATCATTAGCCTCAGTAATCCATGAATTCATTTTTCCACATTCATTTATTGAATCACACATGCCTGTTTGCTCAAAATTGAAGTACTCGGATGATTTACTTGGGTAAAAGAAGCAATACCATTCCATGAAAGTACTCTGTTGCAAGTGAAAGTCCTGCATTCACAAGTATTAGCAGAAAAATGTACTTTTATTAGGATGATTTAAGTATTAAAGTACTTGTTGGGCCGAATGGTCCCTATCAGAGTGTGGTATTATTAAATACTGCATGTTACTGGAATATTATTACTGATGCTTGAACACATAAGTAGCATATTGATGTTGCAGCCTGTGGCGGTGGAGTACATCTTAATTACTTTATACTGCAGGATATTTTAACATTTTAGAAACTGATCCCATGTTTTGTTTGTAAAATCTTATTCTGTCAAATCACTCCAACTGTCAGATAAAAGCAGTGGTCTAAGAAGTACAAGATTCCTTCTGATATAGAGGGAAGTAGAAGTATAAAGCAGTGTAAAATTGAAATACTAAGTCCAATAAAATAACCTCAAATTATCTTTAAGCACAACTCTTGAGTGTAAGTACTCAGTTACTTCTCTCCACTTGGTGATTGGCTGTATGGTGAGTACTGCCACCCTGTGGAAGTAGAAATCATTTTTCCTGAACAGGTTCACTGAAATTTCAAATAGATTCCTTTTAAACTCCTGAATGTTTGGTGAAGACAATGCAGTGAAATCACCTCACTGCACACATTTTGAGGAAAAGGTCAAATCAGCTGTCAACTCAGTGAGCTTTGGAACAATGAGCTGTGGCAGCTCAGTGGTGAGCAGAGCTTTCTGTGTGGAGTTTGCATGTTGTCCCAGTGCCTGTGTTTCCTCTGGGGACCCTGGTGTTCCCGTCCATCAAAAAACATGATCATTAGGTTAATTCACCTGTCAGTGCCTTTGGGGTTTTTCTCATCTTTCTCAGAGTTGCTAAAAATTCAAGTAGATTCATACACAAAAATGTTCTTCAGTACAACCATGTCACCATATGACCATGTGACCAATAGTACCTACTGAGTTTACAGGTGCCTCCACTTTCTGTCTCAAAAACAAAAAAGTTCCCCTTTTGTGAAATCTCTTTGGGTATGTTTTAGTTCCACATATAGACATTTTCACCCAAACATATCCTGATCAGTTTTAAAACGACGTGTTTGATGGTCGCGTTCATTCCTTCTCTCCCGGCTTCGGCTGCGCTCAGGGCCTGAACCGTAAGTGCAACATAGATGCGCAACCGAATCCAAACGAGGGCAAACCGCTGTTTGTAAAAACAGGTGAGAAATTACTTAAATGAATGTGTATCAAAATATTTTCATTCACATTCGACAAGGCATTTAATCGATGTGGGAATGTCTTTAAAGTACTGTTTGTGGTCGCTGTGGGACTTCTTTCCCCCATGAAATAATTTAGCCCACGTCCTTCCAGGAAAGACTGCCTCCGACTCATGACCACCAACTTATTTACATTTTTATTTATTTATTTATTAAGAAACCCTTATATGTACAAACGCTAATTACAGGACAAACAGCGAACAATCACGGGGCTAAATACTGAGAGAACATCTCAGCTTTACTCAAAAATACTGAAAAATCTGAGTTAATAATTATTAACATATAATAGCCTATTAGTTGGCTAATAACGAATATAGTACAATAATGGACGGATCCCTAGACTTAAAAACTACAGGGTTAACAAACTATTCTTTAACGTAGGCTTTTTATATATATATATATCTAGCTTTCAATGCGCCTCAACGGGGCAACGGACTTTGAGTCCATAATTTTGAAATTACTGGTACTTTTTATGCTATATTGTGCCAAAAGCGTCGAAAGTGCGTCATTAACGCCTGCTATCTTAATTGAACTTCAGCATTACGAGCTAGCAGTGTGGTCCAATTCTTTATCAAGCCATAACAACGCGTAAGCGACTTGTCAAGTAGCATATCTCCTTTTAAAGTCAATAACAGGTGACGGAGGAGTCTTTACCTGCTTTACAGTAAACTACCATCATGGTGGTGGTGTATGTCACGAAGGCAAAAAACTTCCGACTGAACGTCATGTTGTCCTCAAGCGTCTGAACGTTTATTCCATCTGGAAATGAGTAAACTTCCCAGGTCCTCCGGTGACCGAGGAAAAGAAACAAGAAAGAAAAAAAGGAAGAAAAAAACCTTCTGACAATTTATGCTACTGCGTTCAAGACGCAAATAGGTGGAGCAGAAAGTCCAGAATCAAAAAAGAAGAAACAAATGAGAACCCGAAGGACAAGGGAGAAATGTAAACCCTGTCCCGGATGGTGCCTTCACTGTCTCTGCGGGGCTGCCGGGCGCTCAGGGAGCAGCGGGGAGGAGTCGGGGTGAAAGTGGGTGGAAGGCAATAATGACAGCACGGGAATGTTAAGCAAGCTTCACGTTAGTGTGGCGTAACGGTCACTCCGTTAACGGGTTAAAGTCAAAGACAGCTGGTCGTGCGGCTCTGTTAATGAAGGCAGACCGCGCATGCGCAGTATCCCAAACCGCAAGTGTCCATCCATTCTTCCAGGAAGGCGTCAGGCTCCAAATGAGTCTGTGAATCATTAAGCTGATAATGTGCATGCTAATGGATGTATGCAGCAACAAACAGCACTGAGTGGACAAACTGATGGCACAAGGTCAAGGAAAACAAACAGAGTAAGTCCACCCGATCCCAAAACCCTATTACTGTATGAATGAGTCCACAAGCTTTAACTCAGTCAGTTTACAGGAAGTGCATGGCATAGTCCAGACAGTGTACACTGAGTGAGTGAGTCATTGAGTGTGCTAATGCATTTGTGATGAAACACATGGTTTAGATTAAGATTGCTTGGTGAGACTCAGATGTAAAGTATGGCTGCAACACCTCTGTAATAAAAGCACCCTACAGGGCACTTCATCACCTTTGTTCTCACCACATGGTCCATTTTGGCAGCTGACCCATCCTATTACAGTCTTCCTCGGCAGAGAGAGCGGCAAACGTCATGTAAATGTAGACGCCTTAACAGCATTTTAAGATTCTTGATTCATGTTTCTTCGAAGTTGAGACCGACGTCCATGACAAGCTGGCAGCATCGGCAGAGGAAGATCTTATGAAAGCATGAGAACAGCTACTAACTGAACCTTGTGGTTTGACTGGTTTGTCAACTACTGTCTGCAAGGTTTGGAAGGGAGTGTTGGCCTCAGAAGGTTTTCCAGGTTTTATTGGAAAAAGGCTTTACAAAGTAAGTTTGACAAGCAGCTTCACTTCAGTATACAATGCAATAAAAATGAAAAAAAAAAAAAATCTCTCTGCTAAGACAGATTTGGACTGAACAACTGTCCCAAATCAGCCAAATATAAATACATACATACAGTACATACAAACATACATGGATACAGAATTCACTTTACAGCATGACAACGAATTATGTACATTTGCTTAAATATTATTCATCTATCTGCTAATTACAGTGTAGCACTTGTGAAATATCGTGGATAACCAGCATGTGATGAAGATCCGATTGCTTGAGATAAGGGAGTCTTTTCAGAAGGCAGAGCTGAAAGGCACTGGATCTTGACCCAGAGGAGAGGAAGTCTTCACTTAACTCACTCCGCTGAAGTAAATGTTATCACATGGCTGCAATCAGCACGTCCCAGCCTCAGATCCCGTTTCTGGCTTCAAATGTCTAAAAAGAGTCCCTACAGACGACTGTTTCAGTGATTGTTACCCAACTCTGATTGAATTTAACATCATAATCGTGTCTTTTCTGGTACGGCAATATTCATTCCCTCCAATACAATCGAGAACATTAGTTATTACCTCCACTTGTAATTGAGCTACTTTTACATGAAGCAAACCCTTCTTAGGAGCATCTTTATCAGGCAGCTTTAAAACACCCCTGAGGATTGTCTTTGATTTACTTCAACTTTGGATCAGACTGAGAAGGCTTTTATGTTTGTCTTTAGAAACAGGGAAGTAACTGTGATGTTCACTCTACTGTAAGCTGCGGCTCGTTAAATGTGACTCATGTTTATCACAATTTGTTACTCCGGCTGGAATGCACCGCAAGCCTATCAACATTCACCCTTGGCATGAAAGACTATCTCGATGCTGTATGCTTGGACGGCTGTCAATCGTGCAAAAAAAAAACAAAAAAACAAAAAACTGTTGAGTTGGGCTATAGCTCAATTTTTGGCCTGACACAAACACTGCACTGGCACAAGGAAAAGATGCCGCTGTCTTCTAAAACTCGACTCGAGTAGTAAAAAATCATTCTGGAGGGAGTGTGGTGTCCTGCATAGATCTGGAGGGAAACATTGCAGAGAGGGGATGGAAAACACAAACCTCCCTCTAAAAAAAAAAAAAAAACAGTCAATCCTGTGGTTTATCCCAAAGGCAGAAAAAAAGTGCAATGCAGCCTAGCATGACTCAGCAGAACACCTGAACTTGACATGCCAGCATTGGTGTTGCTGCAATACATTCTCAGAAATACTGCTGCTCTGGTTTGAATATTATATCCATACTGCTGCGCTGCGATCTTTCATCACAGCCATTTACTGCACATCCAGCAGAGATGCTGAAGATAGCCAAATGGCTTCTTCTCCAGAGAGGATGGAAGGGGGAGGGGTTGGCAAGCGCAGTTCAGGGCCTTTAGGGAAAAGTGAGAGGGTGCATGTGAGGGCAGGTGGCGCGGTGGCGGGACTGAGGTCAGCCCAGGTTGGTGGACGTCCCGCTGATGGCACGAAACACATGGAGGGAGTTCTGTAGCAGTGAGCGCATCATATCCTCCTGGTAGATCTGGGGGTCAGAGCAAAAAACACAGACGGGATGAGCGTCAGTTCTCAAAGTTATCAAGGCAGAGGTCAAACACACACACACACACACACACACACACACACACACACACACACACACACACTCATATTAAACTCAAATCAGATAAATGTGTTGTTTATGCGATGAAATGCATTACATAAAGCTATCAAAGTATCAGGTCTTCAACAATTACAGCGCAACAAACATAAATATGAAGCAGACATTCGCACAGTGTCCACGCAGCGTTCCCTGTTGCTGTGTGGGAAGTCGTGTTGTCCCTGCACTACACACTCTTTTGCTTTCAAAACTCTTATCAGCACTTCTCTGATAGCTGATTATTGTTTTTGTTTGCACAAACTCTGTACGTGTTTAACCGCTGTGGCAGCCTGTTAATCAGCCTGAGTTGTTTGAAATTTTTCTTTAGATTATTATTCTGTTTGAACCCCAGAGATGTGGGCAGCGACTGGGCGGTTGTGTTTATATTACCTCTGTATCTATCTGGACCAGCAAGCAGCATTTCAGTTCCGTGTGCATTGAAATGCAGGACATCTCTGCACATCCATTGACAGTCTACTGACGAGCACGTCCCTTATTTAACTAGCTGGGAGGAATTGTTGAGTGTAACAGGAGCATAAATCTATCTGTCACCAGCGCGGTAGTGATACATTATGTTGTGTTTTTTAGCGCTGTGGCCCAGGTGCAGCATGTAAACACAAAACCAGTCGCCCAGGAAGTAATGTTTATGCGTGCAGACACGCAAATGTTCCAGCCCTGACCAGGAAGCTACTGTGTATGTAAACAGAATTTGATTAGTGGCATATCTAATTTGGAATCTTATCAAACCATCCAGTGGTGGCCGTCCATGATCTGTAAATAAAAAGGCCTTGTCATGTCTATCAACAGGTGTGCCAAACCCACTTTTGACCTCAATCTTTCCACTTAAATGCATTTTATTTGACATCAAACTGCTCAATTCGCCTGTCACGTTGCAGCTAAATGTATTTATATTACCTTTGTAGTCAACCCCCCCCCACAAAAAAGAAAAAAGAAAAAAAAACAAACTGAACATGAACACATTTTATGATCACATTACCTGTTTTTCCTTAAAGCTAAAGGCCAGCACAGTGGAGACAAAAAGTCAAACCAGTTAGTTTGGGAAAAACAGCAGGCGCAATAAGACACTGAAATCCGACCTGATAACAACCCTGGGCCATGTGGTGGTTGTGCCATGCAGCCATGGCACATTCCACTGACGTCCAGAGAACAAAGTACAAATCACTGAGAACAAGCAGCCGTGAAGTGCAGCTGAGACAATGATTGCAAAATGATACTGAGGTGGCAGCTCACGTGGACAACTTCCCCATGCCCTAAACGTTCAGCGAGGAAAACAGAAACTCCAAAGTCGTGTTTTTCTATCAGTGAAGCAAACCCGCTCTGACACTGAGCTCACCGCTGGATTCTAAGAGCAGGCACAGACGAGTGTGCGAGGAAATGTTCAAGAGGAACTTCAGTTTTCCATTATTCCTGGATGTTACATTAATACCCAGCCTCCAACTGCAGTGCATCATGACTCACTTTAAGTCATCAGACCAGTGTTAAGCATTCAGAATCACACCAAGGGAAGGAGGAATTAGGGAGTTCTTCTATTTTAGAAAGCCACAACTAGATTCTAGTGGCTGCTGAATGTCACTGACTACGTCTTGAAGCATGAGGCAAAGCCTGTATTTATGAAACATGGCCGGGATGGTTAATGCAGCAATAATGGCTCTTTCTGTGCCAATAATGTTCCCGCCCATAAAAGAGGATCACGCCTGTTGCTTTTTACAGTCCAACCTCCCTATTTTGATCATGTGCACTGTGAGCTCCTCATAAAAATAAACCACAGTGTCGTGAACTTAAATCTTGCTACTGCTCAAGGTAATTATGGATAGAATAAAATAAAAGTCCTTCATAGAAAACAGATGTGAAAATGAGAAAATCTGGTAATGGACACTGGCAGCTCGTGCGTACGTGCGTTGTTTTTACATGAAGCGTGGCTGACTGTGATGCAACAGTGATGGGTTTCTACTGTGCTACGTCATAGACAGTACTCTGTGTGTAGGGGTCTGCTCAACATAGTAACTTTACCTGCTCGTGGATGATGTCAGATAGCTCCTTTACCATCTCTTTGAAGTTGCCCTTCAGGCCCTCGTGATACTCAAACTGGTCCTCCTTGATCAGACGCTCATTTATATCCAGAGCCATGCTGCAAGCCTGGACAAAGCGCCTGCAATCATTCAAAATAAAATGATTAACTTCATACCAAACTTAAAAGAGTAACTGTCAGATCAGTTATAATCTGATGGCAACTGTTATCAACGTTTTGAATAAGGAGTGAGGACGATGGAACAGAGCTACAACAAAATATTACAGACAAAACAGCACAATAACTCAAATGAGACTCAGCAAGAAGGTTAGTCAGTTAGTTCAAACGTCCAAGGGTACCTGAAAATGTCCTTAAGCTCTTTTACTTTCTTGCTGCCGGACTGGTTGGATTTGCTGTCATCCAGGAATGCTCTGGCATAGGCCATGGGACCTGCATTCACCTGCAGTGAGACATGCCTGGAAGTGTTAGGCATTCTTATGTTCTGATTCACACACTGATATATCCCAACTGCACGCACTGTTGGTGGGTTCCCATGGCACGCGGCCAGTGACCCCAGCTCAGTTTTGTCATGTTCGTATTTATATAAATTTGATGTCTAGAGTGTTTATTGTTCCCTTCGCTTTGTGTCTGAGAGACTGGAGCCTTCACCTGCACGGAGACGCAGCCCTGCAGTTTGAGCTGCAGCTGGATCATGTCCACCTCCTGGCTGGAGCAGAGCTTGGTCAGCTCCGCCGTTCGCGCCTTCATCTCATCTATGGCCACATCCACCGGCTTGAGCTCTACCTGCTTCTCCCCCACCACCTCCACGCGCTTCTTCACGTAGGGGAAAGTGTTGGCAGCTGGAGATAAGAGGGCAGGCTGAGTCATGCATGACGATATAACAAACGGAAGACGAAAAAGAGGAACTTGAGTGGCAGGTTTTTCTTTAGGTGAACGCTTGTCATGGACTATCAATCAAATGTGATGCCAAAAGCACAACGTGGCAACACACTATTTGTTTTATTGCCCCACAAAACAAGTGGCAGAATGAACAAAAGCTCCTGTTGTTGGTTTTCTGCCCCATGGCATGTTCACAGTGAGACCAACATGTATTAGGTTAAGAGGGAAGAATAGCTTGGCTTGATGGTGCTGGTTCATGATATGAGATAAGATGGAGATATTGAACAGGGTGTAGCTGGAGGGATCCTAGGATCCAGCTGTCACTTGCTACAGTAAGCAGCTGTTTGAATGTTTACTGACATTTCATGTTGACAGCACAGCACACATGTACAGAACAATGGGCCCACGTCAATCATGACTTTAAATGGATGATGTTTGATGTGTCACCACAATAACAAAGACCAGCCCATTACTAACGAGGTGTAGCTAGTCTCATTGTTATGTCTCATCGCTTGACAACTTCTGTGTCATCCAACAGCTTTGATGAAACTGTCAGGAAGCAAACAGGCTTCACTTCCTATTACTGTTCAATGCAAATGTAAAACGCTGACAGCAAAGTGTTTGTGAACAAGTGCGGTTCATGTACTTGTGAGCACGGTCCTCTTCTTGCACTGCTCCTCCACCCCGCCGTGCTTCTTGCCCGACAGTGTGTACGGCGTCTCAAACACAAAGCGGTTGATGTTGTGGCACTTCTCAAAGTCCGTCTTCTTCTCCGGTGCCTCCTTCTCCTCGAAGTACGGCTTGACAAACGTCACCTGGACGTAGGCGAACTTGGGGTCCAGGTCTTTGGGGTTCACCTGCGGGCATTAATGAAAATGTAAAAGCACTGCGTGTGAGAACGTTGGGTAAGACCAACGAGGCTTAAGCCACATGAAAGTGAACTGCTGAGGCATAATGAGAGGGTCGTCCAAAGGCAGTTTCCTAATATCAACATGACTCTTCAACAGACCACGAGACTTCTCAAGAAACTGAACACTTCCCAGCTTCGTGCAAAGTCTTGGTGAACACTGAACACTTTCCACATTATGCTGGACAAACAATATTTTTTAAGTAAACATGAGAGCAGGGCTGCAATGCCAAACGACTTCTCTTCATCTCTGACTGCATTTCAGCAAATGTAACGAGATTGTTATCGCACATTAAGACTATTTACAAACACCTCCCATCTTTTCCTTCCTCCACTTATCTACTGCACCTTGTTTGAGTCTTGAATTATCCGGACGTTTTCTGGCCCAAACTTTTCCCCGTAGAGCGTGAGCAGCCGCTGAGAGATTTCGGACAGCCCGGTGAGTTTGGGCTCTTTGTAGATGTACTCCTTCCCGTCCTCCTCCTCGAAGAAGCCCTGCGCAAAAACACACATGCTCCCTCAGGTGGAAATACAATGAGAGACAATCCTGTGCTGCGTGTGCTGGAGGACATTTAGGTCAGTAATTCATCTTAACATGTTGCATTTCTTTGGGGTTTTAAAACAAATCTACTTTAAGTGCTAAAATCATTATTATGATGAAATGATGCTGCAAACACAGCTTCTGTTGTTCTGTTTAGGAATATCTCTCTGCATGAAGTGAAAAGCAACACATTTGCATGACATAACATTTCCTGAAAGTGTCCTTGCAGCTATTTGCTTATCTATGACATCCACAGTCTGAAACTTGCTTATTTGCTACGCTGTCAAAGCACTGTAAATGTAACATTTGCATGGTGAGAAGTTATTGTGTTGCACTCACTTTTTTTTTTTTTTGTCCATAATATATCCAACTTTGGGAAGTGTTGTGCCATGTCTCAAGTGGATTGAGACATGTTAGGACAGCCATTCTTTACATTGCATGAAGGTTTGGGCATTCACTTTGAAATCTAACCTGCTGCAGGTTGCATCACATTGTTCACTGATTAAAATAATACTGAATATCCTGCTTTGTATTTGTACAGTTGCATGACTGGAATTTCTTGCCAAAACCAGACAGAGCCACATAATGTCCATTTGTACTTATAACCGTAAGACATTAGACTTTTTTAGTTTTTTAAACAAAGTAGGATCCATATTTCTGATACAATCAAATGAACAACCTGACCGCCTGAGAGGAGAGTGATTCATCACCACGGCCACTCTACCCGCATTCCAGTCAGGGGATTGTGTTCCACAGGTGCATGTGAAAGTGCCCTGCCTGTTTGCGCACTGCAGACCTGGACCGTGAGCTGGTCATTGTAACTGCACCTTAAACAAAAGACTCCCTCCACGCTGCTTGTCGGCCTCACCTGTCCATAAAAAGCCACTCTGAAGTACGTCCCGAGCAGCCTGCGGCCTGACTGTATCACCTCCATGATTTTATTGTAGGCTCTGTGCAGAGTGTCGTACAGTCGGCTTAGTTTCTGGGAAAATAAGACAGATCACAGCAGATTATTTGTTTGTTGTGGCAACTGAGCAGAGCACGCAAACACAACCTGAGGCATTTCAGTTCACTTATGTCCCAACATACTTCCTTTATTCTTCTATGTTTACATTGATGCAACATATCATGTCTGTCCACTCCACATGACAACACAGTAGACTACAGAAACCCTGAATGTGCTATAAATTCATTGCTTAACACAAAGAGCAGTTTGTGTTCTCCATCAGCAGGAGGCCTCTCAGTGGAAAGCACGGGGATATTGATAAATCACTTTGCAAGGAGAGGCAAGAAGCAGTGGCTGCGTGTTTACATAGGATATTTGTTTGAGTGTAGGGATGTTGCTACGGTACCTCATACTCGTGACGCTTCTCATAGATGGGGATTATTAATTTAGCGATGTGCGTGATGAGCTCATAGCGTTCGGCTTTCCACAGGGCCTCCACACACACCTCAAGGTGCTCGACCAGGACTTCCTAAAAAGGGGTAGAAAGGGGATAACAGATCAAAGCCAGTGAGGTCAACTTGTGGTCTCTAAATTGAGCTATTGCCTTAGATACTTTTGTCACTTCACAATGTCTCATGTCAGGAAGCAAATCCTGTGCAGATGACCACACCTCAGTGTAATAGACATCTTGCATTCCGGTGTCTTCCTTCATGGCGGCTTCCTCTTCGATATTCAAGGTAATCCTCTTAAAAGCTGCCAGGCCGCTGGGGAACAACTCTGACAAATGAACAGCAAAGACAAGGCAAAAAAAAAAGGTTCATATAGATGTTCAGCGTCTCAGCGAGAGGCTCTAAGAACAAAGAAAATGCACGAAAAACCAAAAGGAAATCTGCGTCCATCATGACAAAATATGCAATTACACAAACTTCTTTTTGAGTGTTTTGCATACATTAAAGAGAACGATCAAACAGTAGCCCACGCTTGGCAGCTTGAGACTACCTAATAATAAATTACATGATGACAGCAGAGACACTGTATACACACATCCCTTAGGTAAATGCTTAACGATTTTTTCGAGGCCGTTAGTGTTAGCCGTTACCCTTCAAAAAACAATCTTGGTCTGCTGACACTGCGCAAAGAGAAACACTAGCTCTTATTTGTTTAGAGGATTATTTGACAGCAGGTTTTGCATTAGATAAAAATGACCCGGGAAAAAAAAAAAAAAAAAAAGCAAAGCGAGGCTTTGTTTTTACGAGATGTCACCGCGCTGGTCTCGTAGTATCCGTCTGCGGAGTGTTTGCATGCTGTATCTAACAACAGCTGGTGAACAAACTGAAAGGTCTTTTATCACCAGCGCAAACACTCTTCCATAATCCTCTACAGACAGCGGGCATGTGTGCTGGTGCGGTTAGACGGATGGTATGGTTACGTGGACTGTAGCCACGTCCTCATAGTGTAACTTAAGAATGTAATTTCACTCCATAAATGTGGCGGTGGTTTGAAATGAGTAAATATTTTCATAGGTGCTTCTTCAGCAAACTATTATTTGGCTTGATGAACCAACCACACACTTCTGTAGAAGCCATCAAAGGAAATAAAAGCGCACGTGTGTGTGTGTGTGTGTGTGTGTGTGTGTGTGTGTGTGTGTGTGTGTGTGTGTGTGTGTGTGTTGTAGACGGGTGGAAAGCCTTACTTTTCCTGTGCAGGTATTCTGCAACCAGTGCAGCCACATGAACATAACACATGGCCGCCTGTGGAGACAACAACAGACAACTGATTTAGTAACATTTCTATAGTGGAGGCACAGAACCAAGAGTGGAAACATGCAGCTGAAAAGGGAAACCTCACCACAGACTCAGTGATGCAGCTGTGATGCAATCTGTAATACTGCAGCTACACTAACGTCATTAGATAGAATCTGCACTTGAACTTTAGATGACAGTAAATCAAGAGGACCACCCACTTCAGGCTCTGCATCAATGTCGACCTTTGACCTTCCTCGAAAAGGAACAAGAGAATCTTCCTTCAGTAGAACAACACATTGTGATTACCACCCAGTTAAAATAGTTGTAGAGTCATGGCATCCAACACGTCCTTTTAACGATTCATTGTGACTGGAGAAAGTGATAATATAACTCTAGGAACTTTCATCTCATAGCTCAGTGTAGTCTCCATTGTTTACACTGAAGGAGGATGGAGCAGCCAAAGTTTGTCTCTTAGCACCAGACATAAACTTTTTGTTGAAGCGTCACTAGAGCAAAATATCACACCTGACTTCTCTGTTTCATGTCTGATGTTGTAAAAACACTGGGTCACGCATTCTGCAAGTGTTGTGTTGGCCCTCAGTCAGCATGGCAGTGCGCATGTCACCAAAACACTCTCTGCATGCCTTAACTGTCACTGATCAGTCTTTTGAGACTTGAGATATTACTGTTCTTATGTGTTAAGGGAAAGTAAGATTATATCGAAACGTGATTAAGTGATCAAACCATCACAGACGCTTGGACTTGCCTGTCCTGTTGGTGCACATTGCTTCGAGAATTAAAAGGCAAAACAAAATACATAAGAGACAGATAAACATATGACTCAAGGTGAAGCCTTCCTGTTGATACCTCAGAGAGATCTCCGTTCTTGAGGTGTGCTCGGGCCATGCTGTCCAGCCAGGTCCGTCTCAGTTCAGGGGTGCTGGCATAGGACCGGGCCAGGCTGTACTGGAGGTCCAGCAGCATCTCTGGATCTTTCTCATGCTCCCTCATCTGGGCCGTGGCCATCAGCACTGTGCGGATCCGCTTGGTCAGACCCTTGACTTCAGAGGGGAATGCCGTGGACTGCGTCATGCGGAGACGAGCAAACACACTTGTGAAAACATGGTCAAATCTATTCACATAAGCAGGGACGCTGTTCTTCAAACGTGCACTCCTTCCTCAAAGTATGCCAAGCTAGTAGATTTAGAGCACGCTTTGATTTGTGTGTATTATGCTATGTGTAGGTACGTGCAACTCTTGGAAACAGATCGTAATCTGGATATTTGCTAATTAGACTAGGACCTCATGATGGACTAGATGCATTATGTCTTTTCGCGCTCCATCACCCTGTAGAACAAAAACCCAAAGCAGTGTAACCTTTACACAGTTAAACCACTGAACCTGAAATGGTTCCTTGTTGAAGAACCTGCCTTTCCGTCATCTTAGCCACGTACATTTTTACAGTCCAAATAAACCATATCAGTTGCATTTCAGTGCTACATATTTAATCTCATAATCTAGAACAGAATGTTTTGGAAATACAATCCAGCAGCTGGTCTAAAGACAGAATAAACACAAACACAGAGATCTGGATCACAGATAGGGTTCCTGCAGTGTTTGGTTTGGTTTGAATTTTGACATGGCTCAGACAGATTCCATGTTGAGAAATATTTCAAGTCTGTCCTTTCATTTCTTTGATCTAATCTTTTGGATGCTTTCTAGGTTCAATTATACGGGATTCAGAGGTGTGATTGATAAGGGATCCTTGTTGACTTCTACTATACCTTCATGGCCTTGTCACTATTTGCAAAGTTGTTGATGATGGAAAGAGACTCCTGGAAGCGTGAACTGCCGGTCAGCGCCACATCGGAGATCAGCTGGCTTACGGCAATGATGATCTGGACGGGAAAGGGAGCAAAAGGAGGACAGAGTGAGGGAAGGGATAGAGAGGAGACCAAAGAGAAAGGGAAGAAATGGAGTGGATGAAAGGAGGAAAAACACATTCAGACCAAATGATACATTGTATGTATTGACAGAGTCCAGTGAGAGTTAATGGAAGGCTGGACGGCCTTCTGATGCCGTGCTAGCAAAGGAAACTCAGCAGTGCATCTGTGTTTACACATCCTCTTCACATCCTTAACCTCGGAGGAGTGTGCGTGGACAAAAAGCCAATGGTCAAGAGTGAACATCAAGGTGAACAAGTACTGTGATGAAGAGAGACCTTGTTACAGCTCAACAGGTGTGTTGACAGTATGCCTAGTATTCATTAAATATTTAACATGTATGAGCGGGGGCTGGAATTTCTAGGGACGACCTGTTTTGTCTTGCTCCCCATCAACAGTCAACACGCGGCTTTACCTGCAGGTGCGTGCGCAGGAAGGTCTTCCTCTTGGTGTACTCGTAGTTGTTTCTCATCAGCAGGTAGAGCAGGGCTGACGCTTCGGCCCTCAGGGAACCCATCTTAGACACGCAGCACTTGAGCACCTCGCAGCACAGAGCCTCGCACAGCGTCACACGGCCCTTGAACAGCACCGACGGGAACTGGCGGGACAATGTGTTAGTGTATTAAAGGCAGATTCTGGGCAGGAATGGGATTAGAAAAATACTGTAAGTATGAAGGGAGGACAGCAGGAAAGTGGAAGTGAGACATTAAAAAAGGAAGAGGAGCTGTACGTCCCAAAAAAACACCCTGAAACCTGGACAAAGTGTAGCTTCACTTTCCTGCCTGTCATACAGTACATAGATTTTGTGTCACTTGTCTTTTCCTGCTATTTTCAGAGGAATTATGAAGTTTTTTCACTTTTATTTGCTCGAGCATGGATCTTTACTGCACTCAAAATTTAGATTTAAAAAAAAATAACATGAAAAAAACAAAATCTATCATTCATCTATCAACTTTTAATGTCTGAATGTCCTGTGTCCTTTAAAGGAGCTAAAAAAAGCAGCAAACAGGAAGCTAAAAACAGTGACAGAGCTGATGCTAAACAATGTGAGATTCCTAAAACAAGAGCACGAAACTGAAAATGTGCAGAAAATGGTGTCTTTGAGTGGCGGTAGCGTAATCTGTCAGCCACATGTAGTGAGCTAACAATAAAACAGCTAACATTTGAAAAACCTGTCAAGTGTGATGCACAGCTCATCAACAAACACGGCCTCCCCACAGATCACCACTTAATGTCTTTTGATTTTTAGTCTATGGTTGATTACATAACCCCGAGTAAACTCATTGTACGTTCCTTCTTCATTTTTAATACTTCACCTTTCTGTCTGATACCTCACAGAGACGGATTGTTCTGCATTTGGCAACAGTTGTTTAACTCTAGACAGATGTTTATTGTCCAGGACACAGCAGAAGCCACATTTTCACTTTCTCACTCTTACTGTAGCGGGGAAAAAAAAACAAGCCAGGACAGAGTTTCCACCACTGCTCTCCTCTGATTCATCTCACAAACAGCCAACACCAATACCGCTGATGCTATCAGAGGAGTCCATGAAGGAGAGGGTGGTCCCCTCCTTTGGGAAGTAAATATGTTCCCTCACTAGTCTGAGATGAGGCCATGTTTGAGCTTGCTTCGACTCCCTATGAGGCGTGCATACAGGTCTAAAAATACACGAGAATGAGAGTAAGAAGGCATCATGAGATCACGGCAGCAGCACTAACAAACACAGGAAACAAAATATTTATTCTTTGCATCCGCTCTTTTTCTGAGTGATAAATAACAGTTCAGCAATGCGGCTTGTCCTTGCAGATTGTTATGGACATTATAAATAGCAGACGCAGTGAGACTCTTTAACACATGCCACAGTCACCCATTCGGATCAGTATGTTGCCACTTCAACATGTTGGGATGTAACTGGCAACCAGCTACCTCCTGATCCACAGCTGCCCGGGTGGTTACAGCACCGGTGGTGGAAAAAGGTGTAGGCAGTGCTCTGGCGACAAAAAGCATCTTATCTCCATCAGCCACTATCTGAGTCACATGGATTTCACTATTGCAGCAATACTGCGCCTCACGCTGTGTGCGTATGAGTGAGCGGATGTACCTTGTTGATGAAAGCCCTGAGGGAGGAGAAAACATGTCGGAGCGCGGCTTCTGACTGGCTGACTTTAAGGAAGGTCAGGTAAACGTCAAACACCTTCTTCATCAGTGGGTTGTGACCTTCGCCATCCAGCAGCTGGGTCTGACACACATGCACGCACACACACACACACACACACACACACACACACACACACACACACACACACACACACACACACACACACACACACACACACGTATACACTCATTATGTTGTTACAGACAGTAATAATGGCAAGAATCAAAAAAGGACATGGTGTAAGTGAGTGAGTTTACGTGTGTGTGTGCATGTGTGCATGTCTATGTGTGCTGACCTTGAAACACTGAGTGAAAAAGGAGAGGACATCCAGGACACTCAGGCAGACCTCGGTGGAGATATTGCCCTCCAGCAGAGCCTGATGGTGGATTTCTGCTTCTGATGGCCCCGTCCCTATAACACACACACACACACACACACACACACACACACACACACACACACACACACACACACACACACATAAAATTCAATATACCATTAAAAGAAAACACTATGGTTATTCCCACTGCAATAAAGGACATGTTCATTAGCCGTTTTTGTACAGAAACAGCCAATGATTCTGACATTGTTTCGCTTGTACCGTTTCCACTAATTCTAATATAACTCGCAAGGCAATTTATTCATTGTTTACTGGATCTGATTACACACATCAGAGTAGAATAACAAGGTTTAATCCAGAGGAGACGCCATTCAAGCTTCACAATGCTGATTATTGTTGTGGTTTCTGGAGCATTCTTTGTATAAAGGGCTTTCATATGTGTCCGGGGTAGAGACGCATGCACAAACAAAAAGCACACATTTATGGTGAGAAGGAAAAACACACCTACTACCAAACATTATAAAAGGTTTGCGTTCAATAATCGGCTGCATGTAAACAGGAATGTTAGTGAAATATTTATTTTCATTCGACATGTAGGCATCTCAGTGAGATATCATCTTTTTTGGCACAAGGGCAAAACCTGCTTTTTGTGCATGTGAACACAGTCATTGTGGTCAGAGGCATAAAGCAGGTGAAGCATACATCTTGGAAAGCCTGAGGCTCAGTTTACTGTTCAGGAAGAGCATTTCTGGCTAGTTTCCATTCACAAACACACCTGGTATTGTACAGTGGTATAGCTTTACTTGTTCTTGGTTGTGCAACAGCCCAGCGTGTGTCTCCAACAAGATCTGTGTCTGCCTATTTGAGGTCAACTTTGCATTAACAACACGTGTGGCCGTTTCCTCACTTAAGCTCTCCAAAGATAAAGTCTGGGTTTTAACATCTTGTTTGGTCCTGGCTGAAGTATTAAACTTGTTTACTTGTGGAAAAAGTGGTTTGGAAAGTGCTTTCAGTCTGTCAGTCAGTCTAAAGCTGCCATTAAACCCTGTCCTTTGATTGCGTCGACTGGACAGTGTTGACTGTTATAACTACATAACCAGAGTAAAATAAATCCAGAAGAGTTCAGCATATGAGCTGGCATGAGTGGTTACCCATATTGAGAGTGAGGGAGGCTTCCATGGTGCTGAACTGGTGTATCTTAGTCTGCATGAAGCTGGCTCGGTTGCAGCGCATAGCAGGCATCGTCTGAGACTTCCTGTCTGAGGAGAACAGCTTCGACACACACACCTCCTGACTCCTATATGAGTAATACACACAGAAAAGACAGAGGGCAGAGATTTGTTTGAAAGACAGACACAGAGGGAGACACGGAAAGGATATGAGATCTTTGATTAGCTGTAGAAACGGTCTATGCTGCAGATATCTCACATATTCTATTAACAATTAACCTAAAACGATCGTTCATAATAACAAGACAGATCATTACCAAACACTGTTACTCTTTCAGGAATAATGGGAGGCATGGTGATTAACTAACTCACACAAACAAAGTGTTCCCGAGCCCATTTAATAATAACCTTTATGCAATCATGTGTTTCATAAAGTGAACCTTGGCTCATGTTTCGAGGATGCCCCTTTCAAACCCAATCCTTACCGGCCAATGTTCCTTATTCCAATGTAACGGAACTGAACCAGACAGGTCCTGCAGGGAGAGGGGAAAAAATAGGAAATATTAGCATGCAAAGTGTGTCCTACTGAATTTACTTTGCAATGCAATTTATTTTTCAGTCCCGGTATTTTTCCAAGAACTTTTTAATCTTTGTGTTAGTATATTTTTTGGTGAGTGAGCAATGTAGTATTTGAGGAACACCATCTGTTAATGCACAAAGACTCTTGTGTTTGGCTGATAAATGCATTTTTGGGCTGTGTGCCTTCCTGATGAAAGAAGTGCATCCACATTCACAACAGAAATGAGTTTTTTTTTTTTTTTGTTAATGATGTGGCTCCAGATAACTCAGTTTATTTTCCCTTTTCCAAGTACCCCTTCACATTCAGAACACTGTTCGTTGCATAAAACAACGCTTGTCAAACAACTGCTGGAGGACAACACAACTGCAACATGAGTTGACTTTAATGGTGTTAGAACTGACAGAACAGATACACGGTTCCACCCAGGATTTACACTGTGTCATTTCCACCGCATTACAACACTACTCACTCGAGCAAACTGAGGAAATTCATGATGTCTTGAGGGTTCACTTTGTTCCAGTAGGCACTGAGAGTGTCTGCAGACAAACAGAAAGTCAAACTTGGTGGTTTTTTTAATCAACATTCATCAAAGTGTCATCAGAGAGTTCCTGCTGACATTAGAGGAGTCGTGTAACAAAATCAAGCAAACATCCTCGATGGGAGATGTCATTCTTTAACTTCACTGTTCTGATTAACAGCCAAGCCAAGTTTCTTCATAGACTCTATCCCAAAATAGCAAACGGGACACTTCTGGCGTATCCTGTCTATGGTAAATGTAGGCCTGACTGTGCGGTGAGGGTATAGATCATCACTGACCCTCTGACAAGGTCTTGACGATGTGCAGGAAGGAGAGCAAGAGGCCCTTGACCTCATACTTTCCCAGTCTTCCGACGGGAGGCATGGGGCTGTTGCTCATGGTGGAGCCACGTCTCTGCAGCTACAAAACAGTGCAGCACACACAAAAACACACAGTCAATGTAGTCAGAAGCGAAGTGTGCTTTAGAAATACGCAGAAGTTGCATCGAATGATGGAGATGATGATCCCCGTTTGGGGTCTTATGATTAGACAATAAGCTACTTTGGTTATTTAGTATCAAATATAACATGTTGAACAGCATTTCTTATTTTTCTGATTGGAAGTTCATCCTTCTACAACAGCTGTGCACTGATGTTACAGCTGTAAGCTGCAAATCGCTACACATTTGGTGCACTGGTGAGTATTGACTGTACAAGATGTATGTGGGACAGACCAGATTTACTGCACTGAAGGAACATGTCACCCACTGCAAGAGTGTGTGTCAGACATCTGCACACCAGCTGATGTAATAGCTAGAGTTCGGGGGAACTTGGGTGGCCAAGAAGTAACCAAAGGTTGCATCAGTGAAATTAGCTGTTGGGCTGTTACTGTGCAAATTACTAGCAACAATAACCCAGAGATGGTGTGATGAAATGTAACAGTAGGAGTATGTTTTTATACAGATGGTATATAATCCACCCCAGTGCAAATATATTCAACGCCTGGGTGCTTAACCAGACAGCAGATACACACTCAGACCAGCGCACATGAACAAGCCTGTGTCCTGTGTCTGCGTCTTCTCCGGCAGAAATCTAATATGTCTCCTTCAGTACAGAGCATGTGGCGTCTCTCAGTGCAGGCGGCCCACATCAAAAGAACATTAACATTAAACTGATGGTAGTTTTTGGCATGCGTTAAATGCAGACTAATGTGATGCAACTGTGATTCCAATTTCCATCTCATTTAATGTGCTGAAGGTGCACAGTGGAAACAGTGACGAGGCTGTTATGTTGGTGTTCAGAGACAGCAGGCACCAGGCAGCAACATGGACATGGTGTTTTTCTAACGTTATGTACAATGAGACTTCAGATTGGGATCCAAGACAGTGTGTGCGTGCGTGGGACGAGCCTTAGCTCACTGCTTATACAAAGAGTTCAAACTTTCCAAAGGCAAAGGAGCAAGTACGTGTGAGCCTGTGCTGGGGCTCCATTAATTGACTCCATTGGCATAGTGTGAAAGGCTCTCACCTCAATGCTGTCTGGTGTTCCTGGGTCCATAAACAGAGAGCCTCTGGAGTCCTCTCTCCTCACAACATGGCCATTCTGAGTTGGAAGACCTGGACGCAGTGAAGTATTGTTAATGTCAACAGAGAGCAGCACAATAAAGTATAATCATCGACTCAATCCTAAAATCACTACTAATAACATTTGCAAATTTAAGGGAAGGCAATGATGCTCACATTGCACATTGATGAATTTATGTTGGATGGATGTTTTAGTTGATGTTGAATTACAAAATCTCTAATAGAAATAATTATGACTAATGGTTTCATCAAATCAAATTAAGCTGATTTCATTTCTGTTCATTTCATGACACTATAAAGCAGAAAACATGCTCTCCTGTGAAACTAAAGAACCTGTCAAACAGCAGTAAGGTCCAGACAGCCAAGCTATTTTTATCATATTTTTTCCCTGATATTGGAAACTTGTGCTCAGGTGGAGACTATTTGCCTAAACCAGCTGATGGAAGCACACCTGAATCACTTCTGACTTGTTGCCACGTTTCTAACATTAGCCAGGTTTTACATGCAGCTCAAATTTTAACCAAATTTACACAAACTCAGCAATATATCCGGCTGGCATTTCCTATTGATAATGATAGCAGGCAAATCTAAGGGAGATTCCACAGCTTTTACAGAGCAGTATCAGTTTACCTCTCACAGGAAACACAACTGAGCCTGTGAATGCAGCTATATAAAGTCATCTGTGGTTCTGAAAAAAAGTCTGAGAACATAACCCCAGTTGTGTCACCAGGGAAAATAAGATATTGTGTTGCATTTTGGGATATGAAGAGCTGATACTAGAGGCTAGTGGTTTGGGTATCTCGTCATCCGTTGCATTGCTTTTGACCAGCGTTTATTTTCAGTCAGTTTCTTGTAAATCCCCAGGCTGAACATTTAATGCTGGTGCTTTACACAAACCAACATTTCAGTTACTCTTAGCCTCACAATCCTCTACCTCCATTCAACAACAGTTTAAGCAGTCTACACAGCCCATCTGAAGTTTGAAAACACAAAAGGAAATCCTTCAGTTCAGCTGTGTTTGGGGTTCATTGTGTGTTGTTCCTTGGCTGCTACTTTCATCTCGACCGCGGTCGACTCAGGTCAGCGAATGGTAAACAAGCTAAAATATCTCCTTCATCAAACAAGAAGTTTGTGGTGTTCCCAAACACCCCAGACAAAAATAAAGAAAATACTGAGGGGCACAAGTCTGGTGCACAGCTGCTTTCAGACAGAGCGCTGCTAATGGATCATCTGTGTGTAACAGCAACAGTGCTGTGTAGCTGTGGTGCTGATGATGATGGATGATGCCGTGGATGAGGACAGGAAGAGGCCAGATTCCTTATGCGCTGTGCAGCATCTGCAATTGTGAACTCACCGTGGTCTTTCTCAATCGCAGTGCTGATTCTCCTGCTGTCTGTGGAACCAGTCGATATCAGGTCATCTCTGGAGCCCTGGATGACAACAAGGCAGGAGAAGTAAAAGTTGGGCGGCTGTGAAGGTGTGAACTGTTAGATACGGGACACTTGTGATGTAAGTTTGCATTAGAAAGCACTAACTAAGCACAAACTAGGCCCACTGTGGGCATCCAGGGTTCTGAGGGGACTCACATTGAGGCCCAGCCCGGGGCTGGAGGTGTATGGCTGGGCAGACAGCTGCTTCAAGTTCTGGTAGAGCAGCTCAAAAAGTGGCAGGTAAAGCAAACAGATCCTGGCCTGCTGGTTCTGAAACAGTCAAATATGACCAAGTGAGCTTTTTGATAATAAATACACAGAAACTGTCAAACACATGTATGAACTCTGATGAGTGAAATGACATAATGTTACAGACAATATGACTACAGATGTAATGAGGGGAGACTATTGTAGGTTAAATACACACTGGTTGCCTGTCCTTAATACACACTCAAAAGCCATCTGTCCCTAGCTGCTGTCAGCAGTGCCTGCACTCTAAATACTGGCTTGTTTGCATAACAGACATAGATATCTAGTAGCAGGGAGAGGTGAACACACCGTTAAACTGCAGTGTATTGTATGTGCAGAGGGAGACCTGGGTCACTCATGTCAAACATTAACTTTCTGTATGCAAACAATGAGGTTCTGATTCCAATAGTGTGCCCTGTGGGGACATGAGACAGTGTGCGCAACTGTCATACTTCAACGTCTTCAATTACAAGTTCTTAGATTTACTTGTATGAGAAAACTTTTATTTACTCTGGTTCAAAGCTGACCTTGTTTGATGGTCAATTAGACCTTTTATCATTCCTTCTGTCAATGATGTACACCACCAGTGTTAATTCTGTTTATTGTTTTCCTCCCTCTCTCCTGTTCCCAATGCATCTGACTTCTTCTTCTCCTGTTCTCGCTTGTTTCTGCGTCCCCCCATCATCAATCGCCCTGCCCTCCCTCACCTTGAAGGCAGTGTAGCGGTCATCCATGGCGTGTTTAATGAGGAGGTTCTTGAGAACGCTCACGGCCAGCTGTCTGACCTCAGGCCCTTGCTGCAAGGCCTCGGCCACTTCTCTCAGCAGCAAACCCACCAGGAAGTGATTACGGCAGTACTCCTCCGTCAGGCTGAACTCCAGACTCTGCTCTGTGGTTGGGCCAGACAGCAGGTGTCAGTACATTAGTTATGGGGTGATCTAATACCAGTGTGGCTTATTGGGACACTCTGGTTGACTCTGATCATCATACTGACTGTGAGAAATATCCTGATGCGAAACTCTGAGAACCACTTTTGTGAAATGTGTTTCTGTTAAAGCTGTGGCAAGTTAGTACTTGTTATACAAAAGATCTCTGAAAAATTGATTAATCTCAGATGTGTAGTTCAGAAATATAATTTACTCAAAAAAAAAAACAAAACTGTGCAACACTATAATCCAATGTGAACTGAATGTCAACAAAACCATGTCACATATCCATTCAGACATTAAAGAAGAGGAATTAAGACAATAAATCAACAGCAATCAAGAGAGACGTGCCGCTGGAAACGAGAAGTTGTCTGTTTCAAAAGAAACTACGTACAATTACGTAGTAGTGATGCAGAAATATTGAAACAGGCCCTGCAGCGTGAAACTGAGTCACCATCTGCAATTATCTTCTCTAATGACAGAGACAGACAGGCAGACCGAGAGAGGACGAGAGGCAGACAGAGAATAGACACAAACACCGCAGAGAGAGAACCGCAGCACCATGAAAGACGCCTCTGTCAAGGTTTGCAATCTAGTGTTATCAAGTCAACTCAGCATCAAGAAAAAAAGGCCAGTTGATTCCCACAACAGACAAGCTCCTCTCCTCTACAACACACAGGCCCAGACACATGAAGGCATTAGCCTAGCATTAGCATTGCGCTGAGTGAATGGATGCCCTATGAAGGGGGAAGGAAAAAAAAAAAGAGCTGACAGGATGGCAGGTTAGTGCAGGTCAGAACAAGGCAATGCAGGTCGATTGCATACAGCGGCAGACATGGTGGCGTTGATGTACAGTACGGTGAGGTGAGCATCACCTACCTACAGGGCCAAAAAGCTCCGTCGCATACGGAATAAAATCTGACCACAAGCAAAACACAAAAAACAGAGAGGGTTGGGGGGGTAAAAACAAAGGAAGTGGGGGTAAAACTGTAAACAATCCATGCAGCATTTCCACAGCACTCATGGTTTTATAAAACATAGTAGTGTCCAACATGTAGCGTCAAGTGCTGCATGAACTCGTTCAGCTGGTACTGTCACTCAAAGTGACGGCAGGTGGTGTGACTTGCCAATTGCTTAATTATAGATCTGTTTATGCGTGGACCAAACAAGTTAATAAAGAGGAAAGGTGTGGTGGATGCAGGTCAGAACTGGGTCAGTGAGGGGTTGGGGTCATGTGACAGCTAGTCAGTGGTTACATGTGTGGTAGGAAGCTATTAATGCATTCAACAGAAGGCAGAATATGACATCTGGCTCTCACCTTGTACCCTCTGCAGCTTGGTGCGGCCGAAAGCCATGGGCAGGTTAAGAGGAATGAAGTGCTCGTGGTTACATACTGTCATCAGGAAGTCAAATTTCATTTCACTCAGCACCTGTGGGGCACATGGTTACATGAGTGTGTGGCCAGCGCGATAATATGCAAATGTCATGCAACTGCCTCAGTGTATTAGTAAAATTGTCCTCATTTTTCAAACATAAACCTCGACAGCGCTGATAGGGCTTATCAAACAAAGCCTGCTGCTTGTCTGTGTTGGTCTAATTTGTGAATCAAATGTGCTGCTGATACAGAGAGATAGGGCAGGAGAAACGTAACGGGTAATGCACCTGTGTCTCACAAAGCACAAGTCAGCCAAAGCACCAAAAAATGTGTTACTTTAAGTTTCCTATTGTCCTCTTTTCAATGGCCCTGGACCATCACATATTCTAGCCATTCCCTTACACTTTTCCTCTTTACAAATGACACCTAGATTACAACGCCTTGCTTTCTCATTGTGTGTGCCGTCGCCATGCGCTGGCCCACTGAGTCAGAGCACATACCTTGGGATCTTTGAGACCGAAATGACACATGTAGTGGTTGACCAGGCCGAAGGCAAAGCCCCTGTTCATGAAGGTCAGGCACCTCTGAGGAGAGAAAGCGTCCACTTTCAGATCAAGTGATTTCATTGACCTTTATTTCACACATCAACTAGGCTGGGGAGGTTTGCATGTAGGCGTTTGGACCTTGATGAAATTGGCCAGACTCAGGTTGATGCAGCGAGCTTCCTCTGGGATTTCCATGTGACGGATGGTGATGTGTGGCATGATGGACAACACCAGCGACTGCAGCGCCTGGTGGAAACTGTCGGGGAAGCGCTGGGCGCGTGGCATCTAAAGAGATGATCAGGATATGTGATATATATGTGAAAGGTTAAATGTCAAACAGCTGGAAACATTATGGAAACAGATTATTAGTGCATAGATTGTAGTTTAACTTTTTTAAGCAGCATACAGCGGCAGCTATCACTGTGCTTCCTGCTGAACATCTGGGATTGCTGCTCAAACTGCAAGCTTAAACATCCTGCTCTTTGACTGAGTGTGTGAGGTTTGTGTTGCAATGTGTTCATCATCATCAGCACATGTGGAATACATTTTCTATGCAAGATCCATTCCAGAGATTTGACCTTCACATTGGTAAACACACTAATGTGTGAAATATGTGACAACAAGCCGCTCAGTCTTAACTGTGCGAAAGGAAAAGAATCACTGAAACACCAACCTTGATACGGTTACCCTCTTGTAGGTACTGAGCCATGGATTTGGCCATGGTTTCAAAGAAGAACCAGGAGTACTATAAAAAGTGGAAAAGAGGAGTACTGGTGAAATTTCCTATGAAAAGACAACAATGCAGATGTCAAAGAAAAACATGAACTTACAGTAAATGTCACAGAGATAACACAAAAGATGAGAACTACAGCACAAGCAGCTACATGCCTAATGACGCCTTCTCTGGAAGTGCTGTGAGAAACGTACTTTCTGTTTAGTTTTGACAAAGAAAAAACACTCACAGAACAACACGAAAACAGAACAGGGTTAGTTTAGCTGCCGGGTGTCATGTTGGTTTGATGGTGTGCGCAGGGTGTGTGTGTGCGTGTGTTGTCAACAGTATACTATACATATATACATATAGGCTAAGGTTGGGTGGTATGACAGTTTATAGCACGCGACAGCAGAAATTTGGATGGAATGGAACAACAGATGGAATGAGGTTTGTAAAAAATGAGTGAGGGTAACCAGCTGGAGTGAGTGTGAGAGTGTTTTTGACAGAGAAATGCAGCCGACCCAAGTTTTTCCAGTGTGTGATATGAGTGTTATTTCTTGACTTCGACATCATGAGGATAGTTCTCTTGGTGACAACTGAGGCGAGGATGAGTTTCTTTTGTTCAGGTTGATTGTTTAAGTGTCTGCTGTGCAGCTCTACTTTCTCTTTTGAGGACATGATGAGCCATTTCAACAACATGTGTGCCACCTGCTGCTCAATATTGGTATTACAACTTGACTGAACCAGCAGCTGCATGGACAGAAAGGTGACAAAAAAGGCAGAGCACACACCTTGAGTAGTTTATTGCTGGTGTTGAAATCAGCAGTTTGCTTGAGGGTGGCTGTCACTGCGGTGGCCAGCACCTCATGAGTGGTCGCTGAGTTTCCAGATGCAGGGTTGTTGGTCACAAACACGTACTGAGAAGAGAACCAACGCAAAGACGCGCTTTGAACTTTAACTGACAACTTTTATTATCGAACTCTTGTAGCAGTGTTTGTGTTGGTCAGGTACCTTGACAAAAGAGCGTAGGTAGTGTTCCAGGCCCTCCTCATGACATCTTGAGACTATGTGTATGATGACACTGAGGGCACAGAGCAGGGCAGAGTTATGCTGGAAGAACTTTTTTTGGTATGAAGTAACACAAACTGAAGCCACGTTTTCCACAAGTGATCAACTGACCGCAAAGAGTTGACAGCAATCTCATGGGCTTCTTTGGTCGCTGCTGTGAGCACCTCAAACAGCTGCATCAACACCGTTGGTAGGAAGTTGATGATTACATGAGTCTCCATGGCGTGCAGGCACTATAGGAAGGAGCAAACAGAAGGAAATACAGGAAAGTCAAGTATAATAAGTAAAAATTTGGATTGTCAAAACTTTTACAGAAGACACTGATTCTGCAGGGTGAGGTCTTCAAGAAGGTTATTCTAAAGGCAAAGAACCACAAGCTCAAGCATGAAGGAGCCTGTGTCTGTGAAGTGATCGCGACTCTAAACTCTCACCTTCAGGTATTTGATAAGTTCAGCTGGGTTGCCCTCTGATGTGGTCCTCATCAGCTGGCAGTGCTGGGAGAATTTGTGTAGATGCAGGTCCTGTGGGGGAGCAGTTTTCTCTTTATAGCAGCCAGCTTAATGCAAACTGCACATGCAATGTGGGCCTTTAAAGAATGATTGAAGAATCAAGTGTACCTGAGCATATATTGTTGATGCTACATGGGTCCTCACTTTGAACAGCGTCTTGGCATTTTCCACCCACTTGATATCAGGTTGGGACTGTAAAAGAACACACACGTTTTGTTCAGCAAAGGGTCTTAATCGAGACACACAGTGGAGATGTTTGTTCATACTGTTAAGAAAGACAGCGTTATCATGCAGTGTTGACCAAAAGATTTATCTTACAAGTTAGCACTTTAAATGAGCTACCAAAAGACTGATAAATTTCAAACAGGATTTTATTGTTTGATGCAATCCAATGCACATCTTTAGCATTTTGCTTGACGATTAGTGGGATATGGATAAAGACAGTGGCGACTGCAGTGCTCTGAGTCTTGGTTTAAAGGAATAGGACTGTACCTTCCTGCTGTCCTGACACAGGTATCCAGGAGGCAAGGTGGCCGCGACAGGCAGCGGGAGCTCTACTGACTGCATCCTCCCATCTTTCAACAAAGGCATCCAGGAGTAACCCACTGGAACACATGAACGCAGCAGCGTTGGGCTTTATCATTATGAAATATAGGCACATAATAACCAAAGTCTAAAAACCAACACATGGACTGACTTGACTGAAAACATAGTTTTCCTGGAAAACAAATTCTCTTTACTTTATTGACTGATGTTGCATTCATGGACACTTGTAAATACAGTCACAAGCAGAGACATTTTCCCAGCAGACTCACCCAGGGACTCTACTCCCTCTCTCTTCTTGCTGCTCGCCTTGCTGCTGGACTCACAGCTGATGTGGTAAAAGGTGAAGAGGATGTGGTGTTTCTCATGCATGTGGACCGGCAGCTCAATCTTTACCTGTAAACAACAAGCAAGTCAGTGTATTAAGCTTAATATATCAGCATCATTTTTTTTTAATATAATTTATTGTTTATTTGGAAAAGCAAGTGGTACAGAAATTTTTTCCTGGGTACAATACAATATCTACAACCAATTGTGGATGTAAGAATATTAATTGCTAATCCAGGTTTTTAACAGATTAACAGAACAGATATAACAAGTGGGCAAAGGCGGAGGGCTTATTCCATTTCTTCTCGCATCAGGAAAACACATATTAAAGTGTGTATGTTTACATAGACCAAAACAGGAATGTATATCATGACACTGTTTTCATAAACCAATCATATTCATTTCACAGAAATTACAGGTTTTACATAGTTTGTCCATTTGACCAGATCCTAAAAAAAGATTCCCTTTGACTTTTGAGAGAAAATGACAACTTCTCCAGAATGTAATTATCCTGCATGATTTTGATCCATTCTTCAACTGTAGGTGCTTCAGTCTTTAACTGTTTTCTCGTGATAGTCTTTTTGCTTGCCGCAAGAAGCACTGACAGCAGTTTTTTATCTTTCAGAGTCCAGCTGTCATATGAAATGTCTCCTAAGAACAGGGCTTCACACCTCCACGGGATTTTTTCAGTAAAAATGTTATTTAAATGTTCACACAGCTGCTCCCAGAATGGTTTGATCACTGGACACCCCCAGAAGATATGATAGTGATCTGCATTATTTGTCTTACAGAGTCTCCAACAGGTGTCCCCACTGCCCTGATGTTTTTTCTGGGCAGGGGTTACAAAAAATCGAACAATGTTTTTCCAACAGAATTCCCTCCACGAGTTGGAGCTTGAGATCATCCATTGAAATTTGTGGATCTTTTCCCAGCTTTCAACTGAAATAATTAAATTTCCTTCTTTTTCCCACTTATTTCTTATGTGGTCTGTGTCACCTTGTTTAGACAACAGAATACCATTATATAGCCTGGAAACAACTTTAGTGCATGAACCTGATTTCAACAAAGACAGAAACACATTCGAGAATCCTGGTTCGACTGTTTCCCAAGTTTCTCGTAGATTTTTATTAAAATAGGATCTAACCTGCAGATATCTATAGAAGTCATCCTTTTCCAACCCATTTGACCTTTGAAGTTCCTCAAAACTCTGAAACACCCCCCTCTGGAGAAATGTATGATAGGTGGTTAATCCTTTTGGGATCCATCCTTTAAATCTCTCATCATACTTGTTTGGCTTAAAAGCTGAGTCAAAGGCGCACCGCCGGAGTATTTTGATCTTTTTCCAAGAATCTAATCATGTGGTATCATCAACTCATCTTGTAATTCTTTATCCATTAACATGGATATGAGAGGTATTCCTTCCACTGATGTACCTTGTATGTCTTTCCATCCAGCTTTGTATGACGGAGAGCATAGACAGATCAATGGTCTTAGTTGAGCTGCAAGGTAACAGCCCTGTAGGTTGGGAAGACCCAGCCCACCTTTCTCCTTCTTCAGCTGCAGAGTTCTGAACCTTACTCTAGCCCTTTTCCCTTGCCAGATGTATTGCGATATTTATCTGTCCCATTCCACAAATACCTTTCTGGAATCTGGATTGGTAGACACTGAAATAAATACAAGCGTGGAAGAACGTTCATCCTAACTGACTCAATTCTGGAGTACAGATTCAAAAAATGGATCATATTCCATCTCTATATGCCTAATTTTAACTTTGAGGTTAGGGGTCTGTAGTTGGCATCAAAAGTATGGATTCTGCTTCCCAGCTCCATCTGTACAAATTCCTAATTTTATTCGGTGGGCTATAGTTTAGTGTTAAGACCTGAGTCTTATTAATGTTAATCTTGTAACCCGACAGTGAACCACATTCCTCAATCATCTCCATAAATGTAGGTAGGGTTTTAGTTGGGTTTGTTATAGTTAACAGTAAATCTGCGAACAAGGACAGCTTCTGTTCACCAGACGCCATCGTAACTCCTGTTACTGTATGTCGGGCCTCTGCTTTATCCACTGACTTAATGGCTCTATAAAGAAGGCGAAGAGGAGCGGCGAAACACAGCACCCCTGCCTTGTACCTTTTTCCAAAATAAATGAATCTGATAGATCTCCATTAATTTTTATCTTAGCTGATGGTTTGTTGTACAATGCAGCAATTACATCAATTAGGGTCTGGTGGAATCCAAATTTAGCCATCACTTTATACAAGGACCATCTGACCGAGTCAAACGCCTTTTCTGCGTCCAAACTCAGCACAACGGGCTCTATTTTTTGTTGTACTACATGACTCAAAATTTGCAATGTTTTTCTGATATTGTCCTGAGTCTGTCTCTGTCCTTGTGTATTATTTCTGGCAAAATTTGTTCAAGTCTCTGTGAAATTATGGCAGTAAATAGTTTCTAATCAATGTTTAACACACTCACTGGGCCGTAGTTACCACAGTTCAACTTATCCCTCCCCTCTTTAGGAATTACTGAAAGTATTGCATCTTTCCATGAAGGGGGGATTATTTTCTTTTCCAGCACACAGTTGAATGCTCTCAATAAAGTAGGGACTAATTGATCTTGCATTTCTTTGTACCACTCGGAGGTAAAACCATCCGTTCCCGGGGGCTTTCCTCCTTTTAACTTTCCAATAGCCGATCTTAGTTCTTCTTCAGTTATCTCTGATATTAACGGTTTATTTTGTTCAGTTGTGACTGTAGGCAGAGATAGAGGGGAATGAAAGGTGTCTATCTGATGTTCATTGTTCAATTTGGGCTGAGAATATAAGGTTTGATAAAAACTTTTAAAGCAATTGTGAATATTTTCCAATCCTATCTCAACACTATTTGTATTTGATCAGCATCATTTGAGTCTTTATACCAGTGCCAGAATAGGAGCATACTAATCTCAGTGATGGATTCAATTGCAATCCATGGATGGATACAACTTTTCACAATGTCATTATATAACAGTTTCATGCCTTTTTGACCACACTGAAGAGGTTTTAGCTCATAAAACACTTTTTTCAAACAAACACAGGCACAGACAGCTGGAAAGCATTATCAGCTATTGTGTTTTCAGCACCCTTGAGATTTCACTCAATTTACTTTGGAATTCAGCTAAAATAAGTGTCACACATGTTCCACATACAGTGCTTTTTAGAAGTGTGGCTTCATCACACTTTGTCTCTCAGTGGTATAGCGAATTTCTTTTTAGTTTTTCTCTGAACAAAGCTGTACTCTGTTGTTTTTTGTGCACAGTGTGTAAACTCTGAATTTAAATTAACATTGAGTACAAGCTTAAAAAAGGTTTGCTTGCATTGTAACCTCTAACTGTAGCTCTTACGCCCATGGGAGTCATGTGATACAAGATTTGTGAATCCCTGAAAAAACACCCTCATGAAACCTAAAAGAAAAACACACTATCCACCAGGGGGCAGCAACAGCAAGGATATGTATTCTCCCTCTGTTTTGAGCAGATTTTCTCACAGGAAGTGACACATAGACAACGACCAAACTTGTTTTCCAGCGATACAGGACCAGAAACCAACAAATTCCTGAAGAGTGTCATGAATGAATATCATTACTCTCCAATTTCTAACATGAGTGTGAATCATTTAGTTAGTGTGTTAAATGTTCTCTCTTGGGGAAGTCTGACACATCCGTAAGAGTGTGGCAACTTATGTGAGCCCTGATAAGATTTTCTGAAATGTCAGAATCATTGGTGCATTACTACGACTACGACTACTACTTGTAATAACAATCCATTTCATACAGTGCTTTTCAGTGTCCTTAAAGACACTTGAGAGAACAAGACAAAATATGTTAAAAAGATAAAGATCACCGTTGTCCTGTTAGAGCAGAAATTCTCCATGATTCGAGGGGAAATCCCAGTGAGCATGTGCGTGCATGCGGGTGTATGTGGGGACTCTTAAAATGCTAATCCGTTTGATATCAGGGCCATATGGACCCCCTCTGCTCTTGCTTCCTAACAGTACCCTGACCGTACCTCTTCCGCTGAGCTCCTGGCTTCGTGTGTGTAGTGGGGTGTGTGGCTGTTTGACCAGTCTAGTGTGAGACAGATTAATGGGATTATCTCGGTGCTGGCTGAGGAATTTGAGAACTGAACACAGGAAAAGAAAAAAGCTGAAGGGTGCTTCTTCATTGTTGCTGCAGTCTTATTTCCTCTTTATACCTAATTCTGTGTCAATAAACTGAAGACTGGCTGTTCCTCCAGGCTGGTTCACTTTTTGTTCAAAGTTTTAGGTCACATGCCTGTAAAACGGCTCATTGCTGTATCTAATATGATATGAAACTTGAGCCGATGAGGGTGAAGTTTCATATCACAAGCTGGGATAATGAGGGAATCTCTCACCTCGTCGTAGAACTCTGGGCTCTGATTGTGATGCAGGACGGCCGCGTAGGTGCTGGTGGTGAAGAGCGAGTCTCCAGGTTTGCCGTAGATGCACTGAAAAGCAAGCAAGTGAATCAGTCATCCAACTCTGGCCCTTTGATGCTGGGGCACAGCGGTGAGTAAGTGCTCAGAAATCTGTGATTACTAACAGTTTTTGGGGAAAAGACGGGGTGAGCGTGCAAGCCCTACATCATATGTATCTCTGAAGCACCTCCAGATTAAACAAAGAATTAAGAAACTAGACCTGAAATTATCAAAAGCATGGCCTCTGCCTACACAAGAGGGGCCTCATCATGAAAAATTATATACATTTTCAGGCCTTACAAAGCACTGTTTAGCCTTCCTCCTCTGCTGGATGTCACAAAACCAACAAACACTGAACAATTACACCACTATGACTGCACATGTGATGACGTAAATATTCATTTGTCTTTCCAAATGGCAATTAGAGCCACTGGCAGATGCAAATGTGAGATATTTTATGAATGCACCCGCAAACTCCAGGAGAAAAACTACATGGCCGAAGCTGTTTCGCGGCAGAGCGGCAGCCACTGCAAGAAGAAGCTGCGTGGGAAAAGTGAACCTGTGTGGCGAGCTGGACCAGGTCAGAAGAAGTTCTAATGAGGGGGCAACAAAAGGGAAGAAAAGTTCAGACCTGCTCAGATGGCTGGTTGGATACTGTAATTAGGATGCTAACAATTGCAGTCATTTCTAATGACCAGTAATGAGCAGTGCTGGCCAGAGGAAGCACAGAGTTCTGGAGCCAACTGATAGAAATTGAGACTGATAGGAGCCAGGATCAGGAAAAAAAAAGCTGGAGCCTCTGCAGGACGATGGAAGAGGCTGAGAGAGGACAGGGTTCAGCTCTCAGCTCAGTCTGGGAAAAAGCTGTAAGTGTGGGGGGGATACATAGATTTACAGCAAAGATCTGTTGTTGATTGCACGATTTGTGTACCGCCATGGAAAAACAAGCCATTCAGGGGGCCCTTACAGCTGCAAAGGGGCTGATGGGAGTCCTGATTACTGGACTCCGGATGAGGGTCGAGGTGTGACTAGAGAAGCGGCATCAGATCTTATCTGTCGGAGAGGCTGTCCTGTTCATACACGTACTGTACCACACACTATTTTTTACTGGCTGTACTGGTAGAGCTACTCATTTTTCAGGTATGCAGTACAATTTCAGGTAAGACCATAAATAAATCATGAATGTGTGTTTGACAGATCATCAAGTGATCACTCCTGATGAAGACTGGATGCGGCAGAGATCGATGTTTTTTTGATTCACAGCTTCTGGGAAGTCTTCCACGTTCCTGTTCCCAAAAGCCTCAGAAAACTATTTCCTCCCAGTCAGATTAGTGTCTCATGTGAAGTCCAGAGCCTCCCTGAGCTTCCGCCGCCTCTGATTAAAATCTCCTGAGAGGTGTGCTGCTGGCTCCTGCTCATTGTTTGTTTGTGTTTGTGCCTCAGTGTACCTCAAGCATTGTTGGAGACCAGACTGTGTGTGTGTGTGTGTGTGTGTGTGTGTGTGTGTGTGTGTGTGTGTGTGTGTGTGTGTGTGTGTGTGTGTGTGTGTGTGTGTGTGTGTGTGTGAGCGATCTGCAGGATCTGAGATATAATACATGTAACTGTATGCTGATCTGTCTGTCTGGACTGTCTTAATCAACAGCATCAAGTGTAAACGTTTTGGAGGTTGAGGCTGTCTGTCTTCCTCCGTGCCTCTGGCAAAGTGAAAAGCAAAACAGTCCACGGTGCTTTGATGCCTGTTTCCACCCACAAATATTTGACATGTGTGGCCAGAGAGAAACGGAGAGGAGGAGAAGAGAGAAAAAAGAGTGACCAATCATTATCTTCTCTTGCCAGCTATAATAACCAGCTTCTGGGAGCTTTCTCTTTTTCTGGCCCCTCAGTTGTGCTCGGACTTCCACTTTGTGAAAAGCAATAAAAGGAAGAGTTTATCATGCGTGAAGCCTCTGCTGGCGTTCACTGTACGACATTCCATACGTTTTCATAACAGCATTATTGCCTCTGAGACATTTTGCACCAGACTCCTGCTGATCAGTTGAGAATTAATTGTTTCATCCCGCCAATCATTGATCCTCTTCTTTCATCTGTCTTCTGCTTTATTTCCTTCGTTCAGTGGAAATTTGATCAGGATTGTATTATCTATCCATTTTTTCCCGGTTGCCAATATGTTGTGCTCTTTGTACATGTCGACTGTACTGACCATGCTGCAACATTTCCAGAATTAAGTCTTCATTTCAAGAGAAAAAGGGTTGATTCTGGTTATTGACTCATGCTGTTATGTTTCATTTCATTTCAGCATCCTAAAAGAGGAAGCTATACTTCAACTTATCCAAAAATATTTCAGCTTTATTCTCAAAATCTGAGATTGTCCCTCATCGTCAAAGTGTGCATCACTAATATGTGCAGTACCTCACATGCTGAACAATACAAAGTTGATGCCACTCACCTTTAAAGGCGCTGCACCTTCCTCGTCTGAATCGCGGAACTGGATGCAGACTGCAATGTTTCTAGCCTGGTGGGGAGGAAACATTACACACAGCAAAGCCAATAATGAGTGAGGGTGACTCACTGAGTCACATCAGTGATATGTGCTTCATTGAAAAGAGTTTAATCATTTTTTACACTCTTTATGCAGCTTCACTCTGAGTCACACACCTTGGTGAAGGACTTCTGGTTGTCGTATTTGAGCTGCAGGGGGTAGATGTAGAGCTGGTTCTTGTAGGTGGTGAAGGGGTAGTTGTACTTGGCCTCCTCGGGGAGAAACTCTTCGATCTCCACCGACACCCGCTCGCAGGCATCCTCGAAGGGCTTGACGGGAATGTAAGAGGAAGTCACCGTATCTGGAGGACAGAGTGCACGAGTTAGGGGAGCAAAGCTCCGCTGCTGTGTTCCTGTCTCTGGTCCCATCCCAAACAGTCAACTCCGGGTCATTCAGTGTATTTGTGAGCTAAGTGCACCCAAACTGCTCGTCAGTGCAAACTCACATATTGAAAACCGACTTTCATTCACTGCCAGCCTGCGTTGTTTGCATTCTAGGAACAGAAATTCTTCCATGTGTTGTGAGACAACCACAGGTTTGGCCTTTGCACTTGTTGCTATTGTTTGATGGTAATGTTGGTGAAGAAACTCAAGCTTATTCTACTTCAGCTTTTGACATACCACAATTTAGATACAGTCAGCAGCAGTGAAAACAGTGGAACTGTAGACACACAAGATATCAGAGGGAGGCAGGCTTCTTTCTTTGGACAGCCGGCTCACATCGTTTAGTTAAAATGAATGAATCCACAGCGAAAATTGTGGTTCCAATTTAAGTACAACCAGCTTACAAAGCTTTTTGCTGCAAGTTTTACTCTAAATATTAGATTTAAAGAGTAGGAATGCATGACAGCTCTTTCATATCCACTTTGTGCAGCGGTTAGTGTGTTTTCAAGGCCAGCACTCGATTTGTTAGGATAAGGGGAATGTTTAGAAATGACAACATACTTGAGAAGTCAGGCGGGACACACTCAATGGTGACATTTAGCTGTCCAGGGATGGTCTGGAGCTTGCTCTTCTCAGGTCTGACGAGGGAAAAGAGATTCGACATAAGAACAAAGTGCAATCAGGGCTCAATACAGGACTCTTCCACATTAACAAAGTGTAATGTATTGATTTCATAAATGTGAAAAGGTACGAGTGTTTTCAGCAACAGTAACTAAGCACTCGCTAAAATAGCAGAAGAGTGGCGGTGACTCACTTCCTGATGTCGGCCAGCAGCTTGATGATGTCGTCAGTGGAGATTTTGCTGCTGTCCTGGCGGTAGAGAGGAGAAAACTTCCCATCCATGTCCAGGCTTCCCTGAGCATCTTTGAACACCTGCCTGGAAACACATTACACATAGCCACTCCAGCCTCATGCAAACAATGAAATATCCATATTTCCATTCAGGGCTAAGGGAATATACCAGACTGAGCATCTAACGCTCGTGTAATGTAGCCGTATCCATTTTCAACTGGAGGCAGTTTAAATATTTATTGGATTACATTAACTGTAATATGTATTGTATCATTGTTACACCGGGAAGCCCTGACCTGCTCACGTCTCAGACTGAGCTGATTCTAACATTGTGTCTACACAGCAGCTTCACACCTCCATCTGTGTCTACACAAGATGCATTCAGGGGCAGTGTAGGCCACCTGAGCCCAGCACACTGCACTGTGGTCATAAGCGTAAAATGTTGAAGCACTCTATCACACACAACTGAAAATACTGGAAAGCTGTTGAAGGCTGTGATATTTAGACATATAAATTATAAATTGACTTTTAGATCTTAAAATCTAATGCATGATCTTATCACGATGGTATCTTTCTTGCCGTTGCAAAGATGACTCCACACAGACTCATTACAGGGTAATATTTTGACTCATGGATTATTCCTGTCTTACTTGGCAGCCCAGGCAAATGGCATCCTGTACTGGCCCAGGCGTTGGCATGTCTGCTTGGCAGCTTTGAGCACCTTCTGAGCAGTCTGAGGAGACAGACAACACAAAACACAAAATCAATACGGTAGAGAAAAAAGAAGGAACGTTAGAGCAGACAGCTCGCCGCTGCTTTCATCATGCTCTGAATGAGGTGAAAGGCAAACCTTGTTGATGTCGGAGGTCTTGATGTACGGCTCGGCGCAGTGCGTGATGCCATTCTGTAACACCTTCTCTACACGGGCCACCAGGAAGATATCTGCATGGGGGTTAGTCACTGAAAAGATACCCTGGAGGAGAGAAGAACTGCAGTGAGGAGGCTGCTCGAGGTAGGGACCAGATGATAAAGTATACTACAACAAAATCTGTGGTTGTAAGGTGTATCAGCAGACTGTGAGCTAAGCCTCCTTCTAGGATTTATTTCCATTGGGATTGTGGAGTGAGGGATGATCATGTGATGGATACATGAAACTAAAGAAAAAACACTTCATCCAGACTGCTGGGTACTTAAATAAATAGGCAATCAGCAGCAATTCAAACTCCAAATGTCCTCTTCTTCATCAACTGCTTCTCTGCGAGGCAAGTGCAGGGGAAGCGGTTGCTGCTAGCTGAAAGTTATACAGGAAAACCACATGGGGCTCACATCTATTTTTGGTCTGGTGAGATGGGGCTGTCTTTAAGATCGGAGTGTCAGTTCACACAAACAATGTCAAGTGGACAGAAAGTACATTTAGACAAAACCGTGCAGCTCATTTTAATACATGGATGTACAATGCACTGAGATTTTTGGGAGCAGAAGCAAAGAATCGAGACAGAAGCAGCAGGAAATCACTTTGGAAATCATAAACATTTCAGCATAAGCAATGAAGCTTAGCGACACTACCAGGGGAGCAGTTGCACCATCGAAGAGGCTAATGCAGCTTTCAATCAACGTAGTTGTCGACATGACAAACTGCACATTAACAATACACACATCAGAGGAGACAAGCTCGGTGCCAGTCAGACACTCTCCAAGCCAGAACGCACGCCGTTCCCTCCCATCTCCCCTCATTCACTCATCTTCACAGTTTTAACAGAACCACACGCAGCTGCTTCTGGTTTTGCGTCTGACATGATGATTTGTTGTTTATAAGTCGCTGCCATGCACTCTGCACGACGTGGGGGAAATATAAATTCAACATTTTGCCATTGTGCTTTCCAGAATCGCTGTATCACGGCTCCTTTTTGCAAATACTAACCACCACTGCTACTGCTGGTTTGTAGCTGGAAGTCCTTAATATCCACGCTGAGACAAATACGTTCAAGTTGTGAATCATGTCATCGACTGGAACGGAGGCCGTGGCCTCCCCAAAATCTGCTAAATGCGGTGGAGCGATATGAGAAGCAGAGGCTCTGTCCTTGGACCACACCCAATGCACCTAAATTAAACTGTGGCTTGCCGAGCTATAATAACACACTAATCACAGAGGTAGAGCCTGCTCTGTTTGTATGCCTGTGTTTGTATGTGTGTGTCCAGATGACCTGCGCGTGTGTGTGTGTTCTGCTGGTGTAGAACTTTCACAGATGTCGGTTGGCAGAACATAACATTAAGTCCACAAATGAGACATACGGAAGCTTGGAACAGCTTTATTTTTTTGTCCTCGGCCTTCAAACTGTGTGTAACGATGTGGCCGGCTACCGGTTCTCTGTTAGAAATCCTGTTTCTGCTCTGAGTGCTGGTAAATTTGACTCTCCTCTGTTCATCTTTCCACCTGTAAGTTGCTTGTTTTCAATGTATTGTGTGACAGCCCAGTCATGTGTCTTGTCATGCAAATGGAAAGTGAATATCTGAGAAGGTTTTATAACCTGCTGCTAATTTACAACAGGCACCAGTCTTGCTGAGTGAGTTGGTCCCATTAATGGGCCAAGCAGCCAGAGGAAAGGAATATGTATATATGTGTGTGTGTGTGTGTGTGTGTGTGTGTGTGTGTGTGTGTGTGTGTGTGTGTGTGTGTGTGTGTGTGTGTGTGTGTGCGTGTGCGTGTGCGTGTGTGTGTGCGTGTGTGACTTCACAGCACCTGCAGGAGTTCGCCCGAGCCAAAAGTAACACTCACTCATGGGCATTACTCTTTCCTAAATAAACTCTCGCCTTAAAACACAGCAAAGAAAATATGACGAGGCATAAAGCTGACATCACCGAGCTAAAATCAGAAAACTGGCAAGCCAAAGGGAGTCTGAAATCACTCGCAAATGCTAGCTGAATGAGCTAAAACGGAGGTCTCATGTGGGCCCTTTCAAAGTTTTTAAAGGCTGGACATGGACCAAGATTTGTCTGGAGACACACTCGCCATCTGGAAGTATTACAATGGAATGAAAATTGAAAGCACAGCACTTTGAATGAAAGGGAGCAATCAATACAAAAAAAACACGACATTCACGGATTTGGCTACAGAGCTGCACCACGCATCATCACGTGTCAGCAGAGTCCTCTGACATAAGAGGACAGCAGGGAAACCATCAGCAGGCTTGACTTATCCCTTATCCCACCCAGGCCAGCTGCAGCCAGCGTGGGAATGCTGAGCGGTGTTGCAGACATAAAGGACAATTCAGCAGTCTGTCACCTCGCTGAGCTGAGTAAGGAGGCAGGCCGGACAACATCCAACCACAGCCTGACGAGGCACGGAAAATGCAGAGTGTGAATACTATTCCATCGGTGATGAATCATTTTAAAATCCTCAGTGTGTTTCTTGTAAACTGTAATTCCATTTCTTCCATTTTTTGTATTTATGCTTTTATTTGCCCAGTGTCAGAAACTGAAAGGTCCTCTGAGGACACACCACACAGAGGGACTTCCTGTAAATGAAACCCTTTCAACAATATAGACGTGTTTCAATTCATTAGCATCTTTGGACCGACACTGAGATAAAAAAGAACAAGATTTTACAATGTTTACTGTACATTAATGGCCTCTCTTCTGTAGGTCCTCACCTCTAACAGTTTTGTCTATTTTTTATGTTACTGTATAAAGTACCTTACGGTGCATAATCTGAATCTCATTTTCACCCAGTTCTTCATGTGGCCTAATTGCCATGAATACCAGAAAAAAGAGCGGCTCAAAAAAAAAAAAAAAAAAAAAAAATTGAAATAAATAAATAAGAATTAGTTTCATATTGGACTCCGGCAGGGCTGCCCTTTGTCACCGATTCTGTTCATCATTTTTATGGACAGAATTTCTAGGCGCAGCCAGGGGCCGGAGGGGGTTTGGTTCGGGAGCCGCCAGATTTCGTCTCTGCTTTTTGCAGATGATGTTGTCTTGTTGGCTCCCTCGAGCCAGGACCTTCAGCATGCGCTGGGGCGGTTCGCAGCCAAGAGTGAAGCAGCTGGGATGAGAGTCAGCACCTCCAAGTCCGAGGCCATGGTTCTCGACCGGAAAAAGGTGGCTTGCTCCCTTCAGGTTGGGGGAGAGTTCCTGCCTCAAGTGGAGGAGTTTAAGTATCTTGGGATCCTGTTCACAAGTGAGGGAAGGATGGAGCGTGAGGTTGACAGGCGGATCGGTGCAGCGGCTGCAGTAATGCGGTCGCTGTACTGGTCTGTCGTGGTGAAGAAGGAGCTGAGCCGAAAGGCGAAGCTCTCGATTTACCGGTCAATCTACGTTCCTACCCTCACCTATGGTCATGAACTTTGGGTCATGACCGAAAGAACGAGGTCCCGGATACCAGTGGCTGAAATTAGTTTCCTCCGCAGGGTGGGGGGGCGCTCCCTTAGAGATAGGGTGAGGAGCTCTGTCACCCGGGAGGAGCTCAGAGTAGAGTCGCTGCTCCTCAACATTGAGAGGAGTCAGCTGAGGTGGCTCGGGCATCTTTATCGGATGCCCCCTGGACGCCTCCCTAGGGAGGTGTTCCAGGCATGTCCCACCGGGAGGAGACCCTGAGGAAGTCCCAGTCCCTGGGGTGACTATGTCAGTCGGCTGGTCTGGGAACGCCTCGGGATCCCCCCGGAAGAGCTGGGGGAAGTGTCTAGGGAGAGGGAAGTCTGGGCGTCCCTGCTCAGACTGCTCCCCCTGTGACCCGGCCCCGGATAAGCGGGAGAAAATGGATGGATGGATGAATTAGTTTCACATTAGTAAAACCCACATCAGCAAAACAGGATGAAAGTGCTGCCAAAACTCTGGCTAACGAGCAAGCACCAGAGTCCATGTGACTTCTGTTTGTGATTGACGAGCATGAAGCTAAATGAACCAGAAATACAACACAGCAAATTTCCCTGGTATTATTCTAAATGCACTGGCATCTTTTACGTCCTTTTAATAATCTTGCTTTGATCAGCTCTGCTGTTATCCCATCAAATTTGCCACCAGTGTTACATATTCTTGGTATATTTTCTTTTATAAGCAGCTGCGTACCTGCGTAGGGAAGCGCAGCAGAACCTCTGACACCCTCTGAAGAGCAGGCAGGCCGTTCCCTTTCCCTGAGTCTCCATTCACCATGACTCCCCCTCCTCCCTCCCGGACTCCTCCTCCTCCTCCGCCCTCTGAGTCTGACGAAGGAGAGAGCTGGCCCGAGGCGTCGGTCAGCATCTCCCTGACGCAGGGCGGGTTGAGGTCAACGTGGAAGTCGGCTGAGATCTTGCAGCTCTTGGAGACGTCAAAGAGAGCGAGGCTGATGAAGAATGGTTCCACCTGGGGTTCAGCAAAGAGATGGTTTAAGGGCTTTTCACACTTGGATACATCAGCCAGGGTTTATAATGTCCCCGAATTCACTTTCTGCAAGATCACATTTCACGCTACATTTATTGAGTTTAATCCCATTTACAATTCACCCTAACTATTTCAACAGTTTTCTTTAGGACTATGCATCGGATGACCTCCAGTCAGCATGCTCATTGCATATTTGCAGGGACATTAAGAACGATAATGTTAACCATATAATATCTGACACTTGCCAACATTATAAAGATACTTGCTTTCTGTTTATCAGAAGCTTCACTTTTTGAATGACTAAGTGCACTTATGCCAGGATGAATAGCTCCTGCATCATGGACAAGCCTCTCCCCAACCAATAAACATGAAACCTATCAGAGACTCTGGAAGAAAAGAGGGGAGGAAGACGGGGAGGGAAAGAGCGAGCGTGCCGCTTCCAAACCACAAATATGAGTCACTTCATTTCTCCTACCAGCCCCTCTAATGCACCAGCGAGCAGGAAGAGGAGGTCTAACTCAATGTTTTATGACTACAGCAATCCACTCTGACAAAGGCGGTCCTCACACACGCTCTGAAATGCTGCCTCATGCTACCAGGAGCATTTCCGTATTCATCAGGCTTCTTGCATAACCTTCAGTTATTCAAGGTTATAGCTCAGGTTCTTCAAGCTTACATTAATAAAATAAAACAATACAGCAACATCCGTGTGTGGAATTGCTTTAATATACTTAATATACTTTATTTCTAAACCAAATTTTATCCTAAACTATGTGAGAAGGCAGCAGTATCTTGTTGTGTTGTCCTCTTTTGGCCTGGTTACTTCCATTGCTTCCAGACAGGCCAACATGAATTATGAAGGTATATTATCTGGGGCAGCACTGCAGAGGGTGAGGATGGTGGAAGCTGTGCGGCTCTGGTTACCTTACTTTTTATACTTGTTTTTATTTATTGTATTAGTATTTGGTCATGTATTTGACTATGACAGGTTTAGTGGCGCTTGGAGAGACATAGAAAGTAGTAGAGGTACAAATAGAGTCACATAAGCAGAATATAGAAAGACTCTTTGTGATGAAGTGAGGCGATGACATACGTTGGTGAGGACGCCATCGCCCTTCTCACTAACGCAGCCCTGGAGACTGAAGGTCAGGTCGTGGCAGCTGACGACAATTCGACGGCCAAAACGCTCCTCAAATGGCTTCACGTCTGGCTCGATGCCTGAGAAGTCCAGCCTCTGGATGTCGGACAGAAGGGGGGGGGGGGGGGGGGGAGAGAGGGAAGCAGGAGGCACCAAGACAGGAGATGAAAAACCACAAGGAGAGAGTGATTGATCCAGAGGAGAGAGGATGAGTGAAGAGATGCGTGCAGGGAAAGAGGACAAGGGAAAAGGAAACAGTTCAAATGGTGGAAAACCGAGGAGAGATCAAATAGTGTGAATCAATCTGTGGAATAAATAAATCATAGGACAGCCATGTGTTAAAAGCAGCATCTTCCAGAGCATACCTGTGTCTCAGGATCCAGAGAGAAAAGCTTTTGTCTGCCTTCATTTCTGTTGATCTTATTGAGCTGGTCTGTCTCCCTGGCATACTGCAAACACACACACACACGCACGCACGCACACACACACACACACACACACACACACACACACACAGTTGAAGAATGTAAATGGGAAAAAAAGAGGTCATTTTATTTTGTAGTTTCTCATCATTATTGTTTTTGTTATTCTCGCCCACTGAGAAAACATACATACGTGACTGTAAGACAGTGAAAAGACTGGGAATTTTGGAGAAACTGGCCAATAGAAACTGGTTTCAAAACAGAGTTACCTTTTAGAGGTAACCTTTAAACAATACAAATGCAGACAGAGCGCAAGACAGGGAAGGAGACAAGCAGTGAAAAGACCCAGACAGAAGGAGAAAGAAGAGCATCCAATGGAGACAAACAAATCAAACCCTCAGGTCACAGTAAGAGCCTTAATCCATCTCCTTCCCCACCTCTCTTCCCCTCGTTTCTGCTCTCACTGTGACCAGCCTGGAGACAAACTCAAGTGATCTTTTGCATGGGGGGGGGGGGGGGGGGGGGCAAAGCTGCTCTGGAGTGGCCCAGAGCAAACAGTGAAACAGCAGCACAGAGGGCTTTGTTGTCTGCGTGTAGCTCTGGGTGTACAGACATATTAAAACGGCACGGCCTCTGTGGAGTAGACACTGCTGTTCACAGGCTTAGAAAAAGCAGACAAAAGAGCTGCTCCTCTATGGCTCTGTTAGACATTTAGTAGCAAAAGACTGCATGAATGCGGTCTCATAGAGAGGCTCAGACTAATTCTTGAGATTTGCATATCTCCTTACACTGCCAATCAGTCTGAATTAATCAATAAACAACCAATCCATCCTTCATACCTTCATAAGCTCAGGGTGCAGGCTCCTCCCCAGGCTCTCCAGCAGGCTCTCACCTTTACCTTGGCTGGCAGTATCGTCATCTGATTGAACAGGACAGTGATCTCGCATGAATAAAAGCAACCGCAACGCTCAACAACAAATCAGGATATTGCAAATCAGGTCCAATAAAGCTCTGCTCATTCAATGCTTCCTTAATGGCTCCCTGTGTGGCCGTCTAAGCTAAACTAATATCTTACAGTCTACGGCCAAATTAAAAAGAGGCCCTTCACTATTCTGCTGACTCCCAGCTGATGGACTGAGTGAACCCTCCATCTTTCTGGACGGCCTCTCACTCGCTCATCAGCATCTCGGAGACTTGCTAGCAAGCGGGGCCTATTGGGTTTCACCGGGACGCTCTGCAGAGAGTGCGCGATTATAAAAGAAAAAAGACCCACAGATGCTGGCGAGACATAAGGAAACTGCATAAAACTGCTGGCATTCTTCCACAGCAGCGAGTTCAACAATTCACCATAACTGCCCCCCAAAGAAACACACGCTTGAGAGAATTTGGGAGGGAAACTAAAGTCAAAACGAACAAATAAAACAGCTGAGAAGAGTCCTCGGATTCCTGAGCTTTGATTTACTCATACCTGCACAGCTGAACATCTTTTAGAAGAATTTACAGCTTATGTGCAAGCATATAACTTCCATGTCTCTACTGGCAGCAACTATAGGTATAGTGTTAAGACTATTTATTGCCTATGTATCGTTGTAATATGGAAGATATTAACATGTCATAACACAGGGATCAGGCTGGAATTCAGGGGAGTTTTGGACAACCTCCACTGCCAGGGAGAGGGATTACTGGAACCCAGGCCACCGCTGAAATGGGCTCAGAGATTATGTTCAAACATGCCGTTATTATTATCATCACAAAATGGACCATTACAGCAGCTTTTCACAAGGCTGTAAATAATAGGTTGACTGACAGATGATATGGGTATGTGCATAAACCAAGTATGTTTTCAGATCTAGGTGCAGTGTAGCTCACCCAGGGCACAGTCCATTGTCTCCGCACCGTTCCTCCTGTCCTGGCTGGCCTCAGTGCTGCTCTGCAGAGCCTGTTTCAGCGTGGCCACCCACTCCTCCATCTCTGCTTCGCTGTCAGCGGCCAGGAAGTGGCTGTAGCGGTCTTGCATCTTCAGCTCAAAGCCATTACGCCGTATCTTAGGGCTCTGAGGGGGGAAGAGAGATTGGATTTTATATACTTTGACTTTTTGTTTGTGACGTTAATAATGAGCTTTTTGCTCGCATGATGCTTCAGATGGATTCAAACAGACAAGGTCCTCACTAAAGACTGAGGTCCCTTACACTGCTGTGTTTCTGGTGCAAAACACACTGCACACGACTAAACACACCACACTCCACAAAATTCTGCATTAGACTCTGCACTGAAGTGCCGCAATGAGTCTCCTCATTCTTCCCATTCATCTTCTGAACGTGTTCATCAAGCTGAAAGCTTCCTGGCAGCCTGTCGGGTCGGTGCAGACCTGAATGAGGTACCAGCCTGTGCCATGAGCCAACAGCAACAGCCCTTCATAATCTGCTGGAACTGGACTTTCCTGCCCAAGTCAGTGGAATGCGGTAAATCTATCCAATCAAAGCGGCTAAAATCCCCTGAAGCAAGGCGATACTAGGAAACACACTGACTTTCACGAGGGTGAGAGCTTTGCCAAGGATTGAAAACTCAGTGGGCACAGGCGGAAAACACCAAAAAGACTTGTGTGTGTTTGGGGTTTTAACTAAACAAACAGCATGCTCTACTTAAAGCTTAAAAACTGAAATAAAAGACGCCGCTGCTGCTACTGTACATACCTGAATAACGTCTATGCAGGAGTCCAGGTAGATGGATCCTTTGGTGTCCTTGCAGTTCTTCTCATCCTTGTATGAGTTGAGGATGTAGGAGCCGTCGGGGAGCTGAGACAAGTAGAAGTACCTCCTTTTGAAGACCTGTGATTCACAACAATGGAGGGCAAGTCAGGGAGCTTCATATGTAACGGATACTCACAACAGAGAAATGCAGCATGGCGTGGCTGCTAAATACACTGTCCCTGTCTAACTTTAAGCTGCTCTGCTGATTTGAATGAGCAGATATTTGATCACTCTTTTATCATCTATGTTTGTCTCTCTCCTTGTTCCTACATTTCTAACACCGCTTTCACTGCATACTACAATGGCACAGAACAGAAGCTGATAGAGAATAGTGTAGTTTTAATTGTGCATCAGCCATGGAGGAGGACATAGAGCTGCCACGTCTCCTTAGCTCTGTCGTGAAGCCTGCGTTTTTGCTGTTGTTTCATGTGTTGCTGTTGTGTGAACAACAGACGGGACGTCTGGTGGTGACTCACCCTCATGGAGACAGACAGGCTGCTGTTGATGTTGGCCTTCTGAAGCCAGCCCTGCTTCATGATGCCTCCCCTCTGGGAGCAAAGCGATGCTGAGTCCTGACAGACACAAAGACAAAAATCAGTCAAGACGTTTGCACATTATGACACAGGTTAATTCAGGCTCTTACATACTCAACATCACAATATTCACTGTGCGCACAGACAGTATATGCTCTCAACAGTGTAAGTGGTTGCAGGAAATGTTCACTGATTGCATGTCAATCAGCATGCAGAGTGTAAGGTTGGGGCTCTTTAAAAACATGGTGACTCTCCTCTACTCTGTCATGGACTGCAGGTCTGTGTGTCTGTTTGACCTACACACATAGCAGAGAGGCGAAAGGGGACAGGATGAACTATGAAGCGTGCTTTGGCTGCATTCACACAAAATCCAGCAAAGCGGCACCGTCCAGCAGGGCTAGAATGTAACAGCCGTGAACCAATCAGGACATGAAATTTCATTTCTCTGATTTACTGCTTTATTCCAAACACTGCTGCTTTTTTCTCTCTACTTGAACCGGCATAATTCAACCAGTTGTGTCATTGTGGCTCTTCCATCTTCAACTATCATGGGACTGTTCATCAGCGCCATGGAAAACACAAACACTCATCACATGGGAATGAGCACTCTCGTACGCACATGTAAACACACACACACTTTCCTGGGAGTACGGCATCCAGCCACTTGGAGGGAATCACAGAAGGAGGGGCCTAATTAGTTTAATGTAAGCCTGGAACATGACAAGCATATCATGACATTGAGCAAAAAAAGGGGGTTGAGATGTGTAGAGGCGTTTTAGCACTACTGAGAAGAGCCTAATCACATTGATGTGGCATTTTGTCCTCTGAGCGTCATGCCTCCTTCTTTCTCTCCAGCTTTGTCCTATAATCTAATTGGCTGGCTGTTGCTCAAGTCCATACTTGCCTCAGACATACAGCAGTTGACAGCAGCCATCATACGCACACACCTCCCCCCACCCTCATATCAACAATGGTTGAGCACTGTCACCTAATGCTTAATTTCTCTGAATGCATTATCATTGATTTGCTGTTATTGCTCTGTGGATGGGTGTAAAGGTTACATAAAGGACACACAAAAGCAAACATTTCTACAAGCAAATATAATGGGAAGATATAATGATGGTTTTCCTTATCGAAATGTATTATGTCTATTTTTGTTCTTTAATATTTGCCATCACAGCCAGATAAGATCACGCAGAGGTAATGTCAGAGCAGCAAGGGCCGTTTCAAGAAGCAATAGAGCCATCTGCTCCCTGCCCTCCCCATCCTGGCAGCACAGCAGCATCTATGCTCCTTCAATTAAATCCTTGCTCTGTTTAAGTTTATCTGCATCCGGCCGGACAGCAGAGGGAGGAGGATCGATGAGGGCTATTTATAGGACGAATGAGGCCACTGGTTTCGCTGCCCTGCACTCAGTCTCTGAGGGGTTCCGCGCTGCCGGGTGGACTGAAGGACTGACAGACCATAAGTCAAAGGGACTCTTCCAGCACAATTACCAGTTGAGTGCAGGTCCACGCTGGGCACATTCAGAGAGCCAGAATTGTGTCTTATCTCCAGGATTCAAAAAGATTAAAGGGATCTTTTTCATTTTCGAGCAGGGTTTATTGCACATCACTAAAAGCCGTCCATGCAGGGCCCGCTAAGTCAATAGCAGACCACTCATCCTCACTGCAGTGATCAATGTCTGTGATCTAACGCCGCTCGGGCCCCTCTACTCACCTCGTCTTTGGCGTCTTCATCGATCTCAAACACGTGAGCCGGCAGTTTGTCTGTCTTCAGGCCTTTGCTATGAAAAGACAGCAAGAGAGGGTCAGCGGTCTTCAATAAATCAGCCCCCTCCTGACTGTACATCCCCTGTGGTGAGGTCTGCTATCTCTCTACATCTTTACTCTTTGTAAAGCATGCAGCAAATCACTGCCTGATCTACACATCTTTCGCTGTCTCCTTTACTAAGTTCATGCTGTGCTGGTCAGTAAATCTTGTGCCAGCTTGTCTGCTATCACGGTGTTTGGAGAATTCTTTTACGCATATGCCCCTTTCACTTCAATTCATTGTTCCAGCCAAGGTTGCAGTGATAAAAGTGATAAGGAAGGAAGCATTCAAATATGAATTCAAAACATCTGGGCTGCACCTGTTGTGCTGTAAAGGAAAAACTGGCTGAACTCTGTGCAGTTCGCTCAACTTGGATGCCGCATTTCCTCATTTCTGCTGAAGCATCAGAGCTGCATTAATACACAGGAAAAGTGATTTGCTGCATGTCGTCATCACGCAGACCCATGTGAGCAGAGTAAATCTCTTGTACATGTTTGGCAGTGAAGACCGCTGATGTTGTTTTCCACAGATCCCTGACCTCTAAATTTTCTACATGTCCAAACTGCATTTCTAATTTACATCCATCCGAGTTCTTTTTTCCTCATGTTCCTCACCTTGGCAACATGCGGAAGTCACCAGAGTAAGCCTCATATTTGTAGTTGATGACATGCCAGTCGGTGTTGTACATCTTGATGCACTGTCAAACAGGGCAACACAGAGCTGGATTAGGGGCAGCACACACATTCAAATACAACAAGCATGCCATACTCGCAAAGCAACCCAAAGCAAGCACACAGTTCTTTCCTCTGACTGTGACTCACGGAGGAGGACGGAGAACTCGGTTCCCCTTTCTGGGGAGAAAATTCAAGCTCGACATCCCTCATTTAGGGACTTAAAGGAGTCTGCAAAGTGGCTGAAGAGGCCCTTACCCCAACCGTGACTTCTATTTGCTATCACTCAAGATGGTTTTCATCGCACATATTACTTTTTTATTCAGTGTGAAACTGCAAGCAGAAACTCTCATTTAAGTCAGCTGAAAGGATCTTTGTTCAATAGATGCTGAGTAAGAGCCTGGGTCTGTTTTAACAGTCCCTGTGACAGTTGATTCGCTGCTATATCGCAGTCATGAGAGCTGGCTGAGGAACACAGATTCGGAGCCTGGCGGAGCAGCGAAGCATATCCAACATCATGCCAGAAGAGTCTGTTTTTCATTGCAAACACAATATATCATCAGTGCAGCATGTGTTTGCCACTGGCCTGTGCATTCAGTGTTTCTTTATGAGCTTCAAGTGACCACTTTAGGCTGAATGGCATGAGCTCTGGTGTGAAGTCATCAAGAAATCATCTTTTATGTTCAAGAGTTGAATTTAGAGTTTTACTTAGTGCATTTAATGTCTGCTTTTCATTGAGCAGGTTCTAATTAACGAGATGAAGTAAAAGTAAGATGACTGGGGAGATTTAAAGTCAATTGTGAATGCCTAGCTTCAATTTCTTTCTCTCCAAAACCACCTTTTTTATTTTTAGAAAGGACGCCATTGCTGCACATGTGCCGCCTGACACCGAGTGAGGCCAAGTCATACACGTGCTGATACACAGCAGACTGCTGGGATATAATACCTCTTTGGCAAACAGACTCCTGGCCTCCCGCTCAGCGTTCTGAGGCACCGAGAGAACAACAGTCCTCCTCTGCCGGGAGATCTGGGACTCCTGCACACACACACACACACACACACACACACACACACACACACACACACAGTGAGACACACATGAGCCAAAGACAAACATGTACATGAAATGTTGGTAATGACACTTCTTTATCTTGTCGTCAAACATGTTGTAATAGCACAGCAGGAAACCACCAACAACAGGCAAAGAGAAAGTGACTAAGAGAAAACACAAGGCATAGATACAAAAGACCACATGAGTGTCAAAAGACAGTCTCAGGATGCATAAAGAAAAAACAGACACAGAGTCAGACGTGCCTCTAAACAAAACCACATGTGCTTGAAGCAGCACCAATATATACAGAACAGAAGTACCTGGCTGGGTTGGATTTGACTGGCCCTCAGACTGACCCGTAAATAACTGAGTCTGGTATGTTGGGGATGAACAGTGATTAATGATGGGAAACCTTCCTTTAGAAGGTGATATTTCACAGCTTCGTTCTCATTGGACTCGGACAGTTTTACAAGAGAAAAGCTGCTGATTTGGCCGTTTGCTGTGGAGCTCTTAGTCCAGGTGTGTTGAGTATAAGATCTTGTATTTGACCTCCAAATCACAGGCTGCACATGGATCTACTGATGCCGGACAAGCATGAAAGAAGAAGTGTTTTGAACCAGCCTCGATTCATAGTCCAAATATGCAGCACATGCATTTTAAAAGTTTACAGGAAAAAACAGACAGAGCTGTTTTTTACACAGAACTTGAGAGTTATTTTAGTACACTTCCCGCCAAACTAACTGCTGCGATCTGGGACAGTGCAAGAAACACAAAGTGTCAGACAGTCAGACAAGTTGCAAGCAAACCAACAGTTTAACCAGAAAATCTAAACCACTTTCCTTTGGGGTGAAACCCAAAGGAAAGTACATTTAAACTCTGCAACACTGCATCGAAGCTGAACCCGATGACTTTGGCTGACCTGGTGGTTTACTCAGAAACCGTCTGATCATTGCACTACTTATGTTTCTTTACCCACCTGACCTCTTTTTAGCTGGGACACAGCTATCCTAGAGCTTACTTTGCTGGGTGTCATTATAACCAATAAAACTGATGGTCAAAACGAGATCCATGTTCTTGGAAATTGAATTTGTCATTTGAGGGATGATCATGTTGGGCTTTAGTGTTTCTGTTTCATGTCATGGGGTTGCTCTGGCCCTATATACTATAGCCCAGCTGATAAATTTGGCCAAGCTGATACATCATCATTATTATTATTACCTGATTGAGCCCTACACTCCTGCAACATGCCACTAGGACACAGCAGACTGCTGGGTAAACTGCACAGCTGTGACCAGGGTGAGAGCAAGAGCAAGCATGAAGAGCAAGTCCCAGAGGACGCAGCGGGACAGCATGAAGGGACTCACCGAGACATCGTCGACGGGGCAGAGCAGCAGGTCTCGGTGGGGGTCACTGTGGATCTGGGCCTTTCTCTGAAACACCACAGCCTCATAGTCCAGTGGTTCAATGATCTTCGGCTGCTCCTGAGAGAGGAAGATGGACAGAGCACAAATACATGCAGCTTCAAATCAACACATTATTTCTTTTTCATCTCGCGTTCTTAACTGTCTTTCCTGCGTTTGCTACTTGAAAGCAGTTAGCATGGGCTCGCCCCCAGAAGTTTTCACCACCCATGCAAAGGCAGAGCCAAAAGAGATCAGAGAGACAACCACAAAGTTCAGAGGACTGTCATGGTGCAGGGAAACTGTTCCTCAGAGGGCTGTGGGTGGATGAGAAAAAAAGCAAAAGATGATGAAAGGGAGTGGCTGACAACAAATACATCGGTACGAAAGGTGAGACAAAGCAGCAGTGAAGTGAACAAATTATGATACTTGACTTAATGGTTGCTCATGTGCTCCACAGGGGCGTGTGTAAAACTGAAACAAAACACAAGATATCACATGCCACATGACAGTTCTAGCTAAACACCATAACTTCCTGTTTTGAGTTTCATGGAGAAGTGAACGATATGAAATCATTACGCCTTAAACAGACCTACGGGCTAAAACCGAGCCTTCCACAACTAGGTCAAGATGTGATCACGACTACAAACCTAAACCACTCGGAAAGATTGAGAATTAATTCCAAGAAAGTGCCACTTTAAGCTCAAGCTAAGCGGTCAAGATGGTGATGAATAGCTTAGCCAATAAGCCTTGGCTGAGCGACACCAAGCCGTGTGGACCCAAGCAGAGGAAATCAGACCGTATGGATTGAATGTGCTTCTGCGCCACATTACTGAGACACTGAGTCTGCGGGCACTACATGCAGGGCAGCCGACACGCTGCTCAGTGTACAAGCACAGTGGTAAGAAGGGCTCTAAAAACCCTGACTATGCCATAAAGCCAGGAGAGTAGGACTGAGTCATTTTCCACCTTGTCATATTTCCATTTGAGAGCCATGTAGCTGAGATGCAGAGCTTTGTTTTCCCATTGTACCACTGTTGGAGGGTGCAGAGTGAGCAAGCCTGTCATAAAGTTCTGCAGTAGTTTGGCTGCCGCTTTTTTGCCTGCTGCTTGCTGGTCTCCCCTCCCCTCATCTACTGCCTTCCCTCGAAAACTATCACTGTATGTTTACATGTGCAGCGATTCAGAAATTCTGCATACAAACCCTATAAAATGTTGCGGTCTTTTTGAGATATGCAGCTTTAAGCGCCCAGTGAACCATTAACATATGTTTTGTTTTTTCCCCTGAAAGGCCCTGACATATTTTACCTCAATCATCTTCTTACTATGAGCAACAGGGACCTTCATGAGCACATAAGTGTCTTCCAAAGGCTGAACAGTTACTATTATCTCAAATTAAACACTTAATATATTGTACTTTTTCCTAAACTTTAACTCTGCTATAGAGGGATACTTTAAAGTTGTAAAGTTGGAAAAATAATTAAATTCCACGCTGTCTGACAGTATCACATGTACACATTAGCTTTGGAAATTTTGGTTGTCCACTAGAATTTAAAATACGAGTGTGTGGGTTTCAACAATGTTTGGCTACACATTAATAAAGTTCAGTGATGCTTAAGGGGTTAAAATCTCCTTCTCGAATATCGTGGTATCTGTGCACAAGCCACTAAAGGAAAGAAAGTTCTCCCTTTCCATGTTCTCTAACCGATAATTTGGCCCGTGGAATAAGCTGGTTACACGTGCATGTTCTCTGCAGAGTTTTCCACCAGACCCCGACTTTCTCGGTTGTCCACATGAACGCTGCCTTTAGTGTTTTTTGAACTGCTAATCTAAATAAAAATGTCCTAACTCTAATGGTGATATTTCTCCACGTAATGTAGCATCTCTGTCATCTTTTTACATAAAGACTCAGCCGACAACCAGCAACCTGAGCAGCGGCAGAACTCAACACCTACAAGTCTGTTGAAAGCATTACACATGACTTCGCCGCCCCTGCACCCACAGCAGCAGCTCAGCTTCCTGTCATGTGCAGCAATTTCAACCGCTGTGCTTCAAGTCAGAGGCAACTGTTGGGCAGCACGCCGTCGCTCGAACGCAACACTGCTCGTGTTACAGACGCGGAGAGGGAGGGAGGGGCGGGACGCGAGCAAAGAGAGAAGGAAAGACAGAGAGAGAGAGTTCTGCTTTCACAGAAGAGGAAAGAAGCTGAAGAATCACAAACAGGCGGGTCGTCAAACCGCAGTTTCAGTGATTGAGAAACAAAGAGAGATGCTAAAACACTGATGGACATGGCCTAACACTTGGGTGTAGCTGTATGACACAAGCAATCAAGACACTCTTCCTATATTACATTATGTCAGCCTCCCTTCAGGTCTCCTGCTGAACTATCAACCTGGCCGGAGAACACTCAAAGACCAATTGCTGAGTGCAAAGCATGACTCCCAGTGTGCCTCAGGGGACTATGATGATGATGATGACGATGATGATGTTAGCAAGGGTTCACTTCCAGATGTCTGTGTCCCATTACGGCTCAGCAGACGTAGCACTCACGACTCCAACACAACCAGGTGGATTTTATCACATTGGCTCGGGAAGTTGACACTTCTGCACAAACACACACACACACACACACACACACACACACACACACACACACACACACACACGCTGGTCGCATACAGTACGAAGCAGCTTCACTGTCCCACAGCTGACCCCAGTAAGTGCTCCAATCTGTGTGTGTGTGTGTGTGTGTGTGTGTGTGTGTGTGTGTGTGTGTGTGTGTGTGTGTGTGTGTGTGTGTGTGAGCAGCCAAACACACAGCTGCTCATTGAGCTTCTTGCTGCATTCACATGAGGGATGTACAGATAGACGCAGGATTTTAACACCAAATTCAAAGCTAATTATTTGGAATTTAAGATAAGATAAGATAAGATAAGATAAGATAAGATATACCTTTATTAGTCCCACAGTGGGGAAATTTGAGTTTCTGTTACCCAACAGTATCTCAGTATATACAATATACATGGAAATACAGTGTTTTTCTATTAATTGCAAAGTTCACTAGTTTAATCTCACATTTCTATCAAATTAAAATTTTAAACGGTGCATTATTACAGAATTATTACAAGTTTCTGAAACCTAAAACATAAGGGACGATTCTCAACCCACCCATATACAGTGGCATTTAATCCTTCAGTAAAACCCCCCAAAAATGACCAAATATAGAGATCTATGCATGCTTTCAGTGCAGTGATGCATCAGTGAGGCTCGCATGGCAGAGAGAAATGTCACCCCGACTCAGAGGGATACTTAGATGTATTTAATCCACAGAGGGTGACATTACCACCAACTATACACCAACACGCATCACATGGATGTCGGCTGTACAATCACATGGACGCTGCTGTTTGTGTGTCCTACATGTCAACAGTGCATTCTCCCATTTTCACAGCAGACACTGAAACTTGCAGTAGGTGGAATTAATGGCATTAGTGCTGGCTCAGACATTCAGTCAATGCAAAGCATTGTAAGACGTTATCAGTTGCAACTGTGTTGACAAGTCAAATATCTAGTGTGTTTTACTCCTCATCATCTGTATACCCCCTACAATATTTCTGCGCGGTGCCCAATGCCCACCCTCCAAGTTTGGGAATCCGGTTGGGCTGCAAATAACAACTCTTTTCATTCATGATTAATTTGACATTTTCTTGTTTAAGCTCTTGTAACGTCTCACACCTCAAGGAAATGCACTCAAATGTCATCTAGTTTTATTCAACCCACAGTTTACAATCATATAAGACACAGAAAAGTCTAGTCCTCACGTTTGACAAGCGGGAGCCCACAAGTACAAGGCTTTTTGTCTTAAACTTAAGAATAACGGATTATCAAAACAGCTGCCCATTGATTTTCTGCTGAACCACTGATCATTGCAGGTCTAGAATAACTACTCTAGACAGTCTGTGTAAGGCCAAATGAGCAGATCCAGGAAGTCCAGTAACCAATGACACATCAGCTGATGGGGCTTCTCATGAAGCAGCTTAACAGTAATTGGACCAAGGGTTGCCTGAGTCACTTAGAGATACCACCTTGTGGTTGTACAGTATACCACCACCAACCAGTCAAGTCACCAGATGAGGTCACGGTAAACTTGACCTTTGACCACCAAAACTCAATCAGTGCCTGTTCGAGAGAACAGGGCGGACGAATAACTGGAAAACAAAACATGCTTCTATGCTGTGCCCTTTTGCAAAGTTTCATTTGACTTTGTGCTTGGAAACATGTAAGACCAAATTGTTCACTAATAAGCCTGAGAAAACAGGTACGGAGGAAAGGACTCAGAAATAATAGTGTCTTTATAGAGGTGAGGAAATTCAGAATGAACACACAAACAAGGTCACAGAGGAAGCATGGTCACAGCACGCCTGAGGGAATCCCCATGTGGGAAGAATGCACCCTCCACAAAACTACGTTTGTTCTCCAGCCAGCCATTTATTTGACAAAAGGAGCAGCCAAAACCTGCTGCTTTGAAACAGAAAAAGACACAACAGAGCACACGTATCACACGTGGCCACAAGACAGAAACAAGCTCCAGCCTCTGCTGAGTAAATCAAAACCTTATCACATGATATTTTGCTCTGATAACCTCTTTGCGTCATCCTCCTCAAGATGATCATCATAAGACTAAAGCCTAATCCCAAGGGAACAAGAGTTTATCTCTTATCCAAACTTACTCAGCCCCACTCTCTCAGCAGCGGAAGATGTATGGCTGTTGTGTTTGGGGCTGAAGCTGCGGTTCATCACTTCATGAGAAAGTAGAAGACTGTTTTAGTTATTAGGAAAAGGAAACATCAGCAGGCGAGCATCAATCTGTGCTGACTGGTTTCAAGACACATGTCACTCTTCTGACATACTGGCATGTTAATAAATTCACACACACACATGAGCTGGCATGCAAACACACACACATGCTGCATCAGCGGGATCCTCAATGCTATTCATCTCAAGCCACTGCGCCTAATCCCTCATTATTGCAGTCCGCTCCAAGTCACTATCAGCCAGCAGCACTGCTGTTCATTCAAAAGGAGAAAACAATACACCATTAAGAAACCCTTTGCTTTGCACACTCTTATGAGCTGCCTTGTACTGCACAATGTGGCCATTTCCAGCAGAAATAAAGAGGTGCAAACACTGCTCCAAGGCAGAGACAGGGAAGCCATGCTGCAGCTGTCCGACTGGCACCGCTCCTCATCCGCCAGCACACAAAAGGAGCCGCAAAAGACTGAAAAACCATGTGTTCCTGGGGACAATGTCATACTGTCTTTTACAGCCCGCAATATAAAAAAACAAGACAACATATGGAAGGAGAATTCACGGCTCCATATTACTTGTCTTTTGACATTACGCAGGATGTAGTTGTGGCAGAAACGCTGTAAAATTGTTTCAGTGCGTTCAGAGACATACCAGAGCTCCAGTGGCTCTAGCGGGACAAGAGAGGTGAATGAAAACTGGAAAAAAAAAATAAAATAAAATAAAATAAACAGGAATGAAAGAGTCTGAAGAATGCGGGGTTGAACCAAAAAAAGAACCGCAGCAATGTAGAAAACGGGAATTTAAAAGCTACAGTCCCCAGGGAGGACGGAGGGGAGGGAGTTAGCCGGCTAACCCGATAGTTAAGCTACATTATCTCTGTTAGCTAAAATGACCGCCGCCGGTCCTCAGACAGCATTTAAGCTTCGCTCACCACAAGGTCCACGGTGCTCCTCACAGCCTCCGACACGCTCTGCCTGACTTCCGCGGCCGTCCCGGGTTTGCTTAACCTCTTTGTGAATTTTCGCACCTCAGACATAGTGCCCCTCTGGATAAAATCCGCTTCTTGTGTCCCGGTGTGAATATGCGCATGCCGCAGTAGCGGACGGAGCGGTAGCACTGCTGTGTGACAGCCAGATGTGGGTTGTGTTGGAGGAGGTGAACCAGCCAGCGGCTCGCGTCGCGAGGCGGGGCCGCTACTGCTACTGCTGCTGAGATGATGATGATGACGAGAGGAGACCAGAGAGGGTTTAACAGCGCGAGATGCTTCACTCTGACCGACTTCCGCTTCTCCTTATTGGAGCAACTAAACATCGTCAATGTAGAGAAGACAGCGGAGTGGGCGTTAACCTGACAGCGTCAAACATTATGTTTATCAATAAGGAAATCAAACGGAAGCAAATTCAAAAGGGTTTTAAAATTGTTTTAAACTGAATTAAATTAGGGCAAATGAACCTCTTTTGGTGACAATAAATGTGCCTGTTCCTTTGATACAACAAAATAAAAAAACTAATGCTATATGAGGACCTAAGAAAACTATATGCTCAAAATGAATATGCAAGTGACAAAAACATGGGGGAAAAATGTCTAAGCTGTTGTGCCATGTGAAGGCAGTGAGTTCGTTTGAAAATAATAATCAACTTTTACTGCCTTAAGTGCTTTAATTCTGTGCAGATTTTTCAAATCCTAAGGTAAAAGTAGCATATAGAAAATCTATACAAAGACACCTTCTTGGAGTTAATCATACCAAGGAAAACAAAAATGATTATTTTTTTGTGACATCAAATTATGCAGACCTCTCAAAATTGAAAGTATACTGCCATCTTGTGGACTAGGCTGCAAACAGCATGAAAATGGCACTAATCTGTGCATTTTTCCTTTTACTTGTAGCAGAGTTGTTTGTGTGTTATTAGTACTTTCACCTCGGCAAAAGATCTGAATACTTCTTCCACTACTGCATGCTCCCTTTTTATACATTTGCATCATGTGTCTCATACTAAAGCTTTGTCTCCAACTCATGTCCATCTGATATGTGATAAGGAGAATTACTTAGTGATTTAATAATCAATATGGAATATCTCATTTAAGTGTAGTTGATGAAAAGGCTGAAACTCCCACAGAGGAGAAGACTCATGCTTGTATCAATCTTCTATTAGGATTATTTATATGTTTCTGTAATTGTTTCATAAAAGACAACGTATTGGCAGTGTCAGTGCTATGAGACGTGTGCAAAGACACACCAAGAAGGATGAGTATTATGCTCTTACATGACACCCACCCTATGAGAATGACATACACAGATTCAGTATCCTGGTGATGAAGCTTTATTTTAGTTTATTTACATGGAAATCCTCATCCAACTTCTGAATTTATTTTTTTTATTTATTTTTTTAACTGTGTACTGATACCTGGGCTTAGGTCTTCAGCAACAATTCAGCTATTACAAAAATATACCTTAACATTTCCTGTGTAATTAAATCAAATCACTGAACAGGTGCTCCACTGTGGTCTCAACCAGGAAACACATGCTAGGGCAAAGGTCATTTGTATTGCCAGAATGAATATAGTGAGTCTCACTTCCTTAATATCGAAAGCAATCAAACGTGACCATGTAGTCAGGTGCAAGACAATTAAAATTTAGCATAACACTGGATCTCATTAAGAGTGATGAGTATGAAACAGGCCTTTAACTCTAAACAGATGCAGGTTTTATTTTAAGAAAACTGAATTCTCTTAAGTTAGGGGCTCCAATGGGAGTCTGCAGTTAGCCCACCCACTGCTGTACCTGCTACATAGTTCCTGTAGGCCAACAGTCCACAGTTCCTGTTTCAAGCGTCCAAAAGCCAGCATGCCATCGTGAGCAAGGACAGACGATGAACAGGGAATGGCTGGCTGTTGTTCCGGCATCAGACGTGATCGTCACTTGTCGTTGTACTGCGTGAACTCCTTCAGAGCCCAGTTTTTCATTTCTATCTCCTGCCGCAACCTGCAGTACTCCTCAGCCAGGGCTTCAAACTCTTTACCCAAGATCTCAAAGGAGGCCAGTTTTAACTCGACGGACTGCTTCTCCTCCCGACAGGCCTTCAGCTCCAAATCCAGCTTCCCTCTGGAATTAAGACACAACAAGTTCGTTTTTAGATCAGCCAGAATGGAGTTACTATAATACCTTTACTTATGGTTAGGAACTATATGACAAACGTAAGGGATTAGTCGTGAACAAAAAGCCTCTTGCCTTATTTTTCTATGAGCAGATATTGAGTCCACTGTGTATGTGTCCAACTGAATTTCCACCATCTCAGTCCTTTGAAGGAAGAGAAAAACATGGAAAAAAAACTGAAATGCTTATAATCCCGAAGATCTAAAAATGAGTCTCAAAAAGTTTTTAAGCAGGTGAAGAATTGCCTTACTTTATCTTCTGTAAGACTAATTCACATTTTCCCTCGAAGTAATCTAACTTCTTCCTGTCCAAATCTGTCTGAATCCTCAGTCTGTGGTCCAAGATGAGAGACTGAAGAAGCTGAATACACTTAATAAGCTCCTGGACAAGATTCAAAAAGTAGAAGAAAAATAAAAAATGACTGCAGAATATTTACAACAAGATTTTACAAACAAGTTCCAGAGAGTGAACCTTCAACCATCAACAGAATGATCAGAATTATATTCAACACATATACAGCATGTGACAAACTGCCAAAAACAGAGGAAATGTATTATCTTGTGTTCCATAACTACATGTAATTAAAAGAGTGCTTACAGAGAGGTAGAGCTGAGTCTGTCTTTGCAGGAGAACTGCGTTTTCCCGGCAGGTCTCCTTCAGACTCTCTGCTCTTTTCTTCTCTTTGTCCAGCTGGGTGGACAGATGAGACAACTTGCTGTTCTTCAGACCCTCACTCTCACTCTCTAGAAGAAATTACAAAACAACATCTTGGTCTCCATGTCAATGCAGAACAATGACGTGATATAAAGTGAGTGAAAGTGAATGAGGATCTGTACTGGTGAGGACATGATAAATCACTGTGTAGATACTGTACCACATTCAGGTTGACAGTAAGAGAGCAGACTCAAACACTTCTTCTTCAGATGTTTCTCCAGCTCTCTGGGAAGACCCTGTTTCATTCTTTGAACATTCTGGTAAAGATAAATACAGCGTTGTTGCTAAACAAGCTACATTTAAATATTCATCTGCAACATTTGTTAGACTCCTGAACTGTCTGTCTACTGATGGCCAACTCATGTGCCACTTTGGTATTACAGCATTATCATCAATCTATCATTTCATTAATGTGACACACATTCACACACACCATGTTCTGTATTTTATGACTCACCTTCTCTGATGGCATGAGTTCCATCATCTGTTGGGGGTTCAGACCCAGAATAGAGGGCTGGTCCTGGTTGGTAGCGCCACTGGGATCCAGCTGTCTGATACACTGAGACACGAGCAGAGACTTCTCCATCGTCTCATAGAACTACACACACAAAAAGTGATATATTACAGTTAAGGTTGGGTGGTATGACGGTATATACTGTGCAAGGGTACAGGGTACATTTGGCAATGCTGGTTCTACTGCAGGAGCTGTCCCTTAAGCTGTATTGACACCCTGTCATTCACACCGTCTGCACTGCACAGAGTGTAGCTGCTTCATACTCTTCCGCTTGCCTGCATGTGTTCTACTCTTTTGCTGACATTACGGACACGTCTTCATAAATGTACTGTTGATATCAAGACAAAAACAGCCATCATTACAGATGAGTCCTCCTCCTTCTCTTGTACGCTCTACCGAGGCGCAATATACAAATATGTAACATGGAAGATCTCTTAATAGTGAAGTTGAAATGTGACCTTTAACCTGTGATTTGGAGCGGCAATATGTAAAATAAGTTGCCTAGTGCTGCTTTAATGAGCAAAAATATGTATGTTGTCCCTGATTCTGACAGCTGTTTGTACATTTGTGGACCATGCAGATAAGTATGTGAAATGTACCATGTTTTGGTCAGGGGGTACAGTGGCATGGTGCTTCCTGATACAGTGGTCCTGAATCATCTCCTGAAGCCCTTTGTGAAGACTCTCAGAGCGCAGCCATTGACGCCTCTGGTTCTGCAGCTTCTGCTCTGCCTGGGGGGGGGAAGCATCTCTAAGTGCTCACAGACACATAAAATCTAACAAACTCAAATTTGTGCATCAAGAGAAATGCTCCATCTTTGTGACTGCAATTCTTACTGGTTACCAGTAGAGGTCAGTGAGTCATTGACTACTTACCGTGACTGGAAATGAATAACTTCACTAAATGGCAAATCCAGCAAACATTCTGCTGTTTGATCTAACTTCAGTTTGAATTACAGGGTGTAATATGGCAAAGCAAAGAGCTTGTATGCTAGCAGCTGTGGAAGATAACATCACTGAAGGGTCTGTGCCAGTGTGAGCACAGTGCCTGCTGATACCTTGTCCAGCTCTGTTTTCAGTGGGACAGCGAGTCCAGTTTGGTCCACATGTTGTGCCAGGGTGGCCAGGAGTTTACAGAGCTGAGGATTCTGGGTCAGATCCCCTTCTGTCATGTCACACAGGGGGAAGGAGGCCAGAACTGGGTGGGAGAAATACAAAAATCTTATTATCAATGGCCACACCGAGTCAGTCCATCAGGAGACTCACACCAGTCAAACATTAACTAAATACTATTTGTAGCTTCTATCACGTTCAGCACATCTATTTTTCATCTCTTAATTTCTATCTAACTTCAAAATAAAGTAGATTTCAAGCTACCACATTTGCATCTGGCCCACAGTGTAAGGAGTAGTTAAGTTAGTAAACTCGTTTTCTTACCCCGTTGATGCAAGCTGTCACCTTTCCCAAGCGACGATATATGTGTGCATTCGGGACCAGCGGACATTTTCAGTTGAATTGTGTTCCTTATTTACGGCGCAAGTTGTCAGGATTTTTGTATTTCTGGAGGCCTTTCTCGATATTACCAACACGACATGAAAATAAAACGCTACTTCCTAAGACAAGTTGCGCGCGATGCAGGAAGCGTTCTTATTGGCTCATAGACTCACGCGGTCACCATACCGCCTGCGAGAACTGCATGCCACTCGCGGGAACGCGCACTGCGAAAGCGAAATCCAGGCTTTAAACTGTGATTTATAAGGAAAATTACTGTTGAACAACATAATAGTCTTCATTTTCATAAATGATATGTAGTGTAGATTTGTATCAAATTTAAAAAAATATTCTCTCCATAGTAAGTTGCCTTTTTTCAAAATGTAAAAAAAATGTTTTTTGTCTCTTTAAAACTTTGCAGGTTTTGTCCTCATGTCCTCATGGCTAAACTGACACATAACACAGCCCTGCACATCACACGAAATGGCATATCCACAGCTCATCATCAGACTGCAGCTTCGCTGTATAGTGTTTGGGGTTTTTTTGTAAAAACCATTAATCTGTCACAGTATTATCTCACCATTAAGACTGAGTGATATTCACATGCAGGCCTGGATCACAACATGGCACTTCTTACTCAGTCAGATGCAGAAAGAAATTGACAAAGAAAAAAGTGTCTCACACTGTTCAGCTCCCTGCCTCTCTCAGTTTGAATCTGTGTCTAAAACTCTTCTGCTTGAGGTCTGTACTCCAGCCACCAGACTCATGGTCAAAGCCAAGTATAAGAGGTTTGATGAGTGCTCGAAGTCCTTCCACCAGACAGATGAAAGCTTTTTCTCTGAGAGGATGTTTTCTCTGCCATCCAGGATATGGACCATTAAGCGCAGACTGCAGCATTTACATTCATTGATGCACCTCAGATGGGCTTAAAGAGGGACTTCTGGACAAGAGGGAGTCTCTGCATGAAAAGATGGCCACTACAGGAGTTTCCACATTGTGGCACAAAACCACTGTACTGATAATACAGTTTTACCTGCTGACATTGATGTATAATCATCTGTGTTGAGAGTCAGAGGACATATCCTCAATCAGATTGGAAACCAGTGTAGTTATGTACTCAGATGATGACCTGAAAGAACGACAGCAGGAAGAAGTGAAGGATTCTGGGTGAGAGAAATCATCGATTCAAAACATTGAGTGCAATGTGAAGAAGGAGAAAGAAGGTGCCTTTGCTTTTTTCAAACTCAGAGTAATTTTCTCTGTATTTGTTTGATATTATTTATTTCAAATAATGTTAAACTGCAGAAAAACTACATACTTTCAGGAGAAGAATTATTTTTCTTTGATAAAGGTAAAAAAAGTTTTTATGTTCCTCTCTTTTTGGTTGTGCTGTACCAGATTTGTTATGCCTTCTTCCTGCTGCAGTGGAAAAGGTAAAGTCAAGTGGCAGTATATCTCGCCAAGTCAAATCTAGAGCTTGATTAGCAGGGGGTTCGTAAGGTAGGGGAATGACTAGGGGTCTTAATCAAATAGTGATTATAACGACCTCTTATTGTCAGCACCTGAAAGTTGATTAGACATGATTTGTCCTGTCATTTGTTGGGTTGTCAGGCTGATGCATCCACAGGCACTCACCTACCTGCTGTTGTCAATAATATCTATTCTGAACCTTTCTATTCTAAATTCTTTGCTATGCCCAATTTCAACAGCTGTGTCAAGCATTTATGCAAGATTAGTTAGATACAAAACAATTAACTGAGCAGGCCTCGCATCGATCATATTTTCTCCCATTCATACCAAATCTGGGGTTCCACAGTTGTGAGTATTCCTGTCCTGTGCAGTTTTCCCCCATGACCTCTGGCCTCTCATGTGTGCTTCTCACAGCTGTCTCCTCGCAACAGTCCTTGCCCATATGTGGTCTTCTTGGTGTTGCATTCCTGGTGCTTTACCATACCCTTACATAATTTTGCCAGCACAGTTTTATGCTTCTTTATTTCTTTGGTATTTTACTACAATATCATTAGACAAAATGTCAACATGTCCCACTAAGAACAAACTACACCATTAATATAAGGTAAAATTTTTCTTTTTCCGCTCCGAATATGGTTATTTCTAGCATGTGATGTAACTTCTGCCTGATACATATGTGTAGTAACTTCCCTTTAGTGCTGTTTACACAATGGCTGGTGGTCCCCACTCATCAATGAGTGGGCAAAATTAGATATTGGAACCAGTCAATTCGAGTAAAATTATAATTGACACGGAATGTAACCAATGTAATGTGTTAGGATGCGACTCTGTGGATTTGATTGGTCACACTTATGGACCAACCCTTGTTTACTAAACCAATTAAAGAAAGCCAGTATTGATTGCTAATTTCTTTGACCAATCATAAGTCTTGGTTGTCTAATAGGTGGGTCTTTGGCGTGGAGGGGTGGGGTGTTCGAGGTCATTCAGTCCCTCTCTGATTCACTCTGTCGGCGTGTGTTTGTGGGGACGGGTAGTTGGAGTAAGGAGTCGCCGGGCGGTAGTGCATCCCAAACGGTTTTTGAGAACGAAACGCCGCTGAAAATCGCACCACTGAATGAAGAAACCACCCCCGGTGACTACTTCTGGGAAATTACTTAACGCAACGACTGCGCCACACGCACAACCAACAAACGCAACCAGGCTACCAAATGCTAGCCAGCTAGCATCCCTGAAAACTGACGGGATCAAGGTGTTGATAGCTAGCCTCCCAGCTAATTATCCATCAGCTAGCATCCTCCAGTTGTAGCATCATTAGCTTGGTTTTCCTTCTCGCGCACGTCGAGACCTAGCCATTGCTCGTGGCGGTGCCTTTCAGCTCGCGAGCACCAAATCCTTCATTCGGTCAAAAACAGACAACTGAGCTCCCTAAGTAGCTGCTGCTGGAGACAGCGTCTGCGTTGCATTAGTTGACACCATCACACCCATCTCCCCAACCCCTTCTCCACTGCCCCTCTCCCTCCATCCGAAACACTGGAAATCCACAAGCGGCCGGATAGCGGCGAAGGGCCGGCGAAGCTGGGGGTGGTAACGTTACCGGACCCACAGGGAGTCGTAACGGCTACAGACAAGCTCAGCTGTGGGGATCTACCGACAAGTATGGACGGGCTGGCCGTGGAAGTTCGCGGCTCGAATGGGGCCTTCTACAAGGTAACCTGGTCACAGTCGTAGTTTCTGGTTGTCCCAGTTAAAAGTTTGGTGTGAGAAAAACTTAGGTTTCGTACTTCTGAGCCCAGCCCTACATTGTAATTGCTTGAGAAATGAATGCTTTGGTCCAGTTCTGACGAGCAGGAATGGTGTTGCGTTCCATTAGGGTTGGCCATTGTAGGGTGGGTAGCTAGCTCTAGCTAGCTATTACGCTAAGTACACTTGTCATCACCATGTATGGCCTATATTTGGTCGTTTTTAACAAATGTCTGTATGAATACATGCTGTGCCATTGGAAACAGATTCCTGCAGTTTTGAAATGAGATACAGGGTTTCGAGTATCGTACTGCTTTGTCTCGAAATTTGGGATGTGAGCATTAAGAACTGAAGCGAGCTGCTAATCAGACAGCTGTTTTGCAGTTTCTGCGTACAAGTATGATGAGATGCTATATCAAAGCTCACATACTTCATATTTGTTTTCTTGCCCAACCCACGTTCTAGCTGCGCTACTGAACCTCGAATCTTATGTTTACTGCTCCGAGAAGAAAGAACTGGGATGTTGGTTTCTGTTTCAATTCTGTCTCATTTTCAACAGAAAGTGTACTTTTCATGTCCAGACACATGGCTTCAAGACTTTGTTGCTGCTGTGTCATTGTGTTTTCAAACATCAGATCAGGATTTTACTGTGTGACTTCAAATTGAATTTACACATTCATTTTATTTAAAGACATCTTAAGTATCAATGTTTTTATTAGGCAGTCACACAGATTTCGGTCATAGAGAATATTGTGGGTTCTGACATAATTTGGGGTTTCATATAATTTTGTTGCAGGTAATCCTATCCAGAGGAGACCATGATGGTTGGGGATTGTCAAATAACACCATTCATCTTCTCCCTGCTTTTTAGTCTTAACCTTTTGCTATATCTAATTTTTATTGCTTAGTTTAAACGGCTTTCTCCATGTGCTCTTCTTCTCTTTTCTTACTTCGAGTGTTCAGCTGGTCAACCGGCCACATGGTGGTTTAGCGATGAGCCTATATTTACTCTCCTCATGCTGCTTCACCTGTTGTTCTGTTTTACAGGGTGACAGTTTGGCTCTGGCATGAATGAACGCTTTCCACTCATCTCTGTTACGTCCATCATCTCACAGCTCTCATTTTATGGATGAGATGGACACTTAACTGTGTTTGTGACATTCTAAATGTCATATTTTGGTAGATATGGTGTCCTTGATGGGAGAAAGTGGGGTAAAAAGCGTTCCTGCTTTTTTCCTATTGTGATTGACACAGAAGGTAAAAGGATTTAGCTCTTTGAATGCACCTCATTCACCTTGGTGTCAGTGTGAGTCAGTTCGTTGTTTCCTTTTAACTGTGAATCAGAATCATTTTTATGAATCTGCCGGGACAATACAGCACCTGTCAGGAAAATGCAGTTGTCCTGTTTATAGTCTGCATCTCTCTCTTGCAGCAAGCACATATCACGGAAGCTGCCAGTTTTTATATTCGGTTAATTGTGACTGATTTTCCACAGTAGCTTTTTTTTTTTTATGTTGCGATATCTTTTAAAGATCTAATTTGCATACGTATTGTTATTGTATCATAAGCAGGCCAATCAAATGATGAAGTCTGATTGCAGTGGCTACTTTTGTGGAAAAGATACTGCAAACCTGGCTCCTCTGGTCTGAAATGTCTTCATCACCACATGAACTTGCACGTGGCTGCTGGCTTGAGGACGAAGCAACGTCATTATGGAGCTGTCTGTGGCTCCTCTGTGCCCCCACCTTTCCATCAGTAATGTCATACTAGAAGACGGGCTTGCCTGCCCTTCGACCTGGTAGTTCTTGGTGGAAGCAGTACTTAATCTGACATAACATGCACATACAGCTGTCTCCTAATATGACCTTTAGAAATTGAAGGATGGGCAGTTTTTCAGTCAGACCTGTTGTTACTGCTGGCTTCTTCTCCAGAAGCTAGCTAACTCTAGTGCCACTGGGACCCTGCAGGCTGAGAGGCAGTCTGTAATCGTTTGTGTCAATACAGAGGCAAGTTTCAACCGTTAATCAGGACCATGTCAGGCAGGAGTTGGTGTGCGTTGATAATCACAGTTGTAGTCAGGTTGGACTGCTTAGAGGGTGTAAAGAGATGCAAAAGAATGAATACTAAAGCAGCACTGTGCCAGCAGGTGAATGCAAGCCCCTATTCTCGACCCCCACGCATGCTTGTGAGTGAAGATACTCCTTTACTTCTCTGTCCCATATACAGTAGTGTTACACAGAGACATGCCACACCCACCGCTTTTCTACCGCCTTGTCATTGGGGGGCGTTGAGGGGTGTGTTTGCCAAAGTTTAGGGCTGCTGTGACAGATTTGTGGATGGTCATGATGGACAAGAAATGTGTTGAAGTGATCCCTCGTAATAGTTGTCACTTGCCTTTTGCGTAATCTGACCATATGTGCTAAGCTGAGTGCGTGAGCCTACCTTCCCCATATATGTGCCCTCATGAATATGCCTCTATTGAAACTGTAGTATTCCAACTCACAAACAAATGGAGACCTCGTGCGTGCGTGTGTTCGTTCGTTTGTGCGTGTGAGATTTCCAGGCTGTCTGTGCTGTCAGGAGGAGTCAGTGTTCTTCGTCACTGTATCCAGCACAGAATTCGCAGCCAGAGAATTGTGTCAGCGATGTGATGTCTTGGCTTCCAAGCAGCCCTTGATGCTCTTTTTCAGCAATGGTCACAGTGTTGGTCTAGCATGGCTTACAAGTGGGCTGTCTGCGTTGTTTACATGCAAAGTCAAATGCTCACAGCCCCTCCCCTCATTACTGTCTCTGTCTCGTGCATTTGTGGGAATAAAATTATTTCTCCTTTTCTTTAGGGTTACATCAAAGATGTCCACGAAGACTCACTCACAATTGTTTTTGAAAACAAGTAAGTTTGCTCTTTCTGTTAACCTCGCCCATATGGCTTCTTTATGACAATACATAGGGAAATTAAGGTTGAACTGGTGTAACAGAGAGTTACGACAGCTGCTCCAGGCTAGCACTTTACCCAGACATTCAAATTGTCCTCTTCTGCACCTGTGCTTGGCTTGCAGCTGTCCATACGTGTCTCTAAGAGTTTTTTAACTCCTGTTCTGACCCTCCTGCCCTTGCTATCCTGATAGCATGCCTTCCTATACTCCGAGCCCCACTTACTGTCCCTTTCACCTCCCCACCCCTCTGGTCCCTCTTTATCTACTTGGCTCAGAGTGTAGAGCAGGGTGCCCCTAAAAATAGTGAGCCAAGGTATGCAGGGTGGGAGGGGCGGCAATATGGTGGCCTGTGTCGTTTTTGGGATTGTTCGTACCCCTGCCCACTTGCCCCATTCTCCTTTTACTTTCCCTGAGCACATGGTGAATGTATAAACCACCTTTTTGGTCCGTAATGATAGTACTATGGCTCTTAAATGAAAATTCCTTTTAAATCTAGCATTTAAAATGAGTTGAGAGTTTTTTTTTTCGACATCAATACTGAATGAACATAGATATTAGCCGGTTTCCATTTTATGTGTCCAGTGTAATAATCTCAGGATTCACCTCTGAAACTCATTTACTGAACTTTATGATGCTCTGTTGAGCTATTTTCAAGTTCTCATTCAATATAAAAGGACATCATACAATGAACGTAGTCAGTCACTGTCCAGACACAGTTCCTCGAACCTTCTCATTAAACTTAATGAGCCATTTTAATTTTAATTTCCATTATGTCTGTTAATGTGCTGCACACCAGTAAGTGGGAAATACACACGTCATGGCAATGCCAATATGAAATGAGTGGAAAACAGCTGGAGCTCGGCTGCTTGAGCAGTGTTAACAGTATTCAATCGTGTTACATGTGATTGTTGATGAGCTGACATGTTTGTGTTGCGTCTTCTTTTTTTTTTTCTTTCGCCATAGCTGGCAGCCAGAGAGACAGTTGCCCTTCAGCGACGTGCGGTTGCCTCCTCCATCCGACTACAACAAGGATATTGGTGAAGGAGAGGAGGTGGAGGTAAGGCCCTTTGCATTTCTCTGTTTTCACTCATCCACCTTAATTTTCACAAACCACAAGTCTCAAGGCCTTAGTGTCTTTGCATTTCATCACTTACATCATTCTTGCTTTGTATTGACTTTTGACTGACATTTTCAGGGCATCCATATGGCCTCTAAATGATGAAGAAACTTTAAATGAAACTATCTACATTTCAAATATTTGTATTACTGTAAAACATCCAGAACAGCTTCAGTCATAAATTGTAACAAGTCTTTATTTCACAACATCCTGTATCATCCTTGAAATATCCAGTCATGTTAAATCACATATTTAGCATTTTCCTGATATAAAACAATACTGCTTAGTTGTACAGGATGCATCCTGTGTGCTTTACTAGAAACTAGACAGTGGATTGGTAGGATTGCATTCATGAAATGGCATAGGTCTGTTGTTCTGTTGTTGTCGTCACGTCTCACTTTCCACTACAAAGTGTTTGAAGCACAGTTAATGGATGTAATAGTTGTAGTTTTTTGTCTCTGACTCAGCCGTCAACCACTATGTGTCCTCTTACAGGTTTACTCCAGGGCCAACGAACAGGAGCCATGTGGTTGGTGGCTTGCCCGGGTCAGAATGATAAAGGGAGAGGTAAGTTTTTGTGAGGAAACAATCAACATTATCCTCCAGAAATTAGATTAAAAAAAAAAAACTGTAAGGGATAAAAAGCAATTTACAGATTGTGTACAAAAGCAGAAGAGTGAACAGGAAAAAAACAAAAACTCATGACATCCTCATTACTTTGGGGACATGTTTGACCTAAATGGTGTTTTCAGATCCTGTGTCCACTTCTGCATGTCTCTGTAATTCAAATATCATAGTTGCACAACAATAAATTACAAAAAAAAACATGGTATTTTGTCGTCCTCTCGTGCACAAAAATACATTTTAAAACAACCAGTTTTGTTTTGCTCTCGTCTAACTTGCCTGATCGTCACAGAGCTTCGGATGCAGTGTAAACACCAGTGCCCTCAAGGAATTGTTAGATCCTTAGATTTTCTTGCTGGGGCTTACATTTCCTGGAGCTATTTAGTCAAAAAAGAACTAATATTGAGAAAATGATACCTTGTGTTAGTGGTAAGATCCGGCTAGGCTACTTTTTTCTGTATCTCAGTATTTAATGATCAGTAATGGAGGCAAAGCAATCGTCGTTCACTTTGCCCCAGTCTTCTGTTGTATTGCCAGTAACTGTTTGTTGAGCCCCGAGTACAGCTGTACGTAGAGCGAATACAGGCCTGTAGTAAGATAAGTATCGCGGGGTAATGAGCTCAAAGAGTGAGTATGTCCTGATGTGGTCCGACATTGTGTCTTCATATTATATTTCTCATACACCCTGTGCGTTTTCTCTGCACTGACTTGTTGTGCCCAAATGGATTTGCATCAAACTCAGTCTGTCAGGCACAGGTGGCTTCTTTCTTTCTTTCTTTCTTTCTTTCTTTCTTTCTTTCTTTCTTTCTTTCTTTCTTTCTTTCTTTCTTTCTTTCTTTCTTTCTTTCTTTAAATTTTCTGATCATTTCAACCAGGAGTGGCTCTTAGTTACCAGCATAAGCTGCAGGTTGAATAGTGGAAAGGACAGCTTTGTAGTGCTACTGTGCCAGGGGAGTTGCTGCTGGTGTAGTGCTGTTATTTGGAGCGGTCTGATAAGAGCCTGCGGGAATGTCTAGCATTGAGTGATGGCTTTAATTCTGTCCTTTGGGCATGTGTGCAGTGATCATCTCACTGCCTCACTCTCTCATGATCCCCTTTTTTCTTTCTTAATGTTTTTTTCATTGTTCAGAAACTGTCATAGAGCTCTGCATGGGATTGTTTTATTCAGCTTGGTCCTGCTGGATTTCTGAACATTACTGCCTGCTCCCACAATGTGGTTGTTCCAGACCGCCTGTTCTCACCCACAGCAGAGTTTAAACTGCCCCCTCCTGTCAGATCTGTCAGATTTGCTTTGGTCCCACAGGATCCCAATCCCATTGCAGTCCTGAAATACATACCTGTCAGTATTAATGTAGCAAAATTAAGTTCTCTACGTTATCCCCCTCTGCATTTACACTACACACATTTATTTTTTGTAGATCGTTTGGCTAAATGATTGTCCTGTTTGGTCATTATGAGCCACCGCACCTTGTGCTTGTGTCCATGGCATCGCCAACCAGTGTGCTCGGGTTCCATCTAGTTCATAGTCATGTAAGAGTGATTAATATCTGATCTGTGCACGTGGTCACAGGGGTTATTTCCAGTCAGTCGCTGACTCAAACATAAAGGAACAAATTTCTACAATTTACATCCTGTGAAAATCTTGACAGCAAAGTTTAAACTGCCCCCATCCTGTGAGATTTGCAGTGGGACACGATACCAGCCCCATTTCAGTCCTCTACTAGGAAAGGAGTAGTTAAGCTTCATGGAATAAATTAATTAATTAATTTTTACATCAAGTATAATTTCTCAATTTGAGAGTGGACATCAAGAATTAAGATTTGGACAGCTAATTCGAAATTGTAATATAGATTGAATATGGCAATAAGTTCCATTATTATAAATCTGTATCTCTTGTGCTGTTTTCAGTTCTATGTGATTGAATACGCGGCATGCGACGCCACATACAACGAGATTGTCACATCGGAGCGCATCCGGCCCCTCAACCCCAACAGCCCTTCCTCTCGAAACTCCTTCCACAAGGTCCCCATTCCTGTCCCAGAAGACCTGAGGGACATGTGAGTGTCTTAACATTGTCAAATTTATATCCTGTTGATGCATTTACTTGAATTAACATCAGCATTGTACCAATCTTAAGACCTGGACACTGGGCAATAAAACAAGTACATGCTGAATTGAGATTTTCTTATCTATATGAATGGATGCTTTTACATGTGTAAACGCATTTCTTTGAATGTTTAATTCTTCCATCACAATTCATCTCAGTCAGCAGTGGTGTTATAGACGGCCACTGCTGCCAAATGAATAAACAAGGCTGACTCTCCCGTGGATTGTTTTCTTATCGACAGCTGTGCAAATGACAACATTCACAAAGACTTCAGGAAAGCTATCGGAGCCAACTGCATCTTCTACAGTGCCCAAACACACGAACTCATTGTGCTGGTTAGTACTCAGAATACACACTTCAGCTGGTCCTCAAGTGAATGGGCGTGTTACATATCTACAGACAAGGAAATAATACAAAGAAACATAATGGCCCTCACATAAAAATCTGAAAGTTTTAATTAACTGCATGTCAGGGATTTTCTGGGTATTCCCAAGACATGGTTAGGTATGAAGTGTTTTTCTTTTCTTTTTTCTTAGACAAAACAAATACATTCACGAAATAATGAATCCACTTTTTCCCATCTTTGTCAGTCCTTATTATAGACTCCTCTTACTACGTGCTCATTTTCATAAACCCACAAACAGTTGTTGATAAATTGTTGCTTAATGCCTGCTTTGTTTTCTTCACAGTCCACAAACGAAACCACAGTAAAGCGTGCAACTCTTCTGAGTGACATGCATTTCCGCAGCATCCGTACCAAGCTTATGCTAATGTCCCGCAACGAAGAAGCCACCAAGCATTTGGAGGTAGCACCCTGTCAAATTCACTTGTATTCGCCTGTCTATGTAAATATTTGTCATTGGCAAATAAGATGTCCTATCCATCTGTTTCAGTTTTACACATTTGCATCTATGTATGTGTTTCCCCTCCCAGACAAGTAAGCAATTAGCATCAGCATACCAGGAGGAGGTGAAGGTCAGGGAGGACCTGATGGGCCTCGCCATTGGCTCCCATGGTGCCAACATCCAACAGGCAAGGAAGGTGCCTGGTGTCACAGCTATCGAACTGGAGGAGGAAAGCTGCACATTCAGGATCTATGGAGAGGTACGCCGCCAATGAGCTTGTATGCCATCACATGTCCCAGCTACGTCTCCCATTTGTCTGTCACACATCTTGTCCCATATACTGTAGTGTAATTTGGTCTAATGTTTGTGTTGTGTTGCAGACCCCAGAGGCAGTAAAACAGGCTAGAGAGTACCTTGAGTTCAAAGAAGACTACTTTCAGGTACCCAGGAACCTTGTAGGTGAGTGAGCTGTATAACATTTCTGAGGGAGCTCATGTTGTTGGTGACAGCATCCCACTTCATCACCATAGCATGTTCATATACTGCATACTCTCTTATCGTCATGACATTGTTTTAACCTTCCTTTTTTTTCCCTTCTGCCTCTCTTGTGCAGGAAAAGTCATCGGCAAGAGTGGTAAGGTCATCCAGGAGATTGTGGACAAGTCGGGTGTGGTCCGTGTCAGGATTGAAGGAGACAACGACAAAAAACTTCCCCGGGAGGAGGTAGGCAGGCAGGGGGCAGGCAGGGACGACACTGCCAGCAGCAAAGAGGTGAATGGACCGTTCGGCTTGTCTCCCAGTCCCCTATATCCCAGCCCCTGTCCCCAGTCCCAAAAGCAAAGCTACTTAATTGCAGCAGTGTAGGCGCCCCATGTGCTGTCTGCTTTGACAATATTTCATCACATTCAATACACAGAACATGTGTCAGTTATGTTGCGCATGTGTGGGCACTCAACTGTCTGTTGTCTCTGATGTCTGTGAGTGTGCTTCATGTGTGTTTTTTGTTTTTAAAGCGTAACAATCCTTCCAGAAATGGTCTGTAATTTACCACTTAAAATTTGATTATGAAGCTGTTTCCCAGTCAATGGTGTCTCGCCAACATTGAGAGTCTGTATTCAAAGTGACGACACTCAACTCTCTATCTGTCTCCCCCTCTTTGTGTTTAATCAGGGCATGGTTCCCTTCGTGTTTGTGGGAACTAAAGAGAACATCAGCAATGCACAGGCTCTGTTGGAGTACCATGTGTCCTATCTCCAGGTTAGTCAATCCTCTATGTTCACCAGTAGATGGCAGCACTCGCCTTTTCTCTGTTTCTGTCACTCAAAAAACTTCTGGTAGAGCCTGGCCTGTGTGCTTACAGCAATTGTCTGTCTTCTTCTTTGTATTTGAATCCATGAATGCGTTGCTACTCAGAATATCAGGACACATAGAGGAGACATGTTTCTTAGAAGCACAGGGTACAGGGTGCCGTTGGGAAGTGTGGGCGTATGTGTGGGGTCATTTCATATTGGTCACCTGTCTCCTTCCTGCCCAGAACCACATGAGGAAAGCTGCTGAGAGCACCTCATTTTGCCCTTACCTCATGTGCTTTTATAAATAGCTCCTCTCTCTGGGATGGGGTGAAGGGTACGCTGGAGTTTAGATTACCAGCTATCTGGACCCTCAGCTTCCAAAAATAAAGCCTCCCCCCTCCTCTGCCTCACTTCCTTCACACCTCCCTTGAGGTTCAGCTGTTGTTGGTGGAGGCAGCTGTCACACTGTGAAGTGAGACCCCATCCTCCAAATCACCCGCCACTACACCACTATAGAAACTGCTGTCATTGCACTGCTGCCATTAGAAGGCAATGCCCATCCCCCTCGTCTATGAAGAAGGCATATGTGGCTTAGCTGGGGAAAAAAAAGAAATTTTGATACTCACAAAGATAGTTTTCTTTTTTTTAAAGATATTATTAAAATATTAGCAAGTCATAAACTAATACCTTTTAACTTTATCCCGGATGTAGCGTTGTGTTTGTAGAGTGTCAGTGAGAGCATTATATGTCACAGGGGTGGTGTGTTGGTCAAGGGGATCCCCAGCAAAATGATGTCACATGGTTGGAGAATTGTGCTCATTTTAGTTTAACTTGACAACGCCTGCTTTTCCTATTTTAGGCTGCCTGAGACAAATCTTAAGAACCGAATGGCCTTATTTGCCTAATACAGTTTTGCATCTGCGAATGACATCCACTTTGTCATTCAGAGCACACCCAGAAAATTTCAGCTGTGTTCTGCCAATTGGACGACACTGCTTTTTCCTAATTTTAAATTTGACTGTGGTTTGGAAAAGACGAGTCTACAGAGATAGCAGTGGGGTTATGGTTATGTTAATTGATTCAGCTGCTCATCCTAACCTCAGTCGCTACAAACTCATACTTAAACTCAACCAGTCATCCATCTGTCAGAAATTGGTGGGCGTTTCAACAGAAATTGGTGTTCTGTCTAAGTGTTAAGGGGATTTTTGGGGGTTGAATTAGCCCACGGTCGATCTGGTTGGAACGCTGAACTTTACACATTACTGCCACTCAGTGGTAGAGTGGTGGACTTAATAGAAAACCAGCCCAGCCGAGGCCCATGGCAGATGCTTTAAGACCATGGCTTGGTCCCAGCTCACTGCAGCAGAACTTGTGTGTGACATTTTTTCGGTTGAATAAATGTGTGTGTAGTGAAACAATTGCAGTCAACGACACTCCACCAAATTAAAAATCAGTAACAGAATCTGTGATTGCTCTGAATTGAAAGCATTGTAACATTGTAATTGACTTTTTTTTTTACAGATTTAATAATTGTCCTTTAAACTATTCTTATTACATATTTTTTATTATACCTATTTAATAGTGTTAAGTCATTGTTATTCTTTTTTTTTGTCCCTACACGTGGATCATCTGATTTAAGTAGCGGAATGCGTGTTTTGTTTGTAGTTAAACCCGCTAATGCCTGTTGGTCAGATAATCTGCATATGATGGTCGCACTTACAACATTTTTGTCAGGTGGTGTTATTTTGTCAATGAGCAAGTGCCCCAGGCTTGTCATGTGTAATGGCTCAGGGACCTTGTGTTTCACTTACTGTTGGCTAAATGCAGTATATCCAACAAGGACTTGTTCATATGCACTATTATTTCCCATACACTCCCAAACGTTTCAATAAACCACAAGGAACAAGCTATGTGGTGCACACCAGCTACAGCTGTCTCCCCATCCCTGTAGGAAGTGGAGCAGTTGCGCCTAGAGCGTCTCCAGATTGACGAGCAGCTCCGTCAGATCGGGGTTGGGTACCGTGCACCCCCTAGTCGAAGCGGCGGCCCTGGCGTTGACCGAGAGAAAGGCTACTTGACAGATGACAGCAGCAACTCACTCCACACTTCTCGTACCTATGGGGGCCGCGGCAGAGGGCGCAGGGCCTCCAACAGCCAGTACTCTGGATATGGTGAGAATGAACGAGCTGAAGCACAATTATAGTTTGACACATTTGAGAATTCTGCCATTTTTAAAAAATCATATACTCATGTCTGTTTCTCCCTTTTTTTCTTTTTACATTACTTTTAACTGCTTGATCCAGGCACAAACTCTGAACTGTCCAATGCTTCTGAGTCAGAGGACGTTAACGAACGAGACCAGCGGCCCCGTGGCATAGGTGGCGATGAGAGAGGCTCCCGAAGGGGCGGCAGGGGCCGAGGCTCGAACTCAGCACGAGGCCGTGGAGGACCAGGGTCCAAACCTTCCAACTCCATCAGCTCAGGTAATTAAAGGCCATGTTCAGATTACCAGCAAATAAAGGCTTATACCTAGTAGTAGTCATTGTGCCAACATCACAGTATTCAGATTATGGGTTTAGAATCTCAGAGCTGATTTCATTCATGTGTACCAGTCTTGGTCAAGTTGATTATTCGAGCAATACTGTGATTTGAAAGTTTCTTAAATTTTGGATACTGGTGTTGATTGAATTTCGTCAAGGTTTCATGTGACCGCGCAATAATAAGATGAGAAATAGAGTATGGTGTTGCTAAGCAGGTCTTCCAAGAAGCAGCATTTTGTTTGAGGTGTGTTCCTCTTACATGAAGTAAGAAGAGCCCACCCGAGAGTCAGTATTTATGTTAAAACTAGAGCAAATAAAGATGACAGACAATTAGGCACATGTAGATGCAATACTAATTTTCTGTTGCTTATTCAGTGCTGAGGGACCCAGACAGTAACCCATACTCCCTGCTGGAGGGTGAGGGAGAGCTGGCCGACGCAGACCTCAGTGAAGGCATGGGAGGAGAACGCCGCAGACGCTCCCGACGCCGCCGCAATGACCAGGAGCCCAGCGTGATGGATGCCGCCGCGGAGTCTGACAGCCAGGGCGGCCCCAGCGAGAACGGACTGGGTGAGACCTTCAGTGTTGTAATCTCGTCATTGTTGTACAACCATTGGTGAAAACATAAATCGTTTCAAGTTTCAAAAGCAACTGTGACGTTATCGGAGAGTGAAACCAATATTTTCTCCATCGATCGTTAGATGAGGAGGCCCGACCTCAGCGCCGCAACCGAAGTCGCCGCCGTCGCAACCGTGGCAACCGCCCAGAAGGAGGTTCAACCAGCCGTGACAGACAGCCAGGTGAGAATGGTGAGTCACCATGTTTTCTAAGTATCCTCCCCAGAACCATCAGGATAATGCCTTCCTTCAAGGAACACCAGGACATTTTGTATCTGTATCTACACTGTATGTCGGCCCCAGCAGTTGCTCCAGCTAACAGATTTCAATGTTTACAGTGACTGTTGCTGATTACATATCCCGTGCTGAGTCCCAGAGCAGACAGAACCTGCCCCAGAAAGAAAATCACGCTGGCCCCGCACCCAAGGTACAGGCAGAAACACACACCTCTGCTTAGTTTTTTTTTTTTCACATAAAGATTGTTGGATCATTCTCACCTTTTACTGCATTTTGTACCCGCAGGAGAACGGGACCAGCGCCCAGATGCCTGAGCGAACGCCCTCCAAGCGTTCCCCCAGCAAAGGCATGTCCTCGCCCAGCGAGACCCTGACCTTGGTTAACGGAGTCTCGTAAAGAGATGGCCCTGCCCCTCGCGAACCCAAGTCTAGAGCAAGACTCCATGGCAAACTCTGTCCCTGCTTGCATTAACTTAAACCTTAAACAGATGAGTGAAAAGTACCTGACAAAATACCTGAATTCATACTATGAGAGTGAAAAACTACAAAAAAACGACAAACGCATCTACTTAAAAACACACGTTAACGGTGTATGCTATCCTATCTATCAGTACTTAGTGCTTATTTAAAAAAAAAAACAACTAGCTTGCCAAAAAAGAGCTGGTGGATATGACTTGATTTTTAAAAATACTGAAATACGAGAAACAGGACGAGACTTTTTTTTGTTTTGTTTTTGAAACGGTTGTCTTTATTTGTGTCTTTTTTTGTTCTGTTAATTTTGTTCATTGTTTATCACTGGTTTGGACTTGGCGGTCGCTCTCTCAACCAAAACAGACGCTTCTCTTAACAGTGTTAAAGTACAGACAAGAGAGATGTAAGCTGTAGGGAGTGGCGTACGAGCAGACAGTCCAATAGCTTACGTGACGCGACGTTCGCACACTGTACCTGGGAATGGACACAGTCAGACAGATTGGAGTATTGATAGACATTGTGCCTTGAATTTGAAAAAAACAACAAAAAAAATAAAAAAACATGAGTTTTTCCATTAAGTTTGTTTTTGTTTCCCAAGAGGAAGAAAAGAGGGGGAGGTTTTCTTCCAGGGTTTTTAAACACTTTGTTTTTGGTTCCAAGAAGAGAACAGACCTGAGAGAAAGTGATGAGTGAAAAGAGGATCCAGAAAAGGAGGGAGTGGCTGGCCAACGTGAAGACAAAGTCTGGTGCCAAACACGAAATTCAAGGCGCTTGTCCTCATTCCGAGTAGAATGGACAGCGTCGGGGTCAGTGCGTGCGTGTACGCGCATATGTGTATGTTTGTGTGTGCACAGTTGAGAGATTTGGCAACCACAAAACGAAACCGGGAGGGGTGAGGTCACAAAACGCAATGCAGCCCTGGGTGGAACGCACAGTGAGGCATCTCTATTTATCAACAGCCCTGGGGGCAGGGGCGGGAGGCGGGTCAGGTGATGCGTCACCTCCTCCTCTCACCTGTTATAGGTCCTTCGAGGGTCCAGGATGGCACCCATACAGCCTTCTAAACAGGACAGGCTGAGACCAGACAGACGGCAGACTTGAACTATAGATTTAGACTATAAGAGAACTATACCGTGCCTCTTTCTCTTGTGTCGGAGGGGGCGGCGGTGCTAGCTTCCAGCCACACTAGTGTCTTGATAAACCACTGCAGCGCGCAGCTCCGGATGCACACAAGGGTTACCACCTTTCTGGGACAGGTGCTGCTGGTGGCGGAGGGGCTGGAGACTGCGGACTGTGAGATTGGGACAGCTTCAAATGACATGAGAGCCACATGACACAGGCCCACGCTTACAGGTACACACACACACACAATAGGCATACACACCAGGCGCGTGTAAGTCGACGTGGTCGCCCACGGGGCGCACAGTAGAGGACCGCAACAGAAACCTGTAAACGAAGTGTCTGTCTTGTACCTGACAGTTTGGGATAGCAAATGGAGTAAGAGAGGGACTCAAAACCTCAGTGGCTCTCTGCTCATGTTGTTACTGTTGTCTTGGTTACCGCTCTCAAGTTTTTTTTGTTGCTATTTCCACATCTTAGAAAATATGAAATAAAAAATTGAAGTGAAATCAACCTCTTCTCTGGAGACGAACTTTGATTTCTCTGTCTTGTGAGTTTGCAGTCTATTTTTCTAACTTGCATGGCATTTAGTGAACGAGTAGTAGGTGGTGCCTGTCCTGTGCATGAGGAAAGGGTGTTAATTAATCTGACTTACAAAGCCATTGTTCCATTCACTAGAATTGCTGCTAATGTACACATTGAATGTCCAACTAACGTAGAAACTCTACCTTGAAGAGAGAGAAACTATTTGTGACTTTAAAAAGAAAAAAAAAAAAAAAAACACGTCCCACCCCTGCTCATCTGCCCAGAATGTCTCCGTTTCTGTCGGTGGATGCGAGTCGGGAAGGGACCCCTTTTTCCTTCCCTCACAAGTTTCAGAGTCTCACAGAGTATTAAATTAAAAAGGGCAACATTGTGCATGACAAGCAAGCGTCCACATGACCAAAGGTTTTGACAGACAGATGAATGGGAGTGTGGTTGAATCGAGATGACCCAGATGCTGCTCTTATACATGTCTGCTCACCTGTATGTTGTGTTTTTAAAGAATGAACGAGCACTTGAGTATTTGTACCTTGGTTCAGTTGCATGTGTGTGAGTGGAGGACAAAGCCCTATCTGGTATGTTTGTGTTTACCTTTATACCTCATTGTGTGAGTACTGTATTTCCTTATGTATCTGTATCCCTCACGTCCTGTTGGAAGACTGCTGGCCGCTGTGCGTGCGTGCTTGTGTGCGTGTGTGTGTTTGTGTGCGTCTGTGTGGATGCTGGTTGTACAGTCAACTCCACTCTGTCAGATTTTGTCTCTGGTTTTCTCACTCATGTTCTGATGGCAATAAAGGACTTTTCATTGTTTGGTATACAATTTCTCTGAACAGTGTTTTTTTAATATACAACCAAACTCACACAGCAGCCAAAATGTGAAGCTTTTTGAGCGTTAATGTGATTAAAGCACTGATATACATTATATTACTATCATTTAAGCCTCTCAGAATGCCTTGGTTGCACAAACAAATGGAAGATGAAACCACATCACTCGTGTTAAATTTGTCTCAAGCTATTTTAAGCAATCCTAATTTTGAGTTTATGGACGCATCAGTGAAGTCCAGCCATTGTCATTTTTAGCATTTAGTGGTGCTTTGCTTTATACATTTGTAGATGTCAACAGTTCTTAGCTAAAATATGGTTTTTCATCTTCTGTGCTGTTGAATACACACACATTTCCATTTACACCTTCAGCCTGTGCTGTTACACTCTGCTTTTGATATGAATCAGGTACTTTACACAGAAGAGTGACTCAGCACATTTTTGTGGCAATCTGACTGTTTCTGGACCCACAGAGACACCGGATATTGTGCATCTCTGTCTTTTTTGTGAGTGTCAAACTGTAAATGATAAGGCACGCCTGCCAAGAGTGTTCACTGACGTTTGGACTTTATTTTTACAAACAGAAGGTACATCTTTGCCAGAGTCACAAAATAGACTCATTTATAGGCAAAGGGTAATAAAGGAATATTCTAAGATTTGTCAGCCTTTGGGAGAGCCAAAGCGGAAAGATATTTTAAATAATTTGTTCCGATGAGAGCAAACTTGTGCCATATTAAATCCTGTGCTTGATGTAAAATAAACACACCACATAATAACAAAGATACCATCCTCCACATGCAGCCTGGTGGGTGCAGCATCATGCTGTGAGGATGCCTGTGAAGACAGAGGGTTCATGAATGCAGCAACATACTGGGAAGTCTTAGAGGAGAGTGACACAGGAATGGCCTCAAAATGTCAATGACCCCGGTCCCCATGAAACATGACAGAGCTTGAGAAGCTCTGCACCAAAGAGTGGGGGAAAGATTGTGGCGTCCAGATGTTCAAAACTGATGAAGGCCCATCCAGACAGATTCAAGGTATGCATTTGATGCCTAAGATACCTGGCATGTTTCTGGGGGGTTGGAGGTGGTCTCAAAAATGTAAGGGTGCTGATTAGTAAACAATTTAGCAGGATGCTGCAGGAAAGAAACTTAATTATCCTCTGCTGCTTGACTTTGCTTCTGTCAGCGTGTGTCTCCCTCTACTGGACATTTACTGGTGTAGTCACTTGGACGAGGCGACTGTGAATACAATAGGACTTATTATCAGTTTTCTTTCCCATGAGAGCTACTCCTTCACATGGGAATCGCGAACCAAACACAGCTTCACCCCTTATCGTGCTCACTTACACTGTGATCCTCTGCCAGCATTTAGAATATAAATGATGTACTGCGGCCTCAAAAGGCCAAGAACCACTTGCAACTGTTGTTTACTTCACCTCTAAAATGATTCCCATGTACAGTTTAATACTAAACAAATCTAAAAACAAAACAAAATAGATCAGATCTGCAATGGTGGAAAGTAAGTACTAAATATATTTACTCGAGTACTGTACTTACTGTAAGCACAAATTATTTTACTTGAATACTTCCGTTTTGGTGGAAAGAAGAAAGTAAAAAGAATGTAAATGCTTGTGTTTGTAAATGTATCTCCTGTGCACAGAAAGTCATAGTTTGTAGGTCCGTTTCCCAGTTTATTATCAGAAAATAACCAGAAACATAACTTGGCTTTCTACAGGTGAATGTAAACTTTTCACAATACAGTTACGCCATACCGTAACCAACGTAAGGAAAAGCCATTTCCGTAAAACTTCCCTTCATACCTTTCTCCAATCACAGTGCGTACTTTTTGAGCGACGTGTGTATCTACCAATCAGACTACTCGTTGTGCGCTTATTTCCTATCCGTATGCGCCGTAGTTTATCTTCGTTTGGATTTTTGACTTCATTGTGGCGCCCATTGCGAGCTGTGAGTATTGTCGCTTTTATATTTTTCTCTATTTGTTTCTGTCACTTTTATTATGACTGTTCGCTAGTTTACACACGCCTTCAAACGGAACCCCATACATTGTCAGTGACTTACATTTTATTTACTTCAGTCACATGAGACAAAATGGCTAACACCTGGAAGCTAATGTTAGCTTGCGAATAGCGACCATTCAAATGAAGCGAGGCTGGCGAGCAGCTGTGACCAGGAAGTAAACACACGGAAACTTCTTGTCTTCAAGTCAACTGTATTTTGAAGTCGCATAGTTTTTAGACTAATCACAAAATCCTAGGTTAATAATAACACAGGTAAACTAGCCCCCTCGTGACAGATTTTATTACCTTGTTGGTCTGGTGGCCCTCAGCCTGCAGGCGCCTCGACGACAAGCTTACTATTTCCTAAAAATGACGTTATACGTTCGCCATTTGCCCTCCCCCTGCTTACTGTCTGTTAACACATGATGGTCTGTGTGGTCTCATCCTGTCTTTTCCCTTTTAGAGACGTACACTGGAGCAACTATGGTGAAGATTTTCATCGGTAACCTGTCTCAGCACACTGGGAAGGATGAAGTGGAGGCTCTGTTTACTCAGTATGGCACTGTGACAGAATGTGCAAAGTACAAAAACTATGCTTTTGTCCATATGGAAGACCGGAAGTCGGCCACCAAAGCCATCCGAGAGCTCCACCTCTATAAGCTCAGTGGCAGACCCATTAATGTGGAGCTCAGCAGAGGGAAGAACCAGGGCCCCGTGAAGCTCCACATAGCCAACGTGGAGAGGGGTTTTGATAAAGAGCTCCGCGAGCTGTTTGAAGAGTACGGCACAGTCACAGAGTGCTCGATTGTCAAGAACTTTGCCTTTGTGCACATGCTCAATTCTGAAGAGGCCATGGATGCCATCCAGGGCCTGGATAATACAGAGTTTCAAGGTAAGTGACTGATGTTCTCCCTTCATGAATGAAAGGCTTGGAGGTTATTGTGGTTTCCGCACTGTGGCATTCAGCCTTTTAACATTTGAGAGACGTTTTTTTTTTCTCCTCATTCTCAGGTAAGAGGATACATGTTCAGTTATCAAAAAGCAGACCCAGAGGGGCCCCAGAGGAGGAGGGCTATCCACCTCCGCCAGGCAGAGGCTTTTATCCTCCCTACCCAGTGGAGGGGCCTGAGCCTCCCTACAGAGGCCGCATGCATGCCTACCCTCCTCCGCCTCCATCGCCTCCTCCCCCAAGACGGGCAGCTTACCCTGACCGTGGTTACGGCGAGCGGGATGGCTATGGGGTAGTTGATTACTACCAGAAATTCAGAGCCCGTCCTTACAGCACAGCGGGCTACGATGACAGGCATTCCAGTGCCATCCCACCTCCTCCGCCTCCTCCGGCACTGGTTAGAGAGCGTTTTGGAATGGGGACCGTTGATCCGTACGAGCGCCATCTGCTCCCCCCCCCTCCTCCTCCGTCCTCCATGAACAGGGACAGAAGCCCCATCAGACGACCACCCCCTCCACCTGCTCCAACAGCTGGTAACGGGTACTCCTACGAGCGGTCCCGGCTCTCCCCGCTGCCCAAGCCTCCGATGTATGCAGCCCCCCGTCCCAGGGACTCCTTCTCAGGAGCGCCGCCAGTGCCACCACCACCACCACCACCTCGATATCCAGGCTATTAGGCCCATGAGAGTGTAATACAAGGTGAGAACAGACAGTGGATGTTTCATGCCATCATAAATCACAGTGATAAGAAGCAGCAATGATTGAGGGAAACATTCTAGAAATGTGTGCCGACATTAATATGAGAGCTGCAGCCATAAGTTGAGGAAGAATCCCACTTTAAACCATCACTATCAGCCAGAGCTCTTAATTCCTGCACGACCAAGAAATCAATACATAGAATAATTAAACACTGCTGATAGACTCCTAAAATACTGCTGCTTTAACATCAAAGATCAATCTTGCGCGAATCCTGAGTAAGACACGTTCCTTGACATGTGTGGTGTGCTCTCTTTCCAGGTTTAGAATATGACAAGATCGTCGTTGTCTGCTGATGCACGTGGCGCTATACATCCCCCTCGTCTATGGCGGATTGCGTTGCGTTCGCCTGAGACTTACTGGAAGATTCTGTATTGCGGACAGCCCCGTACTTAAAAACATACGATACCATGTCTACAGTTCACGTGTTCTTCTGAGCTGTTTATGCCTTTTCTGTTCCTTTGCTTGTTTTGCTGTTCAAATCCTCAAACTGTTTTGAAGGATAGGATGCTGGCTTAGGTGCTTAGTCTGTTTCAGTGTGACGCCGTCATGGCTGAATACACTCTACTCTTCAACCTTTTTAAATGGATATGGCCTCTGGGAAACAGTGACATAAATTTATAACAAGGGAAGTCATTTAAATGAAAATATATGTCAACAAAATTGTGTCAAGACGAAGCCTGTTGGTTGATGGCAAAATGCTCATCAGAATAAGTTAAAAAACTTTAGTGTAGAGGTGCTTTAATAGTACTTGGTGTGGTAGGCTGTGCAGTCGTCTCTTGCGACGCATGTGAGCATGACAAATCAAAAGTACCAGTGTGGTTTTGTTCTTTTTACACTTTGTGTTACCTTTTCATGCGGAAACAGAGTCTATAGCACCGTTATGTATGATTTTATTCACCTTACAAGTTGCTTTTCATTTGAAGGCTTTTTAATAAACACATCAAACCAGAAACGTCGTTTTAGCTGTGAAATTATTCCTCGTTGGCCAGGCCTTCTAATCGGACTAGTGATACCCAGGCGTTTAACTCCTCACACGCTTTCTTTATTCACACTCTGCAGAGTTATCAGCTTGACACATGGTAGGTGATGTTTTCCAGAAAACGCGAGAGACTGCGTTTGTTTGCGAAGCGACGCCCGACATGCTTTCCATGGATAAATCGTGCTGATGCTTGCGATGCGAAGCAGCTGCTCCCTTATTGACAACATCTCAAAGGTGATTTATACGTTCTTCAGCCATTGCTGGTGTGAAATATGTGCATGCAGAATAAACGTGAACAAAAGGTAGATTTTAAGTCTGACTTCCCCTCAAAGATCCTCAAAGTTAATGCGGCCAATGAAGTCTGTAGCTGTCCACGAACCCACGCTGTGCCTGGAAGCCGCATCGTTCCTCTACCGGTCATCCATTACCTACCTTGTGTCGAGCCAGGTAGTGGTTTTTTGTAGAAGCACAGCGTTACTGAACTGAGCTTTGCGATGTTTGTGTCGTCTTCCAGCAACTGTTCTACAGTCTTGATTTGCATTCTTCATTTCTGTCATTGAGATTCAGTCATTAGTCCCATTTTTCATTGTTGTCTTGACACTTATATTTGCACCACAAATTTCATGCAGGCTTGGTGTTCTTAGTATTTGTGCTCTTTGTAGGTTGTTAGACTCTATGCAGGAGATTCCAGCTCATGGTAAGTCATCCTCGGGAGATGTGCCGCACCCTGGAGAGAAGAGGTAGGTGTCATTTAAACTTTACTGCAATTAAATTCAATAGCTTGTCTCTCCTGTCGTTGCATTCATGCTTATATTATCATTATTATTATTGTGTGTGTGTATATATAGATATTTTTACCTTTGGTTGATTTTTACTTCATCTTTAAGTAGGTCTCATTAAATCTGTGCTCAAGCATTTGAGGAAGTTGTGAATTCTTTCAGTAAATGATAGTTTCCCTTTCATCAGTGAAGTTGGTGCTTGTTTTGTTTTTTTTTTGAGTCCTGCTAAAATGTGCCAACCTAAGCATGTGGTAATGGATGAATGATGAAAAGGTTTCATTTCATCACTCGTGAGGAGTGTTATTGCTGACCGTGTCGCTCTCTCTGCAGGCCTGTCTCTAATGGGTCTTGAAGTGAATTCACTGGAGTTTACAAGCTGCGGAACGATGGGATGAGATGAAGCTCACGAACTTCTCCTCTGGACTTCACAATGAAGTGTTTTCACAGGAAGTGGATGTGAAAGCTCGGTCCATTGTTCCTGAGCTGGAATCAATGTCCAGTCCTCAGAAAACCTTTGTTCTCTGCAGCTGATGACACCATAATAATGGATGAAGTTTGATAGAACATTTTTTCAGATCAATCTGTCAGATTACATTTTGAACTGGTTCTTATTTACTCACACTTTAACAAAGACTTCTCCCCACCTGTACAAGGGTCCTGTAACCAGGAGGTATGGCTGAATCTATATACTGTTACAGTTGTGACTGGATTTTGGTGCAGTCCATGTGGCGTGTGACGTGTACTTGAAATCATTGTATGGCCTATTACATACAGCTACTGAAGCTCTTTTTCTTTGGTGTTTATGTAAATGAACTATTTATTCAGCTAAAACTGTTTATACCCATATACTGCCGGTGACTGTGTACAGGCAGTTGCATACACATATTTGCAACACTGAATTGTTAATAAAATGTATTTTACAAAATTCTTTTTTTACGTTGTCTTTTCAGTCTGACAGGTTTAACCAGGATTAACCTTGATTGGATAGAAATCCTGTCTTATTCAGGCAGTCTTACTGTTATAGTTACTCATACAGTCTGATGGAGGCTGTTTGAGATGAAAGCTTCACAAACACATTTGCAATAATTGGGAGTCTGCTGTAAATCCCATCTGGATTAATGGGACTGTAGACATGTAGGGCAGTTGTTTCGATCTGTCCTGTAGCTCCAAGCAGCCGTGGATTACAAGAACTGTAACTTTTACCTCATGTTGGAAGATCCCAAAAGAAGTTCTCCCAGTTTGACACAAACTATTCCGGTAAACAGATTGAAATGTAAAGGTTGAGAGGATTCCCCTCAACATATAGGCTGTGGGATAGAAGACAAACTGGTGTTAAATATAATAGTTTTTACTCAAATCAGCTGTAATGTCAAACCCTGCAAGAAGAATGAATTGGTTAAATGATGCTAAACTTTTTATAGCTCAGTCAGTGTCACTTGACTTTTCCTAAGATGCCCTTTTTTTTGTGCTCGTTCAGCAATCGCTAACGTGATACTTGGGGAACAGAAAGAAGACAAAGCAATCTGTAAATATCTCAGTATAACTGAATCTGAATCTGCCAAAGAGTGAGAAGTGTGATTTTCTGAATCCATTTTTGGATGTGTTTTTTAAGCACACTCCCTTCTTGCTGGACTCAGGTTATGAGAAATCATGGTTGGTGGCTCTTATTGTGTTGACCGGAGATGGTTTAATATGGTTTGCTGGAAGGGTCCGACATTCCATGCTTTTATGACTTGTACTCATTCCCGATGTCTGCAGTTAACAACTGCCACTGTGAATGCTCATCTTCTGTTTCCAACATTATATGATCATTTAACACGTGGGGCAAATCCATAACAAGTGCCTTTACTTTTCTCTAAATCATTTTGGATAATTCTTTGGTTTGTAAGGTTAATTTTGAATGTACAGCTTATAATGGAGCAGTTTTATTATGTTCTTGATGAGTGTAACTGCACCCATTTCCAGGAACACTAGCTGGAGAGATGTGCATGTTGTTTTCTGTTTTGTACCTGGGCTTATCACCGTAATCTGAGCTCAGACAGAAACATTATATCTACTTCATCAAAACTGGAGAAATTTCCAAAATGTTCGATGATAAGCCATAAACTAGAGGGTTTCCCTGAATTGATTGTCGATCTGTGGCTGATACATGCAGTATTTAAGAGCATTCACAAAAAGATGTTAACAAAAACACTTTAATGTGCACAAGTAGAAAAGGGAGACACAAACATATGTAAGACTTTAAAACTAAAAGAATATGCTATTAAAAGCACAGCTTTCTAATGTGTAGACAAGTAATATACAGAGGGTGCAAAATAATATGATTTCACATTACAAAGAGGGATCTTATCTAAGCCTGCTTGGATACTAATGGCAGAACTACACAGTACTTTCAAATGCTAGTTGATGAAGTGTCACAACATTTCGAAAAGCAGTGATGGTTCACCCTGAATGACACATGAGAGTCTCATCCGTCTCCAGGGGGCCGTTTGCTCTGAGTTCAGCCTGGAATGTGCTCATTGCAGGTGAGCCTGTGTCCATGACAGGTGTCTTACTAGGCACCCACATGCAAGTTTCCCTAGATGGAGGCACTGACAGCACCTCAAACTCCACCTCGAAGCTCGCCTTGGCCTCGCCTGACTCACGGATGATCAGCATCTCGTACTGCCCGAACCGGATCAGGGCCTTGTCTGGGAGGTCCATCCTCTCCAGGTAGCCCAGGGCCGAGCTGTTCACTGACAGTCGTCCCTTCTGGCTCAAATTCTGGATGGTGAACATCATGTCTGGGCTCTGGGGTTTGCGGTAGGCGTGGAGGGCCAGCTGCTTGCGAGATACCTTCATGTCATCCAGGACGAAAGTGCAGGCCTGCTCGTCACGCCCCAGTCTGAGGGGGTCATCTGCTGAGTGTCTGCTCCTGTTCTTCAGAGGAAGCAGGCGATACAGGCCCTGACAATTCTGCTGAGGGTGATAAAGTTTGATGTGAAGACACGTCAGGAGATCCTCCTCTGTCTCCATTGTCTGGGACACGCTCATCACGAAACAACACCTGCCCCAAAGCTCCTGAGGATGAACTGACCTGTTGAGCCTCAGTGATGAAAGGCTGTTGGAACGGAAGAAGACAAACAATTAGGATTCCAGTGAGATGAGATGATATGCTAGTCAAAAGGAAAGTAATTCATTAGTTCCTGCTGTTAGGAGTCTGTGCCTTACCTGTGTTGAAGTTTATGATTTGGAGATCAGGGTAAGTGTTTATACTCCCTCCACAGAGAAGCTGGATCAAACTTATTCCTCGCACTCCGAGAGAACTAAAGTACAGTGCTGGTGCTTAGAGTGAAAAAGGAAGACTCCTCCTAACTGCTTTCTGCGAGCTGTTGTCTTCACTTTTGAGTTTCGTCACTCTCACAAGACACAGCCTTAACAGTGGGTGCGTTCAGGCAACTTCGGAAAAACCACAGTCACAGAATGTGTCTGTGGTACAGCAGTGGTGAGTTGTTAACAGGAGCATGGAATGTCTGTCCAACAGCTGGGAGAAGCTTAAGCATTGTAGACAATGTTTCAGTTTGGCGTGTAAATTACTCTCACACAAGAATGCAAGTTCAGAGGACCACCACCTGAATTTACAAACATTTACCCTGCCACTGGTTCAGCTTTTCATGCTGAAACAATTAGTTGGTTAGTTGATTAACAGAATTAAATAACATTTCTGATGATGAGTAAAATTGATTTACTGCTTTCTGTGTTTTATACTATACTTATAGTATATAAGATGTCACATTGACTTCTGGGAAATTGTAATAGGCCTGTTTCAACATTTCTCTCACCATTCTCTGATGTTAGAAGTTAATTCAATAATAAAAATAACTATTGTTGCAACAAAACTTAAAATTATTGAGCGCTTGGCACCACCCTTATGAAATAATAATAATAATAATAATAATAATAATAATAATAATAATAATAATAAAAACCTCTCTAGCATCTATTACCCTTGATACGTTGTTTGTTCCTTAACTTTTCTGACGAAAGATTCGCGACGGCTTCCTAATTTACATTTTTTAAGACGTGTTCCTGAACATAGCATTGCAGCACCGAAAACTCCGTGATGATGCAACAGAAAAGCGAAAGGAAGTCACTGCACCGTTTCACATCTGCTATGGACTCAGGAATGTGTCTAAACGTGGCGGCTGAACCCTGATGTAGAAGTAGAAAGTTAAACATAAGCCCAGGGCGGTTAATTACTGGATGTCATTTAAAAAATTTGCATCCCCACACTGCCAGGTAACTACATGAGTTAGGTAGTAGGAAGTGACAATGGTGGTTCATAAATAATGGACGTAAATTATTACCAAACAGGGATTTACTGGAAGGGGGTTTCATGAACCTCAGAGCAAAGGGTTATCTAGTACTACACACAGACCTAGAGAGAGGAATATTTGATATAACGCCAAAACAAGTTGCACAGTGTAGATGATATAGAGATTAATGTTTTTATGTAGACAAAACAAAGCGGATACGGCAGCTCATCGTTAACGCCTGACCTGTGGGTGGCGGTGTGGTTGTGATGTGGAAAGCAGGCGAAGAAGAAGAAGGGAACAGGCAGGCACAAAACGGACGGAAGTCGGTAGGAGGAAAGCTCTCGAAAAGGGTTTGAATTTCTTGCAGACGCAGAGGCCGCCCGGCAAAAGGGTAACTTAAAATGTCCATGCCGGTGTTTCGATATGTACAATTCACAGCATTTTAAATTCGTGAAATATCTACTAACCTTACAGTATTTTTTAAAATAGTTTTACCGTATTTTCTTGTATGCTAATATGGATAGCGGTGCTTTGTGTAATAGCATGGCTGGACTGGCAAGCTAACCGACAGCTAGCGCTAGCACATTTGCAAAACAAGACTAGGAGTTGTGTTTAGACTTTGGTATTAAGCCACATTTTAGCGTTATAACAGCAAATCGGACACACACGGTCTAGTATTAAAATAAGTGCAATTGTGTAAGAAGTGCAAAATTAAAGCTGGTCTACATTAGCGGTAGTTAAACTGACGTCAGCCATTTTGCAATGAACAGGCCTGTTTAATTTGTAGCCGGCAGACATCAGTTTATAGTCCAAGGCTGAGGACAAATTGCATAAATTTGAAATGTTTTTCATGTCTCTCCCCATTCCTACATATGCAATATTTTCTCTTAATTTGCTCTGAAACAGATCTTAAACAATGGTGAAGATTTTTGTGGGAAATCTGCCCCGAGAGGCTGACCAGGAGGAAATCAAGACACTCTTTACACAGTATGGCACAGTCACAGAATGTGCCATCATCAAGAACTACGCCTTTGTCCATATGGATGACCGCAAGGCAGCCACCAAAGCCATTAAGAGTTTGCACCTCTACAAGCTTCACGGCACGCCAATCAACGTGGAGGCCAGCCATGGGAAGAACCAGGGCTCAGTCAAACTGCATGTAGCAAATGTCGAAAAGGGCTCTGACGATGAGCTCCGCGCTCTCTTTGAAGAGTATGGCACTGTCACAGAGTGTGCTGTCGTCAAGAATTTTGCTTTTGTACATATGTCGAATTCTGATGAGGCAATGGATGCCATCAAGGGACTGGACAACACTGAATTTCAAGGTAATAAATGGCCATTATGGAGAATGAGTTAAGATGACGCAGGGTTATGTTGTCTGATTTTAAATCTAATCATTTTTTTTGTGTTTGTCTTAATCTTTTTATGTATTTGTTTTTGTATTTAGGTAAACGCATCCATGTCCAGATTTCTAAGAGCCGCCCCAGACACGACGAACGAGATGACTACCCCCCTCCTCCCCCAGACAGGGGTGGCTATTGGCCACCTCGCTATCCAGGAGAGAGGCCTGAGCCTCCCCCACCCAGCTACCTGAGAGGCCGTCTCGGCCATATACCCCCAGGTTACCCTGCCCCTCCTCTGCCACCCCCTCCCCCTAGACGAGCTGTTTATCCCGACCGTCCCTATGAGGGTGACAGGGAGAGATATGGTGTGGTAGATTACTATGAGAAGTACAGAGCCCGTCCGTATGGCATCGCCTCCTACGAGGACCAACGTGCTGGCGCCCCTCCTCCTCCCCCTCCCCCCTCAGCCGTCGTCCGAGATCGTCTTATGACCCCGTCGCTTGACCCGTATGAGCGTCGACCCCTCCCACCTCCTCCGTCCTCGTACTATGCCCGAGATCGCAGCCCCCTCAGAAGAGCGCCTAGCACGCCTATGCCCCCCGCCAGTAACGGCTACTCCTACGAGCGCTCCCGACTCTCTCCGGTTTCCCGGGTCCCGGCATATGGAGTGCCACGTGCCAGGGACCCCTATGCGGACCGAATGCCTCCGCCACCGCCTGCACGCTACGCTTATTAAGCAAGGCCCTGGCATGTGAAGGTGAGAATAGGTCTGACGTAGACTGGTGTTCATATCATTTCTAAAATTACCATTCGTCCCTGTAAAGGCAGAGGCGGCCTTTGACTTGTCCTGCACGCTCAAGATCTTGTGTGGAAAAGCAGGTTTGAAAAAGCACGTGCACGAAGTGCCATTCAGCAAGTTGTAAATTCGTTGGAAATACACGCCTGTGCACTAGCGTGGATTTGAGCTACTACCAGTTTTAAATATGTGGCATAATCCGACAAAGACCGACTGTGCAGTCTGGGATCTCTGACTAAAGAGCGGGCCTCGAGAGGCAGAACTCGAACAAAAACCAACATTTAGGTAATTAAGATGGAACAACGTGCCTTGTATCAGTAGTTGCAGACAGTTCATTTGTGTCATTTGCTCTTTTTTCAGGATCGTCGTCCGACTGCGTCGCCGCTCGCCGCCTCCTGATGCACGTGACACTATCCTCTTCTGTCTGGCTGAGCGCGTTGCGTTCACTGCGATGCTCACAGGAGGACGTGAATTGCCGACGTCCACGTCTGTTTTTGTTTTTATTATTTTTTTGGGACAGTTTTTACACGCATTTTTCCCCCCCTGATTGTGTTAGCTTGTTATTGTGCTGTAGTATTTTTAATGCTTGACGTCTGAGTTAGGCGTTTTTTTTTTAGTTGTACTTTTATTTTGGAATAATTAGTGTTCTGATGTTGTTTGTGACATAGATAGCTGAGTAACTTCAGCAGCAGTTTCTAGGCAATATTTGTGACAGAAGATTTAACGGAACTGAGTCATGTTTGGTATTAAATCTAATCTGCACGTTGGTTCCATTATGTTAAGCTTTTCCATCGAAAACCAAACCTTCATGTGGCGTTACTGTGAATTTAAAATACTAATACGTAGGGATTTGCCAAATGTAGAAAGTAACTGTTAATCAGGACAGTTACCGCAAAGCGTTCACATGTAGCTTTCCATTGTCGAACTTGTTTTTAATAAACACATGTGCTCAAAATCATGGCCAGCCCTAAAGCACCTCATCAGTGTACCCGCTTGAACTGATTCGAATACTCTGCAAGGATCTTTCGAAAAACGAAACAGCTCCTATATTCCATCATCAGCCGTTCATTAGCGATGAAATCACGAAGAACAAATTTGTTCAAATCGTCACGCTCATTAAAGAAATATCCCTCTCTGGTCTTGCCTGTAATGCAGCAGTTTTCATCATTCCCTAGCTTGTCCCCTTCAGTCCGAACAGTCCACATTAGAGCTTAAGTGAAGGAGGGGCGCAACACACTCCACTATACAGCACCAGGTGAGAGTTCATAACTGAGACTAGTTAACCTTGAATCTGGGGGAGACGACATTAAAGGCTGCTGGAGACCGTCAGTCAACAGGTAAGGACTAAGTTACTTAAGTAGTAAAGCAGATAACATGCTCACAATGAACTTTTATAGGAAGACATTACTAGTTTACTACAGAGGTTTGTAATAACTGATCATTTGCAGGTCCTGTGGTGTTTGCTAGTTGTATTTTTTCACTCATTGCCAAATCTCATCATTCAGCTGTAAATCTGCTATTTATCACCCCTTTGCTGGGGAAGAGTTCTGAGATGCATGTGTAGATGGCTCCTTTTTTTAGGCACTCCCAGCAAATTGAATACTGGCTGCAGTGTTCCAGTCCAGTCGGCTCTGAAGACCCATGATGGGTTTCAGGGAAAGTTGTTTTTGAAATTGCAATTTGGAAGACACATTCAGTTCAGCTTGATGGACTTTGAAGAATCAGCATCAGTTAATTCTACACTTGGTTTTGTAAAGACTTTTCTAAAAGCCTTGTAAAACATGAAGTCAGTTAATACAATGAAGTTATTTAAGTAACTTATAGCAGAATTGGTGGGCGTGGAGAATTTACAGCGTTGTATTGCCATTTTGTGAATCTGAGCTGCATGAATAAAATATTTAAAACATGAACATGGACTCCCTGTGAACAAATGTATTGCCATTACAACTGTGTAGGTGTTTCTCAAAGAGCGTCATTATAACCACTTTGGCACTGGATTATCTTCAGTTTCCCTCTAGAAAAGGTGTCTGTTTGAAAATCATGCAATTCAGAATGCTGTCTGAATTTCTAGCCTCCTCAGTTCTCTAAATACAGGTCTTGCAGACATGGAAGCCTCCCTTTGAGATTAGTATAGATAAACTATTCATTTACAATTCGGACCATGTATAGTTTAAATGTGTTCAGTATTGGTAGGATATGATACTTGCACTGAAATACTTTGACTAGAATAAAAGTCAAAAATTGCCCAAATTATTTAAATCACAAATCAATGAGCCAGTCTTTTTTTTTATTATTATTATTTTTTATCTTTCTTGAATAAATGCCAGCTTTCCTCTTGGCAGTTTTCTGTGGACCTGGATGCAACGAATATGTCTGAAGTGTGTCTCAGTGTCTGAGTGGCAACCATGATGGGAATTGTTAAATTCTGTAAATGCCATGGAAGGAAAGGTGTTTCAGTGCTTCCTTTTGTATTTCCTTTAGCATAGGATGCACTCGGCCATCCTTTATGAAAGGAAAGGAGATAATGTCCCACATGGTGCTGTGCCAATTGTGAGGAGTCAGTTCTATGAACCGGCTCCTGTCTGAGAGCCAATTTCTTTTTTCTTCTTTTCTAAAAGAAATGAATACATGACAGACTAATAGGATACAGCACTGTGCATAAGTTTTAGTCAGGTGTGAAAAAATGCTGTAAACTAACAATACTTTCAAAAATGAATTAATTATTATTAATGTAATTGTTTATAAATTTTCAAAATGTGAAGTGAGCAAACAAATGAAAATCTAAATCAAATCAATATTTGTATTATTACCCTTTTCAACCAGCATCAGCTCTTCTAGGTACACTTGCATGAAGTCAGGGATTTTGTAGAATTATAGTCAGGTGTGTGATCAACCAATTATACCAAACAGGTGGTAACGATCATCAATTTAACATGTAGGTGAAACACAGTCATTAAGTGAAACAGAAACAGCTGTGTAGGAGGCTTAAACCTGGGTAAGGAACAGCCGGCTCGTACACCATGGCCAGATAGTGACTCAACTATGCATGAAAACAAAGGAGCTGGGGTGTAGAAAAATGGCAGCAGGTGCTTTGGACTGATGAGTCAAACTTTGAAATGTTTGGTTGTAGCAGAAGGCAGTTTGTTCCTTGAAGGCCTGGAGCTCGGTACAGTAATGAGTGTCTGCAGGCAACAATGAAGCCTGGTGGATTTAGATTCCTCTTCTGCAAGTGCACGTGGAGTGTCCCGATGACCCAAATGATGGATGATATGATCCCTGAAAAACTTGTTTAAGGAATATTTTTCAAGGGCTGTTCAGACCAACAACAGGTTTTTGCTGTGTCTGGTTATGATGCAGAGAGGTGAAGGCTGGCGTTTCTGTGGCTGAAACTTCAAATTTAGCAGTAACCTACAGCACTTTTTATCACCACAATGAACAAATTGGGCATCAGTAGCTATGCATGCCCACCACTGCATGCAAGCACGTATCATTTGTGTTTAGACCACACCGACCATCCTGTCAGAGTGTAATGTGCGCCTCACCGACTCCTCCACTGCTGCACATCTGCAACTAAAACTCCCAGCAAGAGAATCAGGTCTGTTGTCAATGCCCTGACTGGCTCTCTCTCCATCAAACACCAATCATAATCTTGTTCTCAGGCTGATGAGCAAGTGCATCATAACCAAAAAGACTGCACGTTTGGCAAAAATGTTATATCTCCACTACAAAGTTTGCGTTTTGGACAAGGTAACAAGTGATGGCAGCTTCTCACATACACCAGCAAGCAGCAGTTCCAGTTGCGTCCTGGGTGGTGGCAGCATACGTAACATCTGGCTGCAGCTCTCACTTGGATGCAGGCCTGCTGTGCTGCACAGTTCAGGTCATTTGAGGCCACATTCTGCTTTTGTGGGCTGAGTTTTTCATTTTGAGCTACATAAATGACTGAGACAAATATTTTAACAGTGATCAAAGTGCCTTGAAAAGGACACATTGGTGGAATGAACACCAAAAGAAAGACAAAACTTCAGTCTTACCTTGAACATTTAAATGACAATATAATAATAATTCTTTATTTGCGTCGCACCTGTCATACAAGTGCTTTACAACAAACAAATCACATGCACCCGGTGCTTATTATAGTTATTGGAGGAAAAAATACCACACGCCTGACATCAGTCTTCCTGTGGTTCAGACTTTATTTTAAGCAGCTACAGACAGTACAATCTTCTAACAGTCTAGAATTGAAGTGAAGTGATTGGAACTCCTCCCAGCCCGCCACACAAAGCACAACAGCAGGTAAACATGACGAAGCATCGGTTCCACTTTGAACCGCAGTTTCTGAGTTTCGCAGGTAGCAGCATAGCAAGCATGTGGCTCCACTTTTGTCTGTGCTGCAGACCTCCTCATGCTCCTTCTTGTTGCATGGAGAATCCCTGCTGTGTTGTTCAGGTCATCTGAGTCCACACTCACACCGTCGAATTATACAAAAAGATAGAAGAGGAAGCTCTCATAAAGTCTCTGTCTTGGTTTTAACAACCGGACCAGTGATGACCATCATGAGGAACAGAGTCCAACTGCCCAGGATCACACTCATCTGGGTTCTATTGACCAGTCTGAACCAGATTGTCTCAGTGGGACAACTGGAAAAGTCACCAGATCGAGATCCACCCTGAAGCATTCAGCTCTGATTCATTTGCTAATCCTTTTTGATGTGCTTAATTGAAAACAGCACAAAAACAATACATCTAGTGTTTGAACTCATCAACGTCATTCACTTTTGTAAATATCTGCTTATTCTGAATCTGATGCAGCAACATGTTTCAGACAAGTTGGGACAGGAGTAACTAAAGACTGGGGAGCTGCAGAATGCTCCAAAAACACCTGTTTGGATCATTCTACAGGTAAACAGGTTCATTGGTAACAGGTGATAGTATCATGATTGCAAACACATGGTTGCATAAAGCTTACCACTACATGGACTCAGGAACACTTTGTTAAACCTCTTTCGGTAAACATAGTTTGTTTGCAAATGATTGCATGTTTTTTTCATTTCTGCTGTGATCTGTTTAACACACAGCCTGCAGAGTGGATGAACTCGTGTGAGACACAAGTTTTTCACAAGTTTTCGAGGCTGACACCTCTCGTAATGCAGATACAGACACCTCACTCGTGACATTACTCTAGTGATGGACTGTGCGTTTTTACAAAGCTTATGAACACACACGCTGTATGTGGAGGCTGATCCTTTCGTCGATGTGGGAGATGACAATAAACCACGCTTCAGCGTTTCTTTTCTCATTTTACGCTTGCAGAGCTTTGATCCAACAGGCCTCTGAATTTTCACCTCACTTGTGTTCAAACCACACCGTACTGTCTCTTCCTGTCAGACAAGTGACATACGGCTGATTTTTAGTCAGTTTTTACACCCTGGCCCTGAGTATATCTGTCAGATGTGTGTTTTACAGCAGAAATGAGAGCTGAAGCTGAATCTGCACTGCTGCAGACCAACTAATGCTCACAATAAGACAGAAACTAGACAGTCGTCAGTGTTTTTACTGGATCGTCTTTTATCGCACACCAAATGCATTCCTCGCCTCTCAGATTGAAATGTAATGCAGGCAAAAGTATGACACACAGGATGCAATTAAGGTGACAAGAATCAGAAGCATAAGCAAGAACGTTGAACGTTTCGCATGATGGTGATGGTTTAAAGTTGACCACACTACAACACACCAGTGTATTAATAAAAAACACACAACTTTCACATGCAGTTCCAGGTGCTTCCTGAGTCTATCTGGTGGCAGCATAAATAACATTTGTTTCCACTTGTCCGCGTGATGCAGGCCTGTAGTTTCTCTCCGTTTTTAGACGGAAAGTCACCGCTGCATAGTTCAGGTCATGTGAGCCCTGACTCTGTGAATGAGAGTCGTTTTAATCACTCATCTCACAAAGCTGAGTGTGTGAGAAAGGTTAAAGCATGAACTGATAAATGATTTGACTTTTGGATCTGAAAATGAATCGTGATGAACTTCACCTCTGTCGCTGGTTGACTCTGTTCTTCAGCAAGTGCTAAATGACAGAAACGATATCTCTGGTCAACTGACAATGCATTTTGTTGAACTGAAAGTTTTGGATTTGTCTATCATGTAGGTGTAACTTAAAAATGATGTGTGAAAATACAATAAAACAAAGTACAAGTACCTTTTTGAAGCTTTCTGATTTGAACAGCCAGACAAGTGACGACCACGATAAGGAAAGCAGTCAGTCCGGCCAGGATCACACTCATCAGCTTTGTTATCCCTCCAAACCCTTCTTCAAGAGAGATCATTAGATGAGACTCCAACCAAGCAGGAGAACCAATCAGGAGAAAGCCCAAACATTACAACAGTCTTACCTTGAACCTGTAAATATGTTGCATGGACAATCACTGGCCTGTTGATGATATGATATCCACAGAAATACAGTCCAGAGTCAGATAAATCCACTTGTTTGATTTGGAGGAAGACAGTGGAACTGTTGGATCTCATTTCAAATTTTTCATTTTGAAATCCGCTGCAGAATGAAGGAGACTCGAGAGGCTTGGACATGGAGCAGATACAGTGAGGCTGGACTCTGTTGACCTGTCTGAACCAGATTATCTGACTGGGAGAACTGGTATAGTTGGAGCACAGCAGTGTGACTTCTTCACCAGGCTGAAGCTCCACAGTGTGAAACTCAGAGAGTGAGACAGAGATCCAGCCTGAAACAACCAGCAGAGATATTCATCGTTTCTCTGACAGACTGACATGAATGTAATATTCATATGATGTCATTAATGGGAAACAGTGCAGGAGCTTGATAGCAGGACTTACTGAGGCTGCAGAGAAGGAAAGATGTCGTCCGGATGAAGTTCCTCATCGTGCGTATGATCGTGTCACTGGAAATGTGTGTAGTGATGCTGAACGCCTGTCAGGGCATCTGAAGAGGCGGAGTGTATTTTTTGTTATTTACACTGCTCACACATGATGCCTCCTGTCTGCGTTAAAGTTTTATACATTATTACAGGATGATTCATGCTGATGCATGAACATGTAAGACGCATTTTAACATTGCAGCAGGTGGAGAGGGGCTCATCTGAACTCATTTATAAATGTTTGTGTCATGACGCTGTTCAAGTACTTTGGGAGTCCTGGTTGGTCACCGTTATGTTGCCTGCTCTCGTCTTTTTGAGGACTCTGCTAAACTTCCAGCTGACGGTTTTTCCATTTTGTCATCTTGTTCTGTGTAAAAACATTAACCCTGACCCCAAACAAAAGGGCCCAATCATCAAAATTGCTGCTTCATATTAGTGAAAGTATTGTAAATATGGAAAATCTTCATTTTGCTTATAGAAAGTTAAACCTTAGTGTCAGTCCAATGATGAGTAGATTCAAAATTGATGCAGCTTGAAGCCAGGTGTAAATAAAGGTCCAGTTCACAGTAGCGAAAGATGTGAACTACACCGGCTGTAGTTCTGCTGTGGTCTGTCGTGCCTTCAACATTTCTATGCAAGTCACATTACATCTTCTCCACACTTTAGTAGGAAACAGATTTAGAGAGAAGAGGAAGTTTACTCAACATTCAGTTATCACTTGTTGGGTTTTGCAGCTGTTGCTGACACTGTGAAACAAACTCATTGGAGAAAATAGCACGCAGCTGAAGGTCAGCCATCTGTCACTGTCAGCGATCCACGAAGTAACATCCATTATCTAAAGATATATAAACAGCATATATTATATTCAATTTTCAATTCAATTTATTTGTATAGCACCAAATCACAACAGAAGTTGTCTCAGGACACTTTCCATATAGAGCTGGTACAGACCAAGCTCTTTTATATCTTCTCAATAAAAAGGTCTTCATGAAGTACTTTTCTTCTCTGGGAGCATGAAGGCCTGTCTTGTGCGTGGTTATGATGCAGAGAGCTGGGGGCAAACTTCCTGTTGTTGACACCTCAGTCATGATACCTCGCCGATAATGACAGTGCTGTTTGTTACCACAGTGCAACTATGGGTAGCTGGAGCTCTTATTTATCTGTTATGAGAAACGCAACTATAAAGCATTTTAAAAGACATGTTATTTCTAATTTTGACATTTAGCATGTTTTTACACACATGCATAATATGACACCAGAGTTAAAGTGTTCACTTTCAACCTTTATGCATTATATTTTCAAAACTTATACTTAAATGCCTCTTATTTTGTCTACTTGACAGAAAAACACAGTCCACTTTATAAAGAAAACTACAAAAGCCTAACGATCTACCTCTGAGTGAGTAAAACAGCACTACGGGGCTGATGAGAACAGGTGTGGGTGTGGGAGGGGATGTCAGGTGACCGCAGTGGTTGGAAGTGGGAGTGAGAAAGGAGAAAAAGTCTAAAAGGATCTGGTGGACAGCTTGACGATGGCAGGTGCAAGGGGGGAGGGACACAGAGAGAGAACCATGCAGTGTGTTTGATATTTATTCCAGTATTACATTTGTTCCATTACACACTGAACAGCACATTAATATGACGAAGCTTCAGTTCTACTCTGAGCTGCAGCTACAGTTGCTTCCTGAGTCTGCTGGCAGCATAAACAACACGAGTCTCCACTTCTCTCTCTGATTCAGGCCTCCTGTTTCTTATTGGTGTTGAAGACAAACTCAGTGCTGCATCCTTCAGGTCATCAGAGTCCAGATTCTGCAAATAAGAGGCAGACATCTCTCAGATGACTTTGTCAGCATCAGTTAATTATGTTATTTAACTCTTGAAGAAACTCCTGGAATCCTGGCATAAATGTCTTAATCATTGAATTATTCAAAACAATCTTATAGTTGGGTTCACCTCTGTCCATTGAGGATTCTGCTCTTCATTATCTGCTGAAAGACAGAAATAAAATGGTCTTTTCATGAGCTGTGGGCTGGACTCTGTTGACCTGTCTGAACCAGATTATCTGACTGGGAGAACTGGTAAAGTTGGAGCACAGCGGTGTGACACAGTGTGAAACTCAGAGAGTGAGACAGAGATCCAGCCTGAAACAACCAGCAGAGATATTCATCGTTTCTCTGACAGACTGACATGAATGTAATATTCATATGATGTCATTAATGGGAAACAGTGCAGGAGCTTGATAGCAGGACTTACTGAGGCTGCAGAGAAGGAAAGATGTCGTCCGGATGAAGTTCCTCATCGTGCGTATGATCGTGTCACTGGAAATGTGTGTAGTGATGCTGAACGCCTGTCAGGGCATCTGAAGAGGCGGAGTGTATTTTTTGTTATTTACACTGCTCACACATGATGCCTCCTGTCAGCGTTAAAGTTTTATACATTATTACAGGATGATTCATGCTGATGCATGAACATGTAAGACGCATTTTAACATTGCAGCAGGTGGAGAGGGGCTCATCTGAACTCATTTATAAATGTTTGTGTCATGACGCTGTTCAAGTACTTTGGGAGTCCTGGTTGGTCACCGTTATGTTGCCTGCTCTCGTCTTTTTAAGGACTCTGCTAAACTTCCAGCTGACGGTTTTTCCATTTTGTCATCTTGTTCTGTGTAAAAACATTAACCCTGACCCCAAACAAAAGGGCCCAATCATCAAAATTGCTGCTTCATATTAGTGAACATGTTGTAAATATGGAAATACTTCAAGAAGGCAGAACATTTACTGTAGGCATGTTCTAAATGTCACAAGAAGTGTTTGTTAGATGTTGATAGAAATTATACATACACATATATACTATACTGTATACTGTATACCACACTGTGCTGCCTCTTCCTGTCACACCAGTGATGTGAACCTCACTCACTAACTCTCATGAGAAACCCTCCGTCATTGTCCTCGAGGCTCCTCCTCCATTAAACACCAACCAGACAAAGAAAACAGAGGAGACAGAGAGTTTGGCTCCAAAGCAGAATCAACACTGTCGCACAGAAAGCAGTTTGTAAGAATATACAGTGTTTATTACAAAACTGGATTTTTTTACAGTGATGACGAGTCTGACTGTCAACAGCATGAAATGATGAAGCAACATTTCCACTCTGAGCTGTGGTTCAGGATGTTTCCTGAGTCGCTCTGGTGGCAGCATACACAACACAGGGCTCCAGCTGGTCCTCTGATGGAGGCCTTCGGCTGCTTTTTCCTTTCGGATGGAAAGTCAGAGCTGCGTAGTTCAGAGCATCAGAGCCCAGGTTCTGTCAATAAAATATTTACAGTCACTCGTCTTATGTGGCTGAGTTTGTCAGAAAAAACAAAATGAGAAATGACTTGAAGCAGACGACACAGAAAAGATGGACTGTGATCGATGTTAATCTCAGGTTACCTCGCTGTGCTGTGGGGTCTGTTCCTCTGTATGAGCTGAATCACACAAAACAACATCTGGTTAGTTCATTGGTCCAAAATGTTGTTGCGAACAATTTCTGAAAAGCAGGAAGTTGCATTTTAAGTAATAAGTACCTGTGTGAGGTTTGCTGATTTTGACAATCAGACCAATGACAACGATGACGAGGACAATGATCAGAGAGCCCAGGATCACACTCGTCAGCTTTGTTATTCCATCACACGCTTCAACTACAAAGATCAATAAATGAAACTTTCTGTGGGGTTTTCTACCTCTCATAAGTTGACATCAGTCTTCATTTGGACAGTGACTAAAAATCTGTTTCTTTCCAATCACAATGCAGACAGACACAACAGCAATCTTACCGTGAACCTTTAAATATGTTGCACTGACGATTACTGACTTTCCATCTGAGTAAAATCCACAGAAATACAGTCCAGAGTCGGATGAATCCACTTGTTTGATCTTGAGAAAGAGGGTCGTGCGGTTGGAAGTCATATTAAATTTGCTGTTTTGAAATCCATCACAGAATGATGCGTTGCCATCAGAGGTCATCATGGAGGAGATGCAGCTGACATTGTGTCTGTTGGCCAGTTTGAACCAGAATATGTGAGAGGGCAAAGCTGTGAAGTTGGAGCACAGCAGTGTGACTTCTTCACCAGGCTGAACCTCCACAGTGTGAAACTCAGAAACTGAGATCCAAACTGAAACAAACAGCAAGAAAATTATCCACAAACCTGGAACTCAACAGGAAGCAAACAGTGCTCGTAAATGATGGAATTAAAGAAAAGTGCATTTCAGTTCTGGCAGATCACTGAAGGAAAGTTAGAAATTGTTGAATTGAGAAAAAAAAATCCACATATGGGTACTTACAGAAGGTACAGAGTAAAGCTGTGATCAAGGTAAAGTTCATCATTGTGTGTTCAGTGTGAGAGCACCACTGCAATGGTTGGAACTGAACTGTGCTCCAGTGAGAACAGTCTCAATGTAAAGAGGCGGAGTGTCTTTGGTTTATCCGGCTGCTCACACTCACAAAATAAATGAACTTGGTTCAAATGAACAGCTGCAAGAACAGGAGGAAGTTATTGTCTGGTTTGATAACACTTTAGATCGTCTAGGAAATGTTTGAGCATCAAAGTCTACAACAGATGTATCAGTGTGTAATAGTCTATGTAGTTTGAGGAAGTGTCATCTTTGATGTGCTTTGTCTCATCAGTTGTTCTTTTCTGACCTCATACACTGTTGTCTTATTACACACAGACGTTTAAAGCAGATGTTTAAAGTGAGAGCTGCTGTGTTCCATATTTACATGACGTGTGTCCTGATATATATTATATAAGGTATATTAATAACAATGTGGTTGAGATTTTCTGCTGATTTAGCTATTTTCCACATCAGGACATTTCAGTGCTGCATCATGCTCATGTGTCATGTTCACTGACCGCAGGAAAAATCTAAATAGGTGCTCTAAAATTATACCAAAGTCAGTGAGTCTCACATGAAAATCTTATTCTCATTTTACACAAAAAGTTCATTATTTTTGAAATATTCTTTAAAGATGACATTTCATTGTGATGGAGTTGCTTCATTCATTCTGTTGGAAAACTAATGTTTGAATATATTAGAGATGCGATAAGTTTTTGAAGTTTGCCATCAAAAATCTGCATTTTGTTTTGCATTTTATGAACTGCGACAAATGATCAAAGTGAGAATAATCTAAATGATGTTGTGCAGTGATGTTAATGTTATTAACAAAAAGTGCACATTGCATGATCTTTGCTGGACTGTGATGTTTTCTCAACAGAAGTGGATGAAATGATTGTGTCAGTAACAGCAGCTGAACTCTTACCTGGCCACTGACAGTTATTGGATTAGTGTTTGCAGAGTAGTGGAGATCGATGGGACCCTCACCTGCTGTGATCTGTCATGTTTTCTGAGTGTGCAGCCTTTAGCAGAGTGGATGCTTTTTTATAAGACTGTGTAGGTGTCACCCTGCAACAGGCATCTTTCCACAAGAAAGTGTGAGTTTGTGCGCGTGTTGAGTCTGCTGAGTGTGACCTGTGGTGAGGGGAGCAGTGACAGTTTGACACAGGATGAAAAAATACTCAAAGATTTCTACAAATACAAAAAACCTTCACTTTACAGTCCTTTTCTGCTCTGAAGGCCTTTGTTGTGTTTGGTTCTGATGCAGAGAGCTGAAGGCCGAGCTTCCTCTGATCGAGATGTCATTAATGATACAGACAGCTCACTCACACAGTGCTGTTTGTCACCACCGTCACCTACATCAACAGGCAGATGGAGGTCAAATTCTCAACTAAACTGTGTTTTTACCACATCATGACTGACTTTGACTTCACAGTTAAAATGTCCAGTTGCTGCACTGATTCATGTGCTGTGTGTTTTTCAGAGAAGCTCCTCATTTTGTCATTTTTATTCACTGCTTCATCATTTCAGACTGTCTTCTCACAGGACTCATGGCTGACGTCTCAGTTGAGGTCAGACCACACTGTACGCTCTCTTCCTGTCAAACAAGTGATGTGAAGCTCACTCACTGCTCCTCTGCTGCAGACAGCAGGGCTGCAGACGGTGTTCCTTCTGGCTCCTGCTCCGTTAAACACCATCATATTCCTGAGACAAAGCGAAAGAGACTCCATCACTAAAGTGCTTAATGATGCTGTCTCCAGTTTCCTGAGTCTGCTGGCAGCATGAACAACACGAGTCTCCACTTCTCTCTCTGATTCAGGCCTCCTGTTTCTTATTGGTGTTGAAGACAAACTCAGGTGGACAGAATGAAGAGAAATCCCTCTGGAGTTCTTCACTGTGGCCACACTGCTCCTTCTCTCTCCTCTTCATCTCCATCACCATGATTTCACAATTTTTAAAGTCAACTTGTCCAGGTAACAGCATTTTACTCCTTGTTGAACAGTGATAAATGTGGAAAATCTGTTGTTTTCTTGACACTTTTTCTTTCTTTCCTACATACTTTTCAGTCATGTGTCTTTAGGAAGTGAACACACTTGCTGCAGATCATGGCTCTGCTGACTGGCAGTGAATGACTCAGCAGTGTTTGATTGAGGTAGTTTGTTCATCAACCAGCAGGTGGCGCTTAAGTCCACTCCATTTTATTCTTGGGCCTCAATCAGCTTGAATCCATCATAAATGATGATTCTGTTCACTTTTCCTTCATGGCTCTTCTTGTGATTCAGCTCTTACAGCACAGCAGATTTGATTCAACACAACAGGAACATTATAACAGCAGATAGCAGCTCTAACAGGCTAACAGGTGAACTGATGTGCAGCACAGACACTGTCACCTGCAAATGAGAGGATTAGGAGATACTACAGAGGAAAAATACCTTCAGCAAGTTTGGACTCAACTCACTGCCGACTGTCATTAAGTGTTGAGAAAGTTTCATTTGTCACAACCTGGCTCTAAAGGCCACGAGGGAGAATGGGAGACACACAGTTTCAAAGATGAAATAAAGTCATTTATTGAACTAAAGTTCCTGAAGTACACAGACAAGAACACATCAAAAGGTGTGGCATGTGTACATCAGTGGTGTCAGCAGTGTAGGGTGTGCATGTGGGCTCTGAATGGCAGCTTAGTGTTGGAAAATGCATGAAACAATCAAAGGAAAGCCAGCAGGGACTAACAGAGAGATGCCTGCAGAGAGAGAGAGAGAGACGACAGCCTCCCTCTGCCCACTGTCAGTCTGCCTGTTTGTGTGGAGGCTCGGCCACACGAAGACCACCTGAACACCAACATCAGCACGAATGTGGGAACCTGAAAAAGAAATCCAAGGTTCATGCTTTATTGTTACTGAATGGAAACATTTCTGTTTAGAAAGCTGAACAGATTGATGAACCTCTGATGGCGACGAGTCCGCCTACAGGTGGGAGGTTGACCATCTGGTGACCTGGTGCAAACAGAACGACCTAGAGTTCAACACTCTAAAGACAGTGGAGATAGTTGTGGACTACAGCAAGAACTCAGCCTCACTTGCCCCCATCACCCTCTGTGACTCAACCATTCTGATGGGAACTATCATCTCCCAGGACCTCAAGTGGGAGCCGAAAATCAGCTCCCTCATCAAGAAAGCACGGCAGAGGATGTACTTCCTACAGCCAAGGCCGCCTTAATGCAGGGGCTTACCTGGGCTGAAGCCCAGGGGCCCACGGAGTTTAGGGGCCTCTCATTTTCAGGACAAATTAGCATAAAAAGTCAAATTGTTATGACACTTGTCAGTTTTCCTTTCAATCACATTATGTGCAAATTTGAGACTGCTGATTGATCTAAATTAACCCGTTGCCAGCCACCATGCCCAACCCCGCCCCCCTGTGTGTCAATCTGTTCACGCTCCATGACTTTGATGGAGAGACAGGTGGAAGATGTCGGGCAAAAAAAGTTCAAGAGTGGTGCTTCCAAAAGAAAATCGACTAGTGACAAACAGAGCAGGGAGAAAAATTTACTAAAGAGCATCCCGAAGCTCACGGGAGTCTTTCAGTCTCTCACGGATGACAGCGGAGGAAGCGGCCCATCAAACCCACCGGAGGAAGCGGCGGGGCCCGCGCCGATGCCGGAGGTAACGGACACAGGAGAGGAACACAGAGGTGAGGCGGAGGGGGAGCGGCAGGCACACAAGCATTGTACGGCAAGCCGTTCCTGTCAGAAATACGCCACATTCAGTCATCTTTCAACTTCATTTAGGCGTAAAAAAAACGCCCTTTTTTCAGAAAAACGCCGTAATGCGCAAAAAGAACGCCGCTTTTTACGCCGTAATGAAGTCCAAGAACGCGCGTATAAAACGCCGTTTTGTGCATCACAACGCGCGTAAAAAACGGCGTTTTTCTGGTATGATAACAATCTCCACCATTCTTTTCTCTCAGCCACTGAATTTGAAGTGTCTGCGCCCAATCGCTGATCAAGACAAGCAGACCAAATCAGTTGAGCACAGATCTCCGTTGTGGCAAAGTTTGTCCTAACTTACCTTGTAGTTTCTCGTAGGTAAATATTTTGAATGATAGGCAGGAAAATATCCCATAAATTAACTTCATCATGATTTTAACTTCCTCTTCCATGCATCGTTTATTTATTTCTTTTTGTGGTTAATGCTTCTATGTCATTGTTGATCCTGACTGGTGTAGCCACTGAAGCATGAAGCAAGGAAGTGGAATGGTGGTTAGAGCTCCTGTCCTGTGATCAGTGTTCTTTCAGCTTGCAGGTTCGAATCCAGCGAGTGGCATTGTTTACTTGGACCTTTTGCAGGTTTTTATTTATTTATTTATTTTTTCAAGTCTGTCATGCACCACATTGCTATATTGTGATGTATTTGTTTGGATATAAACCCACTGACTTTGCAGCCCTGTGTTAGTAAACAAGATGGCAGAAACCTGTGTGCACTCATTTCTGTCCTTGTTTCGACGTTATTTAAACTCCCCTTCCAGGCATTGCTGGTATATACATTGCAGCAGGGGATGTGCGGTAAGTAAAAAACAGAGAAAAACAAGCAGCACAGATATACAATTAAGTAAGCTTAAAGTGCATATGAGAGAATAACCTGAGGTGACAACTGTGATACAAAAGATGGTCATTTAGAGTTCAGCAGTCTGATGGCCTGAGGGAAAAAGCTGTTGCAGAACCTGGTGGTCCTGCACCGAATACTGCAGAACCTCTTTCCAGAGGCCAGCAGGGGAGACCATGATGACCATGGTGGGCATGTGAAGAGTCCCTGATAATGTTCACAGCATGGGACATGCAGCAAAATAACTTAAGGTGCCATTACACTCCCGTGACGGGCATATCAACACTTTCCCAATACAATACACAAAATAAAACTTGGCTCCAATAAACAACTCAAGGTGCCATTGCACCACCAGGCATAGAAATCTAAGAATAACTTCAGTAAACATTGGTTAACATAAAAGTGCAGCTGCATGACAGCAAAAAGGGCTATTGAAAAAATACAAAATAAATGAGTTGAGAACTTTGCATTTCTGCCACGATTTGACTTAGCCTAGAACTTTGTTTTTCTTTTCTTCATGGTAGCAAATGTCTCAACAACATCGTTAAAGTTAGCCCTCTCAGTAAGGTCTCTCTCAATGCTGCTGCTCGGACCCCTGTCGTCACTGGCCTGGCTGCTCCCGCCACGACAGAAGAGATCTGTCAGCTTTTTGCATTTGGCCGCATCCTCAATTAACTTCTTCTTTTTTGCCCTCCGCTTATCTGCACCACACATCTCTTTTTCTGGTGGCTTCTTTCTTTTAAGCATCTTTGACTCTACCTTGCTTTTTGTTTTTCTTTCTTTCTTTTTTTCCAGAAAAATAACGGTCGCTGTCTGAGCGGCTGAGCCAATCACAATCAATAGACGCATGGATCAGTTCAAATTGGGAGGGGGCGCTCGTATCCCCCCTTATATGCAACACAATGCAGTGACCCAGTCTGACGTTACACTCCGAGCTATCTGCAGCTGCGTGGGTCAACCGCGGCGACATTACATTAAAAAAAAAAAAAAAAAAAAAAAAAAAAAAAAAAGTTTGACCACAAGAGGGCCCATGGGTTTACAAAACCCACCAACCCTACGTCATCTACGCCACTGTGCAGCATTTAGGTGCAATGTCCTGAATGGAGGGGAGAGAAGTCCCAATGATTTTCTCTGCTGTCCCCACCACTCTCCTCACATTCTTCCAGTCAGCAGCACTGCAGCCTCCACACCACACAGAGATGATTTAGGAAACTATCTGTGGACTTTGATTCTCTGAAGCAAAATGTCGCATCATCCTCTGGACACACACAAGCGGTAAGAGGTGCACTTGCCTTTTGAAATGATACTTTGTATCACGTAACATAACGTTAAGCAGTCATCTCACGTCCCTCCACTGATTAGGCCTAATAAAACAGCTGCAGCGGAAGCTGCGGCGGAAGCAACCGTCCACCGCTTCGCGTCGTCCATTCATTTCTGATAATGGACACCTCGTCGGGCATTATCCCTTACTTATAGATTCGTTTTGATTTAATTCTGAACAAGGTCATTCGTTTTATAGTTGATATGTCATTGACGGTACGGTATTTTTGCCACAGGATTTAGGACGGAAATGGGCGACGTTACATGATTTAACTTACGTGAACGACTGCGGTCAAGCTAGAAATATATTCACAGATTTGAACTTCCGGGATCAATAACTCCCACGCGAAAATTTGTTACACAGCAACCGATACCTCTTTCCAACCGTGGTAACACAGACAACGAGCTACAACCTACTTTTTTTTATCAAAATAAGCCGTCCTCTGTGCAGTATGAATTACATTGGTCTCTACGAGCAGCCGGCAGCAAGACCGGAGCGCAGGGACCGTCTACAAATGTCTATACCGATAAAAAAAAACAATAAAAGATAACTTTACTTCTGTTAAGTGTAGTGCCACCAAACTCACCTCACACATTCATTGAATCCTGCTGGTTATACTACATCATTTGCTTTGGAGAAACGTACTTTCACATAATTTTGGGGAATTTTTAGAGGGAATAATATTCAATAACTTCACATTAATAACATGTGCAACCAAAATCCCCTCACACATCAATGGCCTCCTCCTGTTTATACTACAACACTTAGTTTGGGAATAAGTGCTTTTACATATTTTGGGGGGTATTTTTTAAGGGAATAATATTCAATAACTTCACATTAATAATGTGTAGTGCAACCAAAATCCCCTCACACATCCATGGCCTGTGCCTGGTTATACTACAACACTTAGTTTGGGAAAAGGTGCTTTTACATAATTTTGTGGAATTTTTCAAGGGAACAATACTCAATAACTTCATATTAATAACATGGAGTACCACCAAAATCCCCTCACACATCAATGGCCTCCTCCTGTTTATACTACAACACTTAGTTTGCGAATAAGTGCTTTTACATATTTTTGGGGAATTTTTCACGGGAATAATATTCTATAACTTCACTTCTATGAAGCGTAGTGCCACCAAAATCCCCCCACACATCAATGACCTCTGGCTGGTTATACTACAACACTTAGTAAGGAGAAATGTGCTTTTGCATAATTTTGGGGAATTTTTCAAGGGAATAATATTCAATAACTTCATGGTAATAGACTGTAGTGCCACCAAAATCCCCCCACACATCAATGACCTCTGCCTGGTTATACTACAACACTTAGTTTGGGGAACGGTGGTTTAAGATAATTTTGGGGAATTTTTCAAGGGAATAATATTCAATAACTTCATATTAATAACAGAGTCCCGGGGCTGCACGGTGGCGCAGCAGGTAGTGCACCACCTTGTGAAGCATGGTCTGCTGTGATTCCCGGTTCGATTCCTGGGTCGGGCCTTTCTGTGTGAAGTTTGCAGGTTCTCTCCGGGCTTCCTCCCACAGACCAAAAACATGCTCATTAGGTTAATTGGTGACTCTAAATTGGTCCTAGGTGTGAGTGTGAGTGTGAATGTGTGTTTGTGCCCTGCGATCGACTGGCTTCCGCAACCCCGAAAGGGATACGCGGTATAGAAAATGGATAGATGGAACATGGAGTGCCACCAAATTCCCCTCACACATCAATGACCTCCTGCTGGTTATACGACAACATATTGTTTGGAGAAATGTGCTATTACATACTTTTTGGGATTTTTTAAAGGGAATAATATTCAATAACTTCACTTCTATGAAGTCTAGTGCCCCCAAAATCCCCCCACACATCAATGACCACTGCCTGGTTATACTACAGCACTTAGTTTGGGAAAAGGTGCTTTTACATAATTTTGGGGAATTTTTCAAGGGAACAATACTCAATAACTTCATATTAATAACATGGAGTGCCACCAAAATCCCCTCAGACGTTAATGGCCTCCTCCTCTTTATACTACAACACTTAGTTTGGGAATAGGTGCTTTTGCATAATTTGGGGTAATTTTCATTGGGAATAATATTCAATAACACTACTTCTGTAGTGTTGTCCTGTAACGATTTGTTCCGTTCAAGTCATTTTATGTGTTCTCATCCTGTGATATTTTATTGCATTTGTCTAACCCAATGAATGTCCTTGTACCGTTCAGCGTTGTAAGATAACATGACTGGTGGAAGCCAGTTTGGATAACAGGAGGCAGATGACACTTTTCTCTTCTCTACTGTCAGCGATGTCTGTTGCATTAGATCCATGCCCAAACAACACTCGCACAGGTTGCTTATCACTTTCCAAGGACAAGATGTGGACAATAGTTGTGCTGTCCACGTCCTGGTAACACATCTTCGTGATCATCAGACTCTCTGCTTTCTGCTTTCTTGGTGGCACTACACATTGTTTACATAATCTACATCATAGAAGTGAAATTATTGAATATTATTCCCTTGAAAAATCCCCCAAAATTATGCAAAAGCACAATTCTCCAAACTAAGTGTTGTAGTATAAACAGGAGGAGGCCATTGATGTGTGGGGGGATTTTGGTGGCACTACACAATATTAACATGAAGTTATTGAATATTATTCCCACTAAAAATTCCCAAAAACTATGCAAAAGCACCTTTTCCCAAACTAAGTGTTGTAGTATAACCAGGCAGAGGTCATTGATGTGTGAGGGGATTTTGGTGGCACTACAGTCTATTACCATGAAGTTATTGAATATTATTCCCAATAAAAATTCCCTAAAATGATTGAAAAACACCTTTTCCCAAACTAAGTGTTGTAGTATTAACTGGAGGAGGCCATTGATGTGTGAGGGGATTTTGGTGGCACAACATACTATTAATGTGAAGTTATTGAACATTATTCCCTTGAAAAAATCCCTAAAATTATGCAAAAGCAACTTGTCCCAAACTAAGTGTTGTAGTATAACCAGGAGGAGGCCATTGATGCATGGGGGGATTTTGGTGGCACTACAGTCTATTACCATGAAGCTATTGAATATTATTCCCAATAAAAATTCCCCCAAATTATGCAAAAGCACAATTCTCCGAACTAAGTGTTGTAGTATAACCAGGAGGAGGCCATTGATGTGTGGGGGGATTTTTGTGGCACTGCGCTTCATAGAAGTGAAGTTATTGAATATTATTCCCTTGAAAAATTCCAAAAAATTATATAAAAGCACCTTCTCCCAAACTAAGTGTTGTAGTATAAACAGGAGGAGGCCATTGATGTGTGGGGGGATTTTGGTGGCACTACACGTCATAGAGGTGAAATTATTGAATATTATTCCCTTGGAAAATTCCCCAAAATTATGCAAAAGCACAATTCTCCAAACTAAGTGTTGTAGTATAACCAGCTGGAGGTCATTGATGTGTGGGGGGATTTTGGGGTCACTACACTTCACAGAAGCAAAGTTATTGAATATCATTCCCTTTAAAAACTCCCAAAAAGTATGTAATAGCACATTTCTCCAAACTATTTGTTGTAGTATAACCAGCAGGAGGTCATTGATGTATGATGGGAATTTGGTGGCACTCCATGTTATTAATATGAAGTTATTGAGTATTATTCCCTTGAAAAATTCCCCCAAATTATGTAAAAGCACCATTCCCCAAACTAAGTGTTGTAGTATAACTAGCAGGAGGCTATTGATGTCTGGGGTGATTGTGGGGGCACTACACTTCACAGAAGCAAAATTATTGATTATTATTCCTTTGAAAAATTCCCGAAAATTATATAAAGTACCTTTTCCCAAACTAAGTGCTGTAGTATAACTGGGAGGAGGCCATTGATGTGTGAGGGGATTTTGGGTGGCACTCCATGTTATTAATATGAAGTTATTGAGTATTGTTCCCTTGAAAAATTCCACAAAATTATGTAAAAGCACATTTATCCAAACGAAGTGCTGTAGTATAACCAGGCGGAGGCCATTGATGTGTGAGGGGATTTTGGTGGCACTACACATTATTAATGTGAAGTTATTGAATATTATTCCCTTGAAAAATACTCCAAAAATATGTAGAAGCACTTATTCCCAAACTAAGTGTTGTAGTATAAACAGGAGGAGGCCATTGATGTGTGAGGGGATTTTGGTGGCACTACAGTCTATTACCATGAAGTTATTGAATATTATTCCCAATAAAAATTCCCTAAAATGATTGAAAAACACCTTTTCCCAAACTAAGTGTTGTAGTATTAACTGGAGGAGGCCATTGATGTGTGGGGGGATTTTGTGTTACGATCCTGGCTTCTTGTCTCTCCCTGTGTGTCTCCTCTCCCTTATCCCTGTGTGTGTGTCTGTCTGTCTACCCCTGGATCCGTGGCTGGGCAGCCCCTCACCTGCTGCCAGCTCCTCCCACTGCTACTCACCTGCAGTCACTCTCCCTCATCAGGGAGAGTATTTAAGACGTGGACTTCCAGCTCCTCGTCGCCGGATTATTCCATTGAGCTCCTCGTCTTTGTTGGTAGTATGGTTCGTAAGTACATGTCTTTAGTCTCACTCTCTTGATCAGAATTACGTTTGTTTGTTGTCCACATTTTCTCCAGTCTCTTAGCGAGCTGTGTTTTCCTTTGTTTCAGTGCCTGCCTGCCGCTTCCACGCGTGCCTCGTGTCATACCCGCTTCGTCGGTGCTCCTTTTGTTTTCCACTCCTTTTGAGTGCGTCTTTGGTTTAGTAGTATCCGCTCGTTGAGTGTGTTTTCTGTTTCCCTTTTTATTAATAAATTTGTTTTGTTTTCACACAACCTCTGTATTCAGGTCTGCATCTCTGGGCCCTATTACATAGGCTATACAGCCCCTTAACATTTTGGTGGCACAACATACTATTAATGTGAAGTTATTGAACATTATTCCCTTGAAAAAATCCCTAAAATTATGCAAAAGCAACTTGTCCCAAACTAAGTGTTGTAGTATAACCAGGAGGAGGCCATTGATGCATGGGGGGATTTTGGTGGCACTACAGTCTATTACCATGAAGCTATTGAATATTATTCCCAATAAAAATTCCCCCAAATTATGCAAAAGCACAATTCTCCGAACTAAGTGTTGTAGTATAAACAGGAGGAGGCCATTGATGTGTGGGGGGATTTTGGTGGCACTACACGTCATAGAGGTGAAATTATTGAATATTATTCCCTTGGAAAATTCCCCAAAATTATGCAAAAGCACAATTCTCCAAACTAAGTGTTGTAGTATAACCAGCTGGAGGTCATTGATGTGTGGGGGGATTTTGGGGTCACTACACTTCACAGAAGCAAAGTTATTGAATATCATTCCCTTTAAAAACTCCCAAAAAGTATGTAATAGCACATTTCTCCAAACTATTTGTTGTAGTATAACCAGCAGGAGGTCATTGATGTATGATGGGAATTTGGTGGCACTCCATGTTATTAATATGAAGTTATTGAGTATTATTCCCTTGAAAAATTCCCCCAAATTATGTAAAAGCACCATTCCCCAAACTAAGTGTTGTAGTATAACTAGCAGGAGGCTATTGATGTCTGGGGTGATTGTGGGGGCACTACACTTCACAGAAGCAAAATTATTGATTATTATTCCTTTGAAAAATTCCCGAAAATTATATAAAGTACCTTTTCCCAAACTAAGTGCTGTAGTATAACTGGGAGGAGGCCATTGATGTGTGAGGGGATTTTGGGTGGCACTCCATGTTATTAATATGAAGTTATTGAGTATTGTTCCCTTGAAAAATTCCACAAAATTATGTAAAAGCACATTTATCCAAACGAAGTGCTGTAGTATAACCAGGCGGAGGCCATTGATGTGTGAGGGGATTTTGGTGGCACTACACATTATTAATGTGAAGTTATTGAATATTATTCCCTTGAAAAATACTCCAAAAATATGTAGAAGCACTTATTCCCAAACTAAGTGTTGTAGTATAAACAGGAGGAGGCCATTGATGTGTGAGGGGATTTTGGTGGCACTACAGTCTATTACCATGAAGTTATTGAATATTATTCCCAATAAAAATTCCCTAAAATGATTGAAAAACACCTTTTCCCAAACTAAGTGTTGTAGTATTAACTGGAGGAGGCCATTGATGTGTGAGGGGATTTTGGTGGCACAACATACTATTAATGTGAAGTTATTGAATATTATTCCCTTGGAAAATTCCCCAAAATTATGCAAAAGCACAATTCTCCAAACTAAGTGTTGTAGTATAACCAGCTGGAGGTCATTGATGTGTGGGGGGATTTTGGGGTCACTACACTTCACAGAAGCAAAGTTATTGAATAACCTTTTATTGTTTTTTGTCGGTATAGACATTTGTAGACGGTCCCTGCGCTCCGGTCTCGCTGCCGGCTTCTCGTAGAGACCAATGTAATTCATACTGCACAAAGGACGGCTTATTTTGACAAAAAGTAGGTTGTAACTCGTTGTCTGTGTTATCACGGTTGGAAAGAGGTATCGTTTGCTGTGTAACAAATTTTCGCTTGGGAGTTATTGATCCCGGACTGAGAAAGGATGTAGTCCTCTGACTACAAACTTTGTTACCGCACGGTGACATTTCTCAGTTTTCTCTTTTGTCAGCCTCTTTTTCGCCAACGTGAACGGTGTCTACCCGCCGTTTTTGATTCAGTTCCTACTTGGAACCGAATTTCGGTACCCAACCCTACATTTTTCTGTTGTTGAATGAGATGTCTCAGCAGCACAAACACTGCAGTGTGGCTGTTTGGGCTCAATCCAGCAAACCAAGAAACCTGCCTTCTTTAATCTTTATGAATTAGGATTTATCAATTAAAATATTTGACTTTATTACTTTTCCAGCCACGTGTAGCATTAGAGAGACCTCCCAGCGGAGCTACCTGTTAAGCTTAGACAAAGACGACAAACCTCATTTACAAAAACAGAAGAACATGCTTATTTGCATTATTTGGCAGTCAGATTATTTGTTCCTGCTAAAATAGAACTTCCATGAAATAAAATTCAATACAAAACATGACGGCACAGGCTTCACTCATACAGTACTTAACAGATGGATTTTTCTTCCGTAGTTCATCAATCAGTTTATCAAATGGACACTCTGTATCTGTGATCGATCACCTGTTCTCTTTACTAATGCTGCTACAAAATCTCAACACAGACAATTATCAAATCAAACTTTATTATATTATAATTTTATTTTTTATATTATTATTTATTTATGTATTCATTCATTCATTCATTCATTATGTATATTTATATTATTATTTATATTATATTATAATTAACGCCCACAGGACTGTTCCCAAACCGTCAGCTCACTTCGAATTACTGAATTAAGACTGAATTAAATGGATGATGAAGACTGATGATGATTCTGATTCCCTCTCGTTTTTTCTTGTTCTTTTCCTTTTTCATCCTCAGCTGAACGTTTGTGTCGAATTTCATATTTAACTGTCCCTGTTGGAAAAGCTGTTATCTGTTCTGCTTTAAGAAGAGAAACTTTTAGTATATTAACAATAACAGCAACCTCAATTACAAACTCAGATGATTTGGAGCCTGGTTTGTGTGTCTCAAGTGTCTCAGTCTTCCTCCTGAGCTGCATAAAATATGTATGTTTGTACATGTGGAAGGAAACCGGAGCATCCGGAGAAGGCCCGCCTCCTGTGGGGTGACAGTGCTGAGCACTGCCCAATCGCTTAAAAATACAAATTATAAAGTTATGATAATCGTTATCAATAAATTTTGAATTCAGATTTTTAGTCGTTTTTCAAAAAGAATAGCTGAGCTTTGACTTTAGAATCCGTCTTTAGGATTGAAACTAGAATTGAAGATTGCTCATCCCGCCCTGGTTATACGGGTCCGTATGGGTAATACCCGTATGTATTGTCGGCGCAGATCACCTCTAGGTGGTCCATGCAGGCTGACATGGTTCTGGACATTGTCCTTGCAGCACGCCGGAGACCGGTCCTCACTGCTCTTACAACGCGCCTACCGAGTGTCAGTGGGGGGTCCTCGCGGTCCGCGGGGCCCTCCTCCCTCCGCTCCGCGCTCTCCTCGGGGGCCTCCTCGCGGTCCGCGGGGCCCTCCTCGCGCTCCTCGCTCACCTCTGGGCCCTCCTCGCGCTCCTCGCTCACCTCTGGGGCCTCCTCGCGGTCCGCGGGGCCCTCCTCGCGCTCCTCGCTCACCTCTGGGGCCTCCTCGCGGTCCGCGGGGCCCTCCTCGCGCTCCTCGCTCACCTCTGGGGCCTCCTCGCGCTCCGCGGGGCCCTCCTCGCTCACCTCGGAGGCCTCCTCGCGCTCCTCGCTCACCTCTGAGGCCTCCTCGCGCTCCTCGCTCACCTCGGGGGCCTCCTCGCGGTCCGCGGGGCCCTCCTCCCTCCGCTCCTCGCTCACCTCGGGGGCCTCCCCGCGGTCCGCGGGGCCCTCCTCGCTCACCTCGCTCACCTCGGGGGCCTCCCCGCGCTCCGCGGGGCCCTCCTCCCTCCGCTCCTCGCTCACCTCGGGGGCCTCCCCGCGCTCCGCGGGGCCCTCCTCGCTCACCTCGGGGGCCTCCTCGCGCTCCGCGGGGCCCTCCTCGCTCACCTCGCTCACCTCGGAGGCCTCCTCGCTCACCTCGGAGGCCTCCTCGCGCTCCTCGCTCACCTCGGGGGCCTCCTCGCGGTCCGCGGGGCCCTCCTCGCGCTCCTCGCTCACCTCGGGGGCCTCCTCGCGGTCCGCGGGGCCCTCCTCGCGCTCCTCGCTCACCTCGGGGGCCTCCTCGCGGTCCGCGGGGCCCTCCTCGCTCACCTCGGGGCACTCCTCGCGGTCCGCGGGGACCTCCTCGCCCTCCTCGCTCTCATCGGGGGCCTCCTCGCGGTCCGCGGGGCCCTCCTCGCTCCGCTCCTCGCTCTCCTCGGGGGCCTCCTCGCGGTCCGCGGGGCCCTCCTCGCTCTCCTCGAGGGCCTCCTCGCTCTCCGTGAGATCCCCAGCCTGCCTTTTCAGAGTCTCCCACTCCGGGAGATTCTGACAGGCTGCCTCCTGCTCTTCCTTGTTCATCTGCAATTCCTGAGTTTCCTGAGAACTGCAGAGGGGATTGTTTAAATGATCGTCTGTCATTGCCATTTTGTTACTAGTCCTTCACAACCTGTGAAATTATTCGTAGATATGTCGCAATTTGTCTATCTCTGTAAATCGTAGTTTGTGTCTGATGTGGATATTATTCACCTGTGCTATATATAGATTGTGTGCCTTTGATGTGCAAGGGCCTTTTGACGTCATCAAAGGCACTGGCCTTTGATGCCTATGAACATTCAAAAGAAAACAATCCAAAATGATTTAGGTTTGTTTTCTTTTGAATGTAATCAGCCGGGCGGAACATGTGTGGGCTCATTGTAGCTTACGTGGCGGTGTTTTATTGAACGTGTTATTACTGATGGCTTGTGTTTCAGGTGCTGTAGATGTCCTTCCTGTCTGTCCTCAGAATCAGCACCTGTCTTTCTGCGTGCGGTGCATTAGCTTGTTTGTCTTTTCCTCTTTGTGCTGATAATGGCTTAGCCGCTGCTATGCGCGCAGGATGGCTCCTACTTTATGGCAAGCCGTTCCTGTCAGAAATACACCACATTCAGTTGCGTTTCAACTGCATTACGGCGTAAAAACCGCCGTTTTTCAGATTTTACTCCGTTTTTTACGCCATAATGCGCAAAAAGAACGCCGCTCTTTACGGCATAATGAAGTCCTCCAAGGCCATGCGTAAAAAACGCTGTTTTGTGCATCACAACGCGCATAAAATTCGCGCATTTGTGCACATCACAACCAGGGCCGTCTTAGGCCCCTGGGCTGAGAAGTTTAATAGGCCCTGTCCCGTTCTCTAAATTTACCGAGTCCCTTAATCAACATCACTTTTCCAACAATGCACAGCCGAATCCAAATCATGAACAATGTCATGCTCAATGGACATAAGTGCAAGGTTACTGACTCTGTCATGCTGCATGCTTGATGGGAGTCGACAAAATACACTCCCTGCTGATGGTGAGTAAGATAGCCATTCTCTGTTTACACACTGGCATATGTCACACATATGTTTTGGAAAAAAACGAACAAAAAAAAAACATCTCTGTTGTTTATATGTGCGCTCTGACGCAGACATATCAGCGCTTTTATTTTGACAAACCGTTGGTCCCATTTTTGCCCAGTAAACGCGTACTTTGGGCCGGTCAAAGTCATTTCCCCAGAGGCCCGGGTCACTGCTGAAAGCGCCGTCTAACTGGTCGCCCCCCATACTATGGCAAGCCGTTCCTGTCAGAAATACGCCACATTCAGTCGCGTTTCAACTGCATTACGGCGTAAAAAACGCCGTTTTTTCAGATATACACACGTGGTGATTGTCTAAAAGTAATCAAATATCAGTCTCAAAATGCAGTTAGTATCCAGCCGTGATGATCTGTTTTCCTTTAGTTTATATTTTGTTGTCTTTCTTTACTTGATTTGTAAAAGCACTTTGAACGCAACACAGCTGATCCAAAGAGCTTTACAGCTCAGGGAGACAATGACGAAAGACATGAGAGAAGAAAGCAAAATCAAAAGTTAAAAGAAAGCGTGCGTCCTACAGACATACGCACATGTAACAAAGAACAAATACAGGGATCAGTGTGCTGTAGCTCAGGGCCCAAAATCAGGAATTGGAACTGCAGAAAACCAGCAAATATTCATATTTAAGACGCATTTGGATTGAAAAATGACATTAACTGTCAGTCAGTCATCAAAATTGATGCCGATTACTCTTATGCAAGCGTTTCAGCTTAAACGCAGTTTTAACCAATCAAATCGCACTGGAAAGATGGTAAAACACAATCATATGAGTAAAAGAAAAATGCAAATAAATAGAAATAAATGCAAAAATACAACAGATAAATTATCAAATTATTTCTCTCTTCTCTCTCTTTCTGTGTTTTCAGAGTTGGAGAGCTCCTACGAGTCAAACCAAAGGAGGAGGCCAAAGCTGCAGAGCTGGCGGAGCTGGAGCTGATCCTAGAGGAGATCAGCCACAACGTGACGCTGTACTACAGCACCTGTCTGTGACGATCACCTGGATGCTCCCTGGTTGTCCCCTGCATACTGCCTTTGAAAGCTGTTAGGACTAGGGTTGGGTGGTAATCCGGTAATAAGGTATCCCACGGTATCTAAAAATTGCAACGTTTCAGTTTCATTACCGTCATTAAAAAAAAATGCTGCGCGTATAGGTCTATAGGCCAAACATAATTGTAGCATTGTCATAACAAAAATGAAGTCCACTCCGTTCAATGTATCTGGTTGACTTTTTGCTCAAGAAAAGGGTGACTGTGCAAAAGTACATGCTAAAAAAAAAGAAGCTGAGCAGTTTTACAGATGTTTTAACACAGGTATGTCCAGGCGCTCATTTAGGCGCATCTGGACAGAGGACCGTTATCTCTTCCAAACATACGGAGAAACTCCTCTGTTGAAAACACTTTTACAGCTTTTTTTCTGCTTGCTATTGTTCTTAGCTCTCAAAAAGGACGAAATGCAAACAACCAGGGAGCAGAGTAATCGGCATCAATTTTGATGACTGACTGACAGTTAATGTCATTTTTCAATCCAAATGCGTCTTAAATATGAATATTTGCTGGTTCTCTGCAGTTCCAATTCCTGATTTTGGGCCCTGAGCTACAGCACACTGATCCCTGTATTAGTCCTTTGTTACATGTGCGTATGTCTGTAGGACGCACGCTTTCTTTTAACTTTTGATTTTGCTTTCTTCTCTCATGTCTTTCGTCATTGTCTCCCTGAGCTGCAAAGCTCTTTGGATCAGCTGTGTTGCGTTCAAAGTGCTTTTACAAATGAAGTAAAGAAAGACAACAAAAAGGAAAACAGATCATCACGGCTGGATACTGACTGCATTTTTGAGACTGATATTTAATTTAATGATGACTTTTAGACAATCACCACGTGTGTATATTAAATGCAGCAGGTCATTTCTTTAGATTTTGGGACTTGTTTGGATCATGTGATCTGCCAAATGTAGGTGGAGCTGTTTTTCTGTCACATCGATGTTTGCCTGATGAAAACTTTGATGGCAGAAATGTTACCTAATGAAACTTTTGAGAGGCTGCAGTATTCAGGGTGTGGACGACCTTCGATGTGACACCTAATACATCAGAAATACATGAATGGAAACATGGGAATGACAGCAGTTATTAGTAAAGCCATGAAAATACAACAAATGCTGTGACCAATCACCTCCGATTCTCTGCAGCTTGCTGTTGCTCCGGGCCAGCAGCTCTTTGGCCTCCCGCTGCAGTTCGTCGGCTCTCCTCCTCGCCTGCAGCACCGACTCCCCTTTATCCTCCACCAGGTCCTCCTCCTCCTCGAATTTATCTCTGACCTCCACGTCAAACTCCTTCACACAAACAATCAAGCGTTACTGGGATGACGGCAAGCGTTACTGGGATGACGTGTTTTCCGTCTCTGAATGTTCAAATCGAAGTTATTAAAGGTAAGTGTGTGTGTGTGTGAGCTTCAACGGGCAAGAGGCGGGATACACACTGGACGGGTCGCCAGCCGATCGCGGGGCAACATAAACAAACATGAGTGAGTTTTTGGTCCCACTATGCACGGGAAGAACATGCAAACTTCACACAAAGAGACCCTGCCCGAGGATCGAACCAGCAACCTTCTTGCTGTGAGGCACGCGCACTACCTGCTGCGCCACCGTGCAGCCCGTTTATTCAGTCTTGGATGGAAAATCTAATCATCTGATGCTACCGAGAGACAGAAAAGGTGTGAAGTGACTCCTGTAAGTCAAAGTGACCGATGTGTCATCTAAAGAGTGTAACAGAGGATCAAACAGCCGGGGAATGTTACTCAGGCAGGACTAAACAGCAATCAATTCAACCGATCGTTACTTTCTTGATTAATCGTTTAGTCAATAAAATGTCATTAAATAGTGAAAAATGCCCCTAGCTGATTCCAGGGTGGCATCATTACATTGTTTACGAAAGAATAAGACAAAGAGAAACAGGATATCCGCAGAGATGAGAAGCTGGACCTGGAGAATATCTTCAAAAGATAATCAATGATCAATATAGTTGCTGATAATTTCTTTGGCTGATCTCAGGAAAATTAACGGCAGCTATTTTGATTATTGATTCATCTCATGGCTCATTTTTTTTAAACAAAATGTCCATGTTTTACCTTGGAAATGGCAGTAAAGACAAAAAAGGATGTCTCTGTGTGTCTCTGTCTGCTGAAGGCCAATAAGTGGCTGAAAGCTCCAGAAACATCAGCTCAGTGGACCACGACCATCAAGAACACAATCGATCGATTAATTGCTTTAACGTCTCCGGTAAACTCACCAGCTCGATGTCCCGCACGCGCCTGAAGCTGAAGGCTGCGGTGAGCATACTGTCATCAAAACTGTAATTAATCAAATCTTTCCAGAACACACTCAGTATAGGCTATACCGTATTTGGCTGGCAATATGCAATCAATACAACTATTTACAATTCAACGTTTGGAGAGTAAAACATAACTCACCATTTAATAACACACTCACGCATCACTTGTATTGAAATCTTGCTTGCCACTCTTTCAAGCGGGCAAAGTGATCAATTACCCTCTCATTGAAATCAGGCATGTTCCTAACAACAAACAAACAATAAATAAATAAATAAATAAATAAAAATCTCAACATGTGAGTCTATGAGAGCGCCTGGGACGATTTTCAATCTGACTGAAATCGCCCCAAAAGCAGCCGGGCAGGTGGCGGTGCGCTAGTGACATATCAAGAATTTATCCTAAAATATAGTATCATAATCCCTATTAAAGAATTTTTTTTTTTTTTTTTTAAAGATTTTGCAATCCCTGATGGAGTAATTATGTTATTTAAAAGTATAGCAGGACAGAATCCAACATTATTACCCACTGATCCGACCAAACTTGAAATTGGTCAAATCTGTTTCTCTTCAACACAGTAATCGTCGTTATACGTTCATTATTTCAGAAAGATGACGTATCAATTCCATATGTGGTAGCTTACTGGAACACCTTTTTTTTTTTTTTTTTTAAAGATTTTGAGTTTGCCAGCTAGATATATGTTAAATAATAAAGTAAAATAAGTATCTTTCACTATAATTCACAGATTTTACCCACCTAAAGTTTTTTTTTTTTTTTTTTTTAAACAACGATTCAAAGGAGATATAGACATAAACTGTTCCTTCTGTGAAGGCCACCCTGAGGACATGTTTCATTTATTTTGGTCTTGCCCCTTCTCCACCAAACTATGGGAAGATATTTGTAACTTGATTTTTACTTGTATTGAACCACATTTTTCCTTTTGCTTCACTAACTACCCATCTGCGAAAAAAAAGAGAAAAAAGAGATAGCATTAATCTCATTATATATTTATCTGTAACTGTCCAGGGGACAGTTATTGTTGTGATTTCTGTTTTAAAGTTTGTTGGTATTTTCTGTCGTCATTTCGTATATATTTGAATTCATGTGGTCATTTAAATTAATTAAAAGCACAGTAAATAAGATGTTCAGAAAGGAAACTTTGAAGATGTGTAATTTTAAAAATTGATGTTAGGTTTAAAATGTTATGCTATTTTTTGCAATATGTATTTGATGAATGAAACCAGTCACATGACCTCAGTTTAGTTAAGGGTCTCACCTGTTGGATTGTGGGTCATGCAATACGGCTAGAGAGGAAACGTGACCTACGAACAAATTTATTCTGCATGGTCTGAGAGGCGCACACGGTAAATGTGACTCTAAGGTTGATTTGTTTCATATTTGTTGGTATCATTTGTTAAAGTGTTTCATGTGGACAGTTTAATACGCTGTTGTCGTGGGTTGGCGTATTGGACCTGTCTAATGACTGAGTTTGGCTTGATCGGCTTGTGTTTGGATCACTTTTGTTAAAGTCGTGTATTGAAATGTTTGTATGTCTTCTGTTTTTGTAGTTTTCACGGTGTCGGCTGATTGGGGATAAAATAAAAGCTAAAAGACATCTGTATGATACGTGGTCTTCATTACATCAGACCAGAGCAGTTACATTATCCAAATGACATATCCACAAATGTCGATATACTAATCACTCCTCTCTGTCTTTGTTAATGAGGTCAAACAATATATTAAAACTATTAAACGTTCCACTAACACGAAAGCCATTAAAACTTTTGATTTATGTGCTCTTTTTAATGTATTTGTGTAGTATGACGTTCTGTACTACCTCTGAACGTTTGTAACCCCCTGGCGATTGTCATTATACCGTATTGTAATGCACTGTAGTAATATTTATTTCTAAATAAAGATTGAAAAAAAAAAAAAAAAAAAAAGGTGGCGGTGCGCGTCCGGTCCCGCTGTCGTTTAAGCTGAGCAGGCACACAGCTCTCTGATTTTTTTTTAATGCTTTCTGTTGTCGGGTTAAATGTACTCAGATTTAAAGAGCAACTTGCAGGGAGATTTCTTGCTGTGTTTACATTTAGGTTAAATTACAGTTTTATTATTTTCACAAGACATTAAGGCAGAAATTCACAGGATAAGCCGTTATGAGTCTAAAAACATAGGAATCAACCAGTTTAATAGCTACTCAGTCCATCCAAACTACCCGCAATAAAAAAGTCAAATATACTGACGTCATTCAGTGCTTTAAAGAACGACTCAATAACACACATCCTGCTCAGACTGCTCCCCCCGCGATGGATGGATGGATCAATAACACAGCATTACTGAACTATTTTTCAAATAATTCTGCCATTTTCAATTTAATACCATCAATAGCACAAAAGCCTCTTCATGTAAACCAAGCGTCTCAAACTCATTCCGCAAAGGGCCGTGTGGCTGCAGGTTTTTCCTCCCACCAATCAAGAGCATGCAGTCTGACCAATCAGCTGTCTGGAGACTGAGATCAGCTGATGAAATGAGTCAAGTCTGGTGTGCTGCTGCTTGGTTGGAGGGAAAACCTTCAGCCATTCAGCCCTTTGTGGAATGAGTTTGAGACCTGTGATGGAAACAGTCTGAGATCAAAGCTCATTGGTACATTTCATTTGTCTGTTGTTGCAGCTTCCGGTGAATACCACTAGAGGGCGGTAACCTCTTGATTACGAATATGCCCACAGGTGTGCCGGTGATAAGGCTTCAATTAGCTTCAGAGGTCACGTCCACACACATGTTCAGAAGAGTGAATTTCATTAGACAGAGTCATCGTGGTCTTGGCAGCTTGTCTGTGTCACTGTGCTCACATATGAAACTCTGCACATAACAGAGAACAGCACGTTTTCTCAGAGGAAAGCTCAAACTGTGAGGATTTCCACTCTGTCGGTCCGTCACAACGGGGACAGTCCTGTGTTTATACGGGATGAAAGCAGTCAATGTGGCCCTGATTGTCACAGCCTCTAACGCATCCACCCACAGTGTTCGGTCATGTCTTTGGTATGGCAAGCCGTTCCTGTCAGAAACACGCCACAATCAGTCGCGTTTCAACTGCATTACGGCGTAAAAAACGCCCTTTTTCCCAGATTTTACGCTGTTTTTTACGCCGTAATGCGCAAAAAGAACGCCGCTTTTTACGCCGTAATGAAGTCCTCCAAGAATGCGCGTAAAAAACGCCGTTTTGTGCATCACTACGTGCGTAAAAAAGGGCGTTTTGCTAGTATGATAACAATCTCCACCCTTCTTTTCTCTCAGCCACTCAACTTGATGTGTCTGCGCCCAATCGCTGATCAAGACAAGCAGACCAAATCAGTTGAGCACAGATCTCCGTTGTCTCAAAGTTTGTCGTAACTTACCTTGTAGTTTCTCGTAGGTAAATATTGTAGTGTAGTGTAGTGTGGAGGTTGTTTACAGGGGGCAGTGTCGTGCTAGGCAGTGAAGGGAAGTGCAGCGTGATGGGTTGAGTGGGCTCACCTGTGGGTGATTGAGAGCATTGTGAGGAACCCGCAAAAGATGGAACTGATAAAAGAGAGAGACGAAGTTTGTGTCAGTCTCTCTGCGGGGCTGAACGGTGTGGACGCTATGGGGCACGCCGCCAGTTAAGACTTTCTCCTGTTCACTGAGGGTGAAGTGACGTGTTAGCGTGAGTTTCCATTGGGTCTGCAGTGTAGTCTGCAGTGATTGCGGTGCACAGTTCAATCCTCACTGAGTGAGACTTGAGTTTTAAATGCATGGTGTGACCTTCTGAGGTGACGCGCCAGTGAATTTAGCCCTGAGGCCCAGTACTGCCCTGTTGTGTCCGTCTCCCCCTTGGACTTCCGTTTTTAATCATTTTGAATGGTTAATAAAGATGAACTAATATTTTGTTTCTACAATCTGTGGTGTGAGTGTCATTTATCAGCCTCTTATTAGGTCAAACCAGCCCACTACTTTTGTACAAAAAAAAAAGAAACAGCGGCACAACAGAATTTATTACACTGGTGGCAGCGGTGGGATTCTGTTGAACCTTTGTAGTGGACCAAAATGTCTGAGGCTGAAAATGATCCACCCATTCAGGGTGTTGTAGTGGATTCTGAGGTAAATGACAACTATAATAGTCGACCGGCTCCTATTCCAGGTTTTGCAACCCTACGTCCAGTTTTTATGCCTGAAACCTTTACAGGCACAGGGAGACAGTGGTCAGATTGGTCTGAGCAATTTGATTTGGCTGCGGATGTAAACCACTGGGATGAGTCCCTTAAACTCAAATTTATGTCCCTCTTGCTGTCAGGTCGTGCTAGGGATATTTATAGTGGGTTACCAGTACAAGCAAAAAATAATTACTCTATGCTAAAAGCTTCTATGGCCCGTTGTTTTGAGCCCCATGATAGTGATGATTGGAGTAGGGCCAGTTTTACAGCGAGAAGGCGGCAGCACAATGAAACGGCTCGAGAATTTGGTAATGCTTTAAGGAGACTAGTGTCACGTGCCTATCCCTCTGCCGATGACCGTACAAGAGATTTACTGGCCAGGGATCATTTCACTATGCATTTCGCTACTGGGGATTTTCGAGTTAGTCTTAGAAGTGCCAAACCTGAGACTATAGAGGATGCAATTGATTTGGCAGCTGAGATGGAGCTTCTTCGGGCTCTTGAAAACACTCATGTTGCATCTGATGCCAAGGTCAGGGGGATGGTAGAAGGTAAATCCAAAACAGACGAACAGATGGAAGTTTTGCTGGGGGTTGTAGAAGGGTTGCGTCAAGAGGTTAAAACGCTGCAGACCACAGTGCAGGCACTCCAAGCAGCTCCTGCTTTGCCTTCCCGTGCAGCCTCCTCTAGAAATGTGACCAGAGAGACACAAGGTGCAGTCGGGGGCATGTTGTCGGGTGGCGGGGGCTGTTGGGAATGTGGCTGCAATAGGCATATACGCCGTGACTGCCCCTATCTGCAGGGAAACTGAAGGGGGCGGGTACCGTGGGCCCAATGCCCACCCCCATACATCCATCAAAAACTGTGGCCTCAGCAAGTGTTAATGATGGCTCTGCATATGTCGCCGCCAAAATAGGGGGGTTGGAGTCACTCTTGTTGGTCGATAGTGGAGCTGCTTTGTCAGTAATTCCCAAGCAAATTTGGCGGTCCATTACAAATGGGGGGTCAGAGTTAGTGGGGCATGAGGGCAATGTGTCTGCCGCCAATGGTGGTGCCATGGGAGTAATGGGGAAGTGGCAGACAGTGTGCCAGTTAGACTCCTTGGCTTTGGTTGCGGAGTTCTTGGTAGCTGACGTGCCTTGTAATGAAATCCTGTTGGGTTTTGATTTTCTTAGCAAATATGGTGCTGTTGTGGATTTTGGAAAGAGGGAGTTTCAGTTGATGGGGAAAATCTTTCCCTTGGTAGTCCCTGAAGATATGAAAAAGCCCCAGACTGTGTTCGTCCAGGCTGATACTGTTATCCCTCCCCGTAGTGAGGCCATCATCACAGGTAAAGTTTCCCAGGGATTAGGCGTCCCGGTGGAGGGCATGTTGGATCCTTCCTCCTCAATATCTGACCACTGTGATGTAATGGTTGCCCGAGTAGTTTGTAAGGTGGAGCAGGGTACTATGCCTGTACGAGTCATTAATGTTACTGATGACGCTGTTATTTTGAAAGAGGGTATGAAAGTGGGCATGTTGCACACCGACATTGAAGTGAGTAGCGCAGGTGACTGTGGGGGGGCTGATAGCAAAGGCTTGTGCGTGTCCGAGTCCTGGGATGTTGAGTCTTTGCTGGAACACTTTCGGATTGAACAGAAAGGTTTTAGCCCTGCTGATTTGTTAACTGTACGTGATATGCTTTACAGACATCTATCCGTGTTCAGTAATGGGGATCATGATCTGGGTAGGACGCATCTCACTTTACATCAGATTGACACCGGTGACGCAAAACCTGTGAAATTGCCACCCCGTCGTGTCCCACTTCATTTACAACAAGAGGTATCGGACCATATTAAGGATATGCTAAAAAATGACATCATTCAACCATCTTGTAGTCCATGGGCAGCCCCTGTGGTTCTAGTTAGAAAGCGTGGGGGGGAGCTTCGCTTTTGTGTTGATTATAGGAAACTAAATGATCTCACTCGGAAGGATGCGTACCCCCTCCCTAGGATTGATGATGCGCTTGATAGTTTGCACAAAGCTTGTTGGTTTTCCACTCTTGACTTGGCTAGTGGTTACTGGCAGGTTGAGGTGGACCCACAAGATAAACATAAGACTGCTTTTATCACTCGCCAGGGCCTTTTTGAATTTAACGTGCTGAGTTTTGGGTTATGTAACAGTCCTAGCACCTTTCAGAGGCTGATGGATCTGGTTTTGGCAGATCTCCAGTGGACTACTTGTCTGGTCTATTTGGATGACATCATTGTATTTGGTCGTACATTTTCTGAGCATTTGTCACGGCTCGATAAGGTCCTGTCTAAATTAGGCCAGGCTAATTTGAAAGTGAAGCCAGAAAAATGCAACCTTTTTTCCACGCAGGTGCAGTATTCGGGCCATATTATATCTGCCCAGGGAGTACAGGCGGACCCTGTCAAGGTGCAGGCAGTACGTGAATGGCCGGTGCCCAAGAATCAGACAGAAGTGAGGAGTTTTGTTGGACTTGCCTCTTATTACAGGAGGTTCATACGAGGGTTTGCAGACATTGCCCAGCCCCTGCACCAGCTTACGGAAAAAGGTCGCCGGTTCAAATGGACAGATTCATGTCAGACCGCATTTGAGCAGCTGAAAGGTAGTTTGATGTCAGCCCCCATACTAGCCTACCCTGATCCTCACAGGCCTTTCATCTTGGATATTGACGCTAGCGATGCAGGTATTGGGGCTGTCCTTTCCCAAGAAGAGGGGGGGCTTGAAAGGGTCATAGCTTACGCCAGTAGAGCCCTGACTAAGCAGGAACGGAAGTATGCCACCACCAAGAAAGAGCTTTTAAGTATGGTTACATTTACAAAATATTTCAAGCACTACCTATTGGGCAGAGAGTTTATATTGCGGACAGATCATAATTCTCTGAGGTGGTTGCATAATTTTCAGGGTTTGGAGGGACAGACCGACCAGGGTCGAAATTTTGAATCCACTCTGTTCAGGGAGCTGTGTCACCTTTTGAATGTTCATAAGACTCGGACCTCACCCTATCACCCTCAGTCCAATGGCATGATTGAGAGGTTTAATAGGACTCTTTTGTCTATGTTATACCATTTCGTTGATGAAAATCAGTCAAATTGGGATGTCTTGTTACCCTATGTCATGATGGCATATCGCAGCAGTGTGCATGCTAGTACAGGGTTTACCCCGTACAAGGTAGTTTTTGGCCGTGAGATAGTGCTCCCCGTAGATGTTATGCTCAACCTGGGGGAAGAGGGGAGGGTCTCTTCTGTTAGTGAGTATGTGAGTCGGTTATCTGACACTCTCTCCACAGTTGTAGATGCAGTTAAAGGACACCAAATCAAGGCTTCAGGCCGTCAGAAGGCTGATTTTGATTTCAGGGCCAACTGTCAGTATTATACTGAGGGTGAGTTAGTGTGGCTTCGTTGTAAAGCTAAAAAAAAGGAGTATGCCCAAAACTGCAGAGAAAGTTTAAGGGCCCCTATAGAGTAGTACAACGAGTGACAGAAGTGTTGTACAAACTAGTGCCGTCGGAGGGAGGCCCTGATGTTGTTGTACATTTCAATCGACTCAAACCTTTCGTTTCAACCCTCACAGGAGAAGATGCCTCAGAGGGTGCAAATCGTGGGCAGCAACATCCCTGGTCAGGCCACTCAGGAGCCCCCTTCAGTGCTAATTGGGGTCGCTGTCGAGAATCTTCTAGATTGGAAGCAACGACCAGGCCTGTGGTGAGGCAACTTGAAGGCAGCAGGGGAGTAGAGACACTGGGGACCCTCGTGGAGGGGGTTGGAGGAAGACTCGAGCCGGATACTGGACCAGGGAGAAGACCACGTCATGTTGCAAGGGCGGAACGGGCTACAACTGGGCCTCAACAGCAGCCTGCAGTGGAGACGGTAGTCCATCAGCGTCAGAGGGACCTGCAGGAGTCAGGGGCCCCTGAAGCAGGCTGCAGTGATCCACCTCTTCTAAGCCCTGGGGCCACGAAACCAGGTCCACAGGCAGACGGGGTACCTGCGGGTGAGGGCTCCCAGATGGAAACATGGGCAGGGCGCCAGAGAAGGCCACCAGTATGGTCAGGTGACTATAAGATGTGATGTTGCCTCGGGGACGAGTCCCATTCAGGGGAGGGGGGAGTGTAGTGTAGTGTAGTGTGGAGGTTGTTTACAGGGGGCAGTGTCGTGCTAGGCAGTGAAGGGAAGTGCAGCGTGATGGGTTGAGTGGGCTCACCTGTGGGTGATTGAGAGCATTGTGAGGAACCTGCGAAAGACGGAACTGATAAAAGAGAGAGACGAAGTTTGTGTCAGTCTCTCTGCGGGGCGGAATGGTGTGGACGCTACGGGACACGCCGCCAGTTAAGACTTTCGGCCCAGCGCTCACTCTCCGGGGAGGTGGGTGCCGTTCGCGACTTATAGTGTCGCCGGCGGCGAAGATAGGCAAGTAGGAAAGTTGTTTCAGTGTTAGGAGGGGAGGCTGGTTGCCTCCTTTAGGTAGCTAGGCGGGGAGTTTAGTTGGGAGTGAGCCGGCTAATACCGCCTCGCAGCCACGCACAGCTTCCGGTCCGCCGCCGCTAGCTGCCAGAAGGCTCCGTCCCTCAGCTGCTTCCCTGGGGCATCGGACGGCGCCTCCAGCTCAGACCCCGGGGGGTATCTCATCGGCTCCGCCAGTTGAGTCCTGGTTTTTTATCGTTTCAAGTGTTAGCAGTAGAATTGTTTGGTGGGATAGGAGGGGTGTTTTTATAGTCCAGTAGTGGGGAATGGAGCAGCCGAGTAGACAGGCAGTCGGAGGGAAAAGCTGGGGTGGATTTTCTCCTGTTCACTGAGGGTGAAGTGACGTGTTAGCGTGAGTTTCCATTGGGTCTGCAGTGTAGTCTGCAGTGATTGCGGTGCACAGTTCAATCCTCACTGAGTGAGACTTGAGTTTTAAATGCATGGTGTGACCTTCTGAGGTGACGCGCCAGTGAATTTAGCCCTGAGGCCCAGTACTGCCCTGTTGTGTCCGTCTCCCCCTTGGACTTCCGTTTTTAATCATTTTGAATGGTTAATAAAGATGAACTAATATTTTGTTTCTACAATCTGTGGTGTGAGTGTCATTTATCAGCCTCTTACTAGGTCAAACCAGCCCACTACTTTTGTACAAAAAAAAAGAAACAGCAGTACAACAGAATTTATTACAATATTTTGAATGATAGGCAGGAATATATCCCATAAATTAACTTCATCATTATTTTAAATTCCTCTTCCATGCATTGTTTATTTGTTTCTTTTTGTTTTTATGCTTCTATGTTGTTGTTGATTCTGACTGGTGTAGCCACTGAGGAATAAAGCAAGCGTACTGACGTTTCACAAAGCATTTATTTATGTTCAGCTGTCAGCCTTGTTTTGAACACAAATTTACTTTTGTGTCCTTCACTCCTTTCTTCACGAAACACTGTAAGAGCTTGTTCCCATTCCAGCTAGGAGCTTATCATTTTTATACATCTCCTTTGCACTGGACAGCAACACCGTGTAATCCGCTTTTCCTCGTCCCTTATGAATTTTCGTACTTTTTGGATACGTCTCCCTCATGTCAAGTGATGCTTCTTAGCTGTACAACTCCTGTGCCGCTGGAAAGCCGCCAAAATAAAGGCTCATAACATTAAAATACACCTTCAAAATAAAAGCATGGAGGGAACGGATAATAAAACAAAGGCTTACAAAAACTGATGAACTGATCAACAGACCTTTTATAGGAGTCATTTACACTCCTGTCCTGTAATCAGTGTTCTTTTAGCTTGCAGGTTCGAATCCAGCGAGTGGCATTGTTTACTTGGACCTTTTGCAGTATTTTTTTTTTACAACTCTGTCATGCTATATTGTGATGTATTTGTTTGGATATAAACCCACTGACTTTGCAGCCCTGTGTTAGTAAGCAAGATGGCAGAAACCTGTGTGGACTTTCAATTTTTCCTCTCATTTCTGTCGATGTTTTGACGTTATTCAAACTCCCCTTCCATGCATTGCTAGGATATATAAAGACATATATTTTGGGTACACACACACACACACACACACACACACACACACACACACACACACACACACACACACACACACACACACACACACACACACACACACACACACACATGTTGTGTTTATATCACTTGTGGGGACATTACATAGACTTACATTCATTTCCTGGAGCCTTACCCTTACCCTAACCCTAACCATAACCATAACCACTATCTGCCTATTCCTAACCCTGTACCTAACCTAACCTTACCTAACCCGTAACCCTATCCTCAGTCTGCACCCTGAAATTTAATGATTTACTTTAAGGGGACCTGCATTTTGTCCCCATAAGGGAGGTCAGTCCCCACAATGTGACTGTGTAAACAGATTTTTGTCCCCACAACGTGATAAATACCTGTTCACACACACACACATACACACACACACACACACACACACACACACACACACACACACACACACACACATGTTGTGTTTATATCACTTGTGGGGACATTACATAGACTTACATTCATTTCCTGGAGCCTTACCCTTACCCTAACCCTAACCATAACCATAACCACTATCTGCCTATTCCTAACCCTGTACCTAACCTAACCTTACCTAACCCGTAACCCTATCCTCAGTCTGCACCCTGAAATTTAATGATTTACTTTAAGGGGACCTGCATTTTGTCCCCATAAGGGAGGTCAGTCCCCACAATGTGACTGTGTAAACAGATTTTTGTCCCCACAACGTGATAAATACCTGTTCACACACACACACACACACATACACACACACACACACACACACACACACACACACACACACACACACACACACACACACATATCCATCCATTTTCTATACCGCCTATCCCTTTCGGGGTTGCGGAGGGGCTGGAGCCTATCCCAGCTTCAACGGGCGAGAGGCGGGGTACCGGTCGCCAGCCGATTGCACGGCAACATGCAAAGACAGACAGACAGACAACTGTTCACACTCACACCTAGGGGCAATTTAGAGTCACCAATCAACCTAATGAGCATGTTTTTGGTCTGTGGGAGGAAGCCGGAGTACCCAGAGAGAACCCACGCATGCACGGGAAGAACATGAAAACTTCATTATAATATATATCCCAGACATATAGCCCAGTCAGTGTACTCAAAACAGTCCTATCTGATGACACAACAGTGGTGGGCCTCATCAGGGACTACAGCGACCTGACCTACAGAGAAGAGGTGGCACAGCTGGTGGGCTGGTGCAAAGTCAACAACCTGATCCTGAATGTGGATAAAACCAAGATCATTGTTGTCTGCAGGAAGAACCAGCCCAGTCATGTTCCACTTCTCCTCAACAACACAGCTGTGGAGGTGGTCAGCAGCACCAAGTTCCTGGGGGTGCACATCACAGACAACCTCACCTGGTCTGTGAACACTGCGTCACTGGTGAAAAGAGCACAACAACACCTGCACTTTCTGCGCAGGATGAGGAGAGCCCACCTGCCCCCGCCCATCCTCGCTACATTCTACAGAAGCACCATAGAGAGCATCTTGACCAGCGGCATCTCTGTGTGGTGTGGAGGCTGCTGTGCTGCTGACTGGAAGAATGTGAGGAGAGTGGTGGGGACAGCAGAGAAAATCATTGGGACTTCTCTACCCTCCATTCAGGACATTGCACCTAAATGCTGCATGTCCCATGCCGTTAACATTATCAGGGACTCTTCACATGCCCACCATGGTCATCATGGTCTACCCTGCTCGCCTCTGGAAAGAGGTTCTGCAGCATTCGGTGCAGGACCACCAGGTTCTGCAACAGCTTTTTCCTCAGGCCATCAGACTGCTGAACTCTAAATGAACGTCTTTTGTATCACAGTTGTCACCTCAGGTTATTCTCTCATATGCACTTTAAGCTTACTTAATTGTATATCTATGCTGCTTGTTTTTCTCTGTTTTTTACTTACCGCACATCCCTGCCGCTATTCTTTAACTTAACCTATATTCTACTGTTTATTGTACACACTGTGTATTTCACATTCTGTTTATTTATATAACTAGCCTATGTTTTGTGCAGATGTGTAATGGAAATATAATGTTCAACCCAAGTCCAATAATTTCATATCTTAATTGCAGATAGGTGAAGCATTATAATGATCTTAGCTGTGTTTCCTCCCCTCCTGATTCTACCAGAAGGCTTACCAGAGCAAAAAAAATAAAAGTACATGAACCCAAAATATATGTCTATATATCCTAGCAATGCATGGAAGGGGAGTTTAAATAACATCGACAGAAATGAGAGGAAAAATTGGAAGTCCACACAGGTTTCTGCCATCTTGTGTACTAACACAGGGCTGCAAAGTCAGTGGGTTTATATCCAAACAAATACATCACAATATAGCAACGTGGACAGAGTTATAAAAAAAAAAATTACAAAAGGTCCAAGTAAACAATACTACTCACTGGATTTGAACCTGCTTGCTGAAAGTATATTTATTATAAGGCAGGCATTCTAACCACCATTCCACTTCCTTGCTTCATTCCTCAGTGGCTACACCAGTCAGAATCAACAATGACATAGAAGCATTAACCACAAAAAGAAATAAATAAACGATGCATGGAAGAGGACTTTAAAATCATGACAAAGTTAATTTATGGGATATTTTCCTGCCTTTGACCCAATATATTGACCTATGAGAAACTACAAGGTAAGTTAGGACAAACTTTGCCACAAAGGAGATCTGTGCTCAACTGATTTGGTCTGCTTGTCTTGATCAGCGATTGGGCGCAGACACATCAAATTCAGTGGCTGAGAGAAAAGAAGGGCGGAGACTATTGTCATACTGGGAAAACGCCGTTTTTTATGCGCGTTGTGATGTGCACAAACGCTAACCCTAACCCTTTATGCGCGTTCTTGGAGGACTTTATTACGGCGTAAAAAGCGGCGTTCTTTTTGCGCATTTCGGCGTAAAAAACGGTGTAAAATCTGAAAAAAAAAAAACAAAAAAACATTATTTACGCCGTAATGCAGTTGAAACGCGACTGAATGTGCCGTATTTCTGACAGGAACGGCTTGCCATAGGCTGCGCCGCTGGGTTCACCAAAGCAGGAGCCATCCCGTGCACACAGAACCGCGGCTAACCCATTATCAGCACGAGGAGGAAAAGACAAACACGCAAACGCCCTGCACGCTGAAAGACAGGTGCAGATTCTGACGACAGACAGGAAGGACATCTACAGCACCTGAAACACGGAGCCATCATTAATAACACGTTCAATAAAACACCGCCAAGAACGTGGCACTAAGCCCAGACATGTTCCGCCCGGCTGATTGGTGACTTCTAGGTCTTGATGTCACCAGCGCCTTTGATGACCTATGATGACGTCATGATATTATATGACATTCGATGAACATTCAAAAGAAAACAATCCTAATTTATTTAAGATTGTTAAATCCTAATTTATTTAAGATAGTTAAAACAATCCTAATTTATTTAAGATTGTTTTCTTTTGAATGATCATCGAATGTCATACGCCATATATATCATGACGTCATAGGTCATCAAAGGCCTTTGATGCGCATCAAAGGCGCTGCCTATGATGCGCATCAAAGGCACTGGTGGCATCAAGACCTAGACGTCACAATTGCCTTTTCCACCATTTTAATACTGAACACTAACTACAATTTTCGTATTTGACACAAACTTTGACATATCTACCTATAATTTCAGAGGTTGTGAAGGACTACTAACAAAGTGCCAATGATGGATGATAATTTAAACGATCCCCTGTGCAGTTCACAGGAAACTCAGGAGTTGCAGGTGAGAAGGCTTGAAAAGCCATAGGCTGCAAAGATAGAAGAGCAGGAGCGAGCGAGGAACGAGGAGGAGGACGCGTGGCACAGCGCCCTGGAGATCCCCCTGGGGAGCGAGGAGGAGGACGCGTGGCACAGCGTCCCGGAGATCCCCCTGGGGAGCGAGGAGGAGGACGCGTGGCACAGCGCCCTGGAGAGCCCCTTGGGGAGCGAGGAGGAGGACGCGTGGCACAGCGTCCCGGAGATCCCCCTGGGGAGCGAGGAGGAGGACACGTGGCACAGCGCCCCACACAGGCCCCCGGAAAGCGAAGAGCAGAGAGAGGAGAGCATCCTGGAGACTCCCGCCGCAGAGCCCCTGCCAGAAACCGCCTTCAGGAGGCAAACAATTGACGAGCTTTCCGCCATCATAACCACCATGTCAGAATTAGTCTGTGATCGGAGAAGACAGCTGGAACAGGACTTGGAGAAAATAGCCAGAGAGAGAGAGAAGCAGAGTGACAAGGGCCTCCTGAAGACCTGCCTCCTGGAGACTCCCACCGCAGGACCCCAGCAAGAACTTGCTGACAAGCGGCAAGCAATGGATGAGTTTATCAACGTCACAAAAATCTTGATACAATCCATCCGTGATCGGAGAAGCCAGCCAAAACGGGAGTGGAAGAAAATAGACATAGAGAGAGAGAAACGTAGGACTTTGGCTGAAACCGCAGGAAAACTGCATGCACCTGAGGAGCAGAGAGAGGAGAACATCCTGCAAGGTGAGGAGCAGAGAGAGGAGAGTGTCCTGGAGAGTGAGGAGCAGAGGGTGCCGACTCCTGCAGAGACTCCTGCTACCAAAGTCAAGCCCAGAGGTCTGTTGTGTTGCCGGGCTGACCGTCTACTAAAATTTGGTAGGCGTGTTACAAGGACAGCGAGGACCGCTCTCCGGCATGCTGCTCTGCGGCACAGCGCCTCGGAGAGCCCCCCGGAGAGCCCCCCAGAGAGCGAGGAGGAGGATGCATGTCACAGCGCCCCGGAGAGCGATGAGGCCCCCCCGGAGGAGGCACAACACAGATTCCCACACAGCCCCCCGAAGAGCAAAGAGCAGAGAGAGGAGAGCATCCTGGAGACTCCCGCTGCAGAGCCCCTGCCAGAATTTGCCTTCAGAAGGCAAACAATGGATGAGCTTTCCACCATCATAACCACCATGTCAGAATTAATCCATGATCGGAGAAGACAGCTGGAACAGGACTTGGAGAAAATAGCCAGAGAGAGAGAGAAGCAGAGCAACAATGGCCTCCCAGAGACCTGCCTCCTGGAGACTCCCACCGCAGGACCCCAGCAAGAACTTGCTGACAAGTGGCAAGCGATGGATGAGTTTATCAACGTCACAAAAATCCTGATACAATCCATCCGTGATCAAAGAAGCCAGCCAAAACGGGAGTGGAAGAAAATAGACATAGAGAGAGAGAAACGTAGGACTTTGGCTGAAACCGCAGGACAACTGCACTCACCTGAGGAGCAGAGAGAGGAGACCCCTCTGCAAAGTGAGAAGCAGAGAGAGGAGAGTGTCCTGGAGAGCGAGGAGCAGAGGGTGCCGACTCCTGCAGAGACTCCTGCTCCTAAAATCAAGTCCAGAAGTCTGTTGTGTCCCCAGGCTGTTTGTCTACTGAAATTTGGTAGGCGTGTTATAAAGACAGTTAGGAACGGTCTCCGGCGTGGTTAAGGACAGTGACATGCTATTTCTGTCCAGAACTTGACAGCCAACAGGAGTAAAACCCTGTCAGACTGCACCGACCACCTGATGGAGCCCTGCTGCGACCCTGAACACACGCAGTACCTCACGCCATTGAACCAGGGTGAGCTGAGCAATTTTCAACTCGGGGTTTTCAATCCTAAAACACTGTCAGCTCACGGTGAAAGGCGGGCCCTTCTGTGTGGAGTCCATATGGTCTCCTCGTGTCTGTGTGGGTCTTCTCCGGGTGATCCGGCTTCCTCCCACATGTACAAAGATACGAAGATGTGTAAGCGTGCATGTCAGCATGGTTGGCTCACAGCTACAGTGGCGCTGAGGGTCCAAATGCAACAACACGGAAAACGGACAGAACCCAAGTGCCTGCCGATAGTTCAACGTCATTTCCTGTTTCTAATGCACGCATTCCCGGCAGCTATCTACCGTGTCCACTTCCATATGACCGCCTCGATGGGTCCCATGAGTTGATGCAAACCTGGAGAAATGTTGAAAGTGCGACATCTCCTTCATCCTCCGTCTCTGCCTCATCATCACACACTTAGATTGGGTGGTAATCCGGTAATAAGGTATCCCGTGGTATCTAAAACTAGCAATGTATCAGTTTCATTACCGTCATTAAAAAAAAAAAGCTGCGCATATAGGTCTATATGGGCCTAACACAATTGTAGCATCGCCATGACAAAAATGAAGTCCATTCCATTCAATGTATCAGGTTGAATTTTAACTCGAGAATAAGGTGACTGTGCAAAAGTACATGCTAAGAATGAACCTGAATGAATCAGTTTTACAGATGTTTTAACACAGGTATGTCCAGCCACTCATTTAGGTGAATCTAAGCAGAGTACCGTTATCTTGTCCAAGCATACAGAGAAACTCCTCTGTTGAAAACACTTTTCCAGCATTTTTTCTGCTTGCTATCGTTCTTAGCTCTCCTAAAAGGAGGAAATGCAAATATAACAGTAAAATAACACTTCGGGCTGCTCAGCAGAGTCCTCTGTGAGCGCTCTGCTCATTCATTCACGGAGCGGTGAAACTAACTACACCGGTCAATAGCTCAGCGACCCTCCCAAATTCACCATAGAAACACCAATGACGATCCAGAAGCAAGTAACCCCAGAGTAGGGCTGGGCGATATGGCTGAAAACTCTATTGCGATATAAGTGTTTTATATTGGTCGATATCGCTAATTATTGATATTTTTTATGACCTATTTAAAATAAGGACCAGGAGAAAAATGCATTGAATTCAAATATTTTTATTTTAAATTTAACCTTCCTCTGATTATAATCCCCTCAGCTATCAAGGCAGAAAGGAAAGGAAATGTCAACACAACCATGGAAAACACTCAAATAATAAATGTAAAAAAAAAGTGTAAAGATGTAAACAGAGAGAAACCTGAGAACTTTTTTTTCTGCAGGTTTAGTGCAGAAAGTTCACAAGCTGATTCACCTTCTGCTGAATAAAATGTTTTCAAATATGTGCAGTGTTTTGGAAACATAGCAGAAACTGAGGTAGACTTGACATCTGTAACATACAAACAAACAAACATGATAGACAGTACAGTAACACTGACTGAACTATAAAACCAGCCTAGACATATGAACAACTTCAGTCACTCTTCTTACTCTAAACACACATGAACTATTCAATTATATTTTTATTGCAAGTGTGTTTAAACAAACAAACAAACAAACAAACAAACAAACAAACAAACAAACAAACAAACAAACAAACAAACAAACAAACGCACGTGTAAGAGATGTTTATAACCTGGCTTCTCCTCAGTGCTCAGTGAAGCATGTCTTTAGCTATATGATATGCCGCTGCCTCCGTTACGTCTTCGTGCCTTTTAGATGATTTGTCATCAGGCACTGAAGCAGATACCTCTGCATGGTGGTCAGCTGCTTGTGCGGTGGTGCTGCGGTTGCAGATGTTGTTGGACGTTGGCGAATACGGCTGCACTCCAAAGAGTGAGCGCGGCTAAGGTGGTTAAATAAGTTTGTGGTGTTACCGGTCTTGGTGGGGACGACAGTCTTGCATAAGTTACAGACCACATTGGTCTGACTACGGTCCAACTTATAAAATCCAAAAAACTCCATACTGGCGAGCTGACTTTCCCTGTGTTATCGACGACTTCTTTGCTCGCCGCTGCGCTCACTTTTTATTTCTTGTCTTGCTCCTTGCGAAGAATCAAACACGAAATACGAAATTCGACGCAAAGGTTCAGCTCAGGATGAAAAAGGAAAAGAAGAAGAAAAAACGGGAGGCAATCAGAATCATCATCAATCTTCATCACCCAATTAGATTAGTCTCAAAAATGTTTCTTTCTTGACCCTGGAAACAGCAGCTTGACAAAAAACAGTTGCTGAGTTATAAATAAATAAAAAACAATTATAATTACTATATATAAGAATTAATTCGATAAGTCATTGAAGTCAAATTGATCTATAAATAAAAAATTACAGTTTGGAAATGGAATTAATTTGTGTGATCACTGCTGATGAGGGAGCAATAGGCTGATCCAAGAAAGCACCGCTCTGCTGCACTTCATGCCACACACACACACACACACACACACACACACACACACACACACACACACACACACACACACACACACACACACACACACACACACACACAAAAGAGAAGACAACATTTTAATTTTCTTGTTTCTTCTTGTTTTCAAACAAGCAAACGCGCTGCACACAGAAAGACAGGTGCTGAATCTGAGGACAGACAGCAGAGATGGCAAAAGTACCCAGATTCCTTACTTGAGTAGAAATAAAATACCTATGTAAAAAAAAAAAAAAAAAAAAGACTGATCCAAATATCTACTCAAGTAAAAGTAAAAAGTACAGGCTCTGAAATGTACTAAGTAAAAAGTATTTCTATTGCACGATTCACTGGCTTCAAAGCTATTATACAGGATAATTTATATGGAGTGACACACCCAGGGACTACAGATGAAAATAACAAAGCTTCTCTTCTTTTGGAATTTCCCCTTGTGGGACTAATAAAGGTACATAGAATAGTCATTATGTCCCTGCCAATTAAATTAATAAAAAATGAAAAGACAAAACAAATTTGTACACTGTGCATTCAGTGAAGCTCAATGAAAAACCCTTCACAATTAAGACACACTTCCTGTGCTCCTCTGAACAGTAATCACTATGTTTACACCTACACAACACATACTAGACCCCCTCTCCATCTCTCTACATAGCATCACTCCATCCCTCTATGTGAGTCTAATGTGAAGGCAAGGTAAACAAAACAATATAAGAAAACCTTTCGTTGAGCTTCAAGAGAAGCAGGCTCTCAAAGTTCCCAACTCTTAATCTTAAATTTTAATAACACATCAGGCAACAATTGTTTAACACTGTACAAGTGTGTTATTGTGAGTGGCACACCCAGGGACTACAGATGAAAATAACTAAGCTGCTCTAGCTATTATCTGGTACAATAAACACTGTGCAATGTCCCTGCCAAATAAATTAAAAATGGAAAAAAGAAAAAGCTGCACACTGTGCCTTCAGTGAAGCTCAGTGAAAAACTCTTCATATTAAGGACACAATTCTTGTGCTGCTCAGATAAGTTACTCATGATATGTTTACACCTACACAACACATACTAGACCCCCCCCATCTCTCTACACTGCATCACTCCATCCCTCTATGCGAGTCTAATGTGAAGGCATGATAAACAAGACAAATCTAACAAAACCTTTTGTTGAGCTTCATGAGAAGCAGGTTTTCCAAGTTCTCAGAAAGTAGCTTAGCCCTCTTGAGTCTAAAAATCATTCCTGCTGAGGCAGATAGTGGTGTGTTGAGCTTAAGAGACAGGTGGCACACAGATGGAAATGTTTTCAGGATGTCCCGGGTATCAGCTGGACTGGCCAGGTAGGACTCTAGTTGCTTAGAGTTACCGTCCCGTTGATCTGTCTGCTTGATTGTCGAAAAGAAGTCCTCCTCCTCCGCCAACGACAGAGAGTCACCAGACTGGGCTGCACTACTCTGCTCCCTCAGGTGGGTTTTGATGTAGTCAAGGCCTATGGGGGATACAAAACCAAATGAGGAAACACAATTAGCATACAAGAGAAGGGGATGGACAGAGAAAGGAGGGACTGAGAGCAAGGGAGGGTGAGGAAATGAGGGAGTATGGATGGAGGGGTGGAGGAGGAGGTAGGGAAGGGTTGTGAGGTTGTAAGTAGCACCAGAGGTTGTTTCTTGGTGGCGCTCATTTTTTCCATGTCTGAGTCATGGTTCAGATATTTTTTTTGATAAAATAAGATTCAATACAAAATTTGCAATTGAATAAAACCTACAGATTAACGTCTGAATTCATGAAATGAAAAAGAACCCCCCCCCACACACACACACACAGACAAGTTTCACTATAACATTACTGCTGTTAACAGTACTGTTTAACTTTTTTTGAATTTTAACAGTAGCACCACCTACCTAAAATCCTGGCACGTGAAGGGGGGGTGGGGGGGTGTAAGCGTGTGCCTTGATGTGCCTTGCTGCTAATCGCTGAGCTGCTGGAGACGGCCACTGCTAGTCTCGCCAAACCGAAGAAGACCCGAGGCAGTAAACAACTGGTCTGGTAAATAGGTTCTGCAGCGTATTCGCTTGTGCACAGTGTATTCTTGCAAGATGACTGACGAAGTGAAGAGCAATGAGCATCCTCTGTGTCGTCCAACTCTGGATACACACCTCTCACAAGTTATAGCCGCTAGTTAACCACACACAGCGTGTCAGGCTTTTTTGTTTGTTTGTTTGTTTATGTTTCTCTTGTTAAAAGGCAAAGTGCATTAGAGAGATATCATGTGTTATTTTACCGTCAAGCTGTTTTTTCCTATGTTTCTAGAGGCAATGAGGTATAGACTGTTATTTTACTAAACCTATGCAATATGCATATTCACATAATTTTGGACTATTACAGTATAAATACAATAATAATAGAAGAATTTGAATTTTGATTTTCTCAACCTCTCATTTAAACATATCAGTACTTGTTTATAACATCTACACACAAATTAATTCAATTCAATTCAATTCAATTCAATTCAATTCAATTCAATTCAATTCAATTCATTTCAATTCAATTCAATTCAATTCAATTCAATTCAATTCAATTCAATTCAATTCAATTCAATATTCCTTTATTAGTCCCACGGGGAGAAATTCCAAATTACAGCAGCATCAATGAAGTGTATAGAGTATTGAACAAAATATAAATATATAATAAATATATATAAATAATATAAATATAATATGCATACAAATTATATAACTTTTAGAACCTTGCTGTCAAAGTTGATAGTCAAACTAAATTAAAGCACAAAAATATTTAAATACATGATTTCTATATCATTTAATTATTTTTTACTTTATTAATTTAGCACTAAGAAGTACTAAAGGGCAGATTATGAATGGACTAAATTTGTGGCTATATAGTACAATTTTTGAAAAGGTATGAAATGTCATATCAGCAGCAGCAGCCTCCTCACCAACCCCCTCAACAGAAGCTGTTCAGTGTACCCCATCAGGTAAAACAGAGACTAATTTTGCTTTGCGCTGGCCTCTAACAAATATATGAGGTGTGGACAATGATATGATATGTTGCGATTCCATGTTACATTCTCCTCTATGAATATGGGTTGCGACCATTCAACCGGTTATATTGCAAGGTATGTTTTTGTATGGTGTTTCAAATTCGTGCTCCATGTGCCCCCTTTAACTTTGAGCACCAGCGCCTCCAAAGGTCTCTGCACGGCCCTGTGTGGCAGCTAACGTTAATGCTCGCCTGGCCTAAAAACTAGCCCGGCCTCAGCTCGCCTGGCCGAAACTAGTCTTAGTTTTTGCTGTAGTGGAGCTGTGATGAAACAGATGTTGCTCCATGAAACGTGCAGAAAGCTGGCAAGTCAGTGAACGCCACAAATGCTGCTCAGACGATGTGAAGCTGGAAGAAAGTGTGAATGAGAGACTGATGAGGCCTCTGAAGTTCATGACTGTGCTCACTTAACTTTTCCACAATGACACATTAAAGCTGACAGCACTGAAAGTACAGAAAGACTTGAGAAATGTCAAATAAAGCCATGAATGTGGGCTCAGAAAAAATACATGGAGGCAAAATCAGTGTTCAGGGAGCACCTTGCTGCCAGCGAGCACAATACAGTCAGTAGTACTTATGAGCAAGACTGAGAGTCCCAGAAGTCCAGAAAACACTGTGATCAGAAGCTGGACTGCAGACAAGGGATCAATCAAGTTTCCATACAGGATGAGCACAAGAAAGAGCATCTGTTCACCTTGATCACCTGTTGACAGCCTTTGTCTTTTCACTGTTTGCTTGCCTTCATGAGGTCTCTGAACATTATTCATGAAATATGACTTTGACTTTGACGGTTTCTTTATTGATCCCAATTTGGGAAATTATTCCATGCAATATTGTGGAGATACTAAAAGGAACCAAAACGACTGAATCACACTGACAATCTGGTCAAAAAATGTAAATCTGGCAACCCTCATTCAAAGCCTGCAAGATGAAGAGTCCTATTTTTGAAGCTTTATTTAAAAAGGGGGATGAATGTAGTCAAGTTTTCCATCAGAGAGGATGACATCCCCCGCCAGCCCTCCTCAAATCAACCTCTGACCAGCTCAAACATCGCAACACAACAACATTCAGAATGTTGACAATTGTATTAACAAACAATGCACAATACAGGTTTGAAAGTGTGAACGTTTTATTACAATACAATGAGAAAAAACAAATAAACAGAAAATATTGGCTGGCCATGGAGGATGAAGTCTTTCCTCTCGGTCAGGAGCGAGAAAGCGGCCACATAATCTTCAGGCTCGTCAACCAATCAGAGGCACTCGATCAGTTACGCCTGCTGTCAGAGATACATGAAGGAGGAGAGCTGTAAGACGTACAAGTTGATGGAGTAGCATGTGACCCCCTTCCCTCAAAAGGTCACTCAACTGTATGACAAAAGCTTTCATCAGCACCTCACTGCTATTATCTGCTCTGCAAATCAACACTTTGACATGAAAGCTTTCAAAATCCTTCTTTTCTTTCTGTCAAGACATTTTTAAAACCATCACTGAAGGTAAAGATGCTCCCTTAACTCTCGTCTGCATCAGCTTCAGCTGAAATCACAAGTTTCTGTTCTTCATTCTGAACCTGAGAAGTTGAAATGTGACGGTGCGTTTCACAGCTGGTGGGGCCGGGAGGCGAGTCAGACAGCTGGACAGTGGGCCGACTCTGAGAGGGAAGGAACAGACAGTGAAGAGGACACAACATATGTCTCTGATCTGCAGTCAAACAGGCAAATAGTTAAATATATAGATCTCTGCAGACTTCATTTATCTGTTACAAGCTGACAGATTTGTTGTTACTTCCTAGTGTCAAAGAAAACAGGCAGAATGAGAGCAACTGACCCTTTGATAAACCCCTCCTCCAAACAGCAACTGTCCAGTCGCAGCTCAGTAACTGTACCGAGGCGTCGGCAGGCCTGTCAAGCTTCGCATGTCTCTCCATGTTAATGTGTTTTGCATGAGACTCAAAGAAGAACCACACTCGGTATCTCAAGAGTTTGGACGGTGGTGTCTTTTTTGTGGTCGTTCAAAAACCTAAAAGACAAGAGCAAACGTGTGAGGAATGGGTTTCACTCTGTCTTTCTGTCCAGTGGAGAGGAATGTGTCAGTCTCACGCTGAGGGAGGAAAGTGGTCACAGCCTCCATCTCTCAACAGAAAGTGCCTGGAGCTGTCCGTGGTGCTGAAAGTGCTCAATCACTTTGCCCCACTGCTGAAAGACAACATGTGGTGAGGACAGACAAGACACTCTTTGACACTTTCCCCTTCTTCCTGATTCTTCTCCTTTATCCAACATTCACATTTTTCCCTCCTCCTCAAGGGTCGACGGAGACTCGCCATCTCCTTCCTTTAGGAGATCATCCAGAATCCAAAGGTCCAAGACACTTCAGAGGATCTCAAAAACCTGTCTAACAACAGCTCCATTACTTTCACTATGAATTCAACTCTTTTAAACTGCACAGCATCATGTTGTATGAAGTGTTTTATTCTTCTTACATCAGTGATGAATTAGGATTTGAAACCTTTGAACCAGTTAAAGTGAGCAGGTGTAGCTCACACATTCAGCCTGAAGAAACACAAGCTCTCTCCCTGCAGTGCCACATGTCGAGCTGTCACACACCAGCTACAGGAGTGAAGCTACTCTAGCTTAACTTAGCTTAGCTTAGCTTAGTTTAGCTTAGCTTAGTTTAGCTTAGTTTAGCTAATCTTAGCTAAACATTCACTTACCAAGACGCTGCACAAACACTCATTAACCCTCAACACACAGGTCCCTGGATGTCCTCAGTCTCTGCTCTTGTCTTCTGTCCTCAAAACTGCTTGGCGTCACATTCAAACGGACCAACTTTATGGAGCTGTGTTTACTTTCAGCTGTTTCTCACTCTTTTCTTCTCTTGTTGCCTCTTCGCACTTAGTTTTGAACTTGCTAACAAGATGGGGCGGGACTTCACTCGCTTCCGCCAACAGCTAACTTTCACTGCGCCATCTAACCAATAACAAACCAAATGTCAACAAAATCAGTCTTTTCAGGCAGATGACTGACACTATCCGTTTTTCTCTTACTAACAGAAAATGATGGAGAATATGAATTTGTGTGTCTGTGCGCCCTCTACTGTCCAGTTTGAGTATTAAACTAACAGTAATAATACAGTACAATGAATTTGGCATTTAAATCACTGTTGAAAACCATGAACTTGAAAAACAAAACAAAACACCACACACACACACACACACACACACACACACACACACACACACACACACACACACACACACACACACACACACACACACACACACACACACACACAAATATATTTCCAAAGACATCTAGGTTATCATTATAGCAGTGAAGTGTACCATTATCTCAATGACTTTTGAATGTCTTTCATGGCATTTCTAATTCCTGTGAATGCATTTTTAATCCTTTACACTCTGCTGATATTGTCTGATCATTTTTTAATCCTGTACATTTTCTTGGTTCCTGCCTTCTGCAGACCGAAGAAAAAGTTTTGTCTGCCACTGTTTCACAACCTTAAATGACATCGTTGTGATGGACTTACTTAATTCTTCTACTTCTATCTATCCATCTGAAGGTGCAGCTCATAAAGTTCAATATTGGAAACTCATGGTGTCACACTCTAATCAGCCAATTAACTCAAAACACCTGCAAAGGTTTCCTGAGCCTTTAAATGGTCTCAGTCTGGTTCAGTGGGCTACACAATCATGGTGAAAACTGCTGACTTGACTGATGTCCAGAATAGAGTCATTGACACTCCACAAGGAGGGTATAAGCCACAAACGGTGTCTTTGGGTGCCATGTCACCTGCTGGTGTTGGTCCACTGTGTTTTCTGAAGTCCAAAGTCAACGCAGCCATCTACCAGGAAATTTTAGAGCACTCCATGCTTCCTTCTGCTGACAAGCTTTATGGAGATGCTGATTTCATTTTCCAGCAGGACTTGGCACCTGCACACTGCCGAAAGTACCAAAAGCTGGTTCGACCATGGTATTACTGTGCTGGATTGGCCAGCAAACTCGCCTGACCTGAATCAAGTCAAGAAGAAGATGAGACACCAGACCCAACATGCAGACGAGCTGAGGGCCGCTATCAAAGCAACCTGGGCTTCCATTACACCTCAGCAGTGCCACAGGCTGATCGCCTCCATGTCACGCAGCAGTGATGCAGTAATTCATGAGAAAGGAGCCCCAACCAAGTATTGAGTGCAGAGAAATAAACATACTTTTCAGACGGCTGACGTTTCTGTTTTAAAAATCCTTTTTCATTGATCTTATGTACAGTAATATTCTCATTTTCTGGGACACTTTGCATCAGCTGTAAACCATAATCATCAAAATTACAAGAAATAAAGGCTTGCAATATTTCACTCTGTGTTATGAATCTATATAATATAAGTTTCACTTTCTGAAATGGCTGACAAAAAATCTTGAACTTTTTCACAATATTCTAATTTTTTGAGTTGCACCTCTGTCTGTCTGTCTGTCTGTCTGTCTGTCTGTCTGTCTGTCTGTCTGTCTGTCTGTCTGTCTGTCTGTCTGTCTGTCTGTCTAATTACTTTGTTCATATTTAAGGAATCGTCTCAGCTCGCAGTGTGGTCTTATGGCCTTTGAGCACAAAGAAGCTGTGTTCAACTTGTCCATATATTAACAGTTCCTCCTTCATTTCAGACTTTTTTCAGAGTTCACAGATTTTCACCTCAGCTGTGATCACACCACACTGTGCCGTCTCTTCCTGTCCAACCGGTGATGTGTCCCTCACTCACTGCTCCACTGCTGCACACCTCCATCTATCTATTGTCTGTCTGGACAGTCAGATAAAATTAGCAAGACAGAAAGATGAGAGGCAGAGACACGAGAGCAAAAGCAGTTGGAATAAAAAGCATGTTTAATAATCTGATTATTTGGCATTTGCAGCCACAAAAGAAAAGAAAAATAACAGCAGTTTCCACTTATCTTTGACAGAGACAATACGTATTATCAGTTAACTAACAATCCTTTTCTGAAGTTTCCTGACTTTAACCAGCAGACCAGAAGTCAGACCGTCCAGGATCACTGTCACATCCACTCCACACCTTACCTGCCACCTGCTCTCTCCAGCCCCGCCCTCCTCCCCTTGCCTGAGCTGCACACCTGTGTCTCCTTACTCATTAAGTGAGAATATAAGCACTGCTGTTTGACTCACTCTTTGTTGGATTGTTCTTTGTGGTTATGCAAGTCTTTTGTGCCCTTCACAGATCACACTTGTCAGCTTTGTTATTCCATCATACTCTTCTGCACGAAAGAGTTTTAAATTTGTCTCAACATTCAAAACTGAATCTAGCTGAACTGTTTAACCTGAAACGATGGACAACTTGCACAATGAAGGAAATCTTAAAGAGAATCTTACTTTTAGACTTTCTGTCCATCGTCATGTGGCTCATTGCTGTCTGAACGTTAATGAAGATGGAACAGATTTGTGTCATAATCACATGTAATTTGTGATTTTTGAACGTAACAAGACCTCATGATAAGTGCAATAATAAGCCAATCATTTTAGCTCTGCTGGCTGACAGAACTCAGCGAAGTTAGCAAAGAAGATGATGAAAGTGATTCAATGCCAGGACACACTGCGGCTGCAGAGAGCAAGCAACAGGAGGTGTGCTGTTATTTTGTGGTTTGACCTGTTGCTCAAAATAACTCCGTAAAGGCTTGAGGCTGAATTTGAAGTGTGATCTTTTGCAGGAGGAGCGGCAACACTCTTTGAAACGGGTCACAGCGAACACAACGCACACACTGATTTCGTCTTTGAAATCCAGCACAGAACTCACATTTGTTCATATGTGTTGAAGAAGTGTGTTCAGACCACACTGTGCTGTCTCTTCCTGTCAAACAAGTGATGTGTCACTTGCTCCTCCACTGCTGCAGACGTCCAACTGAATCTCATTATAAGACAACCTGGACAGCCATCATCGTCCTTACTGGCTCCTCCATCAAACACCAACCGCATGCAAATACTGAGAATTAAAGCTCTGCTGCATGAAGACGCACTCCAATGAATGAACATCAGATCTTTAAAGCAAAATTCAAAGTTTGGCAAGATTGATTATTAAAAAAGATTTTGCAATAAAAGCAGAAAAAGACATAACTGAATAATGAGGATTGGATGTCCATCATTGTAAAATCCACAGAAATACTGTCCAGAGTCAGATAAACCCCTTTGTTTGGTTTGGAGAAAGACAGTGGACGTGTTGGACCACATTTCAAAATTTCCGCTTTGGTATCCATGCTAGACTTTGTAGTTATGTGTTGACAGAGTCTGTTTCCATTGCATTTTGTGGCATTTTTTTTATCTTAATGTGCAGTGCAATTAAAACATGTTTAATAACACCACAGCTCTCCTCTGTGAATCGTTTGAATGACTCACTTTTTATGCAGAGCGCTGTTGGTTCGAGTCTAACAAAGGCACAGCTACATTGTTACAGATTTCTATCCGGTGACTCGACAAGCGGAAAGAGTGTTTGTTCGTTTGTTCATGTGCTGCTGCATAAACAGGAAAGTCTACATGTCACCACAACTCATATGTCCACAGCTGATTTTCATGTCACTGGATAAGCAGCTGAGAGGGCTTGAGTAAAGAATGGTACAGATGTTTAAAAAGACACGTTGGTGGGTGTCAGGGGGACATATTTCACCATCAGCAAGATGTTTTTTTTTCTGCAACATTGGACACATGATAAGAACCTCTGAGGAGTTGTTCTGAATGGATCTGAAATTCTTCGTGGAAACTGAAATCAGACATAATGTGATATGGTAAAATGTGGAATTTCAAGCTCTCCTTTTAAGTCACACTTCAGTTTGTGTTTTTGGTTGTTAGCTGGGGCTTAAATCTACCTGAAGGCATCGCTTTGCATTGGCTGGTCAGTGTGAAAAGACAAAAGAGACCCCGCCTCTCGAAGCCTCTCTGAGCCTCTTGTCGGAGCTCAGTGATGCAAACTCTCCCTGCAGAGACACTGAACGCACAATGAGGAGCTTCACCTTGCTAACAGTTTTACTTCTCTGCACACTCAGTAAGTTCAGGCTCGTCATTATTCTCAGCACCAGATAATGTAGAAGCCAGCAGAATTTCAGTGTACAGATTAGACCTGAAAGAGTTTTTTTGTGACCTTATTACAGTCAGTGTTCTTTCTCTCTGGTCGTCTCTGCTGGTTGTTTCAGGCTGGATCTCTGTGTCCGGATCTGAGGCTCAGACTGTGGAGGTTCAGCCTGGTGAAGAAGTCACACTGATGTGCTCCAACAAGTCCGTCCATCCAGCTCAGACAGACTGGTTCAGGCTGACCGACAGAAGCAAACCCCACTGTATCTCCTCTATGTACATGTCTGATGGGGAAGCTTCATTCTGTGACGGGATTAAAAAAGGAAAGTTTCAAATGAGCTCCAACGGCTCCACGGTTTTTCTTCAAATCCAGCGAGTGGATTCCTCTGACTCTGGACTGTATTTCTGTGGATTCTACATGGACGGACACACAGTCATTGTCAGTGCGACTCATTTAAACATTCAAGGTAAGATTGTAGTGAAGACTCCTTTCCCATCATATGTCACATAAATATGAAAACAACATCAAGACGCAGACATGAATTCATTTCAAATTAATTCATCCACATCTGTTTAAAGGTGATGGTGAATCTGATGATGAAGTGAACACTAAAAGTAAGGTTCTCCTTTCCTCTCTGAAGCCTTTTGTTATTGTGAAAGTTACCACAGAGCCGTTCCTTTCAATCTCAAACATGTCTGATACCTCAGAATCTAATACAGCATTTTTCTGGTAGAGGAGCCTGATGGGATGACAAAGCTCATGAGTGTGAGTCTGGTTGGTCTGACTGTTTTCCTCACTGTCGTCATCATCGTTCTGGCTCTTAAAATCAGGAAACTTCAGACAGGTACGGAAGATTGATCATTTGTTGAACATCCTTTTGTCAGCAAAGTCTACAGGCAATAAGAATGAACTAATCAGACTTTTGTGTTTTGCCCTGTAGCTGTGAATGAAGAAGCACAACCGGACAGAAACAAGGTGAACCCAGTGTTAACACATATGAACTGTGTGTCATCCTCCTAAAGTGTCATTTAAACACATGATAAGTCTGCTGATGATCTTCTGCTGGAGGTGGCACCAAACAGCAAATCCGGCTCGAACAATAACTGCATTTCTCACCAAAATGACTGATAAAAGTAAATAATCACAAAATGCACAAATGAACTGTGTTTATCGACCACAGTTTTACGAAGTGTCCCTGAGCCCATGTAGTAACGTCCTTCACTCGCTCGTGAGTGACTGAGCCTTTCGAGGATGCTCCTTTCATAGACAATCATGATCCTATCACCTGTTACCACTGAACCTGTTTAGAGTGCAAAGTGTTCAAAATGGTTCTTGATAATTCAATTATAACCACTGTCAGGTGGAGTTATTTTAGTTCTGTTAATTAGCTTTTTTGAAGTCTGACCTATTCAAAAACCTTAGTTTGAATGATGTGACACATTGTTCTTTGTTTTAATTCAAATTGTGCAACAGAGCTGGAATTCCATTAAAAAATCATGTTTCAGCGTTTTTTTTTTTTTTTTTGCTCACACTCATCTTTATTTGAAACAATTTCTTTGTTGTCCAGAGAAATTCAGCAGTTTTACAGATTTGGGGGAAACTCTGCTGCAGTGTTTGTGATTCTGAATGTGTGACTTACAGAATCTGGGCTCTGATATCGTGAAGTTCCTTCCAAAGACAACGAGAAGCAGGAGGCCTGCAGCAGAGAGAGGAGTGGAGACTCATGTTATTTATGCCGTCAGCAGATAGACTCCGGAAGAAACGGGAACTGCAGCTCTGTGTGGAACATCTGCTTCATCATATTAATCTGCTCTTCTGCTTTTCTGTATGCGTGGCTGCAAAACATATGTTCATAAAGAAGCTCCTACTGTGTGTTCATGGAGAATTGGCATGTTCTTTCTTTCACTTTCATGGTCAGTGTCTCTGTCACACAAAGGACACTGATGACTGCCAAACTTCCTCATAGAGAGAGTCAAACGGTTTGTCTGTTGGAGGGAGGAGTGAGTGAAACACATATCACAGGAAGAGGCAGCACAGTGTGGTGTGAGCACAGCTGAGAGGAACGTCAGTGGGCCGCTGAAGTCAAAGCCTTGAAGCAAAATAGAAAAAGAAGCTGTGAAGACTGACCTACTTTGTTTGGACTAAATAACATCAGCCTCTTCATGTGAATGGAAAATCAGAAAGAAAGAGAAATAATGAGAGTTGGTTGTCAAATGAGAGGAATTAATATCACTTTGTCTAAAGTCTCATTTAGTGAAAAAGTTTGAATATTAAGGTGAACATACTATTTTTGTTCTCGTGTTTAGTCTTGATTCTCACGTCCTTTTTCCTCTTCTTTTTTTTTTTGTCCTTGATTGTTAAAAGCCCCCACACATTTGAGGTTTGATGGAGGAGGAGCTGGCAACAACAGTGACGTACACATGACTTGTTGAGGAAAAAACATGCACCACTGTAGAAAATGTTTCCACAACTTTTCTAGATTTAACTGAATATGCTGACTTTTAAAAACTGATGAAAGTCTCAATTGTATGCTGACGTGGTGAATGTGTCTATAACAAAGACAAAGGTTAGCTTTCCGCCATGGCTGTGTTTGCATGCATGTGTGAGTATGCAACAAGTCCATTTTCCACTGTGGTGAAACACTGTGTGCAGAGCGAAAGCCACAGGAAGACTGGCCCTCAGCTCTCTGCGACGAAACCACAAGCAACAAAAGCTGAGCGACTTTCACACCACAGCTTTACGTTGTTTCTCTTGAAATGTGAAGAGAAATGTGAATCCTGTCAGCAGTAAGTCCACACCCTTTTAGACCATCACCTTCTTCACAGACCACACTAACCAGTTTCCTCAAACTCATTTCACTCTTTCACCTTCACACATCAGCATCCTGCTTTTAGAAAAGATGCTTTGTGCAGCACAGATGACTGTGTCTTCTTCCTGAAACTGAGATACCTACAGTACAGCTGCTCAAGAGATACAGAATCTGATGCCAGAACAGGGCTGGGGGCAAACAGCAACAGGAGGGAGCAGCTGAGGGGGAAGGGTCCTGATGCTACACACCACACATGAATGTCCCACACTATCCAAGTGACTCTGAATGCTCCACAGTCAGAGATCAGTGAAGGGGACATCGGCCTGCCAACCCTTTAGGCCCAACAGCTCCTCTCCAGCTAGAGAGAAAACAGCAGTTAACCAAGCACACAATGAATAAACTAATGAATACAGAGGCCACTTATTTGTTCAGGCCAAGAAGCTCACCAGCATCGCACACCAACCACCTCCAACACCCCACTGTAGAGAGGCTGTTGTAGGTTTGAGCTTGTTGTTGTTTTGCAGCTCAATGATTGGTGCCTGCAGCAGCAATCAGTCACCACAGCTGCAGCCAATCCACACTCATCAACCGGATAAAAACCGGGATCTCCTCTCCAGTTTTCAGCAGATTGTTTTTGTGACAATAAATCTCTTTTACCACTCAACTGCTCCTTCGTCTGTGTTGTGAGTTCAGTCATTTATCTCAGACCTCAACAACAGCAGGTTGTTATTTCCTCTTTCCAGTTGCATTATCCACAGCTTTAATTTGACTTTGATTTCTCATTTGAAAGCAGAGCTGAGAAGCTGCTGGAGTTTGAGGTTCAGCTCTGAGAGGAACTTGGTGACGTCCATGAAGGCCAAATCACACTTGCTATCACTGACCATATTTACAGCTGGCATTAACGTGTGTGTTGGGTGACCCAATCACAAGTGGACAGCTGAGACACATCACCGTTCACACCTGCTTGTGTCAAGCGTCTCCAAGGTGTCCAGCTGACCAAAGTTTGTGTTTCAGATTTCATTACTGTGTCTGTCTGTCCGTCCGTCCGTCCACACTTTTTGAGCATTACCGTCTCCCTTGCCATGTGTAGAAAAGTAATGAACAGGCAACATGAAACCACAGGAAGACTGGTTTCCAGCCATACTCACACACATCAAAGACTGAGAAGGTGCAGCAAAAACAATGCTGCTTAAAAAAAACACCAATATATATCAGACTCTTCAGACACTGGAAACTGAGCATTTACTTTGTGCATCTTAAAGACTCTGGACACATGAGACAAAGTGTCTGTTCTGCTGACGGATGAGCATGATAGAGGTGTGGTTGTGGTTGGTGGGTGGATTCACCAAGAAGACGAGAAACTGAGTGAATGAACCCTTCATCAACATGTGTGACACAGGAGCTGGGCTGTGAAGAATGACTGGACGATATGTGTAACAGATGGCCAAGAACAGACAATCTTCAGTCCCCAGAGCAACAATAAATGCCACAATGAATGACTGCAGTCATCACTTCAGAAGACACATCGTGTCAGGGCACCTCTTGTGGCCACCTTCCATCATGTGCAGTATATCGACACCTTGATGTGAGACGATGCGGAACAGCACAGTGGGCCAGGTTCATCCATCCATGGCAAACACAGTGTTCATAAAGAGCTAAACTAAACTAATAAAGCATGACACATGAATGGGACACTGTAGGTTCCTTGTTAAATCACAGTCACAGTGTTTGGCAGCTGTAGTTTCATCCTGGCTCAACTACAGCACATACTCCCATCAACGGCAAATATCCTCCATCTAGACTGCAGCTTGTTCTGCAGTCAAACACTGGAAACCATCTCTCAGCTCTCTTATGAGGTCAGCTTATGTGGATCCTTTTCTTCTTCCATCTGTCTTTGTTCATAGCATTGTGTGTACTTTGCTGTGAAGATTATCGTGACAATACCATTTTCTGAATGAAATAAGTTCGTCCTAAAGCCAACATGTTTGCTCATTTGGCTGAAAGCAAGCCTGTAGTCAGTTTGAGGAACAAACACACACAAAAAACAAAACAACAAACAGCCCACCTCTCTGTATAAAGAGCAGCCTTCCTGGAGCACACTTTTAATTTGTCAGACGCACAATGATGAACTTCACCTTGACAGCAGCATTCATTCTCTGCAGCCTCAGTAAGTACTGCCATTGACTTAATCATAGCAACTTTAATGTTAATTTTATTATGAGATGTTCAACCTGCCCTAATTGAAGCGAATCTGCTTCTTACTGACTTGTGAACCTTTATTAAGAGGTGTTCGTGGCTTTATAATGAGGAAGCCTCTTGTCGTCCGCTGGTTGTTTCAGGCTGGATCTCTGTCTCAGCTTCTGAGTCTCAGACTGTGGAGGCTCAGCCTGGTGAAGAAGTCACACTGATGTGCTCCAACATTTCCAAATATGATGGTGTGATGTTCTGGTTCAGACTGGTGAACAGAAACCAGATCAGCTGTATCTTTGTTCTGTACAATTCTAAGAGCAACGCCACATTGTGCGATGGATACCAAAGTGGAAAATTTGAAATGAGATCCAACACGTCCACTGTCTTTCTCCAAATCAAACAAGTGGATTTATCTGACTCTGGACTGTATTTCTGTGGATTTTACAGTGGTGGACGTCCACTGTTTAGTGTAATATATTTAAACATTAATGGTAAGATTATTATTTTTTGTCTTTTGATTCTCAAACCTTTTTTCATGTCTTAAAACAACTTCTTGTATCCAACAAAGTGGCTTTTACACTTTTGATGTAAATCTGTTCAATCAGCTCAAGGCTAAATGTGTCTTCATTTCTTAAAAAGGCAGCCATGACCCACATGACGACGTGCACAGCGAGTGTGAAAGTAAGATTCTTCTAAAGATTTCTTTCACTGTTCAGATCATCAGATGTTTGAAGGCGAAACAGTTGAGATAAATTCAGTTTTGTCCATTTTAGACATCAAGTCTCTGAAGGGAAAAAGAGTCTAACTGAGTGATCTTTCTCGTAGACGACTCTGAGGGAATATCAAAGCTGATGAGTGTGATCCTGGGTGCTCTGACTGTTTTCCTTGTCATGGTCATCGTTGCTCTGGTCGTTAAAAGCAGGAAACGTCAGAACGGTACTTTCTCACAGCTTCGGTGTCTATCTTACATTTGGTTTTGTTGCTGGTGAAAATGCTCTTCAAGTTAAAAGCTCCTGTTTTACCAGAGACAGTGATCAATGAACTGATCAGACGTTTTGTTTCTGTCACTCAGCTGGTGAAGAAGAACAGAGTCCAGAGCAACGAGAGGTTTGTTTGATTCAGTCCGATGACAAACAGCCGGTGTTGTATTGTATCAGCTAATATTAGCTAGTCCCTGAAACGTTGGTGTATTTGTATATATGGATGTATACAGGATGTATTTATTTGCATTGAGATGCTAAGTAAGAAGAAATTCCAAAAATGCCCAAATTATGTTTGAGGCACTTTGCACACAGTGCCTCCTTTTCATAGTTTGTCCATTAGAGAGCACTAATAAGTTTCTTTTTCAGATTGAAAATGTGCTGCTCAGTCAATATCTTTGTCACAATCCTTTAAAGAATGACATTAAGGGCATCTTATCAAGAACATCTGCTATCATATGTATTTAGAAATAAAATAAGTCAAATATCTTTATTAGCATCTGCCTCAAATGTTAGACTGTAGGAATAAATCATCATGTCAAGCCGTCACATTCAACCTGAAAATACTCTTTTCACAGAACGTGGGCTCCGATGAGCTGAACTACGCAGCCGTGACGTTTCGACCGAAAGCAAAAAGAAGAGAGCTGGAGCCAAATGTTATTTATGCTTCCACCAGATAGACTCAGGAGGCAGCTGGAACTGATGCTGTATCATATCAAGCTTTGTATGCCTTGTTGGTGACAGCAATAATCATTCATGCCAAACTTTGAATTTTGCATTAAAGATCTGATGTTCATTCATTGGAGTGCGTCTTCATGCTGCAGAGCTTTAATTCTCAGTATTTGCATGTGGTTGGTGTTTGATGGAGGAGCCAGTAAGGACAATGACGGCTGTCCAGGTTGTCTTATAATGAGATTCAGTTGGACGTCTGCAGCAGTGGAGGAGCAAGTGAGGCACACACCACCTGTTTGACAGGAAGAGACAGCACAGTGTGGTCTGAACACACTGAACACGTATTAACAATTGTGAGTTCTGTGCTGGATTTCAAAGACGAAATCAGTGTGTGCGTTGTGTTCGCTGTGACTCGTCCCAAGGAGTGTCGCTGCTCCTCCTACAAAAGATCACACTTCAAATTCAGCCTCAAGCCTTTATGGAGTTATTTTGAGCAACAGGTCAAACCACAAAATAACAGCACACCTTTTCTGTTGAGAGCAGCTCATTGGAGCACAGCTGAGTTACCAACACAGAGCTTCACCTTGATAAGATAAGATAAGATAAGATAAGATAAGATAAGATAAGATAAGATAAGGTCAAACTTTATTAATCCCACACTGGGGAAATTAAAATTGTTACAGACATGAAAGAATAGAAGATAGATTGAATTGCACATGAGTTTGATATGGGTGATAAATAGTGTTTGTTTGTTTTTTTTACTATGACACAGTAGAAAAATATATTATGCAGTAAAAAATATCTAATGTTGCACAAGATATTTGCACATGTAATGGATATGAGTGAATGTTAGCATAAATGACCACAGTGTGGTCTGTGGTACCTTCCTGCGGAAGTGTCTCACCACCTCCTTTGTCTTCCTGGCGTTTATGTGCAGATGGTTCAGTTCACACCAGCTGACCACGTTGGTTATGACCTCCCTGTTCTCCAGTTCATTCCCCTGTGAAACACGTCCAATGGCTGTATCATCTGAGAACATCTGGATGTGACAGCTGTCAGTGTTGTGTCTGAAGTCGGGAGTGTAGAGGATGAGGAGGAAAGGAGAGAGCATTGTCCCCTGTGGAGTCCCTGTGCTTCAAACACCACATCAGACAAACAGTCACACACACAGTGGAGCCTCACATACTGTGGTCTGTTGGTGAGGTAGTTGATAGTCCACGCCTCCAGGTGGTCTACTCCGGCTCCTTCCAGCTGAGCAGCGATGGCTGGATTGTGTTCAAAGCGCTAGTGAAGTACAAAAAAAACACGACCCTCGCTGTGCTCCAAGTGTTCTCCAGGTGAGAAAAGGATCTGTGAAGCAGGTAGATGACTACGTCTTTCACACTAATGCCTGGTCAATATGTGAAGGGTAGGGGGTCCAGCTTGCTGTTAGCCAGGCGACGGAGGAGGGTGAGTATGATCCTCTCCATGGTCTTCATCACGTGGGAAGTTAAGCTGGTCTCTCTGGGATGCACAGTCTTTGGGACTGGAACCACACAGGAAGTCGTCCACAGGGAGGCTTATCTTATCTTATTCACATTCACTTATACACATGTATTGTGACTGTTAGTGTAATACTCAATCGGGTCACTAGAGGGTGCACACACACACACACACACACACACACACACACACACGCTTGGATGCAAGCGCTGCAGAATAAACCCTGCATGTTTATCAAAACACAAGCAAAAGTTTTCTGCCTCTTTGTTTTACATACAGATTGATTGCTGGTGGACAACAAATACTATAAAACACTAGAGACAGAAGATGAGCAAAGACTGCAAAAGAAAGTGAAAGCTCTCAGCCAGGGAGGCAGGGAGAGACCTGTGGTGGATCAGAAAGATAGCGGAACCCAGGACAGAAAATATTACATCCAAATATTTCATATTCTCTCATTTTCTGTTAGTCAGAGAAAAACGGATAGTGTCAGTCATCTGCCTGAAAAGACCGATTTTGTTGACATTTGGCTTGTTATTGGTTAGATGGCGCAGTGAAAGTTACGTGTTGGAGGAAGCGAGTGAAGTCCCGCCCCATCTTGTGAGCAGGTTCAAGACCACGCGAAGAGGCAACAAGAGAAGAAAAGAGTGAGAAACAGCTGAAAGTAAACACAGCTCCATAAAGTAGTTCCGTTTGAATGTGACGACAAGCAGTTTTGAGGACAGAAGACAAGAGCAGAGACTGAGGACATCCAGGGACCTGTGTGTTGAGGGTTAATGAGTATTTGTGCAGCGTCTTGGTAAGTGCGTGTTTAGCTAAGATTAGCTAAACTAAGCTAAGCTAGGATAAGCTAAGCTAAGCTAAGCTAAGCTAAGCTAAGACAAGCTAGAGTAGCTTCACTCCTGTAGCTGGTGTGTGACAGTCGACATGTGGCACTGCAGGGAGAGAGCTTGTGTTTCTTCAGGCTGAATGTGTGAGCTACACCTGCTCACTTTAACTGGTTCAAAGGTTTAAAATCCTAATTCATCACTGATGTAAGAAGAATAAAACACTTCATACAACATGATGCTGTGCAGTTTAAGAGTTGAATTCATAGTGAAAGTAATGGAGCTGTTGTTAGACAGGTTTTTGAGATCCTCTGAAGTGTCTTGGACCTTTGGATTCTGGATGATCTCCTAAAGGAAGGAGATGGCGAGTCTCCGTCGACCCTTGAGGAGGAGGGAAAAATGTGAATGTTGGATAAAGGAGAAGAATCAGGAAGAAGGGGAAAGTGTCAAAGAGTGTCTTGTCTGTCCTCACCACATGTTGTCTTTCAGCAGTGGGGCAAAGTGATTGAGCACTTTCAGCACCGCGGACAGCTCCAGGCACTTTCTGTTGAGAGATGGAGGCTGTGGCCACTTTCCTCCCTCAGCGTGAGACTGACACATTCCTCTGCACTGGACAGAAAGACAGAGTGAAACCCATTCCTCACACGTTTGCTCTTGTCTTTTAGGTTTTTGAATGACCACAAAAAAGACACCACCGTCCAAACTCTTGAGATACCGAGTGTGGTTCTTCTTTGAGCCTCATGCAAAACACATCAACATGGAGAGACATGCGAAGCTTGACAGGCCTGCCGACGCCTCGGTACAGTTACTGAGCTGCGATTGGACAGTTGCTGTTTGGAGGAGGGGTTTATCAAAGGGTCAGTTGCTCTCATTCTGCCTGTTTTCTTTGATACTAGGAAGTAACAACAAACTTGTCAGCTTGTAACAGATAAATGAAGTCTGCAGAGATCTATATATTTAACTATTTGCCTGTTTGACTGCAGATCAGAGACATATGTTGTGTCCTCTTCACTGTCTCTTCCTTCCCTCTCAGAGTCGGCCCACTGTCCAGCTGTCTGACTCGCCTCCCGGCCCCACCAGCTGTGAAACGCACCGTCACATTTTAACTTCTCAGGTTCAGAATGAAGAACAGAAACTTGTGATTTCAGCTGAAGCTGATGCAGACGAGAGTTAAGGGAGCATCTTTACCTTCAGTGATGCTTTTAAAAATGTCTTGACAGAAAGAAAAGAAGGATTTTGAAAGCTTTCATGTCAACGTGTTGATTTGCAGAGCAGATAATAGCAGTGAGGTGCTGATGAAAGCTTTTGTCATACAGTTGAGTGACCTTTTGAGGGAAGGGGTCACATGCTACTCCATCAACTTGTACGTCTTACAGCTCTCTTCCTTCATGTATCTCTGACAGCAGGCGTAACTGATCGAGTGCCTCTGATTGGTTGACGAGCCTGAAGATTATGTGGCCGCTTTCTCGCTCCTGACCGAGAGGAAAGACTTCATCCTCCATGGCCAGCCAATATTTTCTGTTTATTTGTTTTTTCTTCATTGTGTTGTAATAAAACGTTCACACTTTCAAACCTGTATTGTGCATTGTTTGTTAATACAATTGTCAACATTCTGAATGTTGTTGTGTTGCGATGTTTGAGCTGGTCAGAGGTTGATTTGAGGAGGGCTGGCGGGGGATGTCATCCTCTCTGATGGAAAACTTGACCACATTCATCCCCTTTTTAAATAAAGCTTCAAAAATAGGACTCTTCATCTTGCAGGCTTTGAATGAGGGTTGTCAGATTTACCTTTTGGTAAAAGCATAAATAGATTTGATGGAGTCATGTCAGTGTAATTTAGTCGTTCTTTTCAGTGTCTCCACAATATTGCATGTAATAATTTCCAAATTGGGATCAATAAAGAAACCGTCCAAGTCAAAGTCATATTTCATGAATAATGTTCAGAGACCTCATGAAGGCAAGAAAACTGAAAAGACAAAGGCTGTCAACAGGTGATCAAGGTGAACAGATGCTCTTTCTTGTGCTCATCCTGTATGGAAACTTGATTGATCCCTTGTCTGCAGTCCAGCTTCTGATCACAGTGTTTTCTGGACTTCTGGGACTCTCAGTCTTGCTCATAAGTACTACTGACTGTATTGTCCTCGCTGGCAGCAAGGTGCTCCCTGAACACTGATTTTGCCTCCATGTATTTTTTCTGAGCCCACATTCATGGCATTTCTCAAGTCTTTCTGTACTTTCAGTGCTGTGAGCTTTAATGTGTCATTGTGGAAAAGTTAAGTGAGCACAGTCATGAACTTCAGAGGCCTCATCAGTCTCTCATTCACACTTTCTTCCAGCTTCACATCGTCTGAGCAGCATTTGTGGCGTTCACTGACTTGCCAGCTTTCTGCACGTTTCATGGAGCAACATCTGTTTTTCTTACTACAGCAAAAACTAAAGATAACAGAGGATGTTGAGCATTGAAGCAGCGACCAGCTCAGCCTGCTTTCTGTCTTATTTTGTCTTCAAACATTGACGTTAGATGTCCTTTGAGACAGTTTGTCCAGGTGTTATCAGCCCGCAGGTAGCTAAAGTATGCTAGCTAACAGGCTAACTGAAGAAATGACCGATTTTCCATCAATAAATCAATAACATGTCAGTAAAATCAATACTGTCATCGGTCCATCAGTCCAGCTCGAACCAGCTGAGGTCTGTGACGTGTGAAGCTGGTTGTTATGGAGTCTTTAAAATATGAAGATAAATATTCCAGAAGTTTCTAAAACCACCATTTTGTGTTGAGGCGTTGGAGGAGAAACACAGAGAAAAACTTTGAGAGAAACAGAGAGAGAAGGAGGAAAAACACTGAAGAAGAGTTGATCGAGGAAAGCAGCCCAGCAGAGACCAGTTCACCGCTGTTGCTGTCATCATGGAGAACGTGAGAATAGAAGCAGTTTATCAACATTTACACACTTTTTTCTGCTCCTTTTCGTCGACGCCTCTGCTCAGTTCAAACCTTGAGGCGTCGAAAGCGACTGACTTTGATTCAGTGGCGAGTTTGTTCAGAGAAATGTGAGAAAAGTTCAAGTGGAAAGAAGTGAAATGTGAAGGCAGAAGGAGCAGTTTGAAATCCTGCTGCTGCTTTTCGAGCTCATTGTTTCAGTGTTAGTAACTAGTTTGTTAGTTGGTCAAATAGTTTGCTGATGGAAAGAAAGACGAGTGAGCTGAGCGGGCTGAAGCGATGAACGAGTGTTTCCAGTCAAATGATTTGTGATGAAGTGAGTCGAGTCCTTTCCTAAACTGCCTGTCAATCATTCCAGATGTGTGATCTGCCGTCACACCTCCATGACCACAGCTACTTCAGGAGAGAGCCCAGCAGGAGCCAGAGGAGCAGCAGGGTAAAACACTTGGCTTTTCCTGTCCACCATTCAAAGGATGCACACAGTCAAAGTGCGGATCCACTGATTTTCCGCGGAGAAGACGGCGCGACCGGAGCCCCAGCCCCCAGCCCCCAGCCCCCCAGCCAGCCTGCTGGTCTCCCACCCGCTGCTTTTGATGCAGTGGCGGAGATGCTCATGGCTTGGCTCACACACTCTCCATACGACCCGGAGATGTGAGCAACCAGAGCAGGTGCAGAGCTCCACAGCTGGAGCAGCCAGGAGCTGCAACAGCACACACACACACACACACACACACACACACACACACACACACACACACACACACACACACACACACACACACACACACACACACACACACACACACAATCCAAAGCTTTCTGTCTGACTTTCAGCTTTCATTTCTTTCTAAAAAAAAACCAAAAACAACAAAAAAAATCTTTCTTCCTTTGCATGCTCTCTGAACTCATTTAAGTTTTCACTCTGACTCTTTCTTTCCTTCCTAAAAAGGAAATTACTGTGACGTTTTAACGCTTTCATCTCTTCTTTGTTGTTTCGTGAAGTTTTAACCCTTTCATTTCTAAATAACTCATTTAACACTAAAGTATTCTCTTACTCACTTTATTTCCTTTTACTTCTTCTATAAAAATACTGTTTAAACTCTTTGATTTCTTCTTGTAGATAAGTTTTATCTCTTTCCTTCATTTTTAGTTCAGTTTAAGTTAAAATCTCTAATTGAAGGTAAGTATTCACATTTATTCTCTTTCTGACTCTTTCCTTCAAACTTTCACTTCTACAGTTTCCAAAGTGCTTTAGGAGGGTCTGCTGACAATATTCCATCCACCTGGTTTTCCCATCAAAATAATAATCAGATTGAAAGTGATAAAATTGAATTGAATTCAAATTTAATTTGACTCCATCGTCCTAATCAGAGACACAATTCAGGTTCCAGGCGTGACGTGTTTCATAGCTTGTTCATGTGGTGTCTTTTTACATGTTGAGGTGACAACATGAACAACAGGAAACATGTATTTGGATGGAACATTGTCAGAGGGTTGGGGTTTGGGAGGTCAGACCCTCCTAAAGACCTTTCCTTCTCTTCTCTTCATCAAAGAAATGAGCAAGAGCTCCTTCTTTTACTTCCAGGATGCAACAAAGCTAAAATTCAGTCTTTTGTGTTCTTTTTCTGCTGATGCAGAGACCCTAATCCAGGCTTTGGTTTGATCCACACATGACGACTGGCACGTTTTCTTTTCAGGCCTCGTGCTCGGACTGAAAGCATCCAGCAAACTGAACTACTCAGTCCAGCACGGCATGATGGGAAATGTTGGCTGTTCAGCTTCCAGTCCCTCTTTCAGCTGTGTGTGTGCGTGTGTGTGTGTGTGTGTGTGTGTGTGCGTGTGTGTGTGTGTGTGTGTGTGTGTGTGTGCGGAGATGTAGGTATCAAAATCTAGCTAAATGTATTCTTTGATTTTTCATTGAGTTTCAACCTCACATTCACGTACATATTATTAGAAAAATAGACTTGTCAGCAAAATTCCCGTCAAACCAATCATAAGGTGAGCTCACGTCTTCACCTGTCTACCTGTCTTGCTGCCATGGTGATGTTCTGTTTGTGCTTCTTTTTCCATCAAGTCCAGCAGCCCCTCAGTGTTTTCCAGCTGTTTTAGCTGCTGGAGGCTGGCTTGTTTCAGGTGAAGGTGCTGAGGCTGGACTGGAGGGAGGACCACTCTGAGGGATTTGGAGAGGAGCACGAGGAACCTTTGAGAGACTTGGGAGAATGGTGAGGTTTCACATGCATGAGGCGACGAGGACAGGAAGATTTATTGACGGCTTGGAGCTCAAAGCCTCATGGGTGTTAAGATAATAAGACCATGCTGCAGGAGTTTCCTCCAGCGATCAGTTCCAGAGCCAGTGGGCGGTCGTCTTAGTTCCTCTTGCAAACAATGGCATGTTAGAAACCTGTTCAGCTTTCTAAACAGCAATGTTTCCATTCAGTAACAATAAAGCATGAACCATGGATTTCTTTTTCAGGTTCCCATATATGTGCTGATGTTGGTGTTCAGGCGGTCTTCATGTGGCCGAGCCTCCACACAAACATGCAGACTGAGTGACAGTGGGCAGAGAGAGGCTGTCGTCTCTCTCTCTCTCTCTCTCTCTCTCTCTCTCTGTGCAGGCATCTCTCTGTTAGTCCCTGCTGTCTTTCCTTTGATTGTTTCATGCATTTTCCAACACTAAGCTGCCATTCAGAGCCCACATGCACACCCTACACTGCTGACACCACTGATGTACACATGCCACACCTTTTGATGTGTTCTTGTCTGTGTACTTCAGGAACTTTTGTTCAATAAATGACTTTATTTCATCTTTGAAACTGTGTGTCTCCCATTCTCCCTCGTGGCCTTTAGAGCCAGGTTGTGACAAATGAAACTTTCTCAACACTTAATGACAGTCGGCAGTGAGTTGATTTTTCCTTTGTAGTATCTCCTAATCCTCTCATTTGCAGGTGACAGTGTCTGTGCTGCACATCAGTTCACCTGTTAGCCTGTTAGAGCTGCTATCTGCTGTTATAATGTTCCTGTTGTGTTGAATCAAATCTGCTGTGCTGTAAGAGCTGAATCACAAGAAGAGCCATGAAGGAAAAGTGAACAGAATCATCATTTATGATGGATTCAAGCTGATTGAGGCCCAAGAATAAAATGGAGTGGACTTAAGCGCCACCTGCTGGTTGATGAACAAACTACCTCAATCAAACACTGCTGAGTCATTCACTGCCAGTCAGCAGAGCCATGATCTGCAGCAAGTGTGTTCACTTCCTAAAGACACATGACTGAAAAGTATGTAGGAAAGAAAGAAAAAGTGTCAAGAAAACAACAGATTTTCCACATTTATCACTGTTCAACAAGGAGTAAAATGCTGTTACCTGGACAAGTCAACTTCAAAAATTGTGAAATCATGGTGATGGAGATGAAGAGGAGAGAGAAGGAGCAGTGTGGCCACAGTGAAGAACTCCAGAGGGATTTCTCTTCATTCTGTCCACCTGAGTTTGTCTTCAACACCAATAAGAAACAGGAGGCCTGAAACAGAGAGAGAAGTGGAGACTCGTGTTGTTCATGCTGCCAGCAGACTCAGGAAACTGGAGACAGCATCATTAAGCACTTTAGTGATGGAGTCTCTTTCGCTTTGTCTCAGGAATATGATGGTGTTTAACGGAGCAGGAGCCAGAGGGAACACCGTCTGCAGCCCTGCTGTCTGCAGCAGAGGAGCAGTGAGTGAGCTTCACATCACTTGTTTGACAGGAAGAGAGCGTACAGTGTGGTCTGACCTCAACTGAGACGTCAGCCATGAGTCCTGTGAGAAGACAGTCTGAAATGATGAAGCAGTGAATAAAAATGACAAAATGAGGAGCTTCTCTGAAAAACACACAGCACATGAATCAGTGCAGCAACTGGACATTTTAACTGTGAAGTCAAAGTCAGTCATGATGTGGTAAAAACACAGTTTAGTTGAGAATTTGACCTCCATCTGCCTGTTGATGTAGGTGACGGTGGTGACAAACAGCACTGTGTCAGTCTGTATCATTAATGACATCTCGATCAGAGGAAGCTCGGCCTTCAGCTCTCTGCATCAGAACCAAACACAACAAAGGCCTTCAGAGCAGAAAAGGACTGTAAAGTGAAGGTTTTTTGTATTTGTAGAAATCTTTGAGTATTTTTTCATCCTGTGTCAAACTGGGTGACGCCTGCACAGTCTTATAAAAAAGCATCCACTCTGCTAAAGGCTGCACATTTCCAAGACATGACAGATCACAGCAGGTGAGGGTCCCATCGATCTCCACTACTCTGCAAACACTAATTCAATAACTGTCACTGGCCAGGTAAGAGTTCAGCTGCTGTTACTGACACAATCATTTCATCCACTTCTGTTGAGAAAACATCACAGTCCAGCAAAGATCATGCAATGTGCACTTTTTGTTAATAACATTAACATCACTGCACAACATCATTTCGATGTAGAAGCATTAAGTATGAATGAATGAAGCAACTCCATCACAACGAAATGTCATTTTTGAAGTATGAATATTTATTTATTTATTTTTTGTTGAGAATAAGATTTTCATTTGAGACTCACTCACTTTGATATTTTTCAAGCATGGCTAGTGATTTTTCCTGCAGTCAGTGAACATGGCACATGAGCATGAAGCAGAACTGAAGTGTCCTGATGTGGAAAATAGCGAAATCATCAGAGATCTAAAGTCTACATTCAAATCCAAACCAGACAATAACTTCCTCCTGTTCTCCTCGCAGCTGTTCATTTGAACCAAGTTCATTTATCTTGTGAGTGTGAGCAGCCGGATAAACCAAAGACACTCCGCCTCTTTACATTGAGACTGTTCTCACTGGAGCACAGTTCAGTTCCAACCATTGCAGTGGTGCTCTCACACTGAACACACAATGATGAACTTTACCTTGATCACAGCTTTACTCTGTACCTTCTGTAAGTACCCATATGTGGATTTTTTTTTCCTCAATTCAACAATTTCTAACTTTCCTTCAGTGATCTGCCAGAACTGAAATGCACTTTTCTTTAATTCCATCATTTACGAGCACTGTTTGCTTCCTGTTGAGTTCCAGGTTTGTGGATAATTTTCTTGCTGTTTGTTTCAGTTTGGATCTCAGTTTCTGAGTTTCACACTGTGGAGGTTCAGCCTGGTGAAGAAGTCACACTGCTGTGCTCCAACTTCACAGCTGTGCCCTCTCACATATTCTGGTTCAAACTGGCCAACAGACACAATGTCACCTGCATCTCCTCCATGATGACCTTTGATGGCAACGCATCATTCTGTGATGGATTTCAAAACAGCAAATTTAATATGATTTCCAATCGCACGACCCTCTTTCTCAAGATCAAACAAGTGGATTCATCCGACTCTGGACTGTATTTCTGTGGATTTTACTCAGATGGAAAGTCAGTAATCGTCAGTGCAACATATTTAAAGGTTCACGGTAAGATTGCTGTTGTGTCTGTCTGCATTGTGATTGGAAAGAAACAGATTTTTAGTCACTGTCCAAATGAAGACTGATGTCAACTTATGAGAGGTAGAAAACTCCACAGAAAGTTTCATTTATTGATCTTTGTTGTTGAAGCGTGTGATGGAATCACAAAGCTGACGAGTGTGATCCTGGGCTCTCTGATCATTGTCCTCGTCACCGTCGTCATTGGTCTGATTGTCAAAATCAGCAAACCTCACACAGGTACTTATTACTTAAAATGCAACTTCCTGCTTTTCAGAAATTGTTCGCAACAACATTTTGGACCAATGAACTAACCAGATGTTGTTTTGTGTTTTTCAGCTCATACAGAGGAACAGACCCCACAGCACAGCGAGGTAACCTGAGATTAACATCGATCACAGTCCATCTTTTCTGTGTCGTCTGCTTCAAGTCATTTCTCATTTTGTTTTTTCTGACAAACTCAGCCACATAAGACGAGTGACTGTAAATATTTTATTGACAGAACCTGGGCTCTGATGCTCTGAACTACGCAGCTCTGACTTTCCATCCGAAAGGAAAAAGCAGCCGAAGGCCTCCATCAGAGGACCAGCTGGAGCCCTGTGTTGTGTATGCTGCCACCAGAGCGACTCAGGAAACATCCTGAACCACAGCTCAGAGTGGAAATGTTGCTTCATCATTTCATGCTGTTGACAGTCAGACTCGCCATCACTGTAAAAAATCCAGTTTTGTAATAAACACTGTATATTCTTACAAACTGCTTTCTGTGCGACAGTGTTGATTCTGCTTTGGAGCCAAACTCTCTGTCTCCTCTGTTTTCTTTGTCTGGTTGGTGTTTAATGGAGGAGGAGCCTCGAGGAAGCAACTGTAGCTGCAGCTCAGAGTAGAACTGAAGCTTCGTCATATTAATGTGCTGTTCAGTGTGTAATGGAACAAATGTAATACTGGAATAAATATCAAACATACTGCATTTCTATTGACACTTCAATTTTGTTTTTTAATTCCTGGTGTTTCCACTCAGGTCTTTTATACCCACAATGAAAATGTGCAGTGCGATGGAAACACACTTACTGAGTCGACAGCTCATGAGAGCAGCAGACAACAGTGTTGAACAAAGGCACAGCTACAGTGTTAGAGATTTCTATCCAGTGATTGGACGAGCTGAAAGAGTGTGCGTCCCCTTTTGTTTGTTTGTTCATGTGTTGCTGCACAAACAGGAAAGTCTACATGTGACCACAACTCAGTGTCCACAGCCGATTTTCATGTCACTGGATAAGAAACTGAAAGGGCTTCAGGAGAAGTCGAGAATAATCCAGAAGTCTGAGAAGACACGTTGGTGGGTGTCAGGAGGACAGATTTGAGCATCAGCAAGATGTGAATGAATCCTTTTCCAAAAGGATAGATGGTAGGTAGATGATCGGAGGACAGAACATATCTACCTGAAGGCATCGCTTTGCATTGGCTGGTCAGTGTGAACAAACAAAGAGACCCCGCCTCTCGAAGCCTCTCTGAGCCTCTTGTCGGAGCTCAGTGATGCAAACTCTCCCTGCAGAGACACTGAACGCACAATGATGAGCTTCACCTTGCTAACAGTTTTACTTCTCTGCACACTCAGTACGTTCAGGCTCGTCATTATTCTCAGCACCAGATAATGTAGAAGCCAGCAGAATTTCAGCGTGCAGATTAGACCTGAAGGACTTTTGTTTTTTTGGCCTTATTACAGTCAGTGTTCGTCTCTCTGGTCGTCTCTGCTGGTTGTTTCAGGCTGGATCTCTGTGTCAGGATCTGAGGCTCAGACTGTGGATCTTTTCTCAACTTTCCCAGTCTTTTGTTGCTCCTGTCCAAACTTGTTTGAAACCTGTTGCTGCATCAAATTCAGTATATAAAATTAAACAAATTCAATGACGCTGATGAGGTCAAACTTTTCTGTATGCGTGGCTGCAAAACATGTTCATAAAGAAGCTCCTACTGTGTGTTCATGGAGAATTGGCACATGTTATTTCTTTCAAGTTCATGGTCAAAGTGTCTGTCACACAAAGGACACTGATGACTGCCAAACTTCCTCGTAGAGAGAGTCAAACGGTTTGTCTGTTGGAGGGAGGAGTGAGTGAAACACACCTCACAGGAAGAGGCAGCACAGTGTGGTGTGAGCACAGCTGAGAGGAACGTCAGTGGGCCTCTGAAGTCAAAGCCTTAAAGCAAAGTAGAAAAAGAAGCTGTGAAGACTGACCTACTTTGTTTTGACTAAATAATCAGCCTCTTCATGCGACTGGAAAATCAGAAAGAAATAAGTAAGGATGGACTAAAGCAGTCCATCTGTGGTGACAAACATCGTCTGTGTGAGTCAAAACATAAAGTGTCACCACAGGAAGACGTCAGCCAAGAGTAATGCCACTGTCCCAAATTCTGTACCTGAGAAGACAGCAGTGTTTGACCTGTGAGGAGTCTCATGCTAATAAATAATAGTGACTTCACGTTGCCATGTCTCTGTTGTTACCTGAGCAATAATCCACCACAGAGTGTCCTGATAATAAGAAATAATGGAAGTTACACAACATTTCATCATCCTCTTTAAGACATTTTGACTGCTGACTGACTGAAAGCCATTTATTCAAATCAAGTGTGGACACAACTGCTGTATTTTTATTACTGCTCTACTATTTCCTGGTCCTGTTATGTCCATCTCTTATGTCCTCACAACACTCGGACCCATTTTGCTCCTCTTTGAAGCCATGCTGCACACTGTTTCTGTTATTCTGGAGCAACCTTTGAATTCTGTGCCAACATTAGACTTTAGCTTACAGGATCACTGCTGTCCATTTCAATTGAACATATTATTTTCTCTCATGTTTAGTTTTGATTCTCACATGCTTCTTCCTCTTATACTTTTTCATTTTGTTTGTTCTTGATTGTTAAAAGCCCCACACACATTTGAGGTTTGAAGGAGGAGAAGCCGGCAAAGACAATGATGTACACATGACTTGTTGAGGACAAAACATGCACCAGTGTAGAAAAAGTTTTGTAGCTTTCCGCCATGGCTGTGTTTGATGCATGTGTGAGTATGCAACAAGTCCATTTTCCACTGTGGTGAAACAATGTGTGCAGAGCGAAAGCCACAGGAGGACTGGCCTTCAGCTCTCTGCGACAAAACCACAAGGAACAAAAGCTGCTACTCCTTTCACACCAGAGGTTTACATCTATCCTCTTTCTGAAGATACAGATACTCATTTCACTCTTTCGCCTTCATACATCAGCACCCTGCTTTTAGAAAAGATGCTTTGTGCAGCACAGATGACTGTGTCTTCTTCCTGAAACTGAGATACCTACAGTACAGCTGCTTAAGAGATACAGAATCTGATGCCAGAACAGGGCTGGCGGCTAACTGCTACAGGAGGGAGCAGCTGAGGGGGAAGGGTCCTGATGCTACACACCACACATGAATGTCCCACACTATCCAAGTGACTCTGAATGCTCCACAGTCAGAGATCAGTGAAGAGGACACGGGACTGCCACCCATTTAGGCCCAACAGCTCCTCTCCAGCTAGAGAGAAAACAGCAGTTAACCAAGCACACAATGAATAAACTAATGAATAGAGAGGCCACTTATTTGTTCAGGCCAAAAAGCTCACCGGCATCGCACGCCAACCACCTCCAGCACCCCACTGTAGAGAGGCTGTTGTAGGTTTGAGCTTGTTGTTGCTTTGTAGTCAATCCACACTCATCAACCGGGCAAAAACCGGGATCTCCTCTCCAATTTTCAGCAGATTGTTTTTGTGACAATAAATCGACAGTTACGTATGTAACGGTTCTATGAATCCTGGATGAGCGCCAGAGGCGGTGCGTTAAACACTGAATGGTTGTTTTTTTTTTAAAGTGCTTTATAAATAAAGTTGGGTTGGGTTGAGTTGAGTTGAGTTGAGTTGAGTTGAATGACTCCGTCTCGCGCATGCGCAGGTCAAGAAGTAATACCAACAAAGTCACCTGTGAGTGACCCCCTGACGATCCCGGACAGGCTATAACTTCCGGTGTCGTCAGAGGATCTGTTCCTGCAGAATCTCCTCGTGAAGCCACGAGGATTCTGAGTGACTGAATGCTCTGGCGGTCATCCAGGATTCATAGAACCGTAGTTACATACGTAACTGTCGTTCTATCTCATCCTTCCTGACCGCCAGAGGCGGTGCCTTAAGCACTGGATGCCTAATACCAACAGAGTCACGAGGAATCCAAAATGCATACCTCATTGACTAGAAGCAGAAGAACTTGGTAGGAGGACCACACCCAGTGGGTGAGGAGAGGCAATGTTTCCTCGACAGAACCTTGCAAAGGTGCTTGGTGACGCCCACTAGGCTGCGGCACATATTGCCTCCAGGGGCACCCCTCTCAGGGCAGCCCATGATGTGGAGACACTTCTCACAGAGTGGCACCTCACGCCAGATGGCAGGTGACGATCACCCATCTTATATGTGTGACAAATGACGTCCACGATCCAGTGAGACAGACGCTGTTTGGAGAGAGCACAACCTTTCTTAGGACCACCAAAACACACAAAAAGCTGGTCCGACTGGCGTATACCCACAGTACTGTCCACATAGGCTCTCAGGGCCCGCACAGGACACAACAGCACCGACTTCTCGTCCCCTTCCCCTACTGGCGGGTCAAACTGAGCCAGCTGGATAGACTGATTAAGGTGCGAGGTTGACAAAACTTTAGGCAAGAATGCCGGATTTGGCCATAGGGTGATCCCTGAACCGTCTGAGTTCCACCGCAGGCAAGAACTGCTGATCGACAAGGCATGAAGCTCACTAACACGTTTCGCCAAGGTGATAGCGAGGAGGAAGGCAGTCTTCACTGACAACCACCGTAGGCCTGCCTGTGCCAGGGGCTCAAAGGGTGGCGAGCATAGAGCATCCAGCACCAAAGGCAGGTCCCATGCTGGAGCTCTTGGCAGTCGTGGGGGTGTAGTCTCAGAGCCCCCTTCAAGAAGAGGGACAGCAACCTGTGGCATCCCACCGTGTTGTTATCGACTGGAACATGTCGAGATGAAATGGCGGCCACGTACACCTTCAGGGTAGAGGGGGACCGACTGCCATCCAGAAGAGACTGCAAAAATTCCAAAATAGTAGGCACAGAGCAGTCCACAGGGTCCTCATGCCTTCCTGAACACCAACCAGAGAACAGCCGCCACCTGTTCTCATACTGCACCCGGGTAGATGGTGCCCTGGCATTCAGAACAGTATTCTGGACGGCCCCAGTGCACTTACTCAGCAATCAGAATCAGAATCAGAAATCAGAAAAAGCTTTATTGCCAAGTACGATTTTTACACATACGAGGAATTTGCTTTGGTGTGGTTGGTGCATGACACAGCTATCAAGAAGAAGCAATTAAAAAGTTAAAAATATGACAGTAAGTAAATAATATAAAAATAAGAAAATAAGTAAAAAATACAACAATAGAAGAACTGTAACAGTAGTAAAAAATAAAAAAATCTCACAATATAAATATATGTACACAAGTCTTTTTTTTTTTTTTTTTAAACAGAGGCACAGACTGTTTTTTCAAGGGAGTCCGAGTAGAGCGTTAATGTAACGCATATGGTTGTGGCAATGTCACTGACAAGTAGAGTCAGAGGTGAAGTGTGAAGTGTCGGGGGGGGGGGGTTCCGGGCCTTGTTAATAAGGCTGACAGCAGACGGGAAAAAACTGTTTTTGTGGCGTGAGGTTTTGGTCCTGATGGACAGGGGAGTGTCTCAAAGAGTTTATGTCCAGGGTGGGAGGGATCAGCCACAATCTTTCCTGCACACCTCAGGGTTCTGGAGGTGTACAGGTCCTGGAGAGACGGGAGATTGCAGCCGATCACCTTCTCTGCAGACCGAATGACACGCTGCAGTCTGCCCTTGTCCTTGGCAGCGTACCAGATGGTGATGGAGGAGCTGAGGATGGACTCAATGATGGCTGTGTAGAAGTGCACCATCATTGTCTTTGGCAGACTGAATTTCTTCAGTTGCCGTAGGAAGTACATCCTCTGCTGTGCTTTCTTGAAGAGCAGAGGAGAAAGAACACAGCCCTGAGGGGATCCGGTGCTGATGGTCTTTGAGTCAGAGATGTGTTTCCCCAGCTTCACGCACTGTTTCCTGTCAGACAGGAAGTCTGTAATCCATCTGCAGGTGGAGTCAGGCACGCTCAGCTGGGAGAGCTTCTCCTGGAGCAGGGTTGGGATGATGGTGTTAAAGGCAGAGCTGAAATCCACAAACAGGATCCTGGCGTAGGTTCCTGCGGAGTCCAGGTGCTGGAGGATGAGGTGGAGGGCCAGGTTGACCGCGTCGTCTACAGACCTGTTGGCTCTGTAGGCAAACTGCAGGGGGTCCAGGAGAGGGTCGGTGATGTCTTTGAGGTGTGAGAGCACAAGGCGCTCCACAGAGGTCAGGGCAACGGGTCTGAAGTCATTAAGTCCTGTAGTCCTTGGCTTCTTGGGAACTGGGATGATGGTTGAGGACTTGAAGCAGGCTGGCACGTGACATGTCTCCAGTGAGGTGTTAAAAATGTCTGTGAACACTGGAGACAGCTGATCAGCACAGTGCTTCAAGGCAGATGGGGAGACAAAATCTGGTCCAGCTGCTTTCCGGGGGTTCTGTCTCCTGAAGAGTTTGTTGACATCTCTCTCATGAATGGAAAGAGTCGTCACTGAGGTGGGTGGGTGGGTGGGGGGGTCCTTTAAGGTGGGAATTGGTGGAGGTGACTGGAGCTGGAGCTGTTGGGAGGTGTCGTGGGGGGTGGTTGCTGGACTGTCCCTTTGCCTTTCAAAGCGGCAGTAGAACTCATTCAGGTCGTTGGCTAGGCGTCGATCGTTGATGGACTGGGGGGCTTTAGGCTTGTAGTTGGTGATTTGCCTAAGCCCTTTCCAGACAGATGCAGAGTCATAAGCTGAGAAGTGGTGTTGGAGCTTCTCAGATTACAGCCGTTTAGCCTCTTTCACCGCCTTGCTAAACCTGTACTTCGCCTCTCTGAATCTGTCTTTGTCCCCACTCCTGAAGGCCTCTTCCTTTGCCAACCTTAACTGTCCGAGTTTGGCCGTGAACCAGGGTTTGTCATTGTTGTAACTCACCCTGGTGCGTGATGGAACACAGCAGTCCTCACAGAAGCTGATGTAGGACGTCACAGCCTCCGTGTACTCATCCAGACTGTTGGTAGCAGTCCTGAACACATACCAGTCAGTAGAGTCCAAACACGCCTGGAGATCCTCCACAGCCTCGCTGGTCCACTTCCTTGCAGAGCTTTAGTTTCTGCCTGTACGTAGGAATCAGGTGGACCATGACGTGGTCGGAGTGGCCGAGTGCGGCGCGGGTGACCGCGTGATAAGCATCCCTGACAGTGGTGAAACAGTGATCCAGAATATTCTCCTCTCTGGTCGGGCATTTAATAAACTGTCTGTATTTGGGGAGTTCGTAAGTAAGGTTACTTTTGTTAAAGTCGCCTAGGACAATAACTAAAGAGTCCAGATTGGTCCGCTCCACACGCAGTATCTGGTCTGCGAGCGCGCGCTGTGCGTCCTGCATGTTGGCCTGTGGCGGGATGTAAACGCCGACCAGAATGAATGAGGCGAACTCACGGGGTGAATACTCAGCAATTAATCAGATTACTCAGCAATGGATCGGGCTCTGCAGAAAATGAAAATAGGCATCCTTCAGGTCGATGGAAGTGAACCACCGACCAACCACCAGTGTGGCTGAGAGCGGCGCTGCGTAGCTGCTGAAGAACTTGTAGGGCGAACAGGGGGAGGTACGCTCCTGTGGAGACCTGAGAGCTGCTGTCTAGTCTGCCTGGCTTGGACCGTCCGCTCTAGTGCCTCTAAAGCGGCTGACCCAAACAACTCTCCTGGTTCCACCAGGACGCTGTGAAGGGTCCTTCTACACGCCTCTGAGAGGGGCGACTGAGCCAGCCAAACCTGGCAGCAAGCCTGGACCAGGGTGGACATCACATGCCCTAGCTCCCTGGTCATTAGGGCGAAAGCCTGCAGGGACGCATCACTAAAATTATGAGCTGATGCGTCTTGTGTCGTCTCCTGAAGGCAGGCTGAGAGGGCAAGCATGCGGTGTGACATCGAGTTACCGATGCGTCCCACACAAGCTGCTGCATCATAGGCTTTGGAGAGCAAATCATCTGTGACACGACACTGGGGTGAAGGACACCTTGCGTTCCACCTCAGGGCCTCATCAGGAGAGACTATGAGTGCAGCCACCATTGGCTCAACAGCTGGCATGCGGCCAAGGCCAAACCTGGCCGCATCCTGCATGGCTGCCAGTGTTCGGCCACCAGACGTTGCGTGAGAAAGAGCCCTAGAATCTCTCCAACATGCATGCAACTCCTTCAGGTACTCATTTGAAGGAGGCACAGTGAATGTGGCAGGGGCTGAACTGCGCCTGAAAAATGTGCTCACCGGAGCCGGTTGGGCTTGCGGCACATCTAGCTGCAGGCGAACCAAGGCCAAGCGAATGATGGCCCCCATGGAGCTTCCCTCTGAGCAACCACCTGAACTATGGGCCGAGGAACGAGAGCCTGCTTCTGAGGGATGGGAGATGGTGTCATGAGAGACAGTGTCTGCCACATATTCCCCAAATTCAGTGGCCAAAGCCACCGTTGGGAGGATGTCATCCTCTGGACCCGACAAAGCCACAGGAGGGACAGACGTACACGCACTCCCTGCACCAGTCCCCGTCTGGAGGGCTAAAAAGATGGACTTCATCTGATTAAGCTCTGCTGTCAGGAGGTCCACCCTGGAAGCAAACCTACATTCTTTAGCCTTCTTCCTGGAGGAAGCACTGTCAGTGTCTGGAGCCCGCCGCTTGGGCCGGCTAGTGTCGGCTGGGGACAGCCTGTGAGCATCAGTTAGGCCTTCTGGTGAGGGGACACCACCAAAAAGTCGTTCCACCTCAGCCAGTCTTGCAGCCTTCACTGCCCGGGGCATGAAGCTTCAGTTCATGCAGGGGTCCTCTGAAAGACCTTCCCTCAGGTGCACGAGGCCAAGACATGAGGGGCAAAGGTCATGACCGTCCTCAGGCTGCAGAGGAGCCATACAGGCGGTGCAAGAGTGAGAAGTCATCATAATGGCGCTTGCCACCAATTATGAAGAACCACACTCAAAAAACAATGTATGCTGGGAATGGTAGCAAAAAACCCGACTTCCCAGCAAAGTTGCAACCACACAACAAGTGAGCCAAATATGGAATGCTGAAGCTATAAAAAACAGCACGGGTACGACCGAGTTGCCACCAAAACAAACAAATTAACACAGCAAGCACCGCTGCTAACTCCAAATCAAGAAGGGATGCTGAAAAAGTGCAAGGCACAATCGCGAGATTAGCCCGAGCGAAAGCACTGCTGCTAACCGTAACAAGACAGAACAAACACACCTATGCTGGGAGAGGGAGCGAAAACACAGCCGTCACCAACAGGTCGTTACTGCAAAGCTATTAACAAAACAGGTACAACCAAGTTGCCACCAAATAATAAACACACTGTTGCTAACTGTAAAGATAACAGGGCACAACTAAGCTGGGAGAGGGAGCAAGAACACTGCCGTCACCAACAAAGTACAATATGCGCTGAGTAGTGGTACCAGTCGAGTCCACTGTAAGATGAGGACGAACTGAAGAAAGGAGTGTCCCCGATGCTGGTGAGACAGCACACACCGCCTCCCGGAGGGACAGCTTGCCGCAGCCCTTGGGGGGCAAGCACCTCGCAGCTCTGACCAGCAATGAGCGGTCACAAGGCTACCGGCGACAAGCTTCTAATGCGTACTTCCAGCAACTGTCAAGTAACGGTGATAATTAGCTCCAAGCTAATGCTACGACCGTAGTACACCTGCGAAGCGACAAGAACAAAGGAACAGATCCTCTGACGACACCGGAAGTTATAGCCTGTCCAGGGTCGTCAGGGGGTCACTCACAGGTGACTTTGTTGGTATTACTTCTTCTCCTACGTCTGTATTGTGAGTTCAGTCATTTATCTCAGACCTCAACAACAGCCGGCTTTTGTTTCCTCTTTCCAGTTGCATTATCCACAGCTTTAATTTGACTTTGATTTCTCATTTGAAAGCAGAGAGCTGAGAAGCTGCTGGAGTTTGAGGTTCAGCTCTGAGAGGAACTTGGTGACGTCCATGAAGGCCAAATCACACTTGCTATCACTGACCATATTGACAGCTGGCATTAACGTGTGTGTTGGGTGACCCAGTCACAAGTGGACAGCTGAGACACATCACCGTTCACATCTGCGTCTGTCAAGCGTCTCCAAGGTGTCCAGCTGACCAAAGTTTGTGTTTCAGATTTCATTACTGTGTCCGTCCGTTCATCCGTCCACACGTTTTGAGTGTTACCGTCTCCCTTGTCATGTGTAGAAAAGTAACGAACAGGCAACATGCAACAACAGGAAGACTGGTTTCCAGCCATACTCACACACATCAAAGACTGAGAAGGTGCAGCAAAAACAATGCTGCTTAAAAAAAACACCAATATATATCAGACTCTTCAGACACTGGAAACTGAGCATTTACTTTGTGCATCTTAAAGACTCTGGACACATGAGACAAAGCGTCTGTTCTGCTGATGGATGAGCATGATAGAGGTGTGGTTGTGGTTGGTGGGTGGATTCACCAAGAAGACGAGAAACTGAGTGAATGAACCCTTCATCAACATGTGTGACACAGGAGCTGGGCTGTGAAGAATGACTGGAGGATATGTGTAACAGATGGCCAAGAACAGACAATCTTCAGTCCCCAGAGCAACAATAAATGCCACAATGAATGACTGCAGTCATCACTTCAGAAGACACATCGTGTCAGGGCACCTCTTGTGGCCACTTCCATCATGTGCAGTATATCGACACCTTGATGTGAGACGATACGGAACAGCACAGTGGGCCAGGTTCATCCATCCATGGCAAACACAGTGTTCATAAAGAGCTAAACTAAACTAATAAAGCATGACACATGAATGGGACACTGTAGGTTCCTTGTTAAATCACAGTCACAGTGTTTGGCAGCTGTAGTTTCATCCTGGCTCAACTACAGCACATACTCCCATCAACGGCAAATAATATCCTCCATCTAGCCTGCAGTTTGTTCTTCAGTCAAACACTGGAAACCATCTCTCAGCTCTCTTATGAGGTCAGCTTATGTGGATCCTTTTCTTCTTCCATCTGTCTTTGTTCATAGCATTGTGTGTACTTTGCTGTGAAGATTATCGTGACAATACCATTTTCTGAATGAAATAAGTTCGTCCTTGAGCCTGCATGTTTGCTCATTTGGCTGAAAGCAAGCCTGTGGTCAGTTTGAGGAACAAACACACACACAAAAAAACAAAACAACAAACAGCCCACCTCTCTGTATAAAGAGCAGCCTTCCTGGAGCACACTCTTAATTTGTCAGACGCACAATGATGAACTTCACCTTGACAGCAGCATTCATTCTCTGCAGCCTCAGTAAGTACTGCCATTGACTTAATCATAGCAACTTTATTGTTAATTTTATTATGAGATGTTCAACCTGCCCTAATTGAAGTGAATCTGCTTCTTACTGACTTGTGAACCTTTATTAAGAGGTGTTCGTGGCTTTATAATGAGGAAGCCTCTTATCGTCCGCTGGTTGTTTCAGGCTGGATCTCTGTCTCAGCTTCTGAGTCTCAGACTGTGGAGGCTCAGCCTGGTGAAGAAGTCACACTGATGTGCTCCAACATTTCCAAATATGATGGTGTGATGTTCTGGTTCAGACTGGTGAACAGAAACCAGATCAGCTGTATCTTTGTTCTGTACAATTCTAAGAGCAACGCCACATTGTGCCATGGATACCAAAGTGGAAAATTTGAAATGAGATCCAACACGTCCACTGTCTTTCTCCAAATCAAACAAGTGGATTTATCTGACTCTGGACAGTATTTCTGTGGATTTTACAATAGTGGACGTCCACTGTTTAGTGTAATATATTTAAACATTAATGGTAAGATTATTATTTTTTGTCTTTTGATTCTCAAACCTTTTTTCATGTCTTAAAACAACTTCTTGTATCCAACAAAGTGGCTTTTACACTTTTGATGTAAATCTGTTCAATCAGCTCAAGGCTAAATGTATCTTCATTTCTTAAAAAGGCAGCCATGACTCACATGACGACGTGCACAGCGAGTGTGAAAGTAAGATTCTTCTAAAGATTTCTTTCACTGTTCAGATCATCAGACGTTTGAAGGCGAAACAGTTGAGATAAATTCAGTTTTGTCCATTTTAGACATCAAGTCTCTGAAGGGAAAAAGAGTCTAACTGAGTGATCTTTCTCGTAGACGACTCTGAGGGAATATCAAAGCTGATGAGTGTGATCCTGGGTGCTCTGACTGTTTTCCTTGTCATGGTCATCGTTGCTCTGGTCGTTAAAAGCAGGAAACGTCAGAACGGTACTTTCTCACAGCTTCGGTGTCTATCTTACATTTGGTTTTGTTGCTGGTGGAAATGCTCTTCAAGTTAAAAGCTCCTGTTTTACCAGAGACAGTGATCAATGAACTGATCAGACGTTTTGTTTCTGTCACTCAGCTGGTGAAGAAGAACAGAGTCCAGAGCAACGAGAGGTTTGTTTGATTCAGTCCGATGACAAACAGCCAGTGTTGTATTGTATCGGCTAATATTAGCTAGTCCCAGAAATGTTGGTGTATGTGTATATATGGATGTATACAGGATGTATTTATTTGCATTGAGTATATATGAGACGCTAAGTAAGAAGAAATTCCAAAAATGCCCAAATTATGTTTGAGGCACTTTGCACACAGTGCCTCCTTTTCATAGTTTGTCCATTAGAGAGCACTAATAAGTTTATTTTTCAGATGGAAAATGTACTGCTCAATCAATATCTTTGTCACAATCCTTTAAAGAATGGCGGCATCTTATCAAGAACATCTGCTAATCATATGTATTTAGAAATGAAATAAGCCAAATATCTTTATTAACATCTGCCTCAAATGTTAGACTGCAGGAATAGATCATCATGTCAAGTCGTCACATTCAACCTGAAAATACTCTTTTCACAGAACGTGGGCTCCGATGAGCTGAACTACGCAGCCGTGACGTTTCGACCGAAAGCAAAAAGAAGAGAGCTGGAGCCAAATGTTATTTATGCTTCCACCAGATAGACTCAGGAGGCAGCTGGAACTGATGCTGTATCATATCAAGCTTTGTATGCCTTGTTGGTGACAGCAATAATCATTCATGCCAAACTTTGAATTTTGCATTAAAGATCTGATGTTCATTCATTGGAGTGCGTCTTCATGCTGCAGAGCTTTAATTCTCAGTATTTGCATGTGGTTGGTGTTTGATGGAGGAGCCAGTAAGGACAATGACGGCTGTCCAGGTTGTCTTAAAATGAGATTCAGTTGGACGTCTGCAGCAGTGGAGGAGCAAGTGAGGCACACACCACCTGTTTGACAGGAAGAGACAGCACAGTGTGGTCTGAACACACTGAACATGTATTAACAATTGTGAGTTCTGTGCTGGATTTCAAAGACGAAATCAGTGTGTGCGTTGTGTTCGCTGTGACTCGTCCCAAGGAGTGTCGCTGCTCCTCCTACAAAAGATCTCACTTCAAATTCAGCCTCAAGCCTTTATGGAGTTATTTTGAGCAACAGGTCAAACCACAAAATAACAGCCCCCCTTTTCTGTTGAGAGCAGCTCATTGGAGCACAGCTGAGTTACCAACACAGAGCTTCATACACCTGATGCTGAGCTTCACCTTGATAAGATAAGATAAGATAAGATAAGATAAGATAAGATAAGATAAGATAAGATAAGATAAGATAAGATAAGATAAGGTCAAACTTTATTAATCCCACACTGGGGAAATTAAAATTGTTGCAGACATGAAAGAATAGAAGATAGATTGAATTGCACATGAGTTTGATATGGATGATAAATAGTGTTTGTTTTTTTTTTTACTATGACACAGTAGAAAAATATATTATGCAGTAAAAATATCTAATGTTGCACAAGATATTTGCACATGTAATGGATATGAGTGAATGTTAGCATAAATAACCACAGTGTGGTCTGTGGTACCTTCCTGCGGAAGTGTCTCACCACCTCCTTTGTCTTCCTGGCGTTTATGTGCAGATGGTTCAGTTCACACCAGCTGACCAAGTTGGTTATGACCTCCCTGTTCTCCAGTTCATTCCCCTGTGAAACACGTCCAATGGCTGTATCATCTGAGAACATCTGGATGTGACAGCTGTCAGTGTTGTGTCTGAAGTCGGGAGTGTAGAGGATGAGGAGGAAAGGTGAGAGCATTGTCCCCTGTGGAGTCCCTGTGCTTCAAACACCACATCAGACAAACAGTCACACACACAGTGGAGCCTCACATACTGTGGTCTGTTGGTGAGGTAGTTGATAGTCCACGCCTCCAGGTGGCAGTCTACTCCGGCTGCTTCCACCCAAGCAGCGATGGCTGGATTGTGTTCAAAGCGCTAGTGAAGTACAAAAAAACACGACCCTCGCTGTGCTCCAAGTGTTCTCCAGGTGAGAAAAGGATCTGTGAAGCAGGTAGATGACTACGTCTTTCACACTAATGCCTGGTCAATATGTGAAGGGTAGGGGGTCCAGCTTGCTGTTAGCCAGGCGACGGAGGAGGGTGAGTATGATCCTCTGCATGGTCTTCATCACGTGGGAAGTTAAGCTGGTCTCTCTGGGATGCACAGTCTTTGGGACTGGAACCACACAGGAAGTCGTCCACAGGGAGGCTTATCTTATCTTATTCACATTCACTTATACACATGTATTGTGACTGTTAGTGTAATACTCAATCGGGTCACTAGAGGGTGCACACACACACACACACACACACACACACACACACACACACACACACACACACGCTTGGATGCAAGCGCTGCAGAATAAACCCTGCATGTTTATCAAAACACAAGCAAAAGTTTTCTGCCTCTTTGTTTTACATACAGATTGATTGCTGGTGGACAACAAATACTATAAAACACTAGAGACAGAAGATGAGCAAAGACTGCAAAAGAAAGTGAAAGCTCTCAGCCAGGGAGGCAGGGAGAGACCTGTGGTGGATCAGAAAGATAGCGGAACCCAGGACAGAAAATATTACATCCAAATATTTCATATTCTCTCATTTTCTGTTAGTCAGAGAAAAACGGATAGTGTCAGTCATCTGCCTGAAAAGACCGATTTTGTTGACATTTGGCTTGTTATTGGTTAGATGGCGCAGTGAAAGTTACGTGTTGGAGGAAGCGAGTGAAGTCCCGCCCCATCTTGTGAGCAGGTTCAAGACCACGCGAAGAGGCAACAAGAGAAGAAAAGAGTGAGAAACAGCTGAAAGTAAACACAGCTCCATAAAGTAGTTCCGTTTGAATGTGACGACAAGCAGTTTTGAGGACAGAAGACAAGAGCAGAGACTGAGGACATCCAGGGACCTGTGTGTTGAGGGTTAATGAGTATTTGTGCAGCGTCTTGGTAAGTGCGTGTTTAGCTAAGATTAGCTAAACTAAGCTAAGCTAGGATAAGCTAAGCTAAGCTAAGCTAAGACAAGCTAGAGTAGCTTCACTCCTGTAGCTGGTGTGTGACAGTCGACATGTGGCACTGCAGGGAGAGAGCTTGTGTTTCTTCAGGCTGAATGTGTGAGCTACACCTGCTCACTTTAACTGGTTCAAAGGTTTCAAATCCTAATTCATCATTGATGTAAGAAGAATAAAACACTTCATACAACATGATGCTGTGCAGTTTAAGAGTTGAATTCATAGTGAAAGTAATGGAGCTGTTGTTAGACAGGTTTTTGAGATCCTCTGAAGTGTCTTGGACCTTTGGATTCTGGATGATCTCCTAAAGGAAGGAGATGGCGAGTCTCCGTCGACCCTTGAGGAGGAGGGAAAAATGTGAATGTTGGATAAAGGAGAAGAATCAGGAAGAAGGGGAAAGTGTCAAAGAGTGTCTTGTCTGTCCTCACCACATGTTGTCTTTCAGCAGTGGGGCAAAGTGATTGAGCACTTTCAGCACCGCGGACAGCTCCAGGCACTTTCTGTTGAGAGATGGAGGCTGTGGCCACTTTCCTCCCTCAGCTTGAGACTGACACATTCCTCTGCACTGGACTGAAAGACAGAGTGAAATCCATTCCTCACACGTTTGCTCTTGTCTTTTAGGTTTTTGAATGACCACAAAAAAGACACCACCGTCCAAACTCTTGAGATACCGAGTGTGGTTCTTCTTTGAGCCTCATGCAAAACACATCAACATGGAGAGACATGCGAAGCTTGACAGGCCTGCCGACGCCTCGGTACAGTTACTGAGCTGCGATTGGACAGTTGCTGTTTGGAGGAGGGGTTTATCAAAGGGTCAGTTGCTCTCATTCTGCCTGTTTTCTTTGATACTAGGAAGTAACAACAAACTTGTCAGCTTGTAACAGATAAATGAAGTCTGCAGAGATCTATATATTTAACTATTTGCCTGTTTGACTGCAGATCAGAGACATATGTTGTGTCCTCTTCACTGTCTCTTCCTTCCCTCTCAGAGTCGGCCCACTGTCCAGCTGTCTGACTCGCCTCCCGGCCCACCAGCTGTGAAACGCACCGTCACATTTTAACTTCTCAGGTTCAGAATGAAGAACAGAAACTTGTGATTTCAGCTGAAGCTGATGCAGACGAGAGTTAAGGGAGCATCTTTACCTTCAGTGATGGTTTTAAAAATGTCTTGACAGAAAGAAAAGAAGGATTTTGAAAGCTTTCATGTCAACGTGTTGATTTGCAGAGCAGATAATAGCAGTGAGGTGCTGATGAAAGCTTTTGTCATACAGTTGAGTGACCTTTTGAGGGAAGGGGTCACATGCTACTCCATCAACTTGTACGTCTTACAGCTCTCTTCCTTCATGTATCTCTGACAGCAGGCGTAACTGATCGAGTGCCTCTGATTGGTTGACGAGCCTGAAGATTATGTGGCCGCTTTCTCGCTCCTGACCGAGAGGAAAGACTTCATCCTCCATGGCCAGCCAATATTTTCTGTTTATTTGTTTTTTCTTCATTGTGTTGTAATAAAACGTTCACACTTTCAAACCTGTATTGTGCATTGTTTGTTAATACAATTGTCAACATTCTGAATGTTGTTGTGTTGCGATGTTTGAGCTGGTCAGAGGTTGATTTGAGGAGGGCTGGCGGGGGATGTCATCCTCTCTGATGGAAAACTTGACCACATTCATCCCCCTTTTTAAATAAAGCTTCAAAAATAGGACTCTTCATCTTGCAGGCTTTGAATGAGGGTTGTCAGATTTACCTTTTGGTAAAAGCATAAATAGATTTGATGGAGTCATGTCAGTGTAATTTAGTCGTTCTTTTCAGTGTCTCCACATTATTGCATGTAATAATTTCCAAATTGGGATCAATAAAGAAACCGTCCAAGTCAAAGTCATATTTCATGAATAATGTTCAGAGACCTCATGAAGGCAAGAAAACTGAAAAGACAAAGGCTGTCAACAGGTGATCAAGGTGAACAGATGCTCTTTCTTGTGCTCATCCTGTATGGAAACTTGATTGATCCCTTGTCTGCAGTCCAGCTTCTGATCACAGTGTTTTCTGGACTTCTGGGACTCTCAGTCTTGCTCATAAGTACTACTGACTGTATTGTCCTCGCTGGCAGCAAGGTGCTCCCTGAACACTGATTTTGCCTCCATGTATTTTTTCTGAGCCCACATTCATGGCTTTATTTGACATTTCTCAAGTCTTTCTGTACTTTCAGTGCCGTCAGCTTTAATGTGTCATTGTGGAAAAGTTAAGTGAGCACAGTCATGAACTTCAGAGGCCTCATCAGTCTCTCATTCACACTTTCTTCCAGCTTCACATCGTCTGAGCAGCATTTGTGGCGTTCACTGACTTGCCAGCTTTCTGCACGTTTCATGGAGCAACATCTGTTTTTCTTACTACAGCAAAAACTAAAGATAACAGAGGATGTTGAGCATTGAAGCAGCGACCAGGTCAGCCTGCTTTCTGTCTTATTGTGTCTTCAAACATTGACGTTAGATGTCCTTTGAGACAGTTTGTCCAGGTGTTATCAGCCCGCAGGTAGCTAAAGTATGCTAGCTAACAGGCTAAGTGAAGAAATGACCGATTTTCCATCAATAAATCAATAACATGTCAGTAAAATCAATACTGTCATCGGTCCATCAGTCCAGCTCGAACCAGCTGAAGTCTGTGACGTGTGAAGCTGGTTGTTATGGAGTCTTTAAAATATAAAGATAAATATTCCAGAAGTTTCTAAAACCACCATTTTGTGTTGAGGCGTTGGAGGAGAAACACAGAGAAAAACTTTGAGAGAAACAGAGAGAGAAGGAGGAAAAACACTGAAGAAGAGTTGATCGAGGAAAGCAGCCCAGCAGAGACCAGTTCACCGCTGTTGCTGTCATCATGGAGAACGTGAGAATAGAAGCAGTTTATCAACATTTACACACTTTTTTCTGCTCCTTTTCGTCGACGCCTCTGCTCAGTTCAAACCTTGAGGCGTCGAAAGCGACTGACTTTGATTCAGTGGCGAGTTTGTTCAGAGAAATGTGAGAAAAGTTCAAGTGGAAAGAAGTGAAATGTGAAGGCAGAAGGAGCAGTTTGAAATCCTGCTGCTGCTTTTCGAGCTCATTGTTTCAGTGTTACTAACTAGTTTGTTAGTTGGTCAAATAGTTTGCTGATGGAAAGAAAGACGAGTGAGCTGAGCGGGCTGAAGCGATGAACGAGTGTTTCCAGTCAAATGATTTGTGATGAAGTGAGTCGAGTCCTTTCCTAAACTGCCTGTCAATCATTCCAGATGTGTGATCTGCCGTCACACCTCCATGACCACAGCTACTTCAGGAGAGAGCCCAGCAGGAGCCAGAGGAGCAGCAGGGTAAAACACTTGGCTTTTCCTGTCCACCATTCAAAGGATGCACACAGTCAAAGTGCGGATCCACTGATTTTCAACATTCACTCCATTTTCCATTCATTTGAATGAACAGGCTGCTCGACGGAGGAGGAGAGCGAGGGAGCGGGAGAGCAGGTCCAGAGACGTCCAGGAGCCTCCGCGGAGAAGACGGCGCGACCGGAGCCCCAGCCCCCAGCCCCCCAGCCAGCCTGCTGGTCTCCCACCCGCTGCTTTTGATGCAGTGGCGGAGATGCTCATGGCTTGGCTCACACACTCTCCATACGACCCGGAGATGTGAGCAACCAGAGCAGGTGCAGAGCTCCACAGCTGGAGCAGCCAGGAGCTGCAACAGCACACACACACACACACACACACACACACACACACACACACACACACACACACACACACACACACACACACACACACACACACACACACACACACAATCATTTCTTTCTGACTTTCAGCTTTCATTTCTTTCTTAAGAAAAAAAAAAAACAAAAAAAATCTTTCTTCCTTTGCATGCTCTCTGAACTCATTTAAGTTTTCACTCTGACTCTTTCTTTCCTTCCTAAAAAGAAATTACTGACATGTTTTAATGCTTTCATCTCTTCTTTGTTTTGTGAAGTTTTAACTCTTTCATTTCTAAATAACTCATTTAACACTAAAGTATTCTCTTACTCACTTTATTTCCTTTTTCTTCTTCTAAAAAAAAATACTGTTTAAACTCTTTCATTTCTTCTTGTAGATAAGTTTTATCTCTTTCCTTCATTTTTAATTCAGTTTAAGTTAAAATCTCTAATTTAAGGTAAGTATTCGCATTTGTTCTCTTTCTGACTCTTTCCTTCAAACTTTCACTTCTACAGTTTCCAAAGTGCTTTAGGAGGTTCTGCTGACAATATTCCATCCACCCAGTTTTCCCATCAAAATAATCAGATTGAAAGTGATAAAATTGAATTGAATTGAAATTTAATTTGACTCCATCGTCCTAATCAGAGACATAATTCAGGTTCCAGGCGTGAAGTGTTTCATAGCTTGTTCATGTGGTGTCTTTTTCTATGTTGAGGTGACAACATGAACAACAGGAAACATGTATTTGGATGGAACATTGTCAGAGGGTTGGGGTTAGGGAGGTCAGACCCTCCTAAAGACCTTTCCTTCTCTTCTCTTCATCAAAGAAATGAGCAAGAGCTCCTTCTTTTACTTCCAGGATGCAACAAAGCTAAAATTCAGTCTTTTGTCTTCTTTTTCTGCTGATGCAGAGACCCTAATCCAGGCTTTGGTTTGATCCACACATGACGACTGGCACGTTTTCTTTTCAGGCCTCGTGCTCGCACTGAAAGCATCCAGCAAACTGAACTACTCAGTCCAGCACGGCATGATGGGAAATGTTGGCTGTTCAGCTTCCAGTCCCTCTTTCAGCTGTGTGTGTGCGTGTGTGTGTGTGTGTGTGTGTGTGTGTGTGTGTGTGTGTGTGTGTGTGGAGAGGTAGTTATCAAAATCTAGCTAAATGTATTTATTCTTTGATTTTTCATTGAGTTTCAACCTCACATTCACGTACATATTATTAGAAAAATAGACTTGTCAGCAAAATTCCTGTCAAACCAATCATAAGGTGAGCTCACGTCTTCACCTGTCTACCTGTCTTGCTGCCATGGTGATGTTCTGTTTGTGCTTCTTTTCCCATCAAGTCCAGCAGCCCCTCAGTGTTTTCCAGCTGTTTTAGCTGCTGGAGGCTGGCTTGTTTCAGGTGAAGGTGCTGAGGCTGGACTGGAGGGAGGACCACTCTGAGGGATTTGGAGAGGAGCACGAGGAACCTTTGAGAGACTTGGGAGAATGGTGAGGTTTCACATGCATGAGGCGACGAGGACAGGAAGATTTATTGACGGCTTGGAGCTCAAAGCCTCATGGGTGTTAAGATAATAAGACCATGCTGCAGGAGTTTCCTCCAGCGATCAGTTCCAGAGCCAGTGGGCGGCCGTCTTAGTTCCTCTTGCAAACAATGGCATGTTAGAAACCTGTTCAGCTTTCTAAACAGCAATGTTTCCATTCAGTAACAATAAAGCATGAACCATGGATTTCTTTTTCAGGTTCCCATATATGTGCTGATGTTGGTGTTCAGGCGGTCTTCGTGTGGCCGAGCCTCCACACAAACATGCAGACTGAGTGACAGTGGGCAGAGGGAGGCTGTCGTCTCTCTCTCTCTCTCTCTCTCTCTCTCTCTCTCTCTCTCTCTCTCTCTCTCTCTGCAGGCATCTCTCTGTTAGTCCCTGCTGTTGTTCCTTTGATTGTTTCATGCATTTTCCAACACTAAGCTGCCATTCAGAGCCCACATGCACACCCTACACTGCTGACACCACTGATGTACACATGCCACACCTTTTGATGTGTTCTTGTCTGTGTACTTCAGGAACTTTTGTTCAATAAATGACTTTATTTCATCTTTGAAACTGTGTGTCTCCCATTCTCCCTCATGGCCTTTAGAGCCAGGTTGTGACAAATGAAACTTTCTCAACACTTAATGACAGTCGGCAGTGAGTTGATTCCAAACTTGTTGAAGGTATTTTTCCTCTGTAGTATCTCCTAATCCTCTCATTTCCAGGTGACAGTGTCTGTGCTGCACATCAGTTCACCTGTTAGCCTGTTAGAGCTGCTATCTGCTGTTATAATGTTCCTGTTGTGTTGAATCAAATCTGCTGTGCTGTAAGAGCTGAATCACAAGAAGAGCCATGAAGGAAAAGTGAACAGAATCATCATTTATGATGGATTCAAGCTGATTGAGGCCCAAGAATAAAGTGAAGTGGACTTAAGCGCCACCTGCTGGTTGATGAACAAACTACCTCAATCAAACACTGCTGAGTCATTCACTGCCAGTCAGCAGAGCCATGATCTGCAGCAAGTGTGTTCACTTCCTAAAGACACATGACTGAAAAGTATGTAGGAAAGAAAGAAAAAGTGTCAAGAAAACAACAGATTTTCCACATTTATCACTGTTCAACAAGGAGTAAAATGCTGTTACCTGGACAAGTCAACTTCAAAAATTGTGAAATCATGGTGATGGAGATGAAGAGGAGAGAGAAGGAGCAGTGTGGCCACAGTGAAGAACTCCAGAGGGATTTCTCTTCATTCTGTCCACCTGAGTTTGTCTTCAACACCAATAAGAAACAGGAGGCCTGAAACAGAGAGAGAAGTGGAGACTCGTGTTGTTCATGCTGCCAGCAGACTCAGTAAACGGGAGACAGCATCATTAAGCACTTTAGTGATGGAGTCTCTTTCGCTTTGTCTCAGGAATATGATGGTGTTTAATGGAGCAGGAGCCAGAAGGAACACTGTCTGCAGCCCTGCTGTCTGCAGCAGAGGAGCAGTGAGTGAGCTTCACATCACTTGTTTGACAGGAAGAGAGCGTACAGTGTGGTCTGACCTCAACTGAGACGTCAGCCATGAGTCCTGTGAGAAGACAGTCTGAAATGATGAAGCAGTGAATAAAAATGACAAAATGAGGAGCTTCTCTGAAAAACACACAGCACATGAATCAGTGCAGCAACTGGACATTTTAACTGTGAAGTCAAAGTCAGTCATGATGTGGTAAAAACACAGTTTAGTTGAGAATTTGACCTCCATCTGCCTGTTGATGTAGGTGACGGTGGTGACAAACAGCACTGTGTCAGTGAGCTGTCTGTATCATTAATGACATCTCGTATTTTTTCATCCTGTGTCAAACTGGGTGACGCCTGCACAGTCTTATAAAAAAGCATCCACTCTGCTAAAGGCTGCACACTCAGAAAACATGACAGATCACAGCAGGTGAGGGTCCCATCGATCTCCACTACTCTGCAAACACTAATGCAATAACTGTCAGTGGCCAGTTAAGAGTTCAGCTGCTGTTACTGACACAATCATTTCATCCACTTCTGTTGAGAAAACATCACAGTCCAGCAAAGATCATGCAATGTGCACTTTTTGTTAATAACATTAACATCACTGCACAACATCATTTAGATTATTCTCACTTTGATCATTTGTCGTAGTTCATAAAATACAAAATAAAATGCAGATTTTTGATGGCAAACTTCAAAAACTTGCAAAATTGCATCTCTAATATATTCAAACATTTGTTTTCCAACAGTATGAATGAATGAATGAATGAATGAATGAATGAATGAATGAATGAATGAAACAACTCCATCACAATGAAATGTCATTTTTAAAGAATATTTTAAAAATAATGAACTTTTTTTTGTTTGTTTGTTTTGTTAGATGAGAATAAGATTTTCATGTGAGACTCACTGACTGTGGTATCATTTTAAAGCACCGATTATGATTTTCCCTGCGGTCAGTGAACATGACACATGAGCATGATGCAGCACTGAAGTGTCGTGATGTGGAAAATAGCTAAATCAGCAGAAAACCTCAACCACATTGTTATTAATATACCTTATATAATATATATCAGGACACACGTCATGTAAATATGGAACACAGCAGCTCTCACTTTAAACATCTGCTTTAAACGTCTGTGTGTAATAAGACAACAGTGTATGAGGTCGGAAAAGAACAGCTGATGAGACAAAGCACATCAAAGATGACACTTCCTCAAACTACATTGACTATTACACACTGATACATCTGTTGTAGACTTTGATGCTCAAACATTTCCTAGACGATCTAAAGTGTTATCAAACCAGACAATAACTTCCTCCTGTTCTTGCAGCTGTTCATTTGAACCAAGTTCATTTATTTTGTGAATGTGAGCAGCCGGATAAACCAAAGACACTCCGCCTCTTTACATTGAGACTGTTCTCACTGGAGCACAGTTCAGTTCCAACCATTGCAGTGGTGCTCTCACACTGAACACACAATGATGAACTTTACCTTGATCACAGCTTTACTCTGTACCTTCTGTAAGTACCCATATGTGGATTTTTTTTTCCTCAATTCAACAATTTCTAACTTTCCTTCAGTGATCTGCCAGAACTGAAATGCACTTTTCTTTAATTCCATCATTTACGAGCACTGTTTGCTTCCTGTTGAGTTCCAGGTTTGTGGATAATTTTCTTGCTGTTTGTTTCAGTTTGGATCTCAGTTTCTGAGTTTCACACTGTGGAGGTTCAGCCTGGTGAAGAAGTCACACTGCTGTGCTCCAACTTCACAGCTGTGCCCTCTCACATATCCTGGTTCAAACTGGCCAACAGACACAATGTCACTTGCATCTCCTCCATGATGAGCTCTGATGGCAACGCATCATTCTGTGATGGATTTCAAAACAGCAAATTTAATATGACTTCCAACCGCACAACCCTCTTTCTCAAGATCAAACAAGTGGATTCATCCGACTCTGGACTGTATTTCTGTGGATTTCGCTTAAATGAAAAGTCAGTAATCGTCAGTGCAACATATTTAAAGGTTCACGGTAAGATTGCTGTTGTGTCTGTCTGCATTGTGATTGGAAAGAAACAGATTTTTAGTCACTGTCCAAATGAAGACTGATGTCAACTTATGAGAGGTAGAAAACTCCACAGAAAGTTTCATTTATTGATCTTTGTTGTTGAAGTGTGTGATGGAATAACAAAGCTGACGAGTGTGATCCTGGGCTCTCTGATCATTGTCCTCGTCATCGTCGTCATTGGTCTGATTGTCAAAATCAGCAAACCTCACACAGGTACTTATTACTTAAAATGCAACTTCCTGCTTTTCAGAAATTGTTCGCAACAACATTTTGGACCAATGAACTAACCAGATGTTGTTTTGTGTGATTCAGCTCATACAGAGGAACAGACCCCACAGCACAGCGAGGTAACCTGAGATTAACATCGATCACAGTCCATCTTTTCTGTGTCGTCTGCTTCAAGTCATTTCTCATTTTGTTTTTTCTGACAAACTCAGCCACATAAGACGAGTGACTGTAAATATTTTATTGACAGAACCTGGGCTCTGATGCTCTGAACTACGCAGCTCTGACTTTCCATCCGAAAGGAAAAAGCAGCCGAAGGCCTCCATCAGAGGACCAGCTGGAGCCCTGTGTTGTGTATGCTGCCACCAGAGCGACTCAGGAAACTGAGAGGAACGTCAGTGGGCCTCTGGAGTCAAAGCCTTGAAGCAAAATAGAAAAAGAAGCTGTGAAGACTGACCTACTTTGTTTTGACTAAATAATCAGCCTCTTCATGCGACTGGAAAATCAGAAAGAAATAAGTAAGGATGGACTAAAGCAGTCCATCTGTGGTGACAAACATCGTCTGTGTGAGTCAAAACATAAAGTGTCACCACAGGAAGACGTCAGCCAAGAGTAATGCCACTGTCCCAAATTCTGTACCTGAGAAGACAGCAGTGTTTGACCTCTGAGGAGTCTCATGCTAATAAATAATAGTGACTTCACGTTGCCATGTCTCTGTTGTTACCTGAGCAATAATCCACCACAGAGTGTCCTCATAATAAGAAATAATGGAAGTTACACAACATTTCATCATCCTGTTTAAGACATTTTGACTGCTGACTGACTGAAAGCCATTTATTCAAATCAAGTGTGGACACAACTGCTGTATTTTTATTACTGCTCTACTATTTCCTGGTCCTGTTATGTCCATCTCTTATGTCCTCACAACACTCGGGCCCATTTTGCTCCTCTTTGAAGCCATGCTGCACACTGTTTCTGTTATTCTGGAGCAACCTTTGAATTCTGTGCCAACATTAGACTTTAGCTTACAGGATCACTGCTGTTCATTTCAATTGAACATATTATTTTCTCTCATGTTTAGTTTTGATTTTCACATGCTTCTTCCTCTTATACTTTTTCATTTTGTTTGTTCTTGATTGTTAAAAGCCCCCACACATTTGAGGTTTGAAGGAGGAGAAGCCGGCAAAGACAGTGATGTACACATGACTTGTTGAGGACAAAACATGCACCAGTGTAGAAAAAGTTTTGTACAGTAGCTTTCCGCCATGGCTGTGTTTGCATACATGTGTGAGTATGCAACAAGTCCATTTTCCACTGTGGTGAAACAATGTGTGCAGAGCGAAAGCCACACGAAGACTGGCCTTCAGCTCTCTGCGACGAAACCACAAGCAACAAAAGCTGCTACTCCTTTCACACCAGAGGTTTACATCTATCCTCTTCCTGAAGATACAGTATTTTATGGATATATTTAGAAATGCAGTTGTTTAGAATCCTGTCAACAGTAAGTCCACGTGTCCTCAGACCATCACCTTCTTCACAGACCACACTAACCAGTTTCCTCAAACTCATTTCACTCTTTCGCCTTCATACATCAGCACCCTGCTTTTAGAAAAGATGCTTTGTGCAGCACAGATGACTGTGTCTTCTTCCTGAAACTGAGATACCTACAGTACAGCTGCTTAAGAGATACAGAATCTGATGCCAGAACAGGGCTGGGGGCTAACTGCTACAGGAGGGAGCAGCTGAGGGGGAAGGGTCCTGATGCTACACACCACACATGAATGTCCCACACTATCCAAATGACTGTGAATGCTCCACAGTCAGAGATCAGTGAAGGGGACATCGGCCTGCCACCCATTTAGGCCCAACAGCTCCTCTCCAGCTAGAGAGAAAACAGCAGTTAACCAAGCACACAGTGAATAAACTAATGAATAGAGAGGCCACTTAATTGTTCAGGCCAAGAAGCTCACCAGCATCGCACGCCAACCACCTCCAGCACCCCACTGTAGAGAGGCTGTTGTAGGTTTGAGCTTGTTGTTGCTTTGTAGTCAATCCACACTCATCAACCGGGCAAAAACCGGGATCTCCTCTCCAATTTTCAGCAGACTGTTTTTGTGACAATAAATCGACAGTTACGTATGTGACGGTTCTATGAATCCTGGATGACTGCCAGAGGCGGTGCGTTAGACACTGAATGGTTGTTTTTTTTTTTAAAGTGCTTTATAAATAAAGGTGAGTTGAGTTGAGTTGAGTTGAGTTGAATGACTCCGTCTCGCGCATGCGCAGGTCAAGAAGTAATACCAACAAAGTCACCTGTGAGTGACCCCCTGACGACCCCGGACAGGCTATAACTTCCGGTGTCGTCAGAGGATCTGTTCCTGCAGAATCTTCTCCTGAGGCCACGAGGATTCTGAGTGACTGAATGCTCTGGCGGTCATTCAGGATTCATAGAACCGTAGTTACATACGTAACTGTCGTTCTATTTCATCCTTCCTGACCGCCAGAGGCGGTGCCTTAAGCACTGGATGCCTAATACCAATGAGGAATCCAAAATGCATACCTCATTGACTAGAAGCAGAAGAACTTGGTAGGAGGACCACACCCAGTGGGTGAGGAGAGGCAATGTTTCCCCGATAGAACCTTGCAAAAGTGCTTGGTGACGCCCACGAGGCTGCGGCACATATTGCCTCCAGGGGCACCCCTCTCAGGGCAGCTCATGATGTGGAGACACTTCTCACAGAGTGGCACCTCATGCCAGATGGCAGGGGACGATCGCCCATCTTATATGTGTGACAAATGACGTCCACGATCCAGTGAGACAGGCACTGTTTGGAGAGAGCACAACCTTTCTTAGGACCACCAAAACACACAAAAAGCTGGTCCGACTGGCGTATACCCACAGTACTGTCCACATAGGCTCTCAGAGCCCGCACAGGACACAACAGCACCGACTTCTCGTCCCCTTCCCCTACTGGCGGATCCCTGAACCGTCTGAGTTCCACCGCAGGCAAGAACTGCTGATCGACAAGGCATGAAGCTCACTAACACGTTTCGCCAAGGTGATAGCGAGGAGGAAGGCAGTCTTCACTGACAACCACCGTGGGCCTGCCTGTGCCAAGGGCTCAAAGGGTGGCGAGCATAGAGCATCCAGCACCAAAGGCAGGTCCCATGCTGGAGCTCTTGGCAGTTGTGGGGGTGTAGTCTCAGAGCCCCCTTCAAGAAGAGGGACACCAACCTGTGGCATCCCACCGTGTTGTTATCGACTGGAACATGTCGAGATGAATTGGCGGCCACGTACACCTTCAGGGTAGAGGGGGACCGGCCGCCATCCAGAAGAGACTGCAAAAATTCCAAAATAGTAGGCACAGAGCAGTCCACAGGGTCCTCATGCCTTCCTGAACACCAACCAGAGAACAGCCGCCACCTGTTCTCATATTGCACCCAGGTAGACGGTGCCCTGGCATTCAGAACAGTATTCTGGACGGCCCCAGTGCACTCACTCAGCAATGGATCGGGCCCTGCAGAAAATGAAAATAGGCATCCTTCAGGTCGATGGAAGTGAACCACTCCCCTTCGGCAACCACACGCAGAACCTCTGCCAAGGTGAGCATGTGAAATGTCATGACCTTCAGGAATCTTTTGAGGCCCCTGAGATTGAGGATGGGGTGAAATCCGCCATCTTTCTTTTCCACCAGAAAGTACGTCGAGTACGCCGAATGGGCTGCTGCACTGGTCGTTGCGCTGGCCGCTGCACTGGCCGCTGAGGCCTCTGAAACCAAGCCTGTGGCTGAGAGCGGCACTGCGCAACTGCTGAAGAACTTCTAGGTCGAGCAGGGGGAGGCACGCTCCTGTGGAGACCTGAGAGCTGCTGTCTAGTCTGCCTGGCTTGGACCGTCCGCTCTAGTGCCTCTAAAGCGGCCGACCCAAACAACACTCCTGGTTCCACTGGGACGCTGTGAAGGGTCCTTCTGCACGCCTCTGAGAGGGGCGACTGAGCCAGCCAAACCTGGCAGCAAGCCTGGATCAGGGTGGACATCACACGCCCTAGCTCCCTGGTCATTAGGGCGAAAGCCTGCAGGGACGCATCACTAAAATTATGAGCTGATGCGTCTTGTGTCGTCTCCTGAAGGCAGGCTGAGAAGGCAAGCATGCGGTGTGACATCGAGTTACCGATGCGTCCCATACGAGCCGCTGTATCATAGGTTTTGGAGAGCAAATCGTCTGTGACACGACACTGGGGTGAAGGACAACCTCAGGGCCTCATCAGGAGAGACTATGAGTGCAGCCACCATCGGCTCAACAGCTGGCATGCGGCCAAGGCCAAACCTGGCCGCATCCTGCATGGCTGCCAGTGTTCGGTCACCAGACGTTGCATGAGAAAGAGCCCTAGAATCTCTCCAACATGCATGCAACTCCTTCAGGTACTCATTTGAAGGAGGCACAGTGAATGTGGCAGGGGCTGAACTGCGCCTGAAAAATGCGCTCACCGGAGCCGGTTGGGCTTGCGGCACATCTAGCTGCAGGCGAGCCAAGGCCAAGCGAATGATGGCCCCCATGGAGCTTCCCTCTGAGCAACCACCTGAACTATGGGCCGAGGAACGAGAGCCTGCTTCTGAGGGATGGGAGATGGTGTCATGAGAGACAGTTTCTGCCACATATTCCCCAAATTCAGTGGCCGAAGCCACCGTTGGGAGGATGTCATCCTCTGGACCCGACAAAGCCACAGGAGGGACAGATGTACACGCACTCCCTGCACCAGTCCCTGTCTGGAGGGCTAAAAAGATGGACTTCATCTGATTAAGCTCTGCTGTCAGGAGGTCCACCCTGGAAGCAAACCTACATTCTTTAGCCTTCTTCCTGGAGGAAGCACTGTCAGTGTCTGGAGCCCGCCGCTTGGGCCGGCTAGTTCGGGCTGGGGACAGCCTGTGAGCATCAGTTAGGCCTTTTGGTGAGGGGACACCACCAAAAAGTCGTTCCTCCTCAGCCAGTCTTGCAGCCTTCACTGCCCGGGGCATGAAACTGCAGTTCATGCAGGGGTCCTCTGAAAGACCTTCCCTCAGGTGCTCGAGGCCAAGACATGAGGGGCAAAGGTCATGACCATCCTCAGGCTGCAGAGGAGCCATACAGGCAGTGCAAGAGTGAGAAGTCATCATAATGGCGCTTGCCACCAATTATGAAGAACCACACTCAAAAAACAATGTATGCTGGGAATGGTAGCAAAAAACCCGACTTCCCAGCAAAGTTGCAACTACAAAACAAGTGAGCCAAATAAGGAATGCTGAAGCTATAAAAAACAGCACGGGTACGACCGAGTTGCCACCAAAACAAACAAATTAACACAGCAAGCACCGCTGCTAACTCCAAATCAAGAAGGGATGCTGCAAAAGTACAAGGCACAACCGCGTCCTTACCAAAACAATAAGATTCGCCTGAGCGAAAGCACTGCTGCTAACCGTAACAAGACAGAACAAACACACCTATGCTGGGAGAGGGAGCGAAAACACAGCCGTCACCAACAGGTCGTTACTGCAAAGCTATTAACAAAACAGGTACAACCAAGTTGCCACCAAATAATAAAGTTAGCTCGAGCGGACACACTGCTGCTAACTGTAAAGATAACAGGGCACAACTAAGCTGGGAGAGGGAGCGAGAACACTGCCGTCACCAACAAAGTACAATATGCACTGAGTAGTGGCACTTTATCAGTCGAGTCCACCGTGAAATGAGGACGAACTGAAGAAAGGAGCATCTGCGATGCCGGTGAGACAGCACACACCGCCTCCCGGAGGGACAGCTTGCCGCAGCCCTTGGGGGGCAAGCACCTCGCAGCTCTGACCAGCAATGAGCGGTCACAAGGCTACCGGCGACAAGCTTCTAATGCGTACTTCCAGCAACTGTCAAGTAACGGTGATAATTAGCTCCAAGCTAATGCTACGGCCATAGTACACCTGCAAAGCGACAAGAACAAAGGAACAGATCCTCTGATGACACCGGAAGTTATAGCCTGTCCAGGGTCGTCAGGGGGTCACTCACAGGTGACTTTGTTGGTATTACTTCTCGACCTGCGCATGCGCGAGACGGAGTCAATCAGTGCTTAAGGCACCGCCTCTGGCGGTCAGGAAGGATGAAATAGAACCCTTTTACCACTCAAAAGCTCCTTCGTCTGTATTGTGAGTTCAGCCATTTATCTCAGACCTCAACAACAGCCGGCTTTTGTTTCCTCTTTCCAGTTGCATTATCCACAGCTTTGATTTGACTTTGATTTCTCATTTGAAAGCAGAGAGCTGAGAAGCTGCTGGAGTTTGAGGTTCAGCTCTGAGAGGAACTTGGTGACGTCCATGAAGGCCAAATCACACTTGCTATCACTGACCATATTGACAGCTGGCATTAACGTGTGTGTTGGGTGACCCAGTCACAAGTGGACAGCTGAGACACATCACCGTTCACATCTGCGTCTGTCAAGCGTCTCCAAGGTGTCCAGCTGACCAAAGTTTGTGTTTCAGATTTCATTACTGTGTCCGTCCGTTCATCCGTCCACACGTTTTGAGTGTTACCGTCTCCCTTGTCATGTGTAGAAAAGTAACGAACAGGCAACATGCAACAACAGGAAGACTGGTTTCCAGCCATACTCACACACATCAAAGACTGAGAAGGTGCAGCGAAAACAATGCTGCTTAAAAAATCACCAATATATATCAGACTCTTCAGACACTGGAAACTGAGCATTTACTTTGTGCATCTTAAAGACTCTGGACACATGAGACAAAGCGTCTGTTCTGCTGACGGATGAGCATGATAGAGGTGTGGTTGTGGTTGGTGGGTGGATTCACCAAGAAGACGAGAAACTGAGTGAATGAACCCTTCATCAACATGTGTGACACAGGAGCTGGGCTGTGAAGAATGACTGGAGGATATGTGTAACAGATGGCCAAGAACAGACAATCTTCAGTCCCCAGAGCAACAATAAATGCCACAATGAATGACTGCAGTCATCACTTCAGAAGACACATCATGTCAGGACACCTCTTGTGGCCACTTCTGTCATCCGCAGTATATCGACACCTTGATGTGAGACGATACGGAACAGCACAGTGGGCCAGGTTCATCCATCCATGGCAAACAGTGTTCATAAAGAGCTAAACTAAACTAATAAAGCATGACACATGAATGGGACACTGTAGGTTCCTTGTTAAATCACAGTCACAGTGTTTGGCAGCTGTAGTTTCATCCTGGCTCAACTACAGCACATACTCCCATCAACGGCAAATAATATCCTCCATCTAGCCTGCAGCTTGTTCTGCAGTCAAACACTGGAAACCATCTCTCAGCTCTCTTATGAGGTCAGCTTATGTGGATCCTTTTCTTCTTCCATCTGTCTTTGTTCATAGCATTGTGTGTACTTTGCTGTGAAGATTATTGTGACAATACCATTTTCTGAATGAAATAAGTTTGTCCTTGAGCTTACATGTTTGCTCATTTGGCTGAAAGCAAGCCTGTGGTCAGTTTGAGGAACAAACACACAAAAAAAAACAAAACAACAAACAGCCCACCTCTCTGTATAAAGAGCAGCCTTCCTGGAGCACACTCTTAATTTGTCAGACGCACAATGATGAACTTCACCTTGACAGCAGCATTCATTCTCTGCAGCCTCAGTAAGTACTGCCATTGACTTAATCGTAGCAACTTTAATGTTAATTTTATTATGAGATGTTCAACCTGCCCTAATTGAAGTGAATCTGCTTCTTACTGACTTGTGAACCTTTATTAAGAGGTGTTCGTGGCTTTATAATGAGGAAGCCTCTTATCGTCCGCTGGTTGTTTCAGGCTGGATCTCTGTCTCAGCTTCTGAGTCTCAGACTGTGGAGGCTCAGCCTGGTGAAGAAGTCACACTGATGTGCTCCAACATTTCCAAATATGATGGTGTGATGTTCTGGTTCAGACTGGTGAACAGAAACCAGATCAGCTGTATCTTTGTTCTGTACAATTCTAAGAGCAACGCCACATTGTGCGATGGATACCAAAGTGGAAAATTTGAAATGAGATCCAACACGTCCACTGTCTTTCTCCAAATCAAACAAGTGGATTTATCTGACTCTGGACAGTATTTCTGTGGATTTTACAATAGTGGACGTCCACTGTTTAGTGTAATATATTTAAACATTGAGGGTAAGATTATTATTTTTTGTCTTTTGATTCTCAAAATCAAAAGTGGCTTTTATAATTTTGATGTAAATCTATTCAAAAAAATATGCTCAAGGCTAAATGTGTCTTCATTTCTTAAAAAGGCAGCCATGACCCACATGACGACGTGCACAACGAGTGCGAAAGTAAGATTCTTCTAAAGATTTCTTTCATTGTTCAGATCATCAGATGTTTGAAGGCGAAACAGTTGAGATAAATTCAGTTTTGTCCATTTTAGACATCAAGTCTCTGAAGGGAAAAAGAGTCTAACTGAGTGATCTTTCTCGTAGACGACTCTGAGGGAATATCAAAGCTGATGAGTGTGATCCTGGGTGCTCTGACTGTTTTCCTTGTCATGGTCATCGTTGCTCTGGTCGTTAAAAGCAGGAAACGTCAGAACGGTACTTTGTCACAGCTTCGGTGTCTATCTTACATTTGGTTTTGTTGGTGGTGGAAATGCTCTTCAAGTTAAAAGCTCCTGTTTTACCAGAGACAGTGATCAATGAACTGATCAGATGTTTTGTTTCTGTCACTCAGCTGGTGAAGAAGAACAGAGTCCAGAGCAACGAGAGGTTTGTTTGATTCAGTCCGATGACAAACAGCCAGTGCTGCATTATATCGGCTAATATTAGCTAGTCCCAGAAATGTTGGTGTATGTGTATATATGCATGTATACAAGATGTATTTATTTGCATTGAGTATATATGAGTTGCTAAGTAAGAAGAAATTAAAAAAAAAATCTATAAATTATGTTTGAGGCACTTTGCACACAGTGCCTCCTTTTCATAGTTTGTCCATTAGAGAGCACTAATAAGTTTATTTTTCAGATGGAAAATGTGCTGCTCAGTCAATATCTTTGTCACAATCCTTTAAAGAATGACATTAAGGGCATCTTATCAAGAACATCTAGACTCAGGAAGCAACTGTAGCTGCAGCTCAGAGTAGAACTGAAGCTTCGTCATATTAATGTGCTGTTCAGTGTGTAATGGAACAAATGTAATACTGGAATAAATATCAAACATACTGCATTTCTATTGACACTCCAGTTTTCGTTTTTTAATCCCTGGTGTTTCCACTCAGGTCTTTTATACCCACAATGAAAATGTGCAGTGCGATGGAAACACACTTACTGAGTCGACAGCTCATGAGAGCAGCAGACAACAGTGTTGAACAAAGGCAGAGCTACAGTGTTAGAGATTTCTATCCATTGATTGGACGAGCTGAAAGAGTGTGCGTCCCCTTTTGTTCGTTTGTTCATGTGTTGCTGCACAAACAGGAAAGTCTACATTTGACCACAACTCAGTGTCCACAGCCGATTTTCATGTCACTGGATAAGAAACTGAAAGGGCTTCAGGAGAAGTCGAGAATAATCCAGAAGTCTGAGAAGACACGTTGGTGGGTGTCAGGAGGACAGATTTGAGCATCAGCAAGATGTGAATGAATCCTTTTCCAAAAGGATAGATGGTAGGTAGATGATCAGAGGACAGAACATATCTACCTGAAGGCATGGCTTTGCATTGGCTGGTCAGTGTGAACAAACAAAAGAGACCCCGCCTCTCGAAGCCTCTCTGAGCCTCTTGTCGGAGCTCAGTGATGCAAACTCTCCCTGCAGAGACACTGAACGCACATTGAGGAGCTTCACCTTGCTAACAGTTTTACTTCTCTGCACACTTAGTACGTTCAGGCTCGTCATTATTCTCAGCACCAGATAATGTAGAAGCCAGCAGAATTTCAGCGTGCAGATTAGACCTGAAGGACTTTTGTTTTTTTGGCTTTATTACAGTCAGTGTTCGTCTCTCTGGTCGTCTCTGCTGGTTGTTTCAGGCTGGATCTCTGTGTCAGGATCTGAGGCTCAGACTGTGGATCTTTTCTCAACTTTCCCAGTCTTTTGTTGCTCCTGTCCAAACTTGTTTGAAACCTGTAAATCCATTAAATTCAGATTTCAATTGATTAAATGTCAGAAAGGATTAGCAAATGATCACAGTCTGTTTTATTAAAGTTTTGCACAGTGCCCCAACTTTTTTGGGAAACAGGGGTTTAGTTGTTTGGATACTTACAAACTTACAGATTTGGGGGAAACTCTGCTGCAGTGTTTGTGACTCTGAATGTGTGATTTACAGAATCTGGGCTCTGATATCACGTCGTTCCTTCCAAAGACAATGAGAAGAAGGAGGCCTGCAGCAGAGAGAGGAGTGGAGACTCATGTTATTTATGCCGTCAGCAGATAGACTCCAGAAGAAACGGGAACTGCAGCTCTGTGTGGAACATCTGCTTCATCATATTAATCTGCTCTTCTGCTTTTCTGTATGCGTGGCTGCAAAACATATGTTCATAAAGAAGTTCCTACTGTGTGTTCATGGAGAATTGACATGTTCTTTCTTTCACTTTCATGGTCAAAGTCTCTGTCACACAAAGGACACTGATGACTGTCAAACCTCCTTGTAGAGAGAGTCAAACGGTTTGTCTGTTGGAGGGAGGAGTGAGTGAAACACATATCACAGGAAGAGGCAGCACAGTGTGGTGTGAGCACAGCTGAGAGGAACGTCAGTGGGCCTCTGGAGTCAAAGCCTTGAAGCAAAATAGAAAAAGAAGCTGTGAAGACTGACCTACTTTGTTTTGACTAAATAATCAGCCTCTTCATGCGACTGGAAAATCAGAAAGAAATAAGTAAGGATGGACTAAAGCAGTCCATCTGTGGTGACAAACATCGTCTGTGTGAGTCAAAACATAAAGTGTCACCACAGGAAGACGTCAGCCAAGAGTAATACCACTGTCCCAAATTCTGTACCTGAGAAGACAGCAGTGTTTGACCTGTGAGGAGTCTCATGCTAATAAATAATAGTGACTTCACGTTGCCATGTCTCTGTTGTTACCTGAGCAATAATCCACCACAGAGTGTCCTGATAATAAGAAATAATGGAAGTTACACAACATTTCATCATCCCGTTTAAGACATTTTGACTGCTGACTGACTGAAAGCCATTTATTCAAATCAAGTGTGGACACAACTGCTGTATTTTCATTACTGCTCTACTATTTCCTGGTCCTGTTATGTCCATCTCTTATGTCCTCAAAACATTGGGGCCCATTTTGCTCCTCTTTGAAGCCATGCTGCACACTGTTTCTGTTATTCTGGAGCAACCTTTATATTATATTATATTATATTATATTATATTATATTATATTATATTATATTATATTATATTATATTATATTATATTATATTAGATTAGATTAGATTAGATTAGATTAAACTTTATTGTCATTGACAGAGTGCACAGAGATAACAAAATGCATTTTAGCATCTAACCAGAAGTGCAAATAGTCATAATATCCAAGAAATATATAAATACATGTAAGTAGTGCAAGTGGTATGAGGTGAAAAACAGTTGAGGTAGGTGCAGGTAGTGCAAGTAATTTCTATGAAACCATAAAAACATGTGCAATATGGTATGCAAACAGGTGACATGTGCAACAGGTAGTAAGTGGCAATGCAGTAAAAGTAAAAAGTACAGTAAACAGATGAGCTATACAGTGTATATAAAATATTAAATATTAAGTGAGTGAATTCTGTGCCAACATTAGAGCTTTTGTCTGTGGCACATTGTGGCAAATGTCATGCAGCCTTCATTAGACTTTAGCTTAAAGGATCACTGCTGTCCATTTCTTCACTTTCAGTCTAAGACAAGACTTCCATCCAGTGAGCAGAGAAATAGAAATGCTGTGTCCGCAGATGAATTAGGCCCTCCCTTTTTATTTGGAACAGGTGCAGACAACAGCAGCAAACGTTGTTGTTCCAGCAAATGTCAAGTAGAGTCGGTTGTCAAATGTTTCTTCCTCTTTTTCTTTTCCATTTTGTTTGTCATCGTCATTATAAAGTCCCCCACACATTTGAGGTTTGATGGAGGAGGAGCCAGCAACAACAATGACGTACACAGGACTTGTTGAGGACCAAACATGCACCAATGTAGAAAATGTTTGCACAGACAATTGTTCTTGATTGAAATAAATATACTGACTTTTTAAAATTTGATGAAAGTCTCAATTGTATGCTGACGTGGTGAATGTGTCTATAACAAAGACAAAGGTTAGCTTTCCGCCATGGCTGTGTTTGCATGCATGTGTGAGCATGCAACAAGTCCATTTTCCACTGTGGTGAAACACTGTGTGCAGAGCGAAAGCCACAGGAAGACTGGCCCTCAGCTCTCTGCGATGAAACCACAAGCAACAAAAGCTGAGCGACTTTCACACCAGAGGTTTACGTCATTTCTCTTGAAATGTGAAGATATGGTATGTTTGTCATATATTTAGAAATGCAGTTATTGCAGTCTGCGTCTCCTCAGACTGTCACCATCTTCACAGACCACGTTCCTAAAACTCATCTCACTCTTTCACCTTCAAACCTCGGCACCCTGCTTTCAGAAAAGATGCTATTAACTAATGAATACAGAAGCCACTTATTTATTCAGGCCAAGAAGATCACCAGCATCGCACTCCAACCACCACTGTAGAGAGCAGCATATTCAGATGTCACAGCTGTCAGGAAGCCTCCTTCCTCCTTCCTCCTTCCTTTCCCCATGTTTCCTGTGCTTCTCCTCTGTGCCATGTCAGTCTCTCCTTGTGTTTGTCCTTGTGTGTATATGTGTGTGTGTGTGTGTGTGTGCGTGTGTGTGTGTGTGCGTGTGTGTGTGTGTGTGTTTGACTGGACTAGGTGTTTCCCTGTAATCCCGGTTCACTTCCACCTGCTTGCAGTCCAATCAGCCACCACAGCTGCAGCCAATCCACAATCATCAACCACAGGATAAAAACCAGGATCTCCTCTCCGGTTCTCAGCAGATTGTTGTCTCACTCGTCTGGTAACAAGTCTCAACTTCTTTGCTTGGCCTTGTGCTTATCTCTCCTTCAGAGTTTTCCTCATCTGTATGACTAAAATGATTGTCTTTGTCCCTCAGGATCATCTCTTTGTGTCTCCAATCTGTTACCTCTGCCCAGCTCCAGTCCACCACCTGAAGAAAGCGCTGACTCTCTTCACCTACCTGCCTGCTCCTCGGCTGGATCAGCTTAGATCGCGTCCCTGTGAACATTAGCCAGATTTTTGTGACAATAAAACCTGTTTACCCCTCAAATACTCTTTTGTCTGTTGTGAATTTAGCCATTTAACTCAGACCTCAACAATAACAGGCTTTTGTTTCCTCTTTCCAGTTGCATTATCCACAGCTTTAATTCGGCTTCAGGTGAGGAACTTGGTAACAGTTGAGACACATCGCTGTTCCCACCTGCATCTTTCAAGCGTTTCCAAATGTCCAGCTGACCAAAGTTTGCTTCTGCTAGAAGGTCAAAAGTTTGTCTTCCTTTACTTTGGATATGTAGTTGTTAGCTGTTGGAGACGATAATTAGATCAATACTAATTTAATCTGATTGACAACATAACAAGAGGCCCTTGAAGAAGACTCTCAGTTGTCTATTCGCTGTCTTTGGCCCAATTTTCAACCAAAATACCTTCTCTGCATCACATGATTTCAACTCATACACATCCACATCCATCCTCCTCTGTTTGCACCAACGAGTGCTAAAATTCTAAGTTGCCCAAACTGTTGTATTGCTGCTTGTGCTGATCTTTTTGCTGCTACTACCGCCATGTGTGAGTGGTATGGTAGGTTATTGTGCGGTCAGTTAATGAAGAAAATCGAAAAGCTTTCTTACTTCACCCCTGTTTTAGGTTTTTTCCTGTCCTGTTCCTGTGTTCCCAGTCCTGATTCAGGGCAACTTCAAATGCAGCTCATGGTGGAACACATGTTTTGAGTGTTAGCATCTCCTTTGTCACCTGGAGAAATGAAAGTTTTTTATAATGAGGTTACAGTATTCATGCAAAATTAACAGCTTTTTGTTAATGAGATGAGTTTTGCTACTTCTTTATTTTTCCCTTTTCTGCACAAAATCACCTTTTCACGTTGCCTCTTGGACACAGATGACTGTCCAGATCGAGATAGTGGAGGAATGAATGAGGTAAGCATCACTTGTTTTGACAGGAAGCCCAACTGAGGTGAAATGAACTGTGATGCACTGGTCTGGCCTGGTCTTTGTCACAAAGGGAGAAAACTGCTATATTTGTACTAATACAAAAAACAAAGTGTAGAAAAGTAACCAGCAGGCAACAAATTGCAACCACAGGAAGACTGGTTTCCAGCTATAACCAAAGACTGAGAAGGTGCAGCAAAAACAACGCTGCTAAAAAGCCACCAGTATAATCAAACTCTTCAGACACTGGAAACTGAGCATTTACTTTGTGCGTCTTAAAAGAATCTGGACACATGAGACAAAACGTCTGTTCTGCTGAAGGATGAGCATGAACATGAGAGAGAGCATGATCTTATCTGATGATGGTGATGGTGGGTAGGTCACTTCAGAAGACACAATGTGCCACTCTTGCCTGTTCAAGTTTTGTATAAATACGCATCTCGTGCAGTTTTTAATTTGTTGTATATTTTTTCACTGTATTTTTCACTGTTCTGTTATCCATATTGGCAACAGTATTTTTCTAAATTGTACATATTGGTAGTGTGTGTGTGTGTGTGTGTGTGTGTGTGTGTGTGTGTGTGTGTGTGTGTGTGTGTGTGTGTGTGTGTACATGCACAGGGACTGCAGATGGAATTTAGCTGGTGGCTATTAGCTGACATACATCTCTTCTTGCTGAATGTTTTCTGTACATGGTCTATGTCAGGGTCTGTGTTTTTGTGGGTGCTTTTTGGGTTTCTGTATTTGTGCTTGTGCTCCTCTTTCCACCTTCCCCCTCCCTTTTGTGGTTTTGTCACTGCAAGTGCGACAACTACCGGGGCTCTCTCTCCATAAAACACTGGTCATTCCTCCACCTCGTTGCCAGATTATTCCCAGTCACCTCGCCTACGTCTCCTAGTGGTTTCTGTCTCCTGTGGGTCGCAGTCTCCGGTTCTGGTTCCTTTGCATGTGACGTTTCCTCCGCCTTCTGTTTTTTGAGAGCTGTTTTTTTACGCCTTAGCCAGTGGTGTTTTTCTGTGGTTAAAATCTGTGAAAACTGTTTGACTGTGTCCGGCTCTGCTACTGTTGATTCAAATTTGCATACCGGTAACAGTCTACTAACAATAACTAAAAATCCACAGAACGAATTGACATGAAAGCATGAAAACCTTCATGTTCCCTCAGACCATTTTAACTTGTCCATAACTTTGATTAATTACCAAACAACTGCTGAGCAAATGACATTCTCTCTCTGCATTTAGTGCAATTTAGCTAACGTTAGCATGCAAAAATACAACGGTAAACATTATCAATGCTAAACAGCATGTTAGCGTTCTACATAGACCCGTGCAAATCAATGTTCTTTTTTGTGCAACAGCATTTCTCAAGTGCAATTCAACATATGGCATAGGTAGTTTTTTCATATCAATATTGGCAATGGTATTTTTAAGGGCAGTAGTATTTTTATGGCAATTAGCATTGTACATAATGCACATATACATAGTTGATTGCGGCATAGAACAGCCTGATGGGCAGCCGCAGATCCAGAAGTATTGCATTACTTCCATCTGCTGGATTGTAACAACTTCACTGTGCGAACGATTTACGGTGTCCACTCAAATGAATCCCATTCACGACATTGCCCATTCTGTAATCCATATGTACCCTTGTACATATGCTTACAGGCAAAGGTAGCAAGTCCAAAGTGGCTGTTGTAATAACTGACAGTGTGATTGGAAAATGAGACACAGGTAAGCAGGTGGTTGTTGGGGTCAGGTGATTGGGAGAGATGGGAAGGTCTGAGAGCATCTAGTGGATGGATGGAGAATGGCAATGAGAGCAAAGTTTCATAGAAATGGGAGAAGTGGGACTGTGGCTGAAACAAGGGACAGAGAGGCAGAACTGGCAAAACAGGACTGAGGCAGCCATTATGACAGCATACACCTTGATTTATGAATTTGCTCCCTCTCCATCTAATTTCTCTTTTAGTTAAGATGATCAGCCAGAGGATTCTGAAGGTCTTCTTGACACAGATCAATGCTATGGCTCAGAGAGATGAACTATATGCTGCTCCAAATCCTGGCAGAGTACAAGCAATTCAGGATGCACAGAAGTCCTGAATGACCACAGTCTGCAAGGCTAAATGGCTCAGCTTTCAAAAAGAGTGGCCTCACAATGGCAGGATGTGGTGCTTGTGGAAATTCCAGCACATTCAGAATAAAAGTGTGCCTGTTTTTGAAGGAACTATTAAAATTTAAAGCTGCTAATAATGCAGAATCTGAACAACTCCTCTGCTGTCAATACAGTGTGTCAAAAAGTGTTACTGCTAAATACTTAATAACAACTGCTTTTTTACATAGTTAAAATCTGAAATTAAAATTACTATTTTACGTCAGTCATAATGGAAATCAAGACTTTTTGCAGAGCAAACACAAAGCACCACCACCTGTATTTGATGAGCATGGTGTGAATCATTATTGCTTTTGCACAACTGTCTGAAACTGTAGCAACATAAAGACAACCTCTTCATGTCCAGAGGACGGTCTGGTTGTGATATATCGTTTGTATATACAGTAATAGCAACATCTGTAGCAAATAACATGGTCTAATTGATAACTTAACATAGCAGCTAACATTTTGTGTGAGCACTTCTTTTTTTTTTCCTTAAAGCATGGGAGGATACAGGATAAAAGACTGCAAAACACCCCACCTCTTTACGTTGAAAGCACCCTTACTGCAGCACAGTTCAGTTTCGGACATCGCAGAGCACACGCACCATGAAGAACTTTATAACACTTTTTTGTCTCTGCAGCTTCAGTGAGTACTGGCATTGAGTTACACTAAACTATATTTAGAATGCTGATAATGCCAGCCCACCGACACTTAAAATGTGAAAAAGTTTATTTAAAGTTGCTGGTCATATTCGTCTTGTTTAACTGAAAGTCTTGTGTGTTTCAGGCTGGATCATTGTCTCATTCTGTCAGCCTCAGACTGTGGAGGTCCTGTCCGGTCAAGAAGTCACATTGGTGAGCAACAACATGTCCAACTATAAATCGGTGACATTCTGGTTCAGACTAGTCAACAGAACCAAGACCAGCTGCATCTCTGTGATGATTGACTCTGCTGACAACGTTGTATACTGTGAAGGATTTCAACATGGAAAATTTGAAATGAAATCCAACATGTCCACTGTCTTTCTCCAAATCAAACAAGTGGATTTATCTGACTCTGGACAGTATTTCTGTGGATTTTACAATGGTGGACGTCCAGTTTTCAGTGTAACACATTTGAATGTCAAAGGTAAGATCATTCTCAATTCTTGTCTTTCTTTTGGTACCCATTCTTTGTTCATTAATGTTTATACAGTATTTTCATAATTGTCTTCCAACAACACAGGCAACGAGTGGGTATTCAAACATCAGCAAAATGTCATTATGATGCAAATCTGTCAATCAAGGCTAAATGTGTCTTCATTTCTTGAAAAGGCAGCCATGACCCACATGACGACGTGCACAGCGAGTGTGAAAGTAAGATTCTTCTAAAGATTTCTTTCATTGTGCAGATCATCAGATGTTTGAAGGCGAGATTTTAACAGTTGAGATAAATTCAGTTTTGTCCATTTTAGACATCAAGTCTCTGAAGGGAAAAAGAGTCTAACTGAGTGATCTTTCTCGTAGACGACTCTGAGGGAATATCAAAGCTGATGAGTGTGATCCTGGGTGCTCTGACTGTTTTCCTTGTCATGGTCGTCGTTGCTCTGGTCGTTAAAAGCAGGAAACGTCAGAACGGTACTTTCTCACAGCTTCAGTGTCTATCTTACATTTGGTTTTGTTGCTGGTGGAAATGCTCTTCAAGTTAAAAGCTCCTGTTTTACCAGAGACAGTGATCAATGAACTGATCAGACGTTTTGTTTCTGTCACTCAGCTGGTGAAGAAGAACAGAGTCCAGAGCAACGAGAGGTTTGTTTGATTCAGTCTGATGACAAACAGCCAGTGTTGTATTGTATCGGCTAATATTAGCTAGTCCCTGAAACGTTGGTGTATTTGTATATATGGATGTATACAGGATGTATTTATTTGCATTGAGTATATATGAGACGCTAAGTAAGAAGAAATTCCAAAAATGCCCAAATTATGTTTGAGGCACTTTGCACACAGTGCCTCCTTTTCATAGTTTGTCCATTAGAGAGCACTAATAAGTTTATTTTTCAGATTGAAAATGTGCTGCTCAGTCAATATCTTTGTCACAATCCTTTAAAGAATGACATTAAGGGCATCTTATCAAGAACATCTGCTATCATATGTATTTAGAAATGAAATAAGCCAAATATCTTTATTAGCATCTGCCTCAAATGTTAGACTGCAGGAATAAATCATCATGTCAAGCCGTCACATTCAACCTGAAAATACTCTTTTCACAGAATATGGGCTCCGATGAGCTGAACTACGCAGCCGTGATGTTTCGACCGAAAGCAAAAAGAAGAGAGCTGGAGCCAAATGTTATTTATGCTTCCACCAGATAGACTCAGGAGGCAGCTGGAACTGATGCTGTATCATATCAAGCTTTGTATGCCTTGTTGGTGACAGCAATAATCATTCATGCCAAACTTTGAATTTTGCATTAAAGATCTGATGTTCATTCATTGGAGTGCGTCTTCATGCTGCAGAGCTTTAATTCTCAGTATTTGCATGTGGTTGGTGTTTGATGGAGGAGCCAGTAAGGACAAAGATGGCTGTCCAGATTGTCTTATACTGAGATTTAGTTGGACGTCTGCAGCAGTGGAGGAGCAAGTGAGGCACACACCACTTGTTTGACAGGAAGAGACAGCACAGTGTGGTCTGAACACAACTGTTCATCAAAGCTTTCTGATGAAAGAATCTGAAAGAAAAGTGAACACTAGCTGACTTTCCTGTGTAAGAGAGAAAATAAACACCTTCACAAGATATTTCTGAAAAGACCCTTGAAAAAACATCAGTGTGAAAGCTGCATGTGATACCACAGCATGCCTTCACAACTATTTGACCCCCACCTGTCCATCATTTCACCAAGGTAACAAACAGTGGTGTGTCCTACTCTCTGCATCATAACCACACAGGTGTAGGGATTAGGGGAAAGAGTGAAGAAGGGATGAGGAGCAAGGGATGAAGGCGTGAGGAATGGAGGGATGAGGGTTGAGGGATGAAGGAGTATGGGAATAAGGGTGAGGGATGAGAGAATGAAGGGAGACATCTGGATCATGGATGGATCAATGGAGTGCGATGATGAACCAGTGTGAGATCCAGGATTTTGGATAAGATTTTGGCATTAGTGGTGGTCAATCCACAGGCCACTTAACCCGTTTCTGAGACCATCAGAGGATCTTGGGGGGAAGCTTGACTGGCTTGTCTTGGTTTACGTAGTGTTAGGCAGTGCTAGTTTTCCTCCTTTTCCCTTTCTTTTCCCTGTATTTCCTGCCCCCCTTGTGGTCTCGTCTGTCTTCCCTTGTCTGTCCAGGTCCATGCTGTGGGCTGCACCTGCCTACTCAGCTCCTCCTGTCCTGCCTCCTCTCACACCTGCAAGTCATCACCTCATCTACTCCCTAATCAGCAGTGTATTTAAACTCGGCTCAGTCTTCCAGTATTCGTCGGATCGTCTGCTTTCCTTAGTGGTACTCCGTCCGTTCCTCTGCCAGTATTCGGTCCACCTGAATTATCCTGTCGATACTTACTTGAACTCATTCTACTCATTTTTTCAGGAGCTTTCATCTGCCTGTAAGCCCTCAGCCCAGCTCAGCCTTGCCTGTGAGAGGAGTTGGAGCTCATCCTGCCCAGAGTGTTTTTGCTCTCACCTTCTGTTTATTCCCGTTTTTGTGGACACTGTTGTGGAATTTGAAGGCCAGATGTGCAATCCACAACAGTCCAGAAATAGTCAAATTCAGCTGTCTGAGAAAAAGTGCTCAAAAGGATCTGCAGGAGTCAGGGTCCGAGATGCAAACACTTTATTGCCGCGGCAGCAAAGGGAGAGAAATCCAGAAACACACAGGGTGTACATCTGAAGAAGTCTCTGACCTACAATGGTCAGTGCTCTATCTTTTATACAGTTCTGCTGAAGGTATTCCCCGCCCTTGGGGCATCTTTTCTTTTTTCTAGGCTCTTCTATTTTTTTACACCATTAGGTACTTTTTGGCTGCTATCTCCTCTTTTCTCCTCTCTATTCCTCTAATTATACACCATTAGTTTTTGATTGTCATGGGCTCTGTTTTTTAAAAATAACATCAAATTACATTTTATTATCATGATTGCATGTAAGCATAAGGACACATCACATAGAAAATGCTTCACAAACATAGTAAAGTATATTAAATCATCCCAAACCATTATTCGTTAACACACAGTAAATCATAGTTGTGATTATAAGACCATTTAGTTCTTTCATGATTATAACAAATGTTAAACATGGATTAAATACAGTAAGGTTATGTAAGGACACGCAGGGTTATATTAGGTCACAATCATCCTGGTCTGAAACTGGTCAGAACCGGCTAAAACACCTGCAAGGCCATGGAAAGCACCAAAGATTTATGGTCCAGGTGTCCTGCCCTCGCAATGTTGGCTGCATGGTGTCTTGCAGCTCATTATCGTCGCTGCACAGCAACCTCCCTTCTTATCTTTGCACTGGCATCTTGGCCTTTCATGTGCTCTTCCTTCACTTAAGCAAACAGCAATTATTTTTTACTATCATATCAGGCTTGCACAGAGCTACTCTTATCATATCAAACTTCATAGAGCTGCTACTATTGTTTACCATTAGCTTACAGTGTTACACTTGATTCTTCACATATCGATTCTTCACATATTAATTCTTCACGTATCAAATAGAAAAATTATACTACAACACCCTTTATTAAACCTTATTCATTCTTAGTCCAGAGTGTTTTGGATCTCGCCTTCTGTTATCCCCGTTTTTGTGGACACCTTTGGTTAATAAACCATTTTGCTTTTTCGACCAGCCTGTTCTCCTGTGTTCTCTCTGAAGCTGTCACTGTGAGTTACCTTCCTCTGGTCTTAGTGTGCTGGTACACGCAACATGTGGACTTAGGAATGAATCGTGTCAAAAGAGGTGGACTTGTTAAGGTCAACCGGCGCCCTGGGACTCTTTGTTTTCTTTCTCGTCACCATTGGTCAGGTGGTGACCTTCTTGCATGTTTTTAGTGTTTTTTTAATGGAGGATACCCCGGGTGAACACAGGGAGAACATGCAAACTCCACACAGAAAGGCCCTTTTCCTCGAGAAGCAGGCACTGAAGGCATGGTGGAGGACACGCCCCGACGCCTAAAGCGCCCCAGGCAGGAATCGAACCCGGGACCTTCTAGCTTTGAGGCGACAGTGTTACCACCGATCCACTGTGCCATCCCAGCCAAGTGGCATGGTGTCTCTGTGTCATGTAAAAAACAAACAAAAATAAACAAATACGAAGCTACAAATGCAGTCTGTATAGCAGTGGGCTGAGTATGTTGCTGAGGAGCACCACTGGTCAGAATGATGGAGCTCAAGATGCATAGCATTAACTCTCTGTGTTGTGTCAGCTCTCCCACTGACAGAGGGAGGTGTTGACCACAAGAGGAGAACAAACAGAGCACTTTAAATACCCACAGCTTCTTTTAGCAGACCCAGAGGAGCCATTGTCCAAGTGAACAATGCATTCTCTCTCTTCTTGTGTAATCAGTTGTTCCTCCAAGATCATCATCTTCCTATCATATAGATCAACGCCGGTATTATAAAGCTACTGTGTCACCAAAAGGGGTGGCAAAATCACATCTGACTCGTGGTCACCACATATTTCCACATGTCCCCTCTAGGGGGTACTGCAGATCTCTGTCTATCAAAATTTCCGGCTCTATAAACAGTTTCTAAAAATGTGTTTTGCTGTTTTGCCTCAGCATGACGTTTGTGTGTCACTCTGCAGTCGGCCATGTGTATAGTTTGACAACAGAACACTGTTTTCATGTTCATATGCTAAAGGAGGAAAGTTTCTCTGTGCTCACCTTAAATCTGAGGGTACCATGGATGTACAAACAAGAATTTGTGACATCGCAGCTAATTTGAAAACCGGTCATGGTCCAAGATATATCTCACACACATGTGATGTGGAAACTTGAAGCCTCCAACACACAGACTCATACTTTTCAGGGAAGTTGGGACACTGTGTACACTGGCACCCCCCAAACCTGAAAATTAAAGCAAACATCCAAAAACTTGAAAGGAAATGGTATTCAACCAACATGGAAGGAGTTGATTTGCCCTAGCAAGATAGTCTTAAAGCAAATAGGAAGGCCTGCAAGGACACAGCAACGTATTACTCGTTATTAACAGAGGAAAATAAGAACCAGCTCAGGTTGCTTTTCAGCACTGCGGACAGAGTCATAACTCTATTGAGTCATGTATTCCTATTGCCCTCAGTAGTAACAACTTCTTGAGCTTCTTTAATGTTAAAATTCTAATTATTAGGTGTAAAATTCATCACCTCATGTACTAAACTGGTACTGATTTATCCCTCAAACACAGGAACTGTCATGGTCTGGGGTTTTATTCAGCCTTTTTTTGTATTTATATTGACCCTTGTTTTCCCTTTGCTTCAGCTGGCTCGGTGCGGAGAGGCGGGGCCGTTCGGCTCAGGGGAGAGGCACACGAGACGCACCTGCTGCTCATCGGCAATTAGCCGGCTTCTTATGCTCCGTTCACAATCGTCCCTGTGCCTGACTATTCCTCAGTCCAGCCGTGTTCACCCGTGTCTCTCGTCCTCGAGCTTTTTCTGTAGTCCTTAGCCTTGTTACGTGTGTATTGGAAGATTTCGTGCTATCCGCCAGTTTTGTTTAGGGCGTGATTTCTGTTTCAAGTGTTCATAAGTCTTGTCTCTCCCTTTTGGAGTTTTTCTGTTTGTTTGTTGACTTTGAATTTTCCCCTCGTGGTGCTTTTTAGTTGTACTTTGTTTTCTAATAAAGTCCAGGTTTTGAGACTCTGCAATTTGGGTTCTGGCCTTGATTACACCTCGTAACAGGAACCTTAGAAACAGCTGTTAAACCTGATATATGTTTAGGCTGCTTTTCTCTGATAATTGACATCTTCATCAAAACCACCAACCTGACTCATCCACACCATCCTAACTAGGCTGCTTAGAGAGGTTTTTTCATTAACTTGCACTCATTTACTAGATATGATCAACCTATCTTTATCAACAGGCTATGTACCACAGTCCTTTAAAGTAGCTGGAATTCAACCTCCTTTTAAAAAGCTTATTCTTGATTTAGGTTTTTCAGCAAACTAGAGATCTATATCAAACCTCCCCAGTTGTGTGACTTTCTACATAAGGGTAATTAATTTTCAGTCAGGATTTAGGGTGCATCATAGCACAGAGGCAACATTGGTCAGAGTAACAAATGACCCTCTAATTGCATCAGATTGCATTTTTTTTAATCTGTACTTGTCTTGTTAGATTTTAGTGCTGCATTCAACAACAGTAACCATCATATCATGTTAGATTGGGACATTTAACTGACATTAAAGGAACTGCACTAGCTGGTTTAAGTCCAATTTATCAGATCCTTTCCAGTCCAGTTAATGATGAATTCTCTGTGCTTGCCAAATTTAGTCAAGGAATTCCACAGGGCTCTGTGTTGGGCCAATATTATTCACCCTACGAACGCTTCTTTTTGGTAATATTATCAGGAACACTTTATACATATCTCAAAAAATAAAGTTATAGTACTTGGCCCTACACACCTGAGACTTTCTAATGATACAGCCAGGGCATTGTCTCCAGCAACACCATAAGGAATGTGGGAGTTATCTTTGATCAGGATGTGTACTTTAATTCCCATGTAAAACAAATTGCAAGGACTGCATTTTTCTTTCACCCACGCAACATTGCAAGAATCAGGCACATCCTGTCGCAAAATAATACAGAAAACTAGTCCACACATTTGTGTGGACTCCTCTACGCAGGCTGCCCCGATATGTTGGGAAGTACTCTCTTAACCCCCAGAAACCCAAATATAGCAGAAAACTGCAAAAAAAATGTTGTTCTAGGAGGCATGTGATGAAGAAATCAGTGTTGTTGTTTTTTAATTTTGACATTTTAGTAACTTTTTGGGAGAATGTTGTAAAATTGCAACGTTGGGCAGTATTTCAGTGATATCACTCTGAACACACATAGGGAACAATTAAGGCTTTATTTGTACTTTTCTGCTCATAAAGGCCCACAGAAGTCTGTGTATCTACACAATCTACACAAAAGACACACAAGTCATATTTTTATGAACAATCATTTATTACAATTTTTTTCTGAGTTTCATATTTGAAAAACACTGGATGCAGATGGTATGTACAAATCTTGGCAGCTGGAGAACCTCCATCATCTGTGAGTTGTCTCTTGTGGGCACTCAAGGGGCTCCTGCTCGATGAAACTGGGCTCACATGGCTTGAAGATGGTTGCCCTCGCTTTGGTGTGCTCTTAGCTGTGCCGAACAGGATCAGAGAAGATGCCAACTGGGCCTGAAACTGTCTCCTGTTCAGCATTTCTTTGAGATATTCAAAGCTTTGCAGTCCCGTTTGTACAGAAGCCAAGAATTGATCACAGCTAGGACAATGGTATGCCAGAAGATGTAAATGTACCAGCGGCAGGACTTCAGTGGAAACTTATATTTTGCTGCAAATGAGTCCAACAAATCCACTCCACCCATGAATTTGTTATAGGCAGCCACGATGTAAGGCCTCTCAACTTCAACTAATCTTTTGGCGATTTTGTCCCAATGTTGAATTTCAATTTCAATTTCAATAGTCCTTTATTAGTCCCGCAAGGGAAAATTCCAATTTATACCAGCATCAATAGAGCAGGTAGAATAGTCAAACAGGTGCATGCAAATTAAAAACAACAATTATATACACAAGAGTGAGAAGAAGAAACATCGTCCTAAAAAACGGCTGCAGGAAGGAATGATCTGCGATACCGCTCCTTCACACACGTTGGATGTAGCATCCTGTCACTGATGGAGCTCCTCAGTGCAGTGAGTGTGTGTTGTGTTATGATTGTTATGATTTACTGCATTTGTTTAGTATATCCTGGATGCTGTGTGTCATCCTGGGCACAAGAGGGTGTATGTATGTGTGTGTGTGTGTGTGTGTGTGTGTGTGTGTGTGTGTGTGTGTGTTGCGTCGGTGTTGTGTCTCTCCGCCAAACGCCTCAGGAAATCTGACTTTTTATGATATTTTAAGCAACATTTTTATGATACACCTTTTAGATCTTGTTTCTTTTTAACTACTCCTCCTAATCAGAGAAACAATTTCTGTAATCGGACGCCTCGATCTCAAGAAAAGTAAACTAGCTGAGCACAGCTCAGCTCAGCTAGCCATGGCTCCACTTACCTCGCCATCCAGCTGTCAAAGCTGTTTCGCCCTCGGCAAGAAAATCGCTGAGCTGGAGCAGAGGATTTCCACTCTCTACAAAATCCAGGAAGCTGAGAGACACCTGGACACTATCCTCTTTGGCCCTGCACAAGTCTCTGCTTCCAGTAAAGACCTTGAGGCCACGGCTCCCTACTCAACTACTGACTCCACGCAGCGCGCGACTACGGCCCCGGCCGCAGGCTTCACTCCACCCGCTGCTGCTCCTGCTCTGGCCGCCACCACCACTGCCTCGATACTCGGCTCTACCGCACCGACCGCTGGTTCCACTCCATCTGCCTTTCCTGAGGACCCCTGGTTCCAACTCGGGGCTAAACCAAAGGTCCCAGTCAGCTCCACTCCTTTACACACGGACACCTGGGTGGTTGTTGGCGACCGCAAGAGGAGGGAGAGGCTGTCATTCCATGCCCCATCAACCTGTGACATCCAGCTTCAAAATCGTTTTAACATCCTGGACTCACACGAATTTCCACCGCTGGCTGCGAACCTGGAGCCTTCTTCTTCACCTCCCAGGATTTTAAATGATTTCAGCGGATCTCCACCGCTCCTGTCTGTCCCGGTGAACGCACCTAGGGGAACAACTCGCCCCACACCCCGCCGAGCACAGCAAAATTTCACCCCGGCTCCGCGGGGCTCTTCTCAACGGTCCTCAATCTGGTCCGCGACCTCTTCTGCCCGACGTCGGATCCTGAAGGAGGCCGTGCTCCGGCGCTCCGGCGGTCACTCACTGCTTTCCAGGAGCCACAGTCCCAGTTATCCTGGAGAAACTTCCAGGTCTGCTGCGGTCACTCCCATCCTCCATAAGCCGTGTCTTAGTACACGTGGGCTGCGTTGACACCGCTTAGAGGCCGTCTGAGCTGCTCAAAAGGGATTTTAACAACCTTTTTAACTTCTTAAACAACTGTGGTAAGTCCGTTTTTATCAGCGGTCCTCTCCCCACACTGTCTCATCATGGAGCATGGCGTTTCAGCAAGCTACTTTATCTAAACACTTGGCTACAGTCCACCTGCAGAGCTTTTAACGTTGGTTTTATTGACAATTTTAACCTGTTTTGGAACCGTCCCTCCTTTTATAGGGCCGACGGAGTTCACCCCAACAGGCTCGGCAGCCAAATGCTAACTGCTAATATTCACCACGCCGTCCAGTATGCTCCACGAGACTGACTGTTTACCTGTCACACCCCCTCCCCAGATTTCTCTTCTCCGTCCACACCAGCTGTTCACAATACTGTCACACGAAACCGGACATCTTTATTATACAAACCATTACAGGCAGACGTTTTCCCCGGACTCACAGACAGAGTGCTTTTAACAGGGATAACCTCATACACCCGGTCATTTTATCTCCCTTTGATCAGGAGCGCACGTTCAGCAAGAACATTAACCTGGCTGTGCTGAACGTGCGCTCTCTTTTAAACAAATCTTTTATCATAAATGACCTGATTTTAGACAAGTTAGATGGGTTACTTTTGACAGAAACATGGCTTGGCACAGAGGCACCAGTTGTTCTCACTGAGGCTTGCCCATCAAATTTTAACTTTTTATTCTCCACCAGGGGAGGCAAGAGAGGAGGTGGGACTGCATCAATTTTTAATAATATTTTATTGTCAAAGGAAGTCTTTTTTAACAATGATTCATCTTTTGAGTATCACGCCTTTGTTTTTAGCAGTCCTCCTGTTCTCTGCATCACTGTTTATAGACCACCCCATCATTCCTCTGCTTTTATCAGTGAATTTTCAGAGCTTTTATCAATCATACACACCACTTATAACAGAATTTTAATAACTGGCGATTTTAACCTGCACGTTGATAACACCTCGGACTCACTGTCCAGAGAATTCTTAAACCTTTTAAATTGCATGGATTTTTATCAGCATGTCACACAGCCAGCTCACAACAGAGGACACACCCTGGACCTGGTCATAACTTATGGCCTCTCTACTGGTGTGTCCTCTGTTGTTGACCTGGCGGTGTCGGACCATTATTGTGTGTATTTTAATATCGCCAGTTTTAAACATCAGGGCGCCCCGGTGAGAACAGTGAGGAAACGCCACCTAACTTCTGAAGTGGCTGCAAATTTTATCGAGATTTTACAGAGCACTCCTGCAGAAGTCTTACCTGCATCCTGTGATTTTATTGTTGACAATTTTAACAGGAAATTGCAATCATCTTTAGACTCTGTGGCTCCACTGTTAACAAAAACTGTATAAACAAAACCTTTACCCCCGTGGAGAAGTAAAGATGAAATTAAAAAATCAAAAAGGCTATGCAGGATTGCAGAGAGAAGGTGGAGAAAAAACAAACTCACAGTTCACTATGAAATATTCCGTGAACAACTCAAATCGTACAATAAAACAGTCAAACAGGCAAGAATATCCCATTTCTCAAACATCATCTCAAATAATAAAAACAACCCAAAATTACTTTTCTCCACCTTCGATCTTTTAACTAATACTATTTCTAAAAAATCCCCAGAGACACCAACGGACGCCCTCTGCGACAACTTTGCAGACCACTTCAGAAGTAAAATCGATGACATCAGATCCAGGCTTGTATCACATCAGAATGTAACTTTTAACACACCTGGACAGTCGATTTTACCTGAGGAAACACTGGAGAGTTTTGACCTGGTTGATGCGAGGACACTTGGTCGAGTTTTCTCCCAGGTAAATCCAACAACCTGCCTTTTAGATCCAATTCCCACATCACTTTTAAAGACATTTTATGGATTCTTTGAGGAAAAAATCTTAAATATAGTGAATTGCTCTCTTCAGACGGGTGTCTTCCCTGCTGCCTACAAAATGGCAGTGGTGAAGCCCCTTCTGAAGAAGAGCAATTTAGACCCCAGCATTCTTAATAACTATAGACCCGTATCCAACTTACCCTTTATTAGTAAGATTTTAGAAAAGCTGTTTTTTAACCAACTAAATTATTTTTTAAATACTAACAACATTTTAGAGAAATATCAGTCTGGTTATAGAGTGAACCACAGTACCGAGACAGCCCTCTTAAAGATTTTAAATGATATCAGGTGTAATGCGGACTCACAAAAACTCACAGTCCTGGTGCTGCTGGATCTAAGTGCTGCCTTTGGTACAGTAGATCACCACATTTTATTAAATAGACTCAGAAACCTGGTGGGCCTCTCTGGTACTGTTTTTAAATGGTTTTACTCCTATCTCACAGACCGTTGTTTCTATGTAAGTTTGGATACATGTTCCTCCGAAACCCGTGAAATGAAATGTGGGGTACCCCAAGGGTCAATTTTAGGTCCAGTACTTTTTAATCTTTACATGCTTCCCCTTGGGGATGTCATCAGGAGACACGGCATCAGTTTTCATGGCTACGCTGATGATACACAGCTTTACATTGCCGTGTCTCCTGATGACATGGGGCCTATTGATAACCTTTTAAACTGTATTTTAGACATTAAGTCATGGATGGCAGAAAACTTCCTACAGCTCAACCAGGATAAAACAGAGGTTTTAGTTATTGGTCCTGAAGGCAAGAGAGAGACACTTTTACCAAAACTACAAGGTTTTACACCATCACAATCTGTTAAGAACCTGGGCGTCATTTTAGACTCTGAGCTTAGTTTTATTCCTCATATTAAAAATATAACAAAGATTGGTTTTTACGATCTTAAAAATATAGCCAGAGTCCGCCCGTTTCTCTCTCAGGCTAACACGGAGGTGCTGATGCATGCTTTTATCTCCTGCCGTCTAGATTATTGTAATGCCCTGCTCTCTGGTCTTCCCAAAAAGACTATCTATAACTTACAATTACTACAGAACTCAGCTGCACGTGTGCTGACGAGGACCAGAGGGCGGGAGCACATTACAACGGTTTTAGAATCGCTGCATTGGCTCCCCGTGTGTTTCAGGATCGACTTTAAGGTGCTTTTATTAGTTTTTAAGTGTCTTAACGGTCTTGGGCCATCTTATTTATCTGACCTGTTTTTATCATACCAGCCCTCGCGGATCCTGAGGTCCTCTGGCACCGGCCTTTTGATTGTTCCAAGGGTTCGGACCAAAGCCCATGAGGAAGCAGCATTCAGCCATTATGGTCCGAAGCTTTGGAACAGCCTGCCAGAGTGCATCAGGACTGCAGAGACTATTGATATTTTTAAAAGAAGGCTCAAGACTCACCTTTTTAATTTAGCTTTCAATTGATTTCTTATACTCTTTTAACTTAGACATGTTTTATCTCAGTACTTTGTCTTTTAGCTCTTAGGTCCTTTTATTATATTCAATTTTAGGTTTTAGGTCCATTATTTTATTGTCTTTTAGGTTCTAGGTCATTTAATTCTATTGTCTTTTAGGTTTTAGCTCCAGTGCTTCCTCATGGGGGGCCTCCGCACTGGGACGGGTGTCTGGTCTGCCCGCCGGGGCGTCGTCCTGGGGACCCCTCAGGCGCAGAGGACTAGGGGGTCTCTGCACTATGTGTGGAGTCCACCCCGGTTTGTCTGGGTTGGGGGTCACCGTTGTGGCGGCGCTCCCTGTGGCCACGGCCGGTGATCCTTCGCAGTGCGAATGAGCTCCCCGTAGGTGGTTTTTTCCTCTTATGATGCCTCAGTGCCCTGCCATTTTCATTGGGGTGGGTGTGTGTGGTTATGTGTATGTGTGTGGTTGTGTGCGGGTGGGTGTGTGCATGACGTATGTCTGCGGGTGTGTTGGGAGGGGTAGTTGCTTTTATATTGCTACGTTATGTTTTTATCTTTTGTCAAGCACCTTGTGCTGCATTTTTATGTATGAAAGGTGCTATAGAAATAAAGTTTGATTGATTGATTGATTGATTGATTGATTGATTGATTGATTGATTGATTGATTGATTGATTGTGTGTGCTCTGCTCTCCCTGCCCTTATTACAGGTGGGGAGGCGTGATTGGCCGGTGCTGCTATTTAAGGGGGAGGTCGGTGGACCGTCTCCCTCTCCTGCTTCTCCTTCCGCTTCCAAGAGAGGGCTGTGTCAAAGGGTGTTGCTGCCGCTGTGGCCGGTGGCTGAGTTTGTGTGTGTTCGTTACCGGTTATTGTGATTATTGTAAATACTATTAATAATATTAACCTTATCCTAACGAGGTGAGTAGCTGTAGGGGAGGGAAGCCGTTTAAGTTTACTTGTTTTTCTCTTGTTTTGGTTAGGGAGGATTAGAGTTTTGTAATTTATTTTATTTTACTTTGGACAGGTAAGAGTCGACAAAATGGAAGTCTTTTGTTTGTTATTTTGGCCATGCCCTCCCTGACGCCATTGCTACTTGATGAAATAAATAAAAAAAACCTTGTTAGACTGCAGAAAGTTGTGACCAGCCTTTCTTGGGAGCTGGGAGGAAGAGGGAAGCCCTTTTGTGTTGTGTCCTGGTTCCCCTAGTCTGGGACATAACATAAATTGGGGGCTCGTCCGGGATCGCCGATTGCTTTTTCTATCGGGTGAGTTTTTGGTAGGTATTTTTTGTAATTTCTTATCCCCTATGTCTGGTTGATAATTTTTGCTCTCATAACACTATGGAGTTTAACATGGAGGAATTTAAGGTTAATCCCACGTTAGCTCAGTTAGATGCCTGTCGGGTGGTCGATTTGATGTTAATAGCAGCGTGGCTGGGTGTTGATGTGCTGTCGGCTGCGAGCAAGCCAGACTTGAAGGAGCTGATCATTAAAGCTCTGCAGCAGAAGGGTTTGATTGGGACAACAGGGGTTGGGGAGCGCGAGGAGCTGCCGCCGGGCGCTCGTCCTAAGGAGTTTTTGCCAACCACCACGCTACCACCAGCGGCTCCCTACCATACACCCGTTCCCACTGATCCACCCACTGTGACTGGGATGACTGCGGAAGAGCTTCGGCTGACTTTCCGCATAAAGGAAATGGAGGTGAGGAACCGGGAGTTGGAGGTCGAGTCAATGCATCTCCAAGTTAAAATCCTAGAGCTGGAGTGTCAGCCTAGGATGTCTCCACAGTCCCCTAATCTGCCAGAGTCTGCCCATTCTCCCCGTGACAGTTTCGACATGAGCCGGCACATCGCACTCGTACCACCATTTAGAGAAGCTGAGGTAGACTCGTATTTTAACGCCTTTGAGAAAATTGCAGCCACCCTACATTGGCCAAAAGATGTCTGGTCTCTGTTGTTACATTGCAAACTGACTGGGAAAGCCCAGGAAAAGTGCGCTGCTCTGTCGGTGGAACAGAGCCTAAATTATGACGTGGTAAAAGCTACTTACGGGCTTACGAGCTAGTGCCAGAAGCATATAGACAGAAATTTAGGAACTGTGAGAGAAATGTCAACCAAACATATGTGGAGTTTGCGCGTGAGAAGGGAGTACTTTTTGACAAGTGGTGCCAAGCCAGTAAGGTGACGGAATTCGCGCAGCTGTGAGAGCTCGTGCTCCTGGAAAAGTTCAAAAAGTGTCTTCCGGAGCGTATTGTCATTTATTTAAATGAACAGAAGGTTATGTCACTTGCTGAGGCTGCAGTGCTGGCGGACGAGTTTGCGTTAACTCATAAGAGTGTTTTTGTGTCTCTGGTGCGCCGAGAGACTCCCGGATTTGAAAGTAAGAAACCTCGTTCACCAAAAACCTCCCAGCGTAACACATCTGCCGCAGGCGAAAATCGTGCTTGTTTTTATTGCCGTGAACCTGGCCACCTCATTTCGGTCTGTCCAGCCCTGAGAAAGAAAGATCAAGCCAAAAATAAAGAACTGTCAGCTGTCATGCTGATTCAGCGTGGGTCCGCTCCAGAAGAGCATGACACTCAGCTGACAGCGGAGGCTACAGACATCGACGAGGATTTTAAACCATTTATTTCCTACGGGTGTTTGTCTGTGCCTGGAAATGAGGCGGACAGTGTGCCAATAACCATTCTGCACGATACATGTGCCAAATACTCGATAGCTCGTAGTGGGGTTCTGCCATTAACCGAACAAACTTACTGCGGGACAGATTTCCTGGTGTGGGGAATTGGTTTGAGTGTTTTACGCGTGCCAGTTCACTCCGTCCACCTCTCTTCTGCTTTGGTGACTGGCCCGGTACGCGTCGGCGTGCGAGCTGAACTGCCGATAGCGGGAGTGGACCTTATTTAGGGAACGATCTGGCCGGGAAAAAAGTGTTTCCCATGGTTCCCGAGGTAACAGAAAATCCGACCGCGGATTTAACCGTCTCTTCGCCACCCGATTCGCCCCCTGTTTTTCCCGCATGCGTCGTCACCCGTGCCCGCGCTTGTAAGATGGGAGATTTAATAGACCTGTCTGACTCGTTTTTGTGCGCGCCGGACAGCTCGGGCAGCCCCGCTTCAGAAGCAAAAGAGGTGAATGTTTCTGTGATCTTGCCTGATGAGAAGACCCTGTGTCTGTCAGTGAATAAAGACCAGCTTGTGGCAGCCCGACAATCAGATGGTTCTTTAGCCAAGTGTGTCTCTGCTGCTCAGAGTGAGGAAGGTTCGTCACAAAATGTGTCTTACCTGTACGATGATGGTGTTTTGCTGCGTAAGTGGGTCCCGGTGGCTGGGATGGCATGTGACGCGGTGCGCCAAGTGGTTGTTCACACGGAATTTCGTTTGCAGGTCTTGAGTTTAGCCCATGATCACATCCTGTCTGGTCACTTAGGCATCAGAAAAACTTATAACAGAGTACTCTCGCTATTTTTTCTGGCCTGGGTTAAAAACTGATGTTGCCAACTTCTGCCGTTCCTGCCATGTCTGCCAGATGACGGGAAAACCAAACCAGGTAATTCCACCTGCTCCTTTACAGCCAATCCCAGTAATTGGTGAGCCGTTTGAGCACATCATAGTTGACTGTGTCGGCCCCCTGCCTAAAACAAAATCTGGCAACCAATACATACTGACTATGATGAGCGCTGCCACGCGCTTCGCTGAGGCCGTTCCGTTACGCACGCTGCGCGCCAAAGGAGTTGTAAAAGCTTTGATCAAGTTTTTCTCCATTTTCGAACTACCCAGGCGCATTCAGTCTGATCAGGGATCGAATTTTATGTCGACTGTGTTTTCCCAGGTTATGCAGGAGTTGTCTGTGAAACATCGAGTCTCCAATGCGTATCATCCAGAAAGCCAGGGCGCACTGGAGAGGTTCCATCAGACGTTAAAGTCTATGTTAAAAAAATATTGTGTTGAGTCAAACAAGGAGTGGGATGAGGGGTTGCCACTGCTCCTGTTTGCCTATCGGGAAGTTGTTCAGGAATCTCTGGGATTCAGTCCGGCTGAACTGGTTTTCGGTCATATGGTGCGGGGTCCGTTGCGCTTGCTGCGAGAGGGGTGGCTCGCAGATAAACCAGAACCTGCGCACAACATCTTAGATTATGTGAGCTCGTTCAGGGAGAGGTTACACTCGGCGGTTGAGTTGGCCCGTAGTGCACTCTCCAGTGTGCAGACCAGAATTAAGCAACAGTTTGACAAAAAAGCTCTCCGACGCTCTTTCCAGCCTGGTGAGCGGGTCCTGGCGCTGTTGGCTTTACTGGGTTCTGTTTTGCAGGCTAAGTTCAGCGGTCCCTACGAGGTGGAGAAACAGTTAAGTGACACCGACTATGTAATCAAGACGCCAGATAGGAAAAAGAAGTCTTGCGTGTGTCACATTAACATGTTGAAGCTTGCCACGCTTCCACGGTGGATGATTCTCCTGTGTCTCCTGTAGCGTGTGTCCTTCCTGTCTCTGCATATTGTCCCAAAGAGGATGATTTGCGTGACCAGTCGGGAACGGTGCCGACGGCGCGGCTGGAGAACTCCAAGATTCTGGTGGGGCTGGAGAATCATTTGTCGCACCTGTGTGAACCGGCTCGAAGTGATGTATGTTGTTTGATCCGTGAACATGTACAGCTGTTTGGTGATAAGCCTACCCAGACTACTGTCTTACAGCATGATGTTGACGTCGGCGGCCACCAACCGATCAAACAGCATGTGTATCGCGTTAATCCCACCAAGCGAGCTGTTATGGCCAAGGAGGTGAACTATTTCCTTCAGAATGGCTTTGCTGTGCCGAGTTCTAGCCCGTGGAGCTCTCCCTCTCTTCTGGTGCCGAAGGCTGACCAAACTCCTCGGTTTTGTAATGACTACTGCAAAGTGAATGCCATTACTAAATCAGACTCGTTTCCACTGCCCAGGATGGATGATTGTAACATAACAGTTGGAGGGGGTGGGAGTCATTGACTGTCATGGAGGACAGCTTGGCTGTCATCCTCCTCTCCCCCACCTCCTCCACCAGTTCCAGGGGGCATCCAGGACAGAGCTGGCCTTCCTGATGAGTTTGTTCAGCCTCTTCCTGTCAGCTGTTGTGATGCTGCTGCTCCCCCAGCAGACTACACCGTAGAAAATGGCAGAGGCCAAAATAGAGTCATAGAAGGTCTTCAAGAGTGCCCCACGCACTCCAAAAGACCTCAGCCTCCTGAGCAGATACAGGCTGCTCTGTCCTTTTTGCAGAGGTGTTATGAGTCCAGTCAAGTTTGTTGTTCAGATGAACACCCAGGTACTCATAAGATGAGACCATCTCAATGTTCCTTCCCTGGATGTTCACTGGTGATGGGGGAGAGTGCGGGCGGCGATGGAACCAGCACAACCAGCTCCTTGGTTTTATCCGCATTAATCAGGAGGTTGCTCTGCTGGCACCAGTCCACAAAATCCTGGATGAGTCCTCTGTATGACCTATTGTCCCCATCTGTGATGATGCTGACAATAACAGAGTCATCAGAGAATTTCTGCAGGTGGCAGGTGGGTGATAGATGGGAAAAGTCAGCCGTAAAGAGGGTGAAGAGGAACGGTGCCAGCATCGTACCCTGGGGGGCCCCTACACTGCAGAGGACGGTCCCTGACACACAGTCCCGTGTTCTCACATACTGTGGGCGGTTAGAGAGGTAGTCCACTATCCAGCATGTGAAGTATTGGTCCACCCCTGAAAGCTCCAGCTTGTTTCTCAGGATGGCTGGCCTGATGGTGTTGAAAGCACTGCTGAGGTCTAGGAAAAGGACCCGAACAGAGCTCCCAGGCGACTCCAGGTGAGACAGAGCTCGATTGAGGAGGAAGATGAGGCCAGCAAAGGAGGAAACAAGTGTAACCTCCCTGTTGTTGTACCATTTCACAGCACAAATGTCATGGTTTAATTCCACTCTGACATCAAAGCTTCCTCTCCCCTTTTTCTTCAAGCTTTTCTCATCCTCGAGGTTACAGTTGGGAAATCATACCTGTCTGGCTGTTCCTGTGTAATGAATTCCACAATCACGCAGCTTAGCAACCAATGGGATGCTGGTGAAATAGTTGTCTGCATAGATCTTGTAGCTGTGTCCTTGTGGAAGTGTGGAGGCAAGCTTCATCACAACATCCCCTGACAGTCCAAGTTCAGATCTTACCCGCATTCTGTTCACACTGCCTTGGTACACATCAAAATCACAAAGTATACCAGAGAATTCCCACCCTTACCCACAGCTTGAACCCCCATGGCTTTGGCTTGCCACGCATGTATTGTTCGATGTTGCTGAATTTCACCCTGAAAGGAATCATTATTTCATCCACAGAGTTGTGTTCTTCAGGGACCACCTGTAGGCTTTTCCCTCTGAAAGCATCAAGCCATGGTCTGAGTTTCCAGAGTTTGTCAAAGTTTTGTTCCATCTCAGACACAGATTGTTCACAAAATGTAATGATGTCAACAGAGACTGGAATCTGTTCTGTGACATGACATCAAGAGCCATCTTCAGATACATGCCAATCATTTGCTCTATTTCCTTTCTGTTGGTGGATCATGTCCTCTGTCACAAACCTCTGAAAGTACTCCAGTGGTGTGTCGAGGGAGGGGAATCCATTAGTGATATCCTGACCAGAAAAATCAGTATTGGGACTGATGAAATCCTTTTTCAGCTCATAGTACCCTATTACCCCACTGAAACATCATGCTCCCAGAATACAGGCTTACTTATGGTTCTTAAGGTCTACAAAGTAGAATTGGTGCCAGAGCCTCAGTCTTGGCCAGACAGCCTCTCCACTTTTAAGAGTAGGCTTTAAACTTTCATTTTTGATAAAGCTTATAGTTAAACCCCAAGTTAGGCTGCTACGGTCTATAACTGCTAGGGGAACAGGTTGTTTGCAGTCGTGTGACATTAAATTCAGAGGGTGAGAGGGTGAGAAGTCTATGACCTCAGCTAACTACTGGTAAAGTTCCATGGATCATCTCGAAACAGGGTACGTTATTCACGCTCAGCTGTCTCATGTGAAACTGTTTGGCTGATTTTAAAAAGTGCTAGTTGTGTTGCTTGTAGCTCTTACTTTAAATCTATAATGTAACAAAATATTCATAAGAAATAAACTGTGAACAAGCATAGTAGTAAGTGAAGTGGACTACGTTCAATGTACTTGAAGCTCCTAATGGAATGTAATAGAACATTTAAGTTGAATATACTAATAACCGAGTACAGTAACTGAAGATACTTATTTTAAACAATCGTTCCCCACCCTTTTATAACTCAGCTTGTTTAGTAAGCATTACTCCATTACCAATTCAACTAAATTGTATATTCTAACTGACCAAACTTAATTTTTTGTTCCTGAAACTCAAAATATGTCTTTCAATCAATAGAGCCGTGTAAAATACATACACTGCAACATTACATTGATCCAATTTTTTTATTGAACATATCTTTTTTTTTAAAAAACAAAAGAAAGAAACTTTTCTAGTTCCTGAAACTCTAAATGTCTTTCAATGAATGCAGCCATGTAAAATGCATACATAGTGCAACATTACATTTATCCAGTGTAATGTTCACCGTCTCCACTCAACTTCAGCTGTCTGGAAGCAAGTGAAAGAAGTGTCATAGTCAAGCGGACATATCAGCTCGGTGTCATGTTAAAAGCACAGCAACGTGAAGACTTCCAGCTGAGTGTATGCAGAGTCCGGTCATAAAACTTGAGCTTTGTGCAGTAGATGTCCGCTCTGTGTTTTTTTTTTGTCTTTTTTTTCTCCAACCAAAAGCGGACGGTTGCCAGACACGTCGGACCAAAGCGCAATTATCATGACCGGGCAGACTCCACGTACTCACACTGTCACACAGTAGACTCCGCCATAGCAATTAAGCTGCACCAACTTACGGGGACGTTCGCTGGTCTGTGGTCCGTGGTGGAGCTGGGTAACTGGTTCTGGCGTCTGGCTCAGCTCAGCTTGCGTTAGCTATCTGGGAGCAACATACAAGTTAGCTACCTGGTTAGCTACCTTGCTAATACTGTAACAAACTAAGCAAGCAGTCGGGACTGCAACAGCATGCAACCAGTAATGTTACCAGGTTCCAAATTACCCTTTTGTGGCTGAACTCAGGTCATTCACCGGTGGCTTCAAACGTGGGTACAACAACTTGCTTGCTAGAACTTCACTTGTCGAAAAATTTCAGTACAGCTGAATTCTGTGTCTTGTTCTGTCCCGTCTCTTTTCTGTCTCAAAAAGGTCAAAGCTCACCAATGCCACCACTAAGTCCAAACTGATATAAACTTGATTTTTGGTGGGTGGTGACATGAACACGTTGCTATCACGCAAAACTTGATGATATTGAGTTGTCTGAGCTCATTCACAAGATTACAATAAGATACGTAGGCTATTAAAAAGTGCAGTTTACTCAGACTTCATAATTCATGTAAAGAAAAGACACACGTTTAAGTAATACAAACTCATTTCATTTGAGTAGAAACTATTATTTGGACTTAAAAACACAATTACTAAAAGAATGGACTTTAAAAAGTTCACCTTAATCAGAATTAACAAGTAATGTCAATAAATTAGACACATTTTAAGTAATATGAACTCAATCTCTTTGAGTTGAATCAAAATCTGGTTGAATACGCCTTCAGATGTAGAGGTTTCTTTTTTAACTTCATTTAACTCTCAAGCCTGCGTTATTCCCCGAGTTGATGACTTCTTGAAGAGGGTAAACAAGTTCATAATGGAGCTTCCTGACATGATGTATGTTGATGTATCTTCAAATGAGGCCATGACTGGTGTTTAAAGTGCAACACAATTTGGCACTCTAAGCAGCCAATCAGATGTAACCCATTTTTAAGCTGCTGTCTGCTCTTTCACACTTTGCATTTCACAACTTTCAGTTCGGTCGACCTCTGGGACGATGCACCTGTGTGCGATCCTCTGCGGAGTATGTAAGTCTCTTGATACGACATACATTCAGTGCATGATTCTAATAATTGAATGTCAGCTTTTGTTTCTGTAACATTATATCTTTTTGGCCCAGTTCACCTGTCAGCGGTGATCCAGTCAGCAGCAGTCAAACAGGACACTGGGGTTGTATCCGCCACTGTTGGAGACAATGTGACTTTACATTGCTTCTATGACAGCCAAGCGGCGATGCACTTCTCCTGGTATCGACAAACTTTAGGAGGTGGACCTGAGCTCCTGTCTAATATTTATAAGTATGATAAACCATCCAAAGTCTTCCGTTGGATGGAGAAGAACCCTCGTTTCTCTGTGCAAAGGAAGGAAGGTGTGAATCATTTAGACATCTCTGACGTCCACTTCTCAGATTCGGCTACATACTTCTGTGGAAGCTCACACTCCAACACACTGGAATTTGGAGAGGGGGTCTTTCTAAGTGTCAAAGGTATTGTGCTTTTATTTCTCATTGACTGTGACTGTGCTCTATGCAAAGATTGCTGGAGATTTCATTCCAAATAACCTGATTTAAGTTTTTTTCACTTGAAGTATCAGCAAAATTGCCAGTTTTCATCTGCTTTCATCTAAGATTAATCGTACAATGCTTCAAGTAAATAAGCACCACAGATTGCATAACACTTGATGGTTTTAGACATATAAACACTCCAATCAACACCCATCAGTTTTAAACATACTGTTGTTCAGGGCTATTAATTTCAGTGTTAAAGGATAAAAAGCTAATTCTCAACATATTTTATGTCTCCAAAAATCAAATATCAGAAAAGCCTTTTAGATACACTAGATTGTCTGACTGCTTTCCCTGTGGACTGTAGGAGCCAAACTCCAGGAAATAGTACAGGGGCCAGTATCTGACACCATCCAACCAGGAGGCTCTGTGACTCTCAACTGTACAGTACACACTGGGACCTGTGATGGAGAACACAGTGTTTACTGGTTCAGACATGGATCTCGCCAAGGAATCCTTCACACACAAGGGGATCGGTGGAAACAGGTCTCTACAACAGGGGCTCGTTCACAGAGCTGCGTCTACCATTTGCAGAAGAAGAACCTGAGCTCCTCTGACGCTGGAACCTATTACTGTGCTGTGGCTTCCTGTGGGGAGATACTTTTTGGTAATGGCAGCAAGTTGCTCGTCAAAGGTGACGATGACGACACAGCGGCACAGATGAAAATCTTAGTCTGGCTGTCCATCAGTAGAACTGGGATTCTGCTGTTCTTTGTAATTATTTGTCTCTTAGTTTATATGAGTAAGAGCAGCTAAAGTCCCTAATGCAGAGTTTGGCTCAAAATAAAGATATTCTTAATTTTGTTTTTAGGCTGTATTACACTTGTCTTCATAAAAGTCACTTTGAAGAAGATATTGTTTGCCTCCTCATCCATTGTTTTGTAGTGATGAATATTGAGGAGGAGATATAATTAAAGCACGCAATAAATTTACGAACAACAACAACAACAAAATCATTAAAAACCAAAGTGGTAAAGCAGTGAGAATACCTTGAATCTATTCTAATTGACCCATAAACCACAGCAGCACCACATAACAACTGTGATTCGTGTGAGGTGAAACGCAGAGAAGCACATTGTGTGTTGTGGAACATCAATCAACTTCTGCTTCTAAACATACAGCCTGATCACAAAATTAAGTTCCTGTGATCAACTGCAAGTCTTAGGGGTGGAGTTACACATGTCCCCTGCAGCAAAATGAAGACATCCTGCTTGAAACCACCTACATATAAACACAAAGAGAGCACGAAAGAGTCATGATCAAACTCAGGTAGGTCTTCTGTTACTGGTGACCACACGATTGCTATGAAAAGCAACGATGAGAGTGACGATGTCCAAATAATATCTTCAGTACGTATGATTTGTACAGTGAATACACATTATGACACACAACAAAGTGCTCAGTGTCTTTTCATTAATGAAGCAGCGATGCACAGTAACTCAATATAAAGTGACATTTGAGGGGACACAAAAATAGTGCCTGTAGCTAATAGATGTCTATGATGAAGAAGTAATATATAGTTCCTGATGCAGATTAGTGGGCAGATCACAGATAATTATCAACTAATCATTCAATACTGATTCATTCCCATCATAAGAACAGCATTCAACAAAAATGCATTTTTATGTGATTTATTCCTTACTCTCTCTTTGGAATATGTTTCTTATAAATAGAGATATTTTTATTTAATTATCCAATTCAGTGCCAACAGCATTTATAGAGGCTTTAGCTATAAATTCAATTATTCATGTTGATAAAATATTTGGATGTATCTGTCAGTAATAAAGAATACTAATTATTAATATTCATGGTCATTATTCAGTAAATAAGAAATATTAACTATTAGTTCATGGTCCTCGTGGATGCAGTTTGCTCAGTTGTCATTTAGACAAGGTAAGATCAGATTAGATAAAATAGAAGATGAGGTTAAAGCTTCGGTTGCTCACATGGACATACGTCCTATCAAAGCCCCACCTTTTTTATATTTTTTTGAGGCATGCACAGAGTGCTTTAGGGAGGGATCCATCCCCCTTTATTATCATTTAGTGTGGAAAGTGTTGGTTAAGGGTTGGTGTCAATTATGGCACATCAGAGTTCATACTCAATATTACAGTTATAGATGGATATTAACTGAGTTAAAAAATATGTTATGTTATGTTGTTCTGAACATTTTGACAGACCTTATTATATCAACATGGTGTACTGGGTGCTTGTGCCTAAGGTCTTTGGTACTCCATCTACATCCTGAATATAATCAACTGGATGACGCAGAAAACCAGATTCTAATGCACGTGTAAATTTACTCACAGAGAGATCAACTTTAGTGGGAGCAATGAAAACTGCACTGATTTCACCCTCCTCTTCTATCACTTACTGCAGCTGCTCAGAACATGTCATGCTTTATATGACTCATTTGCTCTAGCGGAGGCATTCACTGCTGAGACTAAACTACTGTACTAGACATTATATGAACTTCATCATCTGCAACATTAGAATGTGGTGTACACATAACTGAATTCACATTTTATCAGTCCATTCAATTGCTTAAGTGTACTCCAGGAATTTAGCTTTGCACTTCTACAACGTTGAGCGACTGACAAGTTGCACGTTAAGATAATTAGCTTTGTTACATGTCACATCCATGTATGGAGTGCTGGCTGAGATGTAAAGACTGAAAGCAACATGTTGCTAGCAGCAGCAGCTTCAGTCTGCTCAAGGTGTGTTCAAGTACAGTATTGAGTGGAGGTCACCTGTGTTTTGGCTTGTACATTGTGACTCATTACTGCGCAGAGGACTGAAAAACTTTACTGAACACCTCCTGTAAAGACAAGACCTTAGTCCCCAGCACAGTGTACCAAACGCCTACACTTCCTACAATGCACCTCAATAGTATTGTTTTCTTAGACCCTCGGTTGCTGGTACATACCCACTTTTTCCAAAGACCATATCTAAAGTAGTTTTCAAAATCTGTTGAGGAAACCTAGAGGACATCATGAGGGTTATACAAAACTCCTCCTTACTGTTCTCACAGGCATCATGATTAGCACTGATAATAATCTAATTGATCTTCAGATCTTCCGTTTCATATGAAATGTTCAATTCAGTACTTTAACTAACACTGTGGCATCTCTGCCTCTATCTAAGCAAAGGATCTAAATACTTCTGTTGTGGATAGGATCTGTAGGTCAGATTCAGACAAGAACTGACAACCACTGATGTAGAAACTTCCTGCCTCTAACCACAGATACGACAGGATCTCAGATCTCCTCTCTTTGCTGTCAACTGCAAAGATGTTGTAAGAGGCTTCTTACATCTCAAAGTTTGGTGCAACATACACCATAAACAAACTACACAGAACATTCTTTGACGACTTTGGTCAGATGTTTGTACAGTGCATACTTTACATGTGATGTCAATGATGCTGGAAACTCTCAGAGAAGCTAAGCAGCAAATGGTGGAGATCAGAACATGTTTGATAGCTTACATCCCTTCAAAGAAAGTCTCACACAAGACACGTTTTTCTTTCAGGGCAAGAGCTTCATTTATTGCAAAGCAAGCCTTTATATTTCTTGGATTTGATGGAATCATATTAAAGTGTCCGTGTTTCAGGACAACTCAAATTACCCAAATAAAAAATGTCTTGTTACACGGAAACAAATAACAGAAACATGTCCAGCTCTACTGCTTTACAGACGAGTACACACATTCATTCGTGGTGTTGTCCCTCTGTCTTCTTGATCTGTTGGCCTTGATGTTGCTTAAAGCAGCGTAATGGAGGTTCTCTGCGTCTTGACATGACTGGTAAGAAAATATAAAATGGTACATCACTATGAAAGAATATACAGCACAAGATAGACATATACAGAACCCAGCAGGTGTCATGGAGAAAGAAAACACAGCATTGTTTGACAGCCAAAATCTCAAGTATATCCATGACTTGCTAGCCAGTGAGATTGAACTGACCAGTACGGCTGAATCAATGAGAGGACAAATGACTTTTTCCCCTGTATGACACCTGCTGACAGGTGAAGAAAGTAAAGACATTGGCGCTATTTGAAATTCATAAATGATTTCAATAGAAAATGATTCTTACCACTGTATTTGAAGTAGAAGTTGTTGAATATGTTGTATTCGACTCTGTTTGTGACACATAGAATGAAAGTTGTTTAATTTAAATACACTAAAGCCTCCACTCAATACTTGCTGCAGCTTCAAAGAGTAACTGTTACCTGTTCTTTGGCAGTTTCTCCTCTTCAGCTTGTACACCGAGAAAGCCAGTAAAACAACCAGGATGGTGGTGAAAGCCAAAGCTGTGCTCAAGAAGTACACAAGAGAGTCCGGCTGATCTGTTGAGAGCCGGACAGGAAAAACATTACAGAGCTCTTTGAAGTTTTTCTCATCTGTTATATGAATGTTGATTAAAGGATAGGTTTGGATGCTTTCAGGTCTTCCAAATACAACACTAGTTGAAACCTGCCGAAAACGTTTCACGTACAGCATGACTGCTGTAAATAGGGGACAAAATCCTCCATTTTTCTTCCAGTATTAGTCTTTTGTGAGCAAAACGCGGGCGTTGTGTTTCCACTGAAATTGTTTCCCTGCTGTGTGGCAGAAAAGAGATACTCGGTAGCAGTGGCGGATGCAGAACGTGACCGATGGGCGGGCGTGGATTAAGTCTGGGCGGGCCTGATCACCACTTCGCCAAAATTGATAAGGTGTGTGTGTGTGTGTGTGTGTGCGCGCACACGCACACACACACACACACACACACACACACACACACACACACACACACTGAAGCCACCACACATCAAGTATTTGACCAATCACGTGCGGCTTGAACGGAAAAAAGTCGAGAAAAATACGAAAACAAAACAAAAAAAAAAGCCCAAAACGGCTCGCTCTCTGGCTCCAATCGTTTACTTCAAACCGACACACGACCGACACATCACTACTGTGTTACGCTAGAAAGTGTTCAGCACCTACCTAATAGGGGGTTTGGGGCTTAATCCCCGATTATTATTATTAGTGATACAGTGCTGAGCACTGAACACAGCAGGGGCGAAGCCCCTGCTGTGTTCAGTGCGAAGCACTGAACACTATTGTTCTTCTGTGCGCTTCTTCTTCTTCTTATTATTATTAGTGATACAGTGCTGAGCACTGAACACAGCAGGGGCGAAGCCCCTGCTGTGTTCAGTGCGAAGCACTGAACACTATTGTTCTTCTGCGTGTTTCTTCTTCTTCTTCTTCTTAAACTTATTATTATTCATCATCCGTACTTTTTTTGATTCGCTACTAGTCTGAAACGATAGCGAGCACCCAGGCGAATGATATATCAAAACGTGCGTCTCGATCGGGATCGGTGTGCTATTATTTTTCTCTACAGAATACGCGTTTTTCGCGTCGTAAGACGCGAAAAACGCACGAAAAAATCCCATTCAAAGTAAATGGGAGACGGCGAAAAATGCGACAAAATCTCCCCCTTTTTCAAAGGGCTACTGCTCGGGCATACTTTCACCTAGAGACGCCGTTCCAACTTTAAAACGTAAAAACAAGTCTCATCTATAGGTGTATTAAGTCTCGTTTTGATAGGTCGTATAGTTTTCGAGCAGTCGCAGTTCAATGACCGTGAGCGTTTTGGGAGAAATTGTGAGTTTATAATGGGTGTGTATTGCACGGAATGTTCGCGCTAGAGTGGAGGGGATTAACTGCCAGAGTGGAGAGAAGCTCTGAAAATTGTGTGAAACTTTCGTCTTTCCACGCTCCTCCAAAGCACAAATTTCGCTCTACGAGTATGAAAATTTCCAGAGTTGTAGTGCCGCTTGCGCTGATTCTCACGATGTGCCTGGCTAAGCGATAGGACTTACGGTTTTTGAGTTCTCAGCCTCTGAGCGAGGAGAGCGCCTCTGACCTCGCCCATAAGGTCCAATACAAATGAAAAACGGAAGAGACAGAAACCAGCCGTTTTTTAACTCGCTCTAAAATCCGCATTTTTCAGCCCAGCGAAAAAAGAAAGTGATCAGAGTGTACAGCAAAGCCTTGTGGCTCTCACGGTGAAGAAATTTCGGCAATAGGAGTTTCGGTGTCGGCGTGAGAAGCGTTTGTTCGGAGGGTGCGCAGAGGCAAAATTCAGACGTTTCTCAGAGTCTCGCAGACCCGCAGGTGGCCTGATCTCAAGTTGCCGTGGCAACCTCTGAGCCTAATTGCCTCTCCCACACACACACATATGGAGCTTTAGCTGCAGCTGTGCAGCTCAGTCAAATGATCAGTTCTCCATTAAGCTCTATAGTGACATGCTAACCAGCCACAGCCAAGCTACCTACTGGTGAGTTGTATGTGTTAGTGATGTAATGAGTGATGTTGGGCTGTTAGCATTAGCCACAATGCTAACATGCTAATGCTAACATGAGGTCCTATGAACTTGCTGGTGCGTGGAGGTTTGACTAGTGATGTCGGGTTGTTGTGCTAACATGCTAATGTTAGCATGCTAATGCTAACATGCGTTAAAATGAATGTACAGTGCGTTGTAATGGTGGTTCAGAGGTTTTTAATGTGTTATTTGGTATGCTAATGTTAGTATGCTAATGCTAAAATGCTAACATATGTTAAAATGATTGGTAAAGGCATTCTAAGGGTGTTTGAGACCTTCTCAATGTGTTTTTTGACATGCTAATGTCAGCTTAGCATTGTCGCTGATAGGCACGCGCACGGCCCGGCGTTTGGCACACGGCCCGGCGTTTGCGCACTGTATCACTCTCCAAATTTCCCGCCGAGGGGAATTTGTCTAGTTTTTTTTAATATTATTCCTCTTCCGTACTTTTTTCGGTTCGCTACTAGTCAAAAACGATAGCGAGCACCCAGGCGAATTATATATCAAAACGTGCGGCTCGATCGGACTCGGTCTGCTATTATTTTTCTCTACAGAATACGCGTTTTTCGCGTCGTAAGACGCGAAAAACGCAAAACGTCGTCCCCACGGCAACCGCTGGATTTTCAATGGGTGTGTATTGCGCGGAATGTTCGCGCTAGAGTGGAGGGGATTAACTGCCAGAGTGGAGAGACGCTCTGAAAATTGTCTGAAACTTTCGTCTTTCCACGCTCCTCCAAGGCACAAATTTCGCTCTACGCGCGTGAAAATTTCCAGGGTTGTAGTGCCGCTTGCGCTGATTCTCACAATGTGCCTGGCTAAACGATAGAACTCACGGTTTTTGAGTTCTCAGCCTCTGAGCGAGGAGAGCGCCTCTGACCTCGCCCATAAGGTCCAATACAAATCAAAAACAGGAGAGACGGAAACCGACCTTTTTTTAACTCGCTGTAAAATCGGCTTTTTTGAGCCCAGCGGAAAAAGAAAGTGATCATCTTGTAGAGCAAAGCCTTGTGGCTCTCACGGTGAAAAAATTTTGGCAATAGGAGTTTCGGTGTAGGTGTGAGAAGCGTTTGTTCGAGGGGTACGCAGAGGCCAAATTCAGACGTTTCTCAGGCTCGTCTCATGCGTTTCCCATAAGAAATGAATGGGACGAGCCGAAAAATGCAAAAAAATCTCCCCCTTTTTCAAAGGGCTACTGCTCCGGCATACTTTCACCTAGAGACGCCATTCCAACTTTAAAACGTAGACACAAATCTTGTCTATTGGTGTCTTAAATCTCGTTTTGATAGGTCATGTAGTTTTTGATCAGTCGCCGTTCAATGACCATGACCGTTTTTGGGAAAAATTGTGACTTTATAATGAGTGTGTATTGCACGGAATGTTGTGTTAGAGTGGAGGGGTTTAACTGCCAGAGTGGAGAGAAGCTCTTAAAATTGCCTGAAACTTCCGTCTTTCAACGCTCCTACAAAGCACAAATTTTGCTCTACGTGCATCAAAATTTCCAGAGTTGTAGTGCCACTTGTGCTGATTCTCACGATGTGCCTGGCTAAGCGATAGGACTTACGGTTTTTGAGTTATGATCCTCTGAGCGAGGAGAGTACCTCTGACCTCGCCCATAAGGTCCAATACAAATCAAAAACAGGAGAAACAGAAACCAACCATGTTTTTAACTCACTGTAAAATCCGCAATTTTGACCCCAGCGAAAAAACAAAGTGATCAGCATGTACAGCAAAGCCTTGTGGCTCTGACGGTGAAAAAATTTTGGCAATAGGACTTTCGGTCTTCGTGTGAGAAGCGTTTGTTCGAGGGGTGCGCAGAGGCCAAATTCAGACATTTCTGTGTCTGCTCCTCATTGACTCCAATCAAATGCATGTGTGTCCGCACCTGTGTCTGAGTGGATGACATCATTGATCAGGCCACCTCAAGTTGCTGTGGCAACCTCTGAGCCTCAGTACTTCTCTGAGCACTCCTCTCCCACATACACACACATATGTAGCTTCAGCTGCAGTTCAGCTCAGTCAAATGACCAGTTCTCCATTAAGCTCTGTAGTGACATGCTAACCAGCCACAGCCAAGCTATCTACTGGTGAGTTGTATATGTTAGTGATGTAATGAGTGATGTTGGGCTGTTAGCATTAGCCACAATGCTAACATGCTAATGCTAACATGAGGTCCTATGAACTTGGTGGTGCCTGGAGGTTTGACTAGTGATGTCGGTTTGGTGTGCTAACATGCTAATGTTAGCATGCTAATGCTAATATGCTAACTTAGGCTAAAATGAATCTTGAAGGCGTTCTAATGATGGTTCAGAGGTTTTTAATGTGTTATTTGACATGCTAATTTAGCATGCTAATGCTAACATGCTAACATATGTTAAAATGATTGGTAAAGGCATTCTAAGGGTGTTTCAGACCTTTTCAATGTGTTTTTTGACATGCTAATGTCAGTTTAGCATTGTCGCCGATGCTGAAATGGGGTCCTATGAACGGGTTTGACTTGTGATATCGGGATGCTGTGCTAATATGATGGCACTAGGCATGCGCACGGCCCAGCGTTTGGCACACGGCCCGGCGTTTGCGCACTGTATCACTCTCCAAATTTCCCGCCGAGGGGAATTTGTCTAGTTATCATTATTATTATTATTATTAGGGGCTGCACGGTGGCGCAGCAGGTAGTGCGGGTGCCTCACAGCAAGAAGGTTGCCGGTTCGATCCCCGGGTCAGGCGGGGCCTTTCTGTGTGAAGTTTGCATGTTCTTCCCGTGCATGCGTGGGTTCTCTCCGGGTACTCCGGCTTCCTCCCACAGACCAAAAACATGCTCATTAGGTTAATTGATGACTCTAAATTGTCCGTAGGTGTGAGTGTGAGCGTGAATGTTTGTTTGTCCTTGTATGTGGCCCTGCAATCGGCTGGCGACCGGTTCAGGGTGTACCCCGCCTCTCGCCCATTGTAGCTGGGATAGGCTCCAGCCCCCCGCAACCCCGAAAGGGATAAGCGGTATAGATAATGGATGGATGGATTATTATTATTAAACTGGGCTGTTAAACATGCAGTTTAAATGGAGTTTGAAGGAAGGAAGAGAAATCGTCTTGTCTTGAACGAAGTGGATGGCTGGAGTGGAGGAAACACATGTGAACGCAGTTTGTGCACCTTTACTATTAAGGAAAAAAAAAAAAAAAAAAGAGTTCATGGCTTGCACCTCCATGCCTTGAAAAATGAATTCAATCCACGGTGCTCTTCTGTCGGCTGGGAGCCGATGGAGCGATTTGTGCCCCTCTTTACAGCCAATAACAGAACAACGCCTGGACATGATTCTTAACACAGTGCTTTCGATAACGGATCTGTGAGAAGGTGGCGCTGCTACCGAGCAGGGGCGGAGCCCACCCGTAGCTCCGCCCCTGCTCGGTAGAGGATTTCAGTTAACTCATCTGCACGCAATACCAGAAACATTCCTACCTGCAACAGGATAAAGATATCCATGTAATCTGTCCTTTAGGGAATTATTATCACTATTTATCAGATGAGACAGCCTCTGCCAGAAAAGTTCCTCACCTTCAAAGTCCAGCTTGGTCCCGTTTCCAAACACAATGTTTCCACATAAGGCAACAGCGCAGTAGTAGGTCCCAGCATGAGACAGATTCAGGCTCTTCAGTGATAAGTTGTAGACACAGGTGTGTGTTTGTGTGTTGGGTTTCCTCTCACACTGATCATTCCTGCCTCCATGGGTGTAAACGAGTCCTGGATGAGATTCTTCAGAGCTTTTGAACCAGTAAACACTGTGTTCTTCATCACAGGTCCCAGTGTCTACTGTACAGCTCAGAGTCACAGAGCCTCCTGGCTGGATGGTCTCAGATGCTGACTGATGGACCAAAGCTGGGACGTTCACACCTGAAGCCTTTACACTGACAGTAGTGCCCTTACAAAATGTAAAGTCGTGTAAAGTGCTGCTTACGCAGTAGTATGTAGCTGAGTCTGAAATTTGCAAATCTAAAATCTTCAAGTGGTAATTGCTGCTTTCTGTATTCAGTGAGAAACGTGTATTTTTGAATTCATCATGAAAGGTGCCCTTACTATTGTGCTTGTAGAATGTAGACAGCAGCTTTGGTGTCTGTCCCACTGTTTGCTTATACCAATAAAACAACACTGCTACAGCATCTTGGCAGAAGCATGAAAGAGTCAAGTTTTCTCCAGCATTAACTGATTCAAACTGTAATGATGATTGTTTTAAAGGTGCCATGTGAGCTGAGGAGAGAATGAAAAGACAAATCAAATACGCGATTCATTTAATGCTAGTATATTGTAACGATCTGCTTTACAGGATGCATGAAACCACATTACAAGCAGGCATATGGCTATGGCATAGCTATAACTATATGTATTATAGTATAATGAACAGCAGCTAGTAACAAAACACACCTTACCCATATTCGCCATGAACAGACACATGAAATGCAAAGCAGAGTTTGAAGATGTCATTGTGCTTCAAACGCTGTGATGAATGAATTGAACCTCCACTCTTCACAGAGAAGACAGTGTTTGATCAGCCAATCAGATTGAATGTCCTGTTTTTGAAACAGGGATCACATGTTCAATGTTACTTATATTCAGCGGTGCTTTAGCGATGTTGGTCCTTGAGAACGGGACAACGTCAATAACAACTACATACTACTGATGTTACCTTTACATGATGAATCATTAAGTTAGAAATCACATATACATAACCTTAAAACTACTTGCCACATCAGCAAAGGTGTGCAGCATTGGAAGAAACTGTTTTTAAGATAACATGCATTCATTTAACAAAGATTTATCCCTATTTCAACTGTTTCTGTTTTATTTTTGATGTTTGGTCCACAATTAAGGACCACGGTCCAGAAACCACAAAATCCATATTTTCTGCGAGACAGTTTTCAGCAGCAAATCAGTGTTAATGGTCTCATAAACCTTAGAAGAGAGAGTCATACTTAGATCCAGCTTTAAGCTATAATACACACTGCAGGTTAAGAGCGCAGGGTGCGTTCACAAAGGTACATGCTGTATTTATCTTTCACGATTTGGCATCACATACGGACTGCAAATCTGGCAAATGAAAACTAAAAGCTGACAAACAAAAACATAATGTCAAAGCTGGGAAGAATAATGAACTGGCAACTGCACACAAAGGTGCATGATGTTCATCCCAAATAATTTGCAAAAAGTACACAACGCTGTGTCTTTGTTCAGTGTGTGAACTCCTTTCGCAGCTTGTTGTGGGCCTGAAAAAATGCTAAGAATTGAGTTGTTCCATAAGACATTACAATCAGTGTAAAGTGTTATCTTGCATGAGGACATGGGAAAGCTTCACTCTGAGGAAAGTACTTCTTAACATTAAATGATGCTCTGCTCTGTCAACCATTCAGTCCTTTCCTGATTAGTATTTCCCATTTGTGTACACAGCCTATTTTTCTGGATTGTAGACATCACCCTCATTTTACACAGCTGCTGTTTCAAAATAACTTCTCTCTGCTCTTGGCTGCTGCTTGAGCTGCTGTGCTCTGTGGTCAGCCTTCCTGTGTTCAAGGTAGCACTTAAGTTTCCACCAGCGGAAGCCTGTTCGCAGTAGCTCACACCTTTTTCACCACACGAGTCAAAGCAAACATCAAATGACGAGAGCTGCCCAGTTAAAAGGTTACACCCTCTGCTCACATTTCTGGTTAGAAGACAGTATTAATAGACCAGAGGGGATTTTTGAAGATACTCTGTTTGCATCCTGTGTTGCACTGCATTTTGCAGCATTTTCTAATGGCACACAAATTTTACTTTACAGGCTGCACATTTGACACCAAAGCTTCCTTCAGAACCTTGTTTTTAATGTGAGCATCAGTCACTTTGATGCACATTAAATTATTCTTAAAGAAACACATTTTTTTCCCCCATGTATTAGTCACAATAGCAGCAAGCCTATAATATTGACCATGCGGGCCATTTTCTTTGCAATTCTGTAGCCAATGCGAGCTTAGGTTTATTGTGTCTTGCATTGACTTCTGACTTTTAGAACTACTTTAAATTACTTGACGTGCCAGCTGCTTTAATGCGACTATCATTGGACTCATGCAGGACTCCTGACAAGCCAGAATTTCAACACTGACCCAAATCAAGCCAAAGTGCTAACTGAACCCACTTTATTTGAACTTCCTCAGCCAAAATGAGCACATGTCCAGTCTCCCAACACCATACGAGTTTACTCATTGATGGAACCAGAGAAAAATGACATGTCAAAGAAAGGCAGGACAAAGAGAAATGAGAAAAATCATCAATCAATAACATCAGCAATCTTAGGCATGTCAGACAATGTGACACTCAGCAATGCATTCAGTTATTTGTTAAAGAGCACGCAGGCCCACCAATAACTGTTAACTGAATTCCAATAGTTTACAGTTTCCATGCTATGATAGTATGTGTAACAGTTGCTAACTAGTGGTAGCATAACACAGCAAAATCTTCAGTATATCACATGGTAGAGCACACAAAAGAAGACTTTGTAAAAGGAAGTCGTGAATTTAAATCTAAGAATACAATTAAATCAAAAGGTTTTAAAACTTCGACACCAAATTCCAGGTAAGCTGGTTGGTAAATATGACCGTCACTGACAACCATATTGGATTTCGCACGTTCAAGTACTGCAAGTAGAAGTTTAAATTGAAGTTAAAGCTCCAAAGCTGAGTGCAGCTCCCTGGTTTGTCTGTGTTCATAAGATGAAACATCTCATCTCTCATGTTGCTGACAGTGTTTGATATCAGAATAGATGACAGCATTTCCACTGTTTTTCTCTGCAGCTTGTCTGGGGGAGAGGCCTCGGGGACCCAAACACACAGCTGCATATATGACTGCATCGCTAGTCTGTGAGAATTGGAAAGTAAAATAATAAGGCTTGACAGTGCAAATCAAATAGAAAGGTCGTGTACAGCTGAGATGTGACACTGTGGGTGCTGAGACAGACTCTTACCTGACTGCCTGCAGGGGATCCATCAGTTGCCTCTGAAGAACCAATCACAGATGAGTAAAGTCAGTTTCAGTTACTGCACAGTACCAGAATGTAGATCTGATTCTGCTGCAGACACACTGCTGATAATACAACATGCACTTTGAAATACCTGTGGTATCTTTCTTCCGGCTCTTGCAATGCGTCCATGTAAGAATGAGCGTCACAATCCCAAGAACGACGTTTGACAGCATCAGCGCAGTAACGGTTGGACTCAGTTCATCTGGTTTGGTGACGGCAGTGTCTGTGTTAAACAGAAGAAGACAGACAGAAGATAGACTATGCTTCATTTAGACTTTTTTTTTAATGAAAAAAAAAACAGTGCGTTGCACTCTTTTTGACATCAAACGTTTCAAATGTATTCACCGTCACATTCATTACCTTACCTTCACTGTGCCATAGTTTAAATTCATAAATGTTGTCAAATGCAAAAGCATGCTGACTTTAGAGCTGCAAATAATGATCATTCTTATTATTGATTAATATTCCAATTATTTTCTGGATTAAGGAAACATGGCCATCATGTCTTCACATGCTTTGTATTGGCCATCCATCAGTCCAAAATCCATATATACTCAGTTTATAGTGACAAAAACAGCTGCAAAAGGAGGAAATCCTAAAAGTGGAGGAACTAGAGCGAAACAACGTTTTGTATTTTTGCATGAAAAATGTTTTATTATCAAAATAGTTGCAACATTGTTTGATACCAACATCCTTGGTGGCAATGGGGTTGCACATGAAACGGAATGGCAACTCGTTTGTGGTGCTGTCAACTGCACAAAAAACCAACCCTTGTTATTGTTGGAAGTTTTTCTCTGTATTTATCATTTATATTTGCTAAGAACTGCAAGTATTTTATAGTGACGGCTGCAATCTTACTTACTCTTGATATTAATCCTAGTCCCATTTCCAAACAGGGTTTGTCCACATGAAGTCACGACACAGTAGTAAGTTCCAGCATCATCAGAGCTCAGGTTCTTCATGAGAAGGTTGTACACACAAGAAGTTTCTCCACCCTCAGTCCTCTGGCAGGTGTGGTTCTCATCTCCATAGGAATAAATAATTTGTGAAACAGAATGGTGAGAGTTTTTCAGCCACAGGACACCAGTGTGCTCTGCTGCACAGTGGCCAGTGTGAGCAGAACAGCTGAGGGTCCCAGAGTCTCCTGGCTGGACCAACTGAGACTCCGGCTGCTGGATGACAGAGTCACTGATCATGTTTGCACCTTGGGGAAGAAATGAACTGTGATCAATAGCATTATGTCCACTGAAATGATCAGTAAGAATGATCAGCTACAGAGAATGAATACCTTTTATCATCAAAAAGGTTCCTGATCCGAACTGAATGTCATTCAAGTACATTACTCCACAGAAGTATGTTCCAACCACGTCCCATGCTGTTGCAGATATGCTCAGATGGCTGCTGATTGTGTCAAATGTGACTGAATAATGATGACGAAATTCATCAGCAAATATACTCCGTTTATATTGAGAATTGAATGCGACCACAAGTTGAAGTCTCTTCCCTGTCGTCAGTTTGTACCACACTCTTTTTTTCATTTCACTCTTTATGTGGCATTCAATAGTTGCTGAGTCTCCGAACTTCACTGTTTGGAAAGGAGCTGGCTGAAAGATGTCACTCAACTGTGCCACGCCTGAAATAAACAGACAGGATATCATCAGCTTTGTGTGTGACGATGCTCCTGAAAAGATTCCACAAGTGGATTTCTTTGTTACTCACACAAAGAGCAGAGGAGGAAAACATTCACAAAGGACACCATCATCTTGTGTGCATCAATGGTCCTGTGTCTTCTCCACAGCAGTTCTGACTTACTGAAGCGACAGCACACTTAAACAGATTCACCACTTGGCCTACATGTGGTCACTTCTGTCAGGTCTGATTGGTTCACGGTCCTCACCTTGCCAAGCATGATTGGCTTGTTTGCAGTGAAGTGAAAAACCCTTTCATCTGGTCCTGTTTGACGTTGCTGTTGGCAGAGTTTGAACTAGTTTGAAGATTTGGTTGCTTGCTTTATGTGTAGATACAATAAGTCATCAACACTTTGATATTAAATGGCATGACACAGATAAAGCACACTGGTGTTGGCAAAAGGGAACTTAGTTGCATACTTTCCAGAAGCATGAAGGACTTAGATTTTGTGTTTTACTTTTTTTTAATCTGAATTTTTCCATCATTTGCATTTTTCTGACTTGCTGCAAGGGACTGGGAGGGACTGCCACTGCATGAGTAATGACTGTGCCCTGTGTTACTCTTATAGGGAATAAATGGGCAGAATTTTATGTTACAATTGAAGATCTTGGTTGTTGTACCTATATTTCTGAATACAGTAAAAAATATTAGTCATCATACATTTGCAAGTTGTAACTATTCTTACATTGGCTTGTGGCTGGATGTGACCTAAGCTACTATACTGCTGCTAGCTTAGCTGGATTTGTTTTTAGAAGAAGAAGAAGAAGAAGAAGAAGAAGAAGAAGAAGAAGAAGAAGAAGAAGAATTGTACTTTTATTATCACATCACACCACATGTTGCACACTACATGCTTCACGCCATGCTTCCCGTGAAATTAATTCCTCCACTTTTGACTCATCCTGGTCGTCCTTCCTCTGCGGCAGACCAGGAGCGGTGGGCTGCCAGCTGACAGCAGTGCCCGGGGACCCAACTCTCTTCATCACCATTGGTCAGGTGGTGATCTTCTTGCATGTTTTTAGTGGGGGTATTTTATGGAGGATACCCCAGGTGAGCATGGGGAGAACATGCAAGCTCCACACAGAAAGGTCCCCTTCCTCGAGCAGCAGGCACTGAAGGCGTGGTGGAGGACACGCCACCAGTGCCCACAGCGAGATTCGAACCGGGAACACTGTCACCTCTAGTTGTGAGGTGACAATGTTACCACTTGTTCCACTGTATCACCAAAAGCTACCTGGTTGCTTTAATTGAGGACTTTAAACTTTTGACACTTTCAGACTTGGTTGTGTGTGTGGATTGCCACCCGACCTTTGCATATTTGAAGGCAGATGTTACCAGACTGCAGGCTGAACTCAGGGAGATGGACAAGTTCATCCTAGAATTATCACCTCTCACTTCTGGAAATTCGATGTTGTGCCAGCCTTTGCTGCCCAGACCTAACAGGATTAGTCTGGTCCAATGATACCACTGTTCTGTGGTCCACTGGCAAAAAGATGTCTGGTTCAGCCAGCTCTCAGCTGGACAGCGGTAATGTCCATCCCGGTGTTGAGGCCTCTGGTGTTTACATTGGACACAAATGACACTGATTGGCAACAATCCAAAGTGATGAAAAGGGATTTTAATGGACTTTTGGTAAGGGCATTTTTATTTTAGGCCCCATTCCAACACTGGGTCGGGGGGTTCTTCAGTCCAAATCAGCGGCTTCAGGTTCAATGTAGAACACAAACCTTTTTTTTTTTTTTTTAATCTATTCTGGGAGTGGGCTGCTTACTTCAGAAGAGATGGAGGTCAGTTGAATTGACTGGACATACTATGGTGACAGCAAACATATTTCACTGGAGTCTGTGTCGCCCACCTACATGACTAATTACAATCACAGACACGTGTGTCCCTGCTCTGGATGCTCACTTCTCTTTGGCCATCAGTTGTTGTTATATGCAGCCTTTTAAAGGCATTGCTTCTGGTATTATCCCTATTACTACATCTGCTCTGCAAGATTCAGTGTGAGGTCCAGTATTGTTCTCAATCACATAAATGATATTGTTCCCTTCTCTGAATGCTGTAAATGTCATCTGGTAACTGGTTATCCCTGCAGGACTCACCACTGCCATCTTTACCAAAAGGTTGGCTGACCATCTTTGGCTCTGAGGCTCTTTTTACTTATAAAGCTTTAAAAACCTCCACCCAATATTTCATCCCTCTGAACTCTGAACTCATATGACCTTGGTACTCGCTCTCAGAATAGGTTGTTGCTCCACATTCCATTAATTAGAACAGTTAATTGACAGTCTACTTTATATGTGGAATAATCTGCGAAAGACGTCACACTTGGACTCTCAGCTGTTACATCAATGCAATAATCAATCATAGCTGTCGTTCAAGCGAGCAAGGTCCATTTTAAGCCATGCCACACCAAGGTGAGAGCAGAAGGCAGGTAGCCAGGGATAACACAGACCCCCTGGAGGAGAAGAGGGCAGATCTAAATCAGTTGCAGCAGGGCAGACCTGACAGGCAGTGATCCAGCTGTAGTAGCCGAGGCGGCCCTCGGCAGGAAGAAATGGGTGGGAAGTTCTAAGTGAAGTCTGCGGCAGGGGCTAATGTGAACTGCCTGTAAAAGCTCGGAAGTTACTTGTCATTATCATGCAGTAATGAAGGACTACATAGGGTGCACAAAAAGAGTAACTAATGATTAAGTAGTTGTTAATTAATGAGTCACTAGTGTAGGCCACTTAGCAGCTGGCTGAGAGGTAATCAGAAACAACTCATGCAGAAAGTGGTCAGTATGTTTATTCACAGATATTTATGAATTAACTATTACTGAATTATTCATAGAGTATCTCCCAGTCTGTTCTAACTCATCATTATCAACTATTTAGTCCTTGAAGCAAATTTTCAGAAATTACCATGACTTTCATTTATATGTATATATCACTTTTCATAAACAAATTTATTAAGTGCTTCATGGATATAAAAGAGAAAATTATATGAGTATTCTTGAATGAAGCATCCTGCTTCGTCAGTTTACATTTTCCACACAACACTAGATATAACAATATAATAACAGACAACATATATGTGTGTGTGTGTGTGTGTGTGTATACTGTATATATACCCTAACACTAACCCTAACCTTAGGGTCTGATTGTATATGATATCTGACTGTATACAATTATTGAACTTGACTGAGCTCTAAGGTTTATTTTTCTGATCTACAATAAAATCAGTAGCTTGAAATCGCACACAGACACTACGGGAAAGCATTTAGTGGGACATAAATATGCCCAGTTCAAAACCGTACCGTATCAACCACTACAGACTATAAAAAGAATTTTGGTTTGTGGCCTGTAATCAACATAATTACTGACTGTGTTGTCTCACTGTCTGTGATGACTTTCTACAGCTGTCACTTTTTCAAAAATTTTAAAATTTTTGTCCCACATATCAAATTATGTTGTAGAATAAATGATGCTCTGTTCATTTGCTGTGTGTCTATGTGCTGCACTGAATGTTGGTAACAGGATATCCAGATGAGCTGCTATTGTCATCGGAGCTTTGAAAGCAGTTTTCATCTTTCAGCTTTGCAATCTGTCTAGAGTTTAAAATGCCTTGAGAATTTGCCTCTGTGATGGTTTGGTCATGATCATCAACAGAGACAACAACATCATAGCTTATTGATTAGACAAAGAGTAGAAATTACCCCCCCCCACTGGTACCAGAATCAAACATGTAAGGTCACTGCAGCCAACTGGCACAGAGGTAACAGCAATCATTGGAAATCAAGCTAGCTAAAAGCATTACATCAAAGACACAGTATTGAGGCCATGTTGTAACACAAAGATGTCAAACTTCAAAGCCTTATTCCGGAGTACACACATTCGTCCTCTGTGTCTTCCCTCTGTCTTCTTGCTCTGCTGGCTTTGTTCACATTTAATGTAGCGTAATGGAGATTGTCCTCATTTGTGTAAGCCTAGCAGTGAAATATAAAACGGTGATTGGCAACATGATGCACAACAGAAATTGAAACACATTGTTATGATATGAAAAAAATAAAAATAAAAATAATAATAATAATAAATAAAAAATAAAAATATGATTGAATGGTTATGAAATAGTTAATCTAAACAGGAAATACCTCTGCGTTTGCTGTAGCGGGAGCTGAAAAACAATGTAAGATAAGATAATGCTTTATTAATAGAATCCTTTGTCTACAATGCAATGCCAATTATGCCATGATTACACACTGCTGATAGAAACATCATTTACCTTTGCAGTGACAGCTGTTTCTGCTATGTATAATGAACAGTGAGAAAGCCAGTAAAAGACTCAGAATGGTGGTGAATGCCAAAGCACCACCCAAGAAATACACCAAGAGAAGAGAGTCTCCATCCTCTGCAGAAAGACAGACATCAGGAGGCATTACACAGGAGATGCTTATTCAGTGATTAATCATAACTATTAATAAAAAAAAGAACTCTGAAAGAAAGAAAAAAGTTACTCACGTTCTGAGACCAGTTTGGTCCCGTTTCCAAACAGTATGTGTCCACATGAGGCAACAGCGCAGTAGTAGGTCCCAGCATGAGACAGATTCAAGCTCTTCATTGGCAAGTTGTAGACACAGGTGTGTGTTTGTGTGTTGGGTTTCCTCTCACACTGATCATTCCTGCCTCCATGAGTGTAAATGAGTCCTGGATGAGATTCTTCAGAGTTCTTGAACCAGTAAACACTGTGTTCTTCATCACAGGTCCCAGTGTGTACTCTACACACTCCTGGCTGGATGGTCTCAGATGCTGACTGATGGACCAAAGCTGTGACGTTCACACCTGAACCCTTTACACTGACAAAAATGCCGTCTATAAATTCAAATTTTGATGCAAAGCTGCTACCACAGTAGTAAGTAGCTGAGTCTGAAATGTGCAAATCCGAGATCTTCAAGTCAATGTTATCATTTTCTGTATCCAGTGTGAAGCGTGTGTTGTTTTCACATTCACCATGAAAAGAGACAGATTTGTAGTAGAAGGAAGATATAAGCTTCGGTTTGTGCCCCAGAGTTTGTTTATACCAGTAATACTTTGTTACCACATTACGTTTGCAGTTACATTTCAAAGTTAAGTTGTCACCAACGTAAACTGATACAAATCCATTCTTCTGATGAATAGATGAAGGTTTTTGTTCAGTTGTCTGAGCTGAAGAGACAAGAGAGGCAAAGCAAATATGCAATTAATTTAACTTCATAGTAAGCTTATTTTCCTGACTACATTAAGAAACAATTCAAGTAATGACACTGAGAGTATCCATGCACTCTGAAAGATACAAACTGGAGTCACAAAAACTAAACTCACCTATTTTCCCAAAGAACAGATATGTCAGATAAAAAAATAATTTTGGAGATGTCATCGTGTTCATGTTGTTACGCAGACTGAAAAGAATCTCCGTCCTTTCCCCACTTTTCATAGATGAGACTGTGTCTGATTGGCCAACCTGAAGTGACAGTGCATGTCCTAAAAAGGAAACAAGATCACATGATCATCAAGGCTCTTTGACTTGGCATTAGTTTTACATGTCCACACTCAGTTCATACCACACTGATCTCACTGATGGACCATATTTGCTTTGTTTGGTTAATATTTGCTGTCATTAACAGTACAGGCAAACAACATAAAGATGAGGATAACAAACAAGGTCTTACTTGAAAATGCTGTCCAGTAGGTGGCTTAGTGGTAGAGGGGGCTACTGGTCGTAGCTGCTGGTTATTAATATCCTCTTTAATCCCTTATAAGATCAGCGCGTAAGATTTAGGGGATCTCCTGGCAGAAATTGAATATAATAATCATAAATATCTTTTCATGAGTGTATAATCACCTGAAAATAATACTTGTTGTGTTTTCAGTACCTTAGAATGAGCTCTTTATATCTGCAGAGGGAGCGGGTCCTGTTCCACAGAGTCTGGCATGTTGCACTGCCATGTTTGTACAGTAACCCAGAATGGACAAACCAAACACTTGCTCAAAAAATGGTCAGTATTTTCTGTAATTATGTCAGTATGATGGTTTTCACTGCTGATGGTGGGGTCCACCACTCATACACTGGATTCAAATTGCCTTCAAGTGTACAAGATATTCGTGATGGATGCATGTATGTATCCCAGCGCTACTGTTATTATACAGTTATATCAGCTGTTATATCAGCCTATAAGCCTCACTGGTATGGCACTGTAACACATAAACCAAGACAATTGCCTGCTGGTAATGAGTGTGGGCAGAGCAGTTGCCCTATATGGTCTGTTTGAGGGGTCACAAACTAAGCTGCTATTGGTTGCAACATCAGAAAGTACCACATCAGCAGAAAAAAATTCTGTGGTTTGTGGGAGCAGAATCACAGACACACACACACACACACACACACACACACACACACACACACACACACACACACACACACACACACACACACACACACACACACACAGAATTGTGCATTACGATAAGTGTCAAAGTAGTATGCAAATAGCATCATTGAAATTGCATGAACTGTATCAACTTGAAGCGAACACAGGCACAATGAATTTATTTTAATCTAATTGTTACTCCAAGTGTGAACACATCGTGCTTGAACCCACATGAAGAGAATTGCAAAAGTGCAGATAGTCATCAATATGTACAAGGCCAAAACTTACAAAAGCACAGACAGATCTCTTCTGTGTCCTGCCAACCACATGGAAAGTGTAAAAGGATGCTAACAGCTATCAGTGTGACACACAATCAGATACCCTTGATGGTGTCTGATGACTTTATGTGCGTACTGCACTGTGTGTGAGGCAGTGAGCTTCTGCAAGCTGTGCATCTTTCTGTGTGAATAGCACTAGTTATACTCCTTGTGTTCAGTTTGCTGTCAGGAAATGAGCACAGTGTCTAACAGTGTCTAAATACGCTTGATAATGACTATATTTAGGTGAAATCATGTTTGCTAAAGCCACATTACCCTTTAAAAAGAGTCAGTGTGATGTCATGTTGTCGTGGAATGTGAAGGCCAAATGCACAAACCACAAAAGGCCAAAAACACTCAAATTCAGCTGTCCAGTTGTTTCAGGAAAAACCATCTTGAAGGTGTCCAAATAAAGATCTGCAGGAGTCAGAAGTCTGAGGAGCAAAATACTTTATTGTTGACAATAAAGGTGGACACGCTCAGAAATGCACAGAGTGCAATCCTGATGAGCTCCAACTTACAATGGTCAGTGCTCTGTCTTTTATACATTTCAGCTTGGTGTTTACCAGTGCACTTTTGAGATTATATGAAATCATAGTGAGATTACATATTAACTCACAGTGTGATTGTAAGAACATTCAATCTATCAATAATGTTGAAACTAATGTTGAATCATGAAGTGATTATGAGAACATTCAATCCATCGGTGATCATAATAAAACACACAATTATAAGAGAATACAAGCTTAAGGCTTTGTTCGGACAACAAGGTTATATAAGGTCACACAGAGTGGCAGCTGCCAGGACACCTGCAGGGCCATGTGGAAGATCCCAGAAATCCCCAAAATCATGATCACTCCACCTCCGTCACAGTGCATCAGCTGTTACCAGGTGTCATTCTGAGCAGTGCAGTATCACCACAGTATCACATCTTTAACAAAGCTACTATAATATCAGGCTCAATAAATCAATCACCTTCAGTTCAGTTATTCGCTGCCATTGATTCTAACATTATACTCTATTTCTTCAGTGAATAAATATCATCATCACATATCTGTGAGAAAAATTACACTACAATGTCCTGTCACACACAAACATGGACAAAGCATGTCCAGCTCTATTGCTTTACACTAAAATACATACATTCACTGCAGGTGTTGTCCCTGTGTCGTCCTTGTCTTTTGCCCTTGTTCTCTCTGAGAGCAGTGTCATAGAGATCCTCTTCATTTTGCTAACCCTGGTAATGACAGAAATACAAAACACATCATCTGCACATCCAGACAACAGGAGACATTACAGAACTTTCAGCTGTGATCACCTTGAGTTTAAACAGAGAGAAATATTAAGATTAAAATAAGATAAGATGAGATATGACAGTCGTTGCTTGAAAGTTCATTACCTTCTAAGTCCAGCTCGGACCCTGTTTAAAGATGTCATTGTGTTCAAATGGCTGACTTGAAAAAAAAGTATCTTGATCTTTCTCGACTCTTCACAAATCAGACTGAATTTGATTGGCCCACCTGAAGTGACACCGTGTGTCCTATTGAAGAAACATGGCCACTTGCTTACTGCTGCCTATACTGCCATGTTTGATTGTTGAGAATTTGGATGGTGAGAGACATATGAAGAACATAATAGCTCCTCAGCTTCGTCAGTGACAGCAGGAGCTTTAAAATGACCAAATATAAAGAACCATATAAACCCCCATTGTGGGTTTTTAATTGAAGCATCACACAAGTTCAGGCAGGCCACACAGGTCAAGCTCATTGACTGATGGCTCAGCTGATCTCAAACCAGCCCACATCAGCTGACAGCTCAAGTGATTCTCTGCCTCGCTCCTTATTGGCACATCTCAAACAGCGAGCTCTCTTTAAGCCTTCTCACCCTTTGCTGCTTCCTCTGCAAGCAGTTTAAACCCAGCTCCACCCCAGCTCCACCTTTATGCAACGTCTGAGTTTTTCAGTGTCATTCCAGTTGAGCAGAGAGGTGCTCTCTTCGCTTCAGGCTTTTCATGCAAGCCTATGACAGGGCAGGGAGGGCCCAGAACAGAGCCCTACTGCCAAATGTAATGTATGCTGTCTGAATACATGCTGTATTAATAAATACACAAAGTGGTCCTGACTGAACTAAATAGGTGTTAATTGTGTCTTACCATCAGGTCATGGAAATAAATAACTGTTTCCTCCTCATGAGTGCAGTGTTTACTGATGTATTTTATACTGTGACACCCTAGAATGCAAAATGACAAAAATCAGAATATAGTCATTTTTATGTATCTTATCTAGGATCCTGTGTTTCGTAGGTGTTAGACCTGCTGCTCATTCGCTTGATTCCCTCCTGCATTTAAGCAGCGTGGTGGCTCTGCCTCGCTGTCAGATTGTTTTGAGCCAATGCGATAAACTTTCCAGCCTTGTACCTTGCCTCATCTAACTTTCCTAGTTCGTGTAGTATTTTTCCTGCCGCTGTAGAGCGAGTTTTGTGTTCTTGTCTAGTTTTTTGTGTTTTGGATAGAGTTATTCTTGTACCTTAGTTCTTTATTCTTCGCTAGTGTTATTATTCCTGCCCGCTCGCCACAGTGTAGTTGAATTTTTGTTCTTGGCTGATTTTCCATTTTTTTCATGGCTTTCTTTTCCGTAGTTTTGAACCCAGTGTTGTGGTTAATAAACCGCTGTATTTTGTAAATGGCTCTTTTTGCTTGTGCTTTTGTGATCTGCCCAGGGGATCCAATTAAAAACTCATTCGATCTTTAAAATTGTAACTGAAGCCAATGAAGGTACAATAAGCCTCAGTTTGTCTAAAGGCCAGTGAGACTGAAGAGAGGTCAGTTAAGTTTTCTCTTATTTCAGTGATGCCCATTTTTAATATTTTTGACTAATGAGACGACATTAAGGCTTTGATTGCCTTGAAAACTGATCGTTTAAGCTTGAAGTTATAAATGGGATGAATCATAATTCCTGCTCTTTCTCCCTCGCATCTTCATCTTCTTGTTGTCTCAGCTTCCTTTCCTCTGTGCCTTTGCCCCCAGATAACTGGCTGAATCAACACATTTAAGGACTTGTGAAAAGGACTGAAAGAAGTGCTGCTTCAACTTTTAGCCACAAAAAAACAAAACAAAAACAACATAGAAATGATTCAGTGTCTTCTGGGCTTGCTCAGAAACACATATAAGCTTTTATTGGCCTTGTTGAACAGAACAAACATAGAACACATCCAGTTCTACTGCTTTATGCTTGAGTACACACATTCAGTCTTGCAGTTGTTCCTTTGCCGTCTTGATCTGTTGCCTGTTTGTTCCTTGAAAGCTGCGTAATGTATGCTTTCCTCATTTTGGTCACCCTGATGATAAAACAAAAAAACAGTAAATCAGAATCTATGTTTCTTGAGAGAAAAAGAAACTGAATCCAAAAACAAATCTGTGCTATAAAAATGGTGAATGTTAATATGATATGATGATGATATGATATGATACCTCTGCATTTGTTGTGGAGGAAGCAGAAACTCTTGCATGGGACTCTGAAAGACAATGAAATGTACCCTTAATATAATATCATGTTACATGAGTACACACTGTCAAGTTCAGAGAATAGCAGCTGAAGTACCTGCACATCTGCAGTTGTTTGTCTTGCTGATCACACAAATTAGGAAAGCCAGGAAAACACTCAGGATGGTGGTGAATGTCAAAGCTTCATTCAAGAAATAAACCAAGACAAGAGAGTCCACCTCATCTGCAGAGAGCCAGACAGCAGCAGACGTTACAAAGAGTTTCAATGCAGAGCAACATACTTAGAAAATAAGACCAACCTCTGCCAGAAAAGTTCCTCACCTTCAAAGTCCAGCTCGGTCCCGTTTCCAAACAGTATGTGTCCACATGAGGCAACAGCGCAGTAGTAGGTCCCAGCATGAGACAGATTCAGGCTCTTCATCGGCAAGTTGTAGACACAGGTGTGTGTTTGTGTGTTGGGTTTCCTCTCACACTGATCATTCCTGCCTCCATGAGTGTAAATGAGTCCTGGATGAGATTCTTCAGAGTTCTTGAACCAGTAAACACTGTGTTCTTCATCACAGGTCCCAGTGTGTACTCTACACACTCCAGGCTGGATGGTCTCAGATGCTGACTGATGGACCAAAGCTGTGACGTTCACACCTGAAGCCTTTACACTGACAAAAATGCCGTCTATAAATTCAAATTTCAACGCAAAGCTGCTACCACAGTAGTAAGTAGCTGAGTCTGAAATGTGCAAATCTGAGATCTTCAAGTCAATGTTATCATTTTCTGTATCCAGTGTGAAGCGTGTGTTGTTTTCACATTCACCATGAAAAGAGACAGATTTGTAGAAGAAGGAAGCTATAAGCTTCGGTTTGTGCCCCAGAGTTTGTTTATACCAGTAATAATTTTCTACCACATTACGTGGGTTGTTGCAGCTCAAAGTTAAGTTGTCACCAACGTAAACTGATACAAATCCATTCTTCTGATGAATAGATGAAGGTTTTTGTTCAGTTGTCTGAGCTGAAGAGACAAGAGAGGCAAAGCAAATATGCAATTAATTTAACTTCATAGTAAGCTTATTTTCCTGACTACATTAAGAAACAATTCAAGTAATGACACTGAGAGTATCCATGCACTCTGAAAGATACAAACTGGAGTCACAAAAACTAAACTCACCTATTTTCCCAAAGAACAGATATGTCAGATAAAAAAATAATTTTGGAGATGTCATCGTGTTCATGTTGTTACGCAGACTGAAAAGAATCTCCGTCCTTTCTCCACTTTTCAAAGATGAGACTGTGTCTGATTGGCCAACCTGAAGTGACAGTGCATGTCCTAAAAAGGAAACAAGATCACATGATCATCAAGGCTCTTTGACTTGGCATTAGTTTTACATGTCCACACTCAGTTCATACCACACTGATCTCACTGATGGACCATATTTGCTTTGTTTGGTTAATATTTGCTGTCATTAACAGTACAGGCAAACAACATAAAGATGAGGATAACAAACAAGGTCTTACTTGAAAATGCTGTCCAGTAGGTGGCTTAGTGATGGAGGGGACTACTGGTCGTAGCTGCTGGTTATTAATATCCTCTTTAAGACAGATCTCATCTGTGTCCTGACAACCACATGGAAAGTGTAAAAGGACGCCAACAGCTATCAGTGTAACATACAATCAGATACCCTTGATGGTGTCTGATGACTTTATGTGCGTACTGCACTGTGTGTGAGGCAGTGAGCTTCTGCAAGCTGTGCATCTTTCTGTGTGAATAGCACTAGTTATACTCCTTGTGTTCAGTTTTCTGTCAGGAAATGAGCACAGTGTCTAACAGTAATGCATACCTGTAATACAGCCTATTGGTCCAGAGACACTGGATGTCAATGCACTTTCATGGAAAGCCTTTGTAGAAAATACGCTTGATAATGACTATATTTAGGTGAAATCATGTTTGCTAAAGCCATATTACCCTTTAAAAAGAGTCAGTGTGACGTCATGTCCTGTCACACACAAACATGGACAAAGCATGTCCAGCTCTATTGCTTTACACTAAAATACATACATTCACTGCAGGTGTTGTCCCTGTGTCGTCCTTGTCTTTTGCCCTTGTTCTCTCTGAGAGCAGTGTCATAGAGATCCTCTTCATTTTGCTAACCCTGGTAATGACAGAAATACAAAACACATCATCTGCACATCCAGACAACAGGAGACATTACAGAACTTTCAGCTGTGATCACCTTGAGTTTAAACAGAGAGAAATATTAAGATTAAAATAAGATAAGATGAGATATGACAGTCGTTGCTTGAAAGTTCATTACCTTCTAAGTCCAGCTCGGACCCTGTTTAAAGATGTCATTGTGTTCAAATGGCTGACTTGAAAAAAAAGTATCTTGATCTTTCTCGACTCTTCACAAATCAGACTGAATTTGATTGGCCCACCTGAAGTGACACCGTGTGTCCTATTGAAGAAACATGGCCACTTGCTTACTGCTGCCTATGTTTGATTGTTGAGAATTTGGATGGTGAGAGACATATGAAGAACATAATAGCTCCTCAGCTTCGTCAGTGACAGCAGGAGCTTTAAAATGACCAAATATAAAGAACCATATAAACCCCCATTGTGGGTTTTTAATTGAAGCATCACACAAGTTCAGGCAGGCCACACAGGTCAAGCTCATTGACTGATGGCTCAGCTGATCTCAAACCAGCCCACATCAGCTGACAGCTCAAGTGATTCTCTGCCTCGCTCCTTATTGGCACATCTCAAACAGCGAGCTCTCTTTAAGCCTTCTCACCCTTTGCTGCTTCCTCTGCAAGCAGTTTAAACCCAGCTCCACCCCAGCTCCACCTTTATGCAACGTCTGAGTTTATCAGTGTCATTTTTGTTGTGGCTGAAGCCCGCCCTGCTCTGTTCCCTTGGGGGTCTTGCTGCTGTTCTTCTGGCTTGTAGCTGTTCCACGTAGGCACATTGAAGAGCAGAGAGGTTCTCTCTTCGCTTCAGGCTTTTCATGCAAGCATATGAAAGGGCAGGGAGGTCCCAGAACAGAGCCATACTGCCAAATGTAATGTATGCTGTCTGAATACATGCTGTATTAATAAATACACTTTGACTAAAGTGGTCCTGACTGAACTAAATAGGTGTTAATTGTGTCTTACCATCAGGTCATGGAGATAAATAACTGTTTCCTCCTCATGAGTGCAGTGTTTACTGATGTATTTTATACTGTGCCACCCTAGAATGCATATACTCGTGATAAAGATCAGAATATAGTCATTTTTGACAGTTAACCAAAAACAACAACCCCACAACTGCCATCACATTCTGATTGAACATTGCATATTTCTTATCTAGGATCCAGTGTTTCGTAAGAGCTTTAAATGTTGAAGCCAATGAAGCTACAATAAGACTCAGTTTGTCTAAAGGCCAGTGAGACTGAAGAGAGGTCAGTTAAGTTTTCTCTTATTTCAGTGATGCCCATTTGTAAAATGTTCGACTAATGAGACGACATTAAGGCTTTGATTGCCTTGAAAACTGATCGTTCAAGCTTAAATTTATAAATGGGGTGAATAAAAATTCCTGCTCTTTGCATTCCTGCTCCCTCACATCTTCATCTTCTTGCTTTCTCTTCCTCTCTCCCTTTATCCAACACAATGTTGGGTTGTCTCAGCTTCCTTTCCTCTGTGCCTTTGCCCCCAGATAACTGGCTGAATCAACACATTTTAGGACTTGTGAAAAGGACTGAAAGAAGTGCTGCTTCAACTTTTAGCCACACAAAACAAAACAAAAACAACATAGAAATGATTCAGTGTCTTCTGGGCTTGCTCAGAAACACATATAAGCTTTTATTGGCCTTGTTGAACAGAACAAACATAGAACACATCCAGTTCTACTGCTTTACGCTTGAGTACACACATTCAGTCTTGCAGTTGTTCCTTTGCCGTCTTGATCTGTTGCCTGTTTGTTCCTTGAAAGCTGCGTAATGTATGCTTTCCTCATTTTGGTCACCCTGATGATAAAACAAAAAAACAGTAAATCAGAATCTATGTTTCTTGAGAGAAAAAGAAACTGAATCCAAAAATAAATCTGTGCTATAAAAATGGTGAATGTTAATATGATATGATGATGATATGATATGATACCTCTGCATTTGTTGTGGAGGAAGCAGAAACTCTCGCATGGGACTCTGAAAGACAATGAAATGTACCCTTAATATAATATCATGTTACATGAGTACACACTGTCAAGTTCAGAGAATAGCAGCTGAAGTACCTGTACATCTGCAGTTGTTTGTCTTGCTGATCACACAAATTAAGAAAGCCAGGAAAACACTCAGGATGGTGGTGAATGTCAAAGCTCCACTCAAGAAATAAACCAAGACAAGAGAGTCCACCTCATCTGCAGAGAGCCAGACAGCAGCAGACGTTACAAAGAGTTTCAATGCAGAGCAACATACTTAGAAAATAAGACCAACCTCTGCCAGAAAAGTTCCTCACCTTCAAAGTCCAGCTCGGTCCCGTTTCCAAACAGTATGTGTCCACATGAGGCAACAGCGCAGTAGTAGGTCCCAGCATGAGACAGATTCAGGCTCTTCATCGGCAAGTTGTAGACACAGGTGTGTGTTTGTGTGTTGGGTTTCCTCTCACACTGATCATTCCTGCCTCCATGAGTGTAAATGAGTCCTGGATGAGATTCTTCAGAGTTCTTGAACCAGTAAACACTGTGTTCTTCATCACAGGTCCCAGTGTGTACTGTACAGTTCAGAGTCACAGAGCCTCCTGGCTGGATGGTCTCAGATGTTGACTGATGGACCAAAGCTGGGACGTTCACACCTGAACCCTTTACACTGACAGTAGTCCCCGCTGCAAATTCAAAGTTGTATGAATAGCTACTTGCACAGTAGTAAGTAGCTGAGTCTGAAATGCGCAGATCTGTCATCTTCAAGTGATTTTTACCTATTTCCGTATCCAGTGTGAAACGTGGATTGTCCTGAAATTCACCGTAAAAAGATGCCTTTTTTTCATACTTGTAGTAAGTAGAGATGCACTTTGGCTTCTGTCCCAGAGTTTGTTTATACCAGTAAAACCTTGCTATAACATCACCTTCATAGAAACATTGCAGAGTTAAGTTGTCCCCAGTTTTAACGGACACAAACCTTTTCTCTTGGGATGCGGAGAATTTCAGATTAGTCGTCTGAGCTGAAGTGATAAGAGAGGCAAAACAAATTCACTTTAAGATGACATGAAAAACATGAAGAAATAGCAGAAGCAGTGTCATGAGGAGTGGCCAAGCACAGCAAAAGACTGAAACTGCAGTCACAAAAAAAACTCACCCATTTTCCATAAGATCAAGCATGTCAGATAGCAAACAAACTTTGGAGGTTTCATTGCGCTCAACTGTCTTGCTGAATGAAAAGACTCTCAGTTTTTCTTCACTTTTCATAGACAAGACTGTGTCTGATTGGTCAACCAGAAGTTACACTGTACATCCTATTTAGGAAACTTGATCACATGCTCACTGTCACTGTAGTATCATTGGTTTACCTTGTGTGTTTAGTTACAGCCTTAAGCAGATATTGACTCATCATTGTATGGATTTACAATTCAGTTGAGTTCAGTCAGGCTAACCCTTTGGCAAACAAGTAATCAATATTAGGTTGCAGGTTCATTTAATCTGTCAAATAAATAAAGAATACAACATACCAGATTTGCCTATTATCTTATCTTTGATTTATTATTAAATTCAGCAGTAGCTGATTAATCAATTTGCAGTTTTGCTACATTAACCAAAATGAGTTGCCACCCAGGCTGTGTGTGTGTGGTTACCGGGAGAGCTTTAATCACCATGCCTTGCAGGATAAAAACAGACATGTGCTTGTGCAAGATATTAATGAGCTGGACAAATGCTAAAACTGGTGGCCATCTTAGAAAGCAGTCTGCAATGCAAGCCAGCAGAAATGCTTTCACTTTCCATTAATGCCGAATTACAAGCATATGAAGTCTATGTAGAGCAAATGTAGACTGCACACTGAGTAAACATCTAAGATCAATAGATTGATTTTGATATATTATCAAAAGCCTCTTATTTCATAGAGCTTGACTTTCTTTTGATGTACTTTAGCATATTTCTTCTCTCTAAACCACATTAGTTGCCCTTCAACCATTTGTTGACCACTGTTCTCCCCAAAATTTCACCGGAATGTCTCCTGCCCCACAAGAGGACACAAAACCCTGGACCATGTTTATACAAATATTCCTGTGGTTTACAAAGCCACCCCCTTCCTCCACCTGGAACAGTCTGATCACCTCTCATCAAGTGCCACTACCAACCTGACCCTCAACACCAAGAAGAACAAGGAGCTCATCATGGACTACAGGAAAACTAAAAGTTGCAGTCACATCCCCATTCACATCGACGGGGCTGGTGTTGAACTTGTCTCTGTCTCAGCTTCAAGTTCCTGGTCGTCCACATCTCTAAGGACCTCTCCTGCACCCTCAACTCCTCTGCACTGATGAAGAAGGCTCAACAGTGACTCTGCTGACTGAGGAGACCTGGCTCGTCAAATCCTATTTAACTTCTACTGCTGCCCAGCTAGCTGCCATCGAGGACCTCCAGTGCAAGCGGTGTCTAAGAAGGGCAGGCAGCATCAGCAGTGACAGCTCCCTCCCCAACCATGGACTGTTTGCCCCCCCCCCCCCCCCCCCCCCTTCTGGTTGGAGGTTCAGGAGCCTCCATTCCCACGTCAGCAGGCACAGGAACAGCTTGTTCCCCAGAGCTGATTCCCTGCTGAACTCTGTCCCCTAGCAGCCCCACCCCCAACCACCACCACCCTCCCACTGACATTGACACCACCTCTTACTGTACCTCCTCATGGCCCTCACTCAGGACCTGAGAGACTATAAACAAAGATGAACATTACAACTCAGCCCATGTCATACTGCGCATAACACATAGCACTAGAGTTTCTATACTGTCTATATTCCTCATACTGTTCACTCACTCACTTTTTACTGCACTGCCACTTGCTACCTGTTGCACATGTCACTTGTTTACATACCCTGTTGTACATGTTTTATAGCTTCATAGAACTTACTTTCATAGAGCTAACTTGCACTTCCTGCACATACCTCATGCTGTTTATACCTCACGCCTGTTGCACTTCTTGTATGTATCTATAGTTTGGATAATATGACTATTTGCACTTCTGGTTAGATGCTAAACTGCATTTTGTTGGCTCTGTGCTGCACTCTGACAATGACAGTTGAATCTAATCTAATCTAATCTAATCTAATCTAATCTAATCTAATCTAATCTAATCTAATCTCTGTTTTATAGTGATGCCAAGTGGTTAATTCATTAAATATATTGCCGTTGAAACTGATCTTTCAGTCAGTGGGCTACCAGTTGCTATTTATTCAGGAAACAGTAGAAGCATAGTGAGAGAGCAAATATGGGTGGATGGGCATTATGCATGATGCACTATTCTCCCTCTATATGTAGGCTTACTCTACTTCATTTAACATTGGTCTTGGAATTATCTTTCTATGATAATCCATGATAATATCTAATTATTATTATTACACACACTACTACTACTACAAGTCCCACAATGCACTGCCAGTGCGTTGGCACGTCAATCAAAGGCCTGAGGGCACGAGTCCCTGCCCCACTCGTTCATCAGCAGCCTGATGGAGGTAGTTACCTAAGGTCAACTTTCAGCAATCCTCTCCCCGAAAAATAGCTAAATGGAAGGTAGACTTTGAAAACAGGAGTTTTCGAGGCAGGTGAGAGGCAGAGTATGTGTTCGTGGATATGAAGGACAGAGCTGTTTGTCTTCTATGCGAGACTGTGTGTGGCTGTAATGAAAGAATATAATGTAAAAAGACACTATGAAATGAAACACTGTGACAGGTAAATTACTCTGGAAAAGCTGCATGAAGAGCCAGAAGAAATGAATGCAACTGATTTTTCTTGTATTTAATGTTTAATGTTGTTGTTTATAGATAAAATCGGTCTTATAAGCTGTGTTATTTTCAGGTTGAAGTATCTGGTTTAGACTAGTGTGCATCAGAGAACAGCAAACTCAGGTTTAATATATATTTACATTTTGCACTCTGGGTATTTTTGGTTTTTGTTTGAAAGAAATTAATTTTTGAAACTGCAATGGAAAGCTGCAGGTAAAGCCTTAAGAAATGAATGCAACTGATTTTTCATTTATTTAATGATTAATGTTGTTTTATAGACAATAACTTATAGGCTCTGATAGTTCCAGGTTCGATATGGGCAATGAGGTCATTTCAATCAGTTTTCAATAAACACTGAACCAGTCAGGCCATCAACTTGGAACATTTTTTTAAATTTTGGCCCACTGTGTATCTGAATTTGACGCCCCTGATGCAAACTATTTCAAGATACAATCAAAACAGCAGGTACAATCAGTGGCAGTTACAAACAACCAATTATAAACTGAGGCAGCTCATAATGCACATATTGACAAAACTACAAAAATGCTTTACATTAAGCATTTTGTCTAAAACAATACATAATAAACATACTAATCCAAATTAGCTGTACTATGCACTAATCTTCCTTGTTTTCTCTGTTATAACTCCACAAGCATGCATGAGTAGTCTCAAGATAAAAATCCATCATGCGGCCAGTCATGACTGGCTCTCTTGAACTTTTGTCAACACTCCTGAATATGTGAATGTGAAGTGCAAAGAGACCACGGGTGCCAGAATCTTTGTCTCTCTGAATCTGTATCTTTGAAGGTTCACCAATTTTGGACTCAGCATTGGTGAAGATGGATCAAATATTGAAGGCAAACTCCTTTTTGGCAACAGGTACTCCTTCCCCAGGATCACGGGATCATCAAATCTCTGTTCTACTGCTTCACCCTGGAGTTCACGCATTCATTATCGGCATTATTCCTCTGTCTTCTTGATGTTTTGGGCAGGTTAACACTTAAGGCAGCATAATGGAGGTTGTCTGTGTCTCTGTAACCCTGTTAACAAAATATTTAAGAAGTGGATCATGGTATGATTCCTGATATAAGTTTAAAATCCACAAAACAATTAATTGCTGTGCAATGTCTGAAAGTTAATTCAACAGGTAATGTAAAAACGTTAACTTTACCTCTGCATTTGCAGTGGAGGGAGCTGAAAATCTTGCCTGAGACTCTGGTTGTGAAACAGAAAATGCTCTCTTAATCAAAAGACAAATTCAGTAAATACAAGCTGTCAGATATAAGCAGTGTCAAATGCCTGAGCAGCCTTTTCTCTAAGGTATCATGTTACAGGAGTACACAGTCAACTACAGAGAATAGCAGTTAAAATACCTGCACATTTGCAGTTGTTTCTCTTGTTGATCACATATATTAAGACAGCCAGTAAAATCAGCAGGATGATGGTGAATGTCAAAGCTGTGCTCAAGAAGTAAACCATGACAAGAGAGTCCACCTCATCTGTAGAGAGACAGACATCAGAAACAGAACCTTCAGCAAATGTGATGGAGTAAGAATGGCTTTCCATCAAAGGGACAAGCTTTGCTGGAAAGTTACTTACCTTCAAAGTCCAGCTTGGTCCTCTCCCCAAACACTATGTGTCCACATGAGGCAACAGCGCAGTAGTAGGTCCCGACATGAGCCAGATTCAGGCTCTTCATCGGCAAGTTGTAGACACAGGTGTGGGTTTGTGTGTTGGGTTTCTTCTCAGACTGATCATTCCTGCATCCATGAGTGTAAATGAGTCCTGGATGAGATTCTTCAGAGCTTTTGAACCAGTAAACACTGTGTTCTTCATCACAGGTCTCAGTGTGTACTGTACAGTTCAGAGTCACAGAGCGTCCTGGCTGGATGGTCTCAGGTGTTGACTGATGGACCAAAGCTGGGATGTTCACACCTGAAGCCTTTACACTGACAACAGTTCCTGCTGTAAATTCAACAGCTGATGGAAACCTTCTTGCGCAGTAGTAGGAAGCTGAGTCTGAAGTACGCATATCTGTTATCGTCAAGTGATTTTTACCAGTTTCAGCATGCAGTGTGAAGTGTGAGTTGTTCTGGAATTCATCATGAAAAGTGGCATATTTATTAAACACATATCGGGTAGAGATGAGCCTCAGCTTGTGTCCCAGATTTTGCTTGTACCAGTAAATCCTTGTTGAATCCTCATCATGTTCATAGAAACACTCCAGAGTCAAGTTTTCACCCACATTAGCTGACACAAAGCTACTCTCGTGATGAGATGAGGAGAATGTCTGATGAGTCGACTGAGCTGAGGTGAAATGAGAGACAAAGCAGAAGTACAATTAACTTTATGTGACAGAATTCATCACAATCTATACATTGAAAATATTTTGAAACTCTTGTACAATGGGTGACCATACTCCATACAAGTTGCAATTAAGGAAAGAGCATAACTCACCCATTTTCCCCAAGAACAGACACGCGAGACAGAAGGAAAAGACTGGAGATGTCATCGTGTTCGAACTGCCGGTTCAATGAAAAACTTCATGTTCTCTGCTCTCCTCACAGGCAGGACTGCGTTGAGAAGGCAACTCTGAACTGCCACTCTATGTCTCATATAGGAAATATGATCACATGCTCACTGTTCTAGACTGCACTTTGATCCTTGAACTGAGGTGAAAGGCGTATAGAGAAAATAAGGTTTTGGATCTCTAACACGGTGAATGATCTGTATGTATTGTATGAACACAGTGGTGCCCGTTTCTTCTGAGCACGATTGGATGAGATAATCAACCCTTTATTGCTAGAAAACAAAAGGTTGCTTCCTCTTATCACTTTTGTTCATCATACATCAGGAGTGCTGTGCCACAACAGATGGCAACTGACAAATGTAGCAACTGATTTAAGCCAATAATGTAAGATCAAAGAGCATCTCAGGTTATCTTGATGAAATATGTTGATGTCATGACTTACATCATAAAATCTTTAGCAGTTTCCACCTGCCAGGAAATGAATCGTTCATCTCTTCAGCGGGTGTGGGTGTGGTCGACTTTCACTTGAGTGCACTAAGTTAGCTACACAATCATTTGTTTATAAAAATCAGGGGTCACAGTCAGCAGGTATCTGGCTCACTATCTATGGTGGGATGTCAAGTCAGTTAAGGATCATTTTCAGGATGGAAAGAATGTTAGTGCGTGCTTTTTTACACTTAAATGTTACATCCTGTGTAAACTAAGTTTGATTTCCTAAAACTGACCTGTTAAGTGCTGGTTCCTCCATCTCCCCGAAGCTGCAGGTATATCCCATAAACAGCCTGCATCACTTGCGGTTGAGGACAACAGGTTCTAAATTAAACAGTTAGGTTGCTCGCATGTTTGTATCACCAGCATGTAATGAAAAGCACCATTCTTTGTGGTGCTGTCATGCATGTATCAATGTATTATAACCACACAAGTACAGGTGGCTAAATTTCTTGAGTGAATACTAGAATGTTTGAGCAAAAACACTGAAATAATAAGAACTGTGACAGTACTTCACTGTCCTTTATTGCAGTCATATATTGCAATGTAGTCTCTTTGTGTTCATAGAGTTGGTAGTATGATCAAGTCACAATATCAACGATTGATAAAGCTTTTTTTAGGGCTCTTCGTGTATTATCTTCAGTGCAATCTGTCTCAGCACCAGCTGCCTGTGCCAATGGCTCAGGTTGGTGACCTGAAATATCTTAGGGAAACAATGCCCTACTTGTAATGAATAGGCTTTAGCCAGCAATGGCTAGTGGTCAGCAGAAGGGCTGACCAATAAAATAACTTGTTATACAAATCAATGTCCCCTACAATTCATATTCTCCAGATGAAAAGAAACATGGTTGCTTTATACAAACCCCAGCATCATAATTTTTTTTTTTTTTTTTTTTTTTTTTTTTTTTTTTTAAAGCTTGATCAGGCATGGCTACAGGACAGGATTAAAACGATGCCAAACTGCAGAAAACAATGCATTCTCTTAACTTGGAATGCTGTGATTGCAGTGGTACTGGGATACGAGCAGAAGGTGTAAACAGATGATGGGTTCATTAAGACCAAATCTGTGTCTGGGTAACATGGGTCATGATAGACTGCAAGTGAGTGTGGGTGACATAGTGTCATGACAGATCCTGGGTGATACCTGGTTCACACCATGACCATGGCAGCAATGGCATGCAACAGTTAGCAGAATGTAAAGACGATTTTGCAGTTAGCAGATGCAATTAGGATGAGCAATTAGCAAAATACAATGATGGTGTAGCCAATATTATAATCTACTACAACCACAGGACAAAAGAACACAAATGTGATACAACCATAGTAGGATTGGACCTCTAGTTGCAGGTAGCCTACTGGTAATAGCTTTTTATTCAGGCCTCTGATTGGGCAAGATGGCTTTGGGGTTTGGATTATGTCACCGTCTGTCGGTTTGGCATGCATTGGCATGAATTTTTCAAAACAGTGCCTGTGTGGGTTTTAATAAATATCCTTTGTACGTGTGGACTAGGCATAAGCGTTATAGCAATATAGCATGCATCCCTAAGTGTGAGCTAACGCTACAGTGAATTGGTCTGGTTTTATGGCCACAGATACATTTGACTTCAAGTTCAATATCAGCCTAGATTCAAGTATGTGATGTTTCCCTGAGGGTAGACATGTTTCATAGTGGAGCCTCAGATTTTTGGTCAATAAATGAACCTCCCAGTGCTATTTTACTTTGGCATCAGAACAATTCAGTTTCACCACTCACTCACTCACTCACTCACTCACTTTGGGCTGGTTGAGGTCACTGTGAGAAATGTGGTATTTGTGTGGAAAAGTCTGAGTCACTTCTGGATTGAATACGCACGCACACATAGTTTTTTAAATGCAAAGTCTTCAAAATTTTGATAATGTTTATTTAATCATGAATGACATAAAATTCACACATAAGAAGACTTTCTTTCAAAAAACAAACACAAAAAATATGAAACAATCTTCATCCTAAAAGCACAAGTGGGTTCCACTGCAACAATGAATATAAGCTTCAAAATATACTGTTTGCAAAAATAACAAGTACTAGAAATAACCTTGTAATTTAAGACACATGGTTTAGTAGAGCTATTTAATTAGGGCCGCATGCCAAAAAGAGTCTAAATCGATACTGCACCTCAAAATGCAGTAGAAAAGTACAAATGTAATAAGTCCAGTTTTACTGCTTTATGCTGTAGTACACACACTCACTCCATGTTCGATCCCTCTGGCTTCTTGATCTCTTGTGTAGGTTGACACTTAAAGCAGCGTAATAGAGGATGTCAGCATTTTGGCAACAATGGGAGCAAAATATATATTTTGTAATTATTTTGTTCCTCACAGAAATTAAAACAATATCCAGGAAACAATGTGTTGTTCAGTTTGGATGGTAATCAAGCAGTTAATTTATAGTCACCTCTGCATTTGCTGTGGAGGGAGCTGAACATCCTGCTTGAGACTCTGGTTGTGAAACAGAAAAAGTTATATATCAAAAGTCATGTTCAGTGAGTAAAACCTGTCAGACACAAACCGTACCAGTTACCTGAGGATTGGCAGCCATCTCTCTTATTCATCATGCCCACTGAGAAAGCCAATAAAACAACTAGGACGGTGGTGAATGCCAAAGCTCCTTTCCAGAAATGTGCCCAGTCACCCTCATCTGCAGAGAGACAAACATCAGAAACAGCTTGTTCAGGAACTACCAAGTGCTACGAACTACGTGTGTTTATCAGATCCACCAACCTCTGCCAGAAAAGTTCCTTACCTTCAAAGTCCAGCTTGGTCCCGTTTCCAAACAGTATGTGTCCACATGAGGCAACAGCGCAGTAGTAGGTCCCAGCATGAGACAGATTCAGGCTCTTCATTGGCAAGTTGTAGACACAGGTGTGTGTTTGTGTGTTGGTTTTCCTCTCACATTGATCATTCTGTCCTCCATGAGTGTAAATGAGTCCTGGATGAGATTCTTCAGACTTCTTGAACCAGTAAACACTGTGTTCTTCATCACAGGTCCCAGTGTGTACTGTACAGTTCAGAGTCACAGAGCGTCCTGGCTGGATGGTCTCAGATGCTGACTGATGGACCAAAGCTGGGACGTTCACACCTGAACCCTTTACACTGACAAAAATGCTGTCTGAAATTTGCAACTTGTACAAATACCAATTTATGCAATGATAAGTAGCTGAGTCTGAAATGTGCACATTTGTGATTATCAAGTGATTTTTACTATTGTCAGTCTGCAGTGTGAAGCGTGGATTGTTCTTGAATTTACCATAAAACGTAACATTTTTATCATATATATAGAAGGTAGAGATGAGCTTTGGTTTTTGTCCCAGAGTTTGTTTATACCAGTAATACCTTGCAGCAATATTGCTGTTATAGAAACATCGCAAAGTCAAGTTGTCCCCAGTTTTAACTGATACAAAACCTTGCTGATGAACAGATGAGGAGAATTTCAGTTCATTCATGTGAGCTGAAGTGAAATAAGAGACAAAGCATATGTAGGTTTAAGTGTGACAGAATTTACTGTAATCGGTACATTAGAAATTCCAGAAACAAATCTATTAGAAGATATTATACACTAAAACATACAAGTTTGAGAAAATCACAACTCACCCATGCTCCCCAAGAACAGATATGTGAGATAGAAGACAAACACTGGAGATGCCATCGTGTTCACGCTGCTGTGTGACCATCGACCGTTTTGCCTCTCCTTAGAGACAAGACTGTGTTTGAAGTGACGCTGTGTCCTACTTAGGTGTCATCACATGTTTACTGCCGCATGTAATGTCAGATTTCTTGGAAATGGTTCACATTGGTGAGAGCTATACTGAATGAAGTACGTAACAGCCTATCTTGGCATTAGATTTAAAATCAGGAAAGTTAAATTGTTTGTTTGATGCTTTGAGTGTCGTAATCAGTCATTCAGTTCCATTTACCTCCATTGTACTGGACGGCAGCAGAAGTTAACAAAAACAAAAAAAAAAAAATGTAACTACATGAATAACTATTAGACATAAACTTGCAATAAGGTCATCTATATCATCTTAGAGTTGATATAATTAAATACATGCTGTTTTTAACTGTTTACATGGTCTTCGGCTTAAGAGATATGCTTGTGGGGAAGTATTCTTGCATCATGCAGAAAACCACAAATGCCACTGCCAAGAAATAGAGGACAATGAAAAAGTATGAGTGTTAAGGTTAACAAGTCTGAGAGGACTGAATGCTTCATTTCTTCATTTCTGCCTGTGTTCATTGTAAAAAGAGCAACAAAACATTTTGGCATGCATAACTTCTGGATCTCAGAACACCTTTGCTCCTGTTACACCAAATGCATAGAGCCTGAAATTGTGTGCACATGCAGGAGCCTTCTGACCATCCTCACAGTTTACTATAAATGGCTTCAAACACACCTCCAATTGCCTGGTTTGCATTTAAAGGGCCACATTTTAACTTGAAAGAATGATTGATCAAATTGACACAAGAAAACGTGTAGTATTTGTAAGCCTAAGTTCTGGCTTTTGGTGTTGGTTTCTTTGTAGATAAAAGAGCTTGGTCTGTACCAGCTCTATATGGAAAGTGTCCTGAGACAACTTCTGTTGTGATTTGGCGCTATACAAATAAAATTGAATTGAAAAAAAATTGAATTGGCACTGAAAACAAAACAAAACAGGTTGAATGGCAGGAAGTAGCATTGTGTTGAAGTGTTGAACGTCACCAGATTTGAGTCAAGAAGCGCATTACTGCACACAGCAATAGTGTGTGAACTGCTGGAGGAAGAGGGAGGACCCCAGCACTCTCTCTGCTCATTGCGTGCATTGGTTTCTCTTCTGGGCCAGACTGCCATTAGTATGAATTAGAAGACACAGATGATCCTGTCCAGACAGAACTTGGTAGCCCAATTTGAATCTTTTTGGAGGAATCATTGAGTGCAACCCTCATTTACAATGATGCGGAGAAAATACAAATGCACAAAATCATAAACAAAATCATTTAAAACAGTTCTAGTTGCAAAGATCCAAGCGCCTCCAGTGAACAGGTTGATCTTTGGGGGAGAGAAGCTGGTGTAATTGTGCCATAACCACGGCCACAGTCTTCCCTGACACATGCATGTGTCCTCACTGATTGTGTCCTACAGTCACAATTTTTTTTTTTTTAAATCTAGCGATAACCTTGCTATGGAACTGAAGGAATAGCAAGTGACACCCAGGGAATCATAAAGTGAAAAAAGCTGTAGGCTACACTAAAAGAACTATATCCATCAAATACTTAATGAAACACCCAAAATGAGTTGCTGCATCACATTAAGATGCATTAGATTGCTACTGCAGCTGGACCTTACCTAAATTTGTCACAGTATATTGAATCTCTTACCTGCTACCATTTTCCTTCATCTCAGGCTACGTTTGCACTTAGGGAAAACACATATGTTTTCATGCGGTTTGCCCTCGCAAAGTCTTTTTTCGCAGAAAAAACTCTGGCCAAAGTGGAGATTTCTGAAAATGCCGGTTATTTGTTGGCGTGTAAAAAGGGTTAAACGGCGTTTTAACATCATGTGAGCGACCTATGTTTACACTTGCGCACATAGGTTTGGCATAGTTATGATGCAGGTTCATGTAAACGTCATTTTTGAAAACTCTGTTGTGTGCACAATGTTATTTCTGAAAAGGGAGGGGCCAAAAAATCCGTTTTCCAAAATACCCTGCTACGTGTGAACATAGGCTCAGTCAGTACTTTTCCACTCTCACTCCCCTGCAAGCCACGCCCACCTGCCCACTCACCTGATCACACACCTGAGATTCATTCCTAATCAGTCTAGTATTTAAGCTGCTCTCCCACACTCACTCACACTGTTCTCTGCTCTCATGCAAGACTCTCCAACATTCACCTTTTAACTAATCCGTGTTGCTGAACCAGCCGGTTTTGGACTTCATCTCTTCTCCTATTCTCTGTTAACTACCATAGTCTTCTGCTTCTGACCACGAGTCTTGCCCTTCATTCCTTGGATCTTTGTTTGCCTGTGATTGTTTGGTGTGCGCTTCATCAAACACTGAAAGAGACTCAGAAATGCGATGTTTGCACTTCCTGGATCTTTGCCTGCCTGTGATTCTTTAGTGTTTGGTTCACCAAACATTTCAAGAAACATTGACCTTGTTGCTGCTTATCTGTTTCTGCCAAGTCTAAGAATAAAGTGGTACAAGCTATATTCGTGTTCTGGTGGTACTGCATTTGGGTCTTAAACCCCCCTCTTAAAAAGTTCAGCATTAGAAATATCTTCCAGCAACACCAAAGTCATTGTACATATGGTGACAGCCTTTATATGGTGGTGTTTAATAAGGTGTGGGTTACTCTTCCAATGGGTTGATAGTCTTAGCATATTTATAGAAAGATTATGTATTTATTTGTTCATCTTTTATGCAATGATCACGATCATTCTAATTATTATAGGCCAATGCAAAGTGACATTAACATGTTTACTCGAGAAAGGTTTGCAGAAAACATTGTGTTTTACCATGTAATCATAGTGAAGTTTTTTTTTTTTTTATCTATAGATTACATCCTTATTGCAACGTAGTGCAAAAAAGCTCTTAATAAAATGTCAGTTATACTGTCTTTGCCTGTGGTCTACATCAGCTGCGTATAGGGAGAGAAGCGCACCACAGCAGCTACAGTCAGTATCAGCCTCAGTATTGCTGAAGCAAGTGTAGCTGCGCAGAAACTACCAAACTGCACTGTGTACGCTTGTGGTTTAACAGAAACGTGCATTTTTTTCCCTAAAAAAACAATTTCAAAGCTGGTTGCTAGTGTGGTAGAAATCTGAAATCATTGAAGATCATTGAAGCAAGATTGGTCATGAGAGTTTTATTATGGCTTATTATGGGTTCAGGCACACAGATAAGAATCTGTTGGTGAAGGAACAAGAACACAATAGGTGTCTGTAATCAGTTTGACGGTCATGAAACCATCTGAGGTGGATAAGGTGAGAAACAGTGGTCAACAAGACTATACAAGGAGGAAACAGAAGTCGAGTGGTTTTCCATTGTGTTACATACAGTACATCATGGGTTATGTGAGGGTCATACAAGAACATCATATGAAGAGTCTTCTGTTAAACTAGCTTGCAGTCTTCTTCTTTCTTGCCTGTGCTGGCACATGACAATGTTTCTTTGAGCTTCATCATTGCCAGCTCTGTCAGGAGAGTAGCGTAAAAGCAGCATCTTGAATGTGTATGGTGACACTCATGCTCATGTGTACAGTACATGTGCATTATTTCTTTATTCATCATTCCACCAACATACCCCGCTAAGAATTGATTAATTTTGACTGTGAGCACAGGAAGCCGACACCATTTTCTGCCATCATCATCTAAAGAAGATGAGGCAGTGGGCAGAACTGATTATTTAATGGCTTTCTTAATGATTTGGTCAAAGTTGTTTGTGGATATAAAATGTCACAGGGATTTTTGATTATCTGTTTCACTTACAAATGCATCGATGCAGACCCAAACAATAACTGCTATTCACATTGACCTATAATGACAAAAAAAGCACTCATGTATAGCATCAGTGAACCTTCTGAATGCACTCATTTGATCACAATGAGAATTTATTCAAAAGTCACCAAATTAACCAAAAGATTTCCAATAACTAATTTGTAAAACAACAAAGTAACAATAAGGGGGCATCATGCTTGAAAGCACAAAGGCAACCGCAACAGAGCAGAGGGCCCTAAATGTGAACCTTAAACATCAGCTTAGAAATATTGTTTCTTTTGACTGATGTCCAAAAAGAAGATAGAAAGTGATATTTATCTCAACATCTGCATTTAAATCTACATTTGAGTTCAACAGAATAGTAAAAAATGCAGCCTTACTTTAAAAGTCCAGTTCTAGTTCTTTACACTGGCATACACACATTCACTGTTGGTGCTATTCCGCTGTCTTCTCGATCCTTTGGGCGGTTTAACATTTAAAGCAGCGTAATGGAGGTTGGCTGTATCTCTGTGTTCCTGTCCACAAAAAATGTCAATAATGACAACAATTAAGACAATGTCCAAAAAGCAATTCAGTGTTGTGCAATAAAAAATGTGCTTGAATGGAGGTTTGCCAGATAAATAAAAGAGAAAATTCCTACCTCAACATTTGCTGTGGAGGGAGCTGAAAATCTTGCTTGGCACTCTGGTTGTGAAACACAAAAGGAGCTCTTTTATTCAAAGCCATTTTCAGTGAACACGAGCAGATGCACTGTTAGTTACTATACCTGGGGACTGGAAATGGTTTCTTTTGTTCTTGTACACTGAGAGAGTCACTAAAACCAACAGGATGGTGCTAAAGGTCAAAGCTGAGATCAAGAAAAACACCAAGACAAGAACATCCACCTTATCTATAGAGAGACACACATCAGAACAGAACTCTTAGCTTTTATCTCTGTGCTTGTGCTCATTTTGATTAGGGACTAATAATTAATTAATTAGATGACACAATCTCTGCCAGAAAAGTTGCTTACCTTCAAGGTCCAGCTCGGTCCCATTTCCAAACAGTATATGTCCACATGAGGCAACAGCACAGTAGTAGGTCCCAGCATGAGACAGATTCAGGCTCATCATTGTCAAGTTGTAGACACAGGTGTGTGTTTGTGTGTTGGGTTTCCTCTCGCACTGATCACTCCTGCCTCCATGAGTGTAAATGAGTCCTGGATGAGATTCTTCAGACCTTTTGAACCAGTAAACACTGTGTTCTCCATCACAGGTCCCAGTGTCTACTGTACAGTTCAGAGTCATGGAGCCTCCTGGCTGGATGGTCTCAGATGCTGACTGATGGACCAATGTTGGAATAGTCACATCTGAAGCCTTTACACTGACAGTAGCGCTCTCCGAAATGTTTAACGTGTATAGAAAGCAGCTTATGCAGTTGTAAGTGGCTGAGTCTGAAATGCGCAGATCTGTGATTGTCAAGTGATTGTTGCCATTTTCAGAAACTAATGTGAAGCGTGGATTGTTCTTGAATTCACCATGAAAAGTGCCATTTTTATCTAACATGTGGAAGGTAGAGATTAGCCTTGGCTTCTGTCCCAGAGATTTTTTATACCAGTACAGCCTTACTGGAATATGCCTTTCATAGAAACATCGCAAAGTCAAGTTGTCCCCAGTTTTAGCTGATACAAAATCGCTCTCTCGATGAAGCGACGAGGGCAAAGTTGTCTGAGCTGATGTGAAATCAGAGACAAATGAAATGCACAGTTACTCTTCAGTGACAGAATTCAGCATAATCCTCACATTAGAAATACTAGTATGAGGAGTTATCATACATTAAAAGATCAACACTGGAGCCACAGAAACAACAACTCACCCGTTTTCCCCAAGAAAAAACATGTCAGATATAAGACAAACTTTGGAGAAGTCATCATGTTCAGTTTCTTGTGCTGAATGAAAACAATCTTCATACTTTCTCCACTCTTCAGAGACAAGACAGTGTTTGATTGGCCAGCCTGACGTGACACTGCATTTCCTACTGAGGAAACAAGATCACATGTTCGTTGCTACCTATCGTGTTAAGTTTGGGTCTTGACATGATTCACTAGGTGAAAGATAGCCTATATGAAGAAAACAATGCTCTTCCTCTCAGTATCTTCATCTCAGACTGACCATCATTATGTATGGCTGATGGCAGTAATATGCAGGTATAATTATTTAACAACCAGTCAAAACAAAGCATCGTAATGATGATATATTTTAAAACAGTGAAAAATTTTACAGCAATAGACTGAACGGATGCATCTGCCTGAAGTGCTGACTCAGAGTCGAGTGAACATCTTGATTTGGATACAGCCCCAATAATGGCATATTATTATTATTATTATCATCATTATTATTAATATTGGTCACTGCTTGCTAGCCTTCATGTGCCAGATCATGATTGGTCAAGTGAGGTGTCATTTGAGACCTGAGGCTCTACAGAGTAACTGGAGACCAGATGGTACCTACTTAGGTTGTCTTGCCAAGCTGATTTCAGGTTGTGGTGGTTTGGAAAAGTAGTGTGTTCTTGTGTCTGGTGTTTTTTTTTTGGCAGAGGCTGGGTGTGGTTCTCCAGGTGGCTTGGGAGCTGGCTCCAACACTGCTGGGAGTCATCACTTTCAAGCACAGCAAAAAGACTGTGGACTGCACAGGACTCGTTGCCAGATTGTTTCCACTGCTTAGTGGTATAGTTGGCTGTTTACTAGTGCTACCTGCAAGTATAAGTGTATATTTAGTTTTGTTTCTCTCTTGTCAATTACCAGTGCCTGATTTCCTGTGTCTTTTCCTTTTTGCTCGGTGAGTTCTTTTGCGCCAATGCTGCTCCAGTCTACAACCGTCACAACCTAGTTTCACCTGTGCCTCCATCACCCCATGCCCTCAACGTAAGTCCTCTCACCACCTGCGTTCTGTGTGCTCCAGCATATCTCTGGACTGTTCTCCACCTCAGTACTTTGTGCCTCACCAGCTATTCCCAGGATTCCCCAGCTACTAGTTACCTGCATACTGGGAATCTTCTGTCCAATCAACAAATTCGTATTTTACCCTTGCTCCCTGTCTGCTTGTCTTCCATTGAGTCCAAATCCTGCTGCAATGTAACACAGGCGTTCCATAGTTGCTGTATATGGAAAATGAGACAGTTTCTCATATGTATTTGATATACATCTTTTATTGTTAGGATATCGTAAAAGTAACAATTCTATAGAAGACTGGTTTGGGGAATTAATATATGGTTGGTTATTTTGCTGAACAAAGTTTAGCACCTGTAGATATTTAAAAGACATGATCGAGGTATGTTGTATTTTCTTTGTACCTGCTGACATGATGGAAATACCAAATAAATAATATATACCTTAAATCTATGCATTCCGTTTCCAAACCAATCATCAACCTTAACGGTTTCTTGTGAAATGTTTTGTGATGCAGATTCTGCATCTGGTTGAAAACAATGGATTTTAAAACAATGATTTAAAAAAGAGTTCAAAATGTCTTTGCATTATGTTCCGTCAAACATCATTTAATCTGGTCTTTTAAATAATAATAATGACAATAATTTGGTAATTATTATTAGGTAATTATTTGGCAGGCAGCTGACGGGTACCGGAAGGCCAAGCGCACGGCAGCTCGGGCGGTTGTAGAAGCAAAATCTCGGGTCTGGGAGGAGTTCGGGGAGGCCATAAAGGAGGACTACCGGTCGGCCTACCGACCTACTTAAAGAATTAAACTGATAGTAGTTTCTTCGGTAGAAAACCAAGTAAAAATGTGAAGGCATTCTAATTGAAATGACACAGACTAGGGGCTCGTAAATATGAATTTATCTTCATATATACTCAGCAAAGCAAAGTTTCATTGCAAACCACAAGGCAAGTTTATGATTCTTACATCAGTGGGTTTGTAGCAATATAAGCACATAAAAAACACACCATACAGCTGTACTGTCACTGCAAAACCTTGTTCAAGTAGTTAACTGCTTGAAGAGGCTCTACATTCATTATACAGTATGCGTATGGATCATGCTGATGAAATTGTTTCTATTTTACAATTGACATCACTTCACTTTCACAGGTGTGAATGAAATTCGACATTAAACACAACCAATGGACAGATGAAATATATGCAGCTCTACTGCCTAACAGTGGAATACACACATTCATTCTTGCTGTTGTCTCTCTGTCTTTTTGATCTGTTGGTTCTCAAATCCCTCAAAGCAGCGTAATGGAGGTTGTCTGCATCTTGGTTACCCTAGTAACAAAAAAATATACGAATGAATCACAACACAGTATGTATATAACGAAACCCACAAAGTAACTGATTTATTTTGTATTAAATATGTCAGAATCAAAGTTTCACAGTGTTTTTAAACAGTAAATAGATAAAATTCACCTCAATATTTGTTATGGCAGAAGCTGAAACTCTTTGAGAGTCTGTTGGGAAACATAGAAAAAGCTCTTTATTTAAAAGCCATGTTCAGTGAAACAGTGGTCAGATAAAAGCAGTACCAGTTACCTGCACATTGGCAGCTGTTTCTTCTTTTCATCCTGCACACTGATGAAGCCAGTAAAACAACCACAACAGTGGTGAGTGCCAACGCTCCACTCAAGATGAACACGAGGGAGCGGGGAAAGTTCACCTCATCTGCTTATAGCCAAACATCAGACATTACAAAGCATTTAGGAGAGTTATGCAGATAAATCACCCATTATCTTAGAGCTTGTCCACCTGAGAGTACAGACAAGATGATTTTGTAAAATGTCCTGCTCAGTATGTATCTTGGTAAAATAAATAAGTATCATATGTATCAAGATTGTTTATGATTTAAAGAATTACCATAGATCACTATATTGGATTTTAACCTACCAAATATCAATATCGTTATCATCCTGACAAGCCCAACGCTGGCCAGGCTACGCCTGTTTAAAAACTAATGAGAGAGGAGTCAGAATCACTTTTTGGAGAACTTACCCTTAGCGTCTAACATGGTCCCGTTTCCAAACACTATGTGTCCACATGAGACAACAGCGCAGTAGTAGGTCCCAGCATGAGCCAGATTCAGGCTCTTCACTGGCAAGTTGTAGACACAGGTGTGTGTTTGTGTGTTGGGTTTCCTCTCACACTGATCACTCCTGCCTCCATGGGTGTAAATGAGTCCTGGATGAGATTCTTCAGACTTTTTGAACCAGTAAACACTGTGTTCTTCATCACAGGTCCCAGTGTCTACTGTACAGTTCAGAGTCACAGAGTCTCCTGGCTGGATGGTCTCAGATGCTGACTGATGGACCAAAGCTGGGATGTTCACACCTGAACCCTTTACACTGACAGTTGTGCGCCCCGCAAATTCAAACTTGTATGCATTGCAACTAATGCAGTAATACATAGCTGAGTCTGAAATTTGCAAATTTGAGATTGTCAAGTGATTTTTACCATGCGTAGTTTCCAGTGTGAAGCGTGGATTCATGAATTCATTAGTCAAAGTGCCATTTTTTTCATGTCTATAGAAGGTAGAGATGAGTCGTGGTTTCTGTCCCAGAGTTTGCTTATACCAGAAAAACATTGTTGTGATGTCGCCTTCAAAGAAACACCGTAATGTCACACTGTCCCCAACATTAGCTGATTTAAAACCACTTTCCTGATGCACAAATGACAGTTTGTGATTAGTTGTCAGAGCTGATTAGAAAGGAGACAAATAAAGAGCAAAATTAATGCAACGATAGAAATTCATCAGTGAGCACAAATTATGTTAACGATGACAGCACATATGTAAGGATACAAATACATTCACAAATGACCAAACTTACCTTTTCTCCACAAGCAAAGACAGGACAGATATAAAGCAAATTTCAGAGATGTCATCGTGATCAAGATATCTCGCAGAATGTGGAGGAAATCCATGCATTCTCTACTCTTAGAGAGAGGAATGTGTTTGATTGGCTAACACGAAGTGACACAGATGTCCTGTTTTGGAAAGTGTTGTTCAGTGCACCCCTCCATTGTCTATTTTTGCTCTCGAGTCAACATGCTTGGAGAGAGAGAGTTGCTAGAACCACAAAATTACTCGTAGTCCTGGTTAAAATTAGCAAAACAATTTGGTGAAGTCTAATAATGCTCAACCAGAGTCACTCACTTTTATTAGCCAACATCAGCAGCAGAAAAGGCACTAACCAGTTCCAAAAGGTATTTTGAGAACCAGGCGCAATTACACACAGAAAGACACCAGATATATTTGACATTTAATCTCAGATGAGTTCATCTCAAAGACTGAAAAGTAATGACTTAAAAGACTGTTAAGTTAAATATGTGGAGAGATACTGAATCTTACTTATGATGCTGTATACATGTATTTTTGTCTACCACACCAGCCCAGATAAACATGTTTGGACACTGTTAAGTTCAACATGAGTGCAAACTGAACCTATGTTATGTTCCTGTTGAGAAACGGGTTTGCTTGACCCTTGTTAGGATTTAATATCAAAAATACCTACTGATGTCTTCACTCTTATTTGATAGAAAATATAATATTAAAAATGTGAGTTTGGAAGGAGAAGATGGATGTGTACACCAAATGTCATGGCACTCCAACCAAATGCCTTTGAGACACAGCGCTCACAAGCACAAATGCGAACCTCATGGCAGCACTAGATGAAGCAACAGGGGATCACCAAGGTCAGCAGGATTCGGCCTCTGGGGACCATTGATGTCTGTGCCAAATTACAGCCAATCCATCCAGTAGATACTGAAGTTATTTCACAGGATGAGTGAAAACCTGCTGGGAAAGCTTCAAGAAGAATCAAAGGATCACCAAAATCACCATGGTTCATCTTCTGGGCACCTTGCATACTGTATCTGTATCAAACTCTATGGAAATCTATTTGATATTTGTAGGAAACGAGAGATCATGGGGGGTCTTAATAAATAAACAATAAATCTTAATCTGTCCAATAGTTATTAAGTCTGGATCAAAGTGGTGAAGCAGCCAACAAACCAACACTGTGGTCCTTACAGCCATGCTAACATGGCTAAAAAAAGTATGTTCTTTTCTTTGGTTATTGTTGTTGCAGCATGTAGTGAATGTTGCTTGTGACATGGGGATGTGAATTATGTCACTGTGGCCACTACTTGGTTGGGTTGGTTTGTTCTGTCAGGCAGAAACACAAGATTTAAAACGTGTTATTTGTAGATTTCGATGTCATTGTTTTATTGAACCCTGTTTTAGCCTTTGGATAGTGATGCACAGATATAATCGATGAAAATAGTCTGGGCATTAGAGTTATGTTGTGTGACTGCTGTGCATGAAAACTCTGTAGAGATTTCCTGTTTGAAACCACAAAGACAAAGAGAGCAACAGGTCCAAAAAAAGTACGTGATCAAAGTATAGTGAGAGCTAGTCTCTGACTGCCGACCACATGGAGGCTAAAAAGCATCCTTACACCTCTGTATCACTGTGTCACAGGCTTGCTCTTAAACTTCAAGATGTATAGTCTGTGAAAAGCACTTGAAGTGTGTTCATGCAAGGTTCATTATTGTTGCTAAGGGTTTTATATGCTATTTATTTATTTTGAAGTGACCAGAAAGAAGAACTCAGTCATGTCTCAAGATTGATTCACAATCTGTAAAGTTTGGCTTTCTCACAGTCTCTTGTGCTCTCCCACCAGCTCTCTCTTTCTCTTTCTCTCAATCACTTTTTCATACAAATACTGTCTTTAGTTGCAATGACCCAGCAAATGCCCAAATGCTTATTTTGTCTTGTGAACAGGGAAACACTGCCAAAGAGCGAAATCACATCTGAATGAATCATCGAAATAATTTTTGATCAAACACAATTTGCATCTTCGAATGTGCTCTCCCATGACATCAACTCATCGATGAGCAGGAAATGATTTCTCACCACGACTGAGCATCTTTCAGTCAGTGGGGGTGTCAAACAGACAGGTGTGGCCTGTGATGGCCTGTTTCTATCATACACTCTCTCAGAGCTGAAGGTTGTTGCTTTGTGAGCAGTGCAGCACAGACAGACATACAGTCTCTCTCCAGGTCCTCCTATGCAGGAAGTGATTTAGTTTTAATGTTAATTTTCCAGTGTGAACGCTCTCTCAAGTGCCTGAGCCCACAGGCACCACACAGATGAGTTGTGTGTGGTTGTGTGTTTGCACGTTGTCAAGTCCAGTTTTACTGAGAGTAGAGAAATTGCACATTTGACAGCACAGGTCATACTGTATCCAGGAGGCTTGGAAAGCAATTTTTATTAGTTTACTGCAGTGCAAGACTTTACATTCAGTATATTGTGGTGAAATTTGACAGCAATGCTCCTATTTTCAAAAGAAAATGACATCATAAAGCTTGATCGACAGATTCTTCTTCCAGAGAAACAAAGTACAATCGATGTATTTCCAGCTCCTACTGCCTTACACTTGAATACACACATTCATTTTGTGTGTCCTCTCTCTGTCTTGTCGATCTGTTGATCCTGTGCTCCCTCAAAGCAGCGTAATGGAGGCTGTCTGAATCTTGACAATTCTGGTAAGAAAACATCATTTAAAATTGAATCACCATAAAAATATGATGCATGTATGTCTGTATTGAAGAGAGCAACAGCAACACCTGAACAATACAGTGATCACATTGATATACCAACATTGAGAAAATAATACTTCTGTGCTTTAGAAAATGGTCATTTCTGCTGTACTTCAAAAATACTCACCACTGCATTTGGAGTCAAGGCGGCTGAAGATCTTGAGTCTGATTAAGAATTAAAATCAACAAAAGCTTTCAAAATTCACTGAGATGGTGGTGAGAAGAATGTTTTAACAGTGTAAAGCCTCCATCAATTTATAACCTCTGTCTTGATTTGGTTGGTTTTATAATCCATATCAACTTCAAATGCATGCTCCTCCAGTATTAAGTACATAAATACACACCATCAAAAGTGATCAATGAAAGTTAACTTACGTCCACATTGACAGCTGTTTCTGTTGTTCTTTCCATATGCTGCATACGCCAGTAAAACAACCAGGATGGTGTTGAATGTCAAAGCTCCACTCAAGAAATACACCAAGACAGAGGACTCCACCTCATCTGCAGATCCAGATTATAAAAGACTTTACAGAGCTGCAGAATATTGAGGAAATAACAATCATAGCTGCTGTCAGTATGAAACACCTGCTTTCATCCTACCTACCTTCAAAGTCCAGTTTGGTCCCATTTCCAAACACTATGTGTCCACATGAGGCAACAGCACAGTAGTAGGTCCCAGCATGAGACAGATTCAGGCTCTTCATTGTCAAGTTGTAGACACAGGTGTGTGTTTGTGTGTTGGGTTTCCTCTCACACTGATCACTCCTGCCTCCATGGGTGTAAATGAGTCCTGGGTGAGATTCTTCAGAGTTCTTGAACCAGTAAACACTGTGTTCTCCATCACAGGTCCCAGTGTCTACTGTACAGTTCAGAGTCACAGAGGCTCCTGGCTGGATGGTCTCAGATGCTGACTGATGGACCAAAGCTGGGACGTTCACACCTGAAGCCTTTACACTGACAACAATGCCGTCTCCAAATTCAAAGATGTAATAATAGCTCCTTGCACAGTAGTAAGTAGCTGAATCTGAAATGCGTAGATCTGTCATCGTCAAGTGATTTTTACCTATTTCAGTGTCCAATGTGAAACGTGGATCATTTTCAAATTCATCGTGAAAATTTCCATTTTCGTCATGCTTGTAGTAAGTAGAGACGAGCCTTGGTTTCTGTCCCAGAGTTTGTTTATACCAGTTGAGCCTCACTGCGTCACCTTCATAGAAACACTGCAAAGTCACGCTGTCACCGACATTTGCTGATACAAATCCACTCTCTTGATGTAAATATGTGGATGATTTCAGATCAGTTGTCTGAGCTGAAGAGAAAAGAGATCCACAAAGAGCAGATTTAATTGATCATCCAAATCTCGCAAAGTATTGAATACGTTTTGAAAAATATCAAACAAACAAACAAACAACTTACCGATTCTTCCCAAGAACAGATAAGTCCAATACAAAGCCAACCACAGAGTCTTCATCATGTTCCAAATGCTGTGCTGAATGAAATGAATCTCAATATGTTCTCCACTCTTCAAAGAGAAGACTGTGATTGGCTAACGTGAAGAACCACCTAATGTCCTGAGCTGGAGTCAGTGATCACATGATCAGTGTTGTATTTCATGCATTGCTTTAAGAGAGATCTACGATCTTTTTTTTTATTGTTCACTTTAGATTTTAAATGTGTCCCTTAATGTTGTCGTTAGACGTATTTTTTGAAGCTTGAGTATTTGTAATTGTTCTTCAATCTTACCACTTTGAGAACTGTGGCTGTTAGAGGAGCAGTTGCAGACTTTAAATATCCCATGTATTAGTAATGGTGTGGTGTGTCTAATAATTGGTGCCACCGTTCTCTACAGTGATTTTCACTGTGGACTCTTAGATGTTGTTGTCAGTGTCTGCACAGACAGGTGAACATTGTTTCAGACAAATGGGGACTGAAACATTTGTTTTAAGATTAGCTGAAAGAAAGAACCAGTGCCATGCTGTGGTTACTATTGGCAAAAGTTGCTCATGCTGCTGGTAACATTGACGTGCTGTATGTTCATTGGCTCACCTGCTCCTTTCCAAACATATCATGGCAGCTGTTTGGTTGACACAGCAGTCAATGGAATACCTGTGTGCTGGCACAACTGTCAGGCAGAAATACCAGGTCACTGTGGGTGGACACCATGAGATGTTCAGGCTAACACCAACATGGACACATTAATCCTGAAGCACAGCTGGTCCTGAGGATTTCTGCCAATGTTACCCACAATGCATTGTATTCTTAGTGAAAAAAAAAATTAAATAATTGGGTGCATATTTGCAAACACTATAGAATTACTAGTTATTATTTCAGCACTTGAGGATGACTCAGAACCATTTTAGGGTTTGATGACTTTGAGCCATCATTATACCAAATTTCTGAGAGCATTGCAAAAATGTTTGTAAATGGGTATATCAATTTGATTGCTCAAATTTATGTCATTTTTGATTTCATATTTTTAAAATAACCTAGGCATTAGAGTTATGCTGTGTGACTGCTGTGCATGAAAACTCTGCAGAGACTTCCTCTTTGAAACCACATAGACAAAGAGAGCAGAGTTGCCTCGAAGAGTACACGACCAAACTGTAGTGAGAGCTAATGTTTGACTGTCGACCACATGGAGGATAAAGAGCATCCTTACACCTCTGTCTCAATGTGTCACAATAAACAACCTGCAAAGATATCTGGGAAAGGCATTGTCAGTCCACTTCAGGTGTACACTCACTATCTGAAAGCATGTTCAATGAGTGTTTTCAGAAATGACATGCTGGTGAGTCCTGTTGCCACTCTGCTATGAGAAGGCTGGCCCTGCTGAGTCACAACTGTATCAGTCATGCTTCATGTTTGCAGAGGCTTGCTCTTAAATTTGAGGTCTGTTCATGCAAGGCTCATTATTGTTGCTCAGGGTTTATATGCTTTTTAAATCCTTTTGAAGTGACCAGAAAGAAGAACCCAGTCATGTTTCAAGATTGATTCACAATCTGTAAAGTTTGGCTTTCTCACAGTCTCTTGTGCTCTCCCACCAGCTCTCTCTTTCTCTTTCTCTCAATCACTTTTTGAAACAAATACCATCTTTAATTGCAACGACACAGCAAATGTCCAAACGCTTTCCTTGTCTCGTAAACAGGGAAACACTGCCAGAGAGAGAAATCACACCTGAATGAATAAATAAACTTATTGTTGATCAAACAAAATTTGGCCCTTTGAATGTGCTCTCCCATGACATCAACTCATCGATGAGCAGGAAATGATTTCTCACTACGACTGAGCATCTTTCCGTCAGTGGGGGTGTCAAACAGACAGGTGTGGCTTGTGATGGCCTGTTTCTATCATACACTCTCTCAGAGCTGAAGGTTTTTGCTTTGTGAGCAGTGCAGCACAGACAGACATACAGTCTCTCTCCAGGTCCTCCTATGCAGGATTTAGTTTTAATGTTAATTTTCCAGTGTGAACGCTCTCTCAAGTGCCTGAGCCCACAGGCACCACACAGATGAGCTGTGTGTGGTTGTGTTTGCACGTTGTCAAGTCCAGTTTTACTGAGAGTAGAGAAATTGCACATTTGACAGCACAGGTCATACAGTATCCAGGAGGCTTGGAAAGCAATTTTTATTAGTTTACTGCAGTGCAAGACTTTACATTCAGTATATTGTGGTGCATTTTGACAGCAATGCTTCTATTTTCAAAAGAAAATGACATCGTAAAGCTTCATAGACCTACTCCTCTTTCACAGAAACAAAGTACAATCGACGTATTTCCAGCTCCTACTGCCTTACACTTGAATACACACATTCATTTTGTGTGTCCTCTCTCTGCCTTGTCGATCTGTTGATCCTGTGCTCCCTCAAAGCAGCGTAATGGAGGCTGTCTGAATCTTGACAATCCTGGTAAGAAAACATGATTTAAAATTGAATCAACATGAAAATACACATTGCTTTTCTGATGCATGTATGTCTGTATTGAAGAGAGCAACAGCAACACCTGAACAATACAGTGATTACATTGATATACCAACACTGAGAAAATAATACTTCTGTGCTTTAGAAAACTGTCATTCTTCTGTACTTCAAAAATACTCACCACTGCATTTGGAGTCAAGGCAGCTGAAGATCTTGAGTCTGGTTTAGAATTAAAAACAATAAAAGCTTTCAAAATTCACTGAGATGGTGGTGAGAAGAATGTTTTAACAGTGTAAAGCCTCCATCAATTTATGACCTCTGTCTTGATTTGGTTGGTTTTATAATCCATATCAACTTCAAATGCATGCTCCTCCAGTATTAAGTACCTAAATACACACGATCAAAAGTGATCAATGAAAGTTAACTTACGTCCACATTGACAGCTGTTTCTGTTGTTCTTTCCATATGCTGCATACGCCAGTAAAACAAGCAGGATGGTGGTGAATGTCAAAGCTCCACTCAAGAAATACACCAAGACAGAGGACTCCACCTCATCTGCACATCCAGATTATAAGAGACTTGACAGAGCTGCAGAATATTGAGGAAATAACAATCATAGCTGCTGTCTGTATGAAACATCTGCTTTCATCTTACTTACCTTCAAAGTCCCGTTTGGTCCCATTTCCAAACAGTATATGTCCACATGAGGCAACAGCGCAGTAGTAGATCCCAGCATGAGACAGATTCAGGCTCTTCATTGGCAAGTTGTAGACACAGGTGTGTGTTTGTGTGTTGGGTTTCCTCTCACACTGATCATTCCTGCCTCCATGGGTGTAAATGAGTCCTGGATGAGATTCTTCAGACCTTTTGAACCAGTAAACACTGTGTTCTTCATCACAGGTCCTAGTGTGTACTGTACAGTTCAGAGTCACAGAGTCTCCTGGCTGGATGGTCTCAGATGCTGACTGATGGACCAAAGCTGGGACGTTCACACCTGAACCCTTTACACTGACAACAATGCCCTCTGTAAATTCAAAGTTGTAATAATAGCTACTTACACAGTAGTAAGTAGCTGAATCTGAAATGCGTAGATCTGTCATCTTCAAGTGGTTTTTACCTATTTCAGTGTCCAATGTGAAATGTGGATAATTTTTAAATTCATTGTGAAAAGTTTGATTTTTGTCAGGCTCGTAGTAACTAGAGACGAGCCTTGGTTTTTGTCCCAGAGTTTGTTTAAACCAGTAAAATCTCAGTGCTCTACCTTTACAAAAACACTGCAAAGTCACGCTGTCACCGACATTTGCTGATACAAAACCACTCTCTTGATGTGGATATGTGGATGATTTCAGATCAGTTGTCTGAGCTGAAGAGAAAAGAAATCCACAAAGAGCAGATTTAATTGATCATCCAAATCTCACAAAGTATTGAATACTTATTGGATAATGTGATATTACGTAAAGTTACAACAAACAACTTACCGATTCTTCCCAAGAACAGATAAGTCAAATACAAAGCCAACCACAGAGTCTTCATCATGTTTCAAATGCTGTGCTGAATGAAATGAATCTCAATATGTTCTCCACTCTTCAAAGAGAAGACTGTGATTGGCTAACGTGAAAGACAGGTGAACATTGTTTCAGACAAATGGGGACTGAAACATTTGTTTCAAGATTAGCTGAAAGAAAGAACCAGTGCCATGCTGTGGTTACTATTGGCACATGTTGCTCATGCTGCTGGTAACATTGACGTGCTGTATGTTCATTGGCTCACCTGCTCCTTTCCAAACATATCATGGCAGCTGTTTGGTTGACACAGCAGTCAATGGAATACCTGTGTGCTGGCACAACTGTCAGGCAGAAATACCAGGTCACTGTGGGTGGACACCATAAGCAGTGTTGTGCCTGAATGTGTTCCTTGACCGATAGTTCATGAACTCTTTCATATTTTGGGCAAACGTGAACTGAACGTACTGTATTACTGTCTGATGAACGTAACTGTGAACTCGTTCATTCTGGTGTCTGTGAATGGCACGCTCTCTCAGTTTAACTTCGTTCAATATGTTGCCAGATTTCTTTTGAGCCGTCTGGGTGAAAACACGGTAAAAATACAACACAAAAACAGGCCGTAATATGTAGCGGAAAAAACACCCAATCTGGCAACACCAGCCACCAGTGTCGCATCGCCGCATGCGTCATCAAAACAAAAAGCAGAATGGAGGCATCGTATGATCACTTAAACAAGTTTTATGACAAGGTCAGTGAGGATGGGAAAAATCTTACATTTCTGTGCAAACTTTGCCTGCTGCCTTTCAAAAAGAAAATCCGCACTTCAGTTACATGGGGTGAAAGCTGCAGCTGCTACTATTGTGGACTGAATGGACAGCAACAAAGCGTTACAGCAACAATGGAGAAATGCTGTCCCCTCAATGCTAATGTAAACCCTGGTTGGATAAGGATATAAAATTGGATACGAAAACGAAATCTGACGCATAGTTACAGTGTTAAAACTGATCAAATCATTGCTGTCTGTGGTTCTATATGGGCTGTGGCAATAATTTTGAAAAATAATAGCTCACAGCAACATATGGAAAAAAAAAAGAACTATGAACTAGCTCATTTTTTGGAACGGTGAACTTAGTTCAAAATTTTGAATGATGAACGATGAACTGCACTAGTTCATTTTAAAATTTGTGAACTGAACTATGAACTAGTTCATGTAGAAAGTGAACTTTCCCAACACTGACCATAAGTCATTCGGGCTAACACCAACATGAACACATTAATCCTGAAACACAGCTGGTCCTGAGCATTTCTGCCATTTTTACCCGTAATGCACTGTATTCCTAGTGAAAAACACTGAAATCATTGGGTGCATGTTTCAAAACATTGAAGAATTGCTACTTATTATTTCACCATTTCCGGACGACTTCGCACCATTTTATGGCTTAATGACGTTGAGCGTTTGTTACAGAGCTTTGAGAAATAATCGCAAATGAATATAGCAGTTTGATTGTTCAAATGATTTGTGTGATATTCTGAAAATAGTCTGGGCATTAGAGTTATGCTGTGTGACTGCTGTGCATGAAAACACTGCAGGGACTTCCTGCTTGAAACCACAAAGACAACAACAGCAGAGTTGTCTCCAAAAGTACACGACCAAACTGTAGTGAGAGCTAATGTTTGACTGCCCATCACACAGATGTTTAACGAAGTCTGTCATCATTTGTGTTTGTTGTGTACAATGAACATATTTACAGTAAAAAGCCTATGAAGAATTTCATGCATCATGAAACTACTGAGGGTGGGTGTACGCTCTCAGACAGATTGGCTCGTGTCTCATGCTACGCTACACGTTTGATGCTTCTGGATGTTTCTCAGTTCGCTTAACTTGCTTGATGTTTGCAATGCCAGAGCGATTGTGTCCCACTCACTCTGAGACAGTGTTGTTGAGAGTTTGATGTGGGTGTCAACTTTATTTTCTGTCATTTTCCTCCATGGAGTCCCTGAGTCCTCAGTCATCACAGGCAGCAGCTATGTGAAGCTGTGTGTTTGCACACTGTAAACTACTGCAAGTGTAGTGACAGTGGAAATTTGGCACCTCGCTCACATCAAAGAAGCTCGGCTTAACCGTAGCTGACGGAACATGTTTAATTGGTGCTTTGCAAGGTTCATCTTTATGTTCAGTACATGGAGTTGAAATGTGACAAAATGTCTCGTGGCACAGACACAAAGTGCAAATGAAACCAAATGTCCAGTTCTACTGCCTAACACTGGAGTACACACATTCACTCCAGGTGTCGTCTCTCTGTCTTGTTGATCTGCTAGCTTTGTTTGTCCTTAAAGCAGCATAATGGAGGTTGTCTGCATCTTGGTAAACCTGAAATTAAAATATAAATGGGTTTATTTCCATTTGAGCATCCTCATGACTGATGCAAACATGTGTCTCAATCCGCTCAGTCTAATGCAAATCACCACAAGAGAGACAATGAGACAGTTGTTTACTCTCCTGCTGTGGTTATTACTTTCAAGCTGGTGGCAAAATTACAGATACCACCAAAAATAATGCAATGCAGAACAACAAACAGCAACAACAGTCTGCTGCTATGTTCATGCTCTGTTGTATTGCTGTTAAATACATTACAGTTGTACCAGTACGACTCTTTGAAAATACTCACCTCTGCATTGGAAGCCGCAGCAGCAGAGGATCTTGTTTGAGACTCTGGTTGTGAAAAAAAAAAAACCAAAAAACAAAGGCTTCTTCAAAATTTGTGATGCTTGTATTGAGAAGACCAATTCTGATTACCTAGTTGGATAATTTGGACTGAAAGTGATGAAACAGTTCTTGTGACTTCAGGTTTTATATTTTACTCAAACGTGACACATGAGGTGCCACAGGACAATCAGTGAAGAGCAGCACTTAAACTACACCAGCAAGTCATATATCATTACAAATCTGCCCTGTTCAGTGAATTATCTCTTCCTCCAGGGTGGAGAGAATGAGTCAACCAGAACAAAAAGCCTTCATTTAGTTCTTTACTGCTCTTCGATATTTCATACGTTGAACACATGCTGTTGAATTTAAAGGATGACAGTCTAGCCTACCTGTGCATTGGCAGCTGTTCGTCTTGTACATCCTGTATGCTGCAAACGCCAGTAAAACAAGCAGGATGGTGGTGAATGCCAAAGCTCCACTCAAGAAACACACCAAGGTGAGAGAAAGAAAGTCTGCCTCATCTGCAAATGAGCAATGGAAGATGTTACAGAGACTTCTGTGTTTTAAGCAAATTTGATCACCATTTAATAAATGAGGCAATCTTTGCGACAAAGTTTCTTACCTTCAAAGTCCAGCTCGGTCCCATTTCCAAACACTATGTGTCCACATGAGACAACAGCGCAGTAGTAGGTCCCAGCATGAGCCAGATTCAGGCTCTTCATCGGCAAGTTGTAGACACAGGTGTGTGTTTGTGTGTTGGGTTTCCTCTCACACTGATCATTCCTGCCTCCATGGGTGTAAATGAGTCCTGGATGAGATTCTTCAGAGTTCTTGAACCAGTAAACACTGTATTCTCCATCACAGGTCCCAGTGTCTACTGTACAGTTCAGAGTCTTAGAGCTTCCTGGCTGGATGGTCTCAGATGCTGACTGATGGACCAAAGCTGGGATGTTCACACCTGAACCCACTGACAACAATGGCATCTCTAAATTCAGAGATGTAATATTTGCTACTTGCACAGTAGTAAGTAGCTGAATCTGAAATGCGTAGATCTGTCATCTTCAAGTGATTTTTACCTTTTTCAGTGTCCAATGTGAAACGCCGATCATTTTCAAATTCATTGTGAAAATTTCCGTTTTTGTCAAGCTTGTAGTAACTGGAGACGGGCCTTGGTTTCTGTCCCAGAGTTTGTTTATACCAATAAAATCTCACTGCGTCACCTTCATAGAAACACGGCAAAGTCACGCTGTCACCAACATTTGCTGATACAAAACCACTCTCTTGATGCAAATATGTGGATGATTTCAGATCAGTTGTCTGAGCTTAATAGAAAAGAGATCCACAAAGAGCAGATTTAATTGATTATCCAAATCTTTTGCAATAAATTACCTCATATTAAATACAGTTACAACAAACAACTTACCGATTCTTCCCAAGAACAGATAAGTCAAATACAAAGCCAACCACAGAGTCTTCATCATGTTCCAAATGCTGTGCTGAATGAAATGAATCTCAATATGTTCTCCACTCTTCAAAGAGAAGACTGTGATTGGCTAATGAGAAGAACCACCTAATGTCCTGAGCTGGAGTCAGTGATCACATGATCAGCGTTGTATTTCATGCATTGCTTTAAGAGAGATCTACGATCTTTTTTGTTATTGTTTAAATGTGTCCCTTAATGTTGTCATCAGTCCTATTTTTTGAAGCTTGAGCATTTGTAATTGCTCTTCAATCTTCCCACTTTAAGAACTGTGGCTGTTAGAGGAGCATTGTGCAGACTTTAAATATCTCATGTATTAGTAATGGTGTGGTGTGTCTAATAATTGGTGCCACCGTTCTCTATAGTGATTTTCACTGTGGACTCTTAGATGTTGTTGTCAGTGTCTGCACAGACAGGTGAACATTGTTTCAGACAAATGGGGTCTGAAACATTTGTTTCAAGATTAGCTGAAAGAAAGAACCAGTGCCATGCTGTGGTTACTATTGGCACATGTTGCTCGTGCTGCTGGTAACATTGACGTGCTGTATGTTCATTGGCTCACCTGCTCCTTTCCAAACATATCATGGCAGCTGTTTGGTTGACACAGCAGTCAATGGAATACCTGTGTGCTGGCACAACTGTCAGGCAGAAATACCAGGTCACTGTGGGTGGACACCATGAGACGTTCAGGCTAACACCAACATGGACACATTAATCCTGAAGCACAGCTGGTCCTGAGGATTTCTGCCAATGTTACCCACAATGCATTGTATTCTTAGTGAAAAAAACTGAAATAATTGGGTGCATATTTGCAAACATTATAGAAATACTAGTTATTATCTCACCACTTGAAGACATCACAAGCATTTCATGGTTTTGGTGATGTTGAGCGATCGTAATATCAAATTTGTTTCAAAGCATTACAAAGTGATTGTAAATGAATATATCAGTTTGATTGTTCAAATTGATTTCAGTGATTTTCTTAATATAGTTCGGCCATTAGAGTTATGCTGTGTGACTGCTGTACATGAAAACTCTGCAGAGACTTCCTCTTTGAAACCACACAGACAAAGAGAGCAGAGGTGCCTCGAAGAGTACACGACCAAACTGTAGTGAGAGCTAATGTTTGACTGTCGACCACATGGAGGATAAAGAGCATCCTTACACCTCTGTCTCAATGTGTCACAATAAACAACCTGCAAATATATCTGGGAAAGGCATTGTCAGTCCACTTCAGGTGTACACTCGCTATCTGAAAGCATGTTCAATGTGTGTTTTCAGAAAGGACATGCTGGTGAGTCCTGTTGCCACTCTGCTATGAGAAGGCTGGCCCAGCTGAGTCACAACTGTATCAGTCATGCTTCATGTTTGCAGAGGCTTGCTCTTAAATTTGAGGTCTGTTCATGCAAGGTTCATTATTGTTGCTGAGGGTTTTATATGCTTTTTATTTCTTTTTGAAGGGACCAAAAAGAAGAACCCAGTCATGTTTCAAGATTGATTCACAATCTGTAAAGTTTGGCTTTCTCACAGTCTCTTGTGCTCTCCCACCAACTCTCTCTTTCTCTTTCTCTCAATCACTTTTTGAAACAAATACCCATCTATAGTTGCAACTACACAGCAAATGACACTCTCTCAGAGCTGAAAGTTTTTGCTTTGTGAGCAGTGCAGCACAGACAGACATACAGTCTCTCTCCAGGTCCTCCTATGGGAGAAGCGATTTAGTTTTAATGTTAATTTTCCAGTGTGAACGCTCTCTCAAGTGCCTGAGCCCACAGGCACCACACAGATGAGCTGTGTGTGGTTGTGTGTTTGCACGTTGTCAAGTCCACTTTTACTGAGAGTAGAGCAATTGCACGTTTGACAGCATAGGTCATACTTAGGTTGGGTACCGAAATTCAAAAGTCAAAAACGGCGGGTACCGGGTACCCATAAAAAATATTTACTTGTGGTTCTGCTTATCGGTTCTTGGACGCACTTGTAACCTTATTTTACAATGTCTGCGTGTCTGCCATGAGTCAGGACCTGTCTGTTACGTGACTATGTCACGCATTCACGCTGACTTCAACACACCGGAGACAGAAAAAAAAAAAACACTGCAGAAACAAGAGGAAAAAGCTGTGGCTAACTGGGCTAACTATGTATGATGGACCATGGAAAATGCTCTAAAGTGTGGCTTCATTTTCAAAGACAAAGAGATTAAAAAGGAAAGTGCAACATATGTCATAAGCTAATTAGCTGCAAGACAGGTTGCACGTCAAATTTGACGAAACATTTACGACTGCATGGCATCAGTCTGAAAGACTGTACAGTGTTTGATGACACAGCCAGTGCTAATGTTGCTTCAAGCAGCGTTAGCACCTTGCCAGTAGCCCCAACAGAGACACCGTTCACGTTGGCGAAAAAGAGGCTGACAAAAGAGAAAACTGAGGAGTGTCACCGTGCGGTAACAAAGTTTGTAGTCAAAGCAGGGACGGACTGACCATCTAGGATACCGGGCTTTTGCCTGGTGGGCCGACGTGCTATTTGGGCCGACAGTCGGCCACTTATTTTTATTTATTTATTTTTTTAAAATATTGGTCTGACCGGCCCATACAGACAGTTGATCAGTGGCCCGACTGACACTGGGGTGGCCCAATCACATCGTTAAACACCCATTCGCTTTGGCCCTGCCGCATAATGCATTCGGCAAAACCAAAAAAAGGAAAAAAGTCAGTGCAAGAGTTTGTTCGTAAACACCGACTGCCCCTCGACACGCGCTAGTCTGCGGCCCATAGGTTATTTTCTTCACTGACACGTGACGGGGCTCATCTCACCCAATCATATCATGAAACACTTCCCCTCTTTTACGTTGGTAATGTAATGTGTTAGGGTCTGCGAGAATGGAGAAAAAACGTAAAAGAGAAAAAAAGAAGCTGGCTCTTCAAGCCAGTACTGCAAAATGCACAAAGGGCTCAAGGGTGCAGAGGAACGTGGAAAACCGGGTGAATCCGAAGGGCCGCAGGGAGCTTCAGATGGACTGCACAGGGGTTGATTATCTTGTCGATGACGTAAGGACCAATGAACCTGGGAGCCATCTTGCTCCCGCCATCTTGCGGGAGTCGGTCTGCAGGGGGAGGTCCCCATACAGCCATACCCGTTGACCAACCCGGTAATCAGGAGCCGGAGTGCGGTGGCCGTCCGCCAACCGACAATGCGGCGCCACGGTCTGTTCCACGGCCGCCCTGGCCTCTCGCCACACTCGCCGGGCCCGGCGGAACTGAGCCTGGACAGGAGGGGACAGCCACGTCCGACTCCTGACTGGGAAGCAGATGGGGCTGGTACCCGTCATCACCATGAACAGTGAAAGTCCAGTGGTGGAGCTGACCAGGGAGTTGTGCACACCCAGGGCAGGTGACCAGGGGGCAGTGACAAAATCCACTGCAATGTGCGACCAAGGGTGGGTGGGAATGAGTAAGAGATGCAGCAGGCCAGCAGGTGGCTGGTGGGATGGTTTGTTCCGGGCACAAACGGTACAGGCGGAGGCGAAACTCCGGGTGTCGGAGACCATGGAGGGCCACCAGAACTGCTGTCAAATTAGGGAGAGGGTGTGATGAGTTCCAGGGTGACAGGCTATCTGTGATGAATGTCCCCAGACCAATACTGAGGGCCTCACGGCGGGCGGAACAAACAGTCGTCCCGGGGGGCAGCCATCTGGAGCCGGGTGATCCCTGAGGGATGCGTGGACCTCCTGTTCCACTGTCCACCTGGCTGCGCCCACTATGCACGAAGAAGAGAAAATGGTTTCCGGGCTGCTTTCTCTCTCCGCTGGGGCGAACTGCCGGGAGAGGGCGTCTGGTTTCTGGTTCTTCGAACCAGGGCGGTAGGTGAGGGTGAAGTCAAATCTGCCCAGAAAAAGGGACCACCGAGCCTGGCAGGAGTTTAATCTGGGGGCTGAGCAAAGATAAGACAAGTTTTTGTGGTCGGTCCAGACAATGAACAGCTGGGCTGTTCCCTCCAGCCAGTGCTGCCACTCCTGGAGTGCCAAGACTACCGCCAGCAGCGGTTGCGCTCCGCAGGTGTAAGACGGTGGGAGAAGAAAGCGCAGGGATGCATCTTCTTGTCCGCAGGCAGGCGCTGGGAGAGGACGGCCCCAACCCCTGAATCTGAGGCGTCGACCTCAACCACAAACTGCTGCCTGGGATCTGTGTGCATTAAAACAGGTGCATTAGTAAACAGGCTTTTCAATCCTTCAAAGGCTGTCTGAGCATCAGGTGACCATTTAAAAATGAGTTTAGTGGAAGTTAGCCGAGTGAGAGGGGCAGCTACGCGGCGATAATTTCTAATAAAATGCTGGTAGAAATTGGCGAAGCCCAAAAACCTTTGAAGCTCCTTACGAGTGGTTGGAACCGGCCACCCCTTTACTACCTCCACCTTGACTGGATCTGCTCTGATCTGCCCTCTCTCCACTACATATCCCAGAAACTGCACTGAGGTCACATGAAATTCACATTTTTCGGCCTTAACATAAAGGCGGTTCTTCAACAGTCTATGTAATTGACTTTTCTGACTTGATTAACATGCTCTTCGTAAGTGCGAGAAAAAATTAAAATGTCATCCAAATAGACAAATACAACCCTGTTCAACAGATCTCGAAGAACATCGTTCACCATAGCCTGGAAGACAGTGGGAGCGTTGGTTAAACCAAATGGTATTCCCATATATTCATAATGTCCAAGATGTGTATTAAAAGCAATCTTCCACTCGTCCCCTTCCCGCATTCTCACCAAATGGTTAGCATTTCTTAAGTCCAGTTTAGAAAAAATGCATGCTTCATGAAGGCGACTGAAAGCCGAATCAATGAGGGGGAGTGGATATTTGTTCTTTACCGTGATGTTGTTCAGTCCTGTGTAGTCGATTCAGGGACGAAACGTCTTGTCCTTTTTCTCCACGAAAAAAAAACCTGCCCCTACCGGTGAAGATGATGGTCGAATCAAACCTGCTGCTACGGAGTCATTAATGTATGTTTCCACAGCCTCTCTTTCGGGTTTTGGTGAGGTTATAGAGTCGTTTGGAAGGGAGAGGCGCACCTGGAAGCAGGTCTATCGCACAGTCATAAGGACGGTGAGGAGGGAGAGTACATGCCTGTTCTTTGCTAAAAACCTCTTTTAAATCATGGTACTCACTTGGCACATTGGTTAGGTCCACCTCCTCAGGTGGTTTAGTGGCACCGGGTGTCTTAGTAGGCACAGCCTAAATCTAACAATGATAAAACGTCAAACATGTATTTTTGGCTAATGTTCTATGGCCCAGGTTAGTTTTTTAATACCTGTCTACGCAGATATTTTTAAGACATTGTGTATGTAGTCCTCTCCCTCATTCATGTGTCATCATCCCCCTTAAGTTTTCAGTTTCTACACTGCTATTTTTATCTTAAAGGTTTGCCAATAATTAAATCTCTCTCTCTCTTTTTCTCTTTTTTTGAGTGAACTCAAAGTTCATTCATGAGTTCAGCTACATTCTTACTTTTGGACTGGGTCACTTCACAATTTATTGAGTACTACTCTTGGAAGAGTTAGCATCTGATCCATCATTTCTCATCTTGATTCTTTCTTTTCTTCCTCCCATAGGTACACCCAGTAGGATGAATTCTGCTTAAAGATCCATTACTGTGATGGAGTGGTGGAGTATACTTTTAATAAATTAGACTTTGCGGAGGTTAACTCATTGCATGGCACATGGTTTTAAAGAGTTGCACAGTTGGTATACACATTGAAGAGCTCTCTCAAGTGCCTGAGCCCACAAGCACCACACAGATGAGTTGTGTGTGGTTGTGTGTTTGCATGTTGTCAAGTCAAGTTTACTGAGAGTAGAGAAATTGCACATTTGACAGCACAGGTCATACTGTATCCAGGAGGCTTGGAAAGCAATTTTTATTAGTTTACTGCAGTGCAAGACTTTACATTCAGTATATTGTGGTGAAATTTGACAGCAATGGTCCTATTTTCAAAAGAAAATGACATCGTAAAGCTTGATAGACAGATTCTTCTTCCAGAGAAACAAAGAACAATCGATGTATTTCCAGGTCCTACTGCCTTACACTTGAATACACACATTCATTTTGTGTGTCCTCCCTCTGTCTTGTCGATCTGTTGATCCTGTGCTCCCTCAAAGCAGCGTAATGGAGGCTGTCTGAATCTTGACAATCCTGGTTAGAAAACATCATTTAATATTTAATCACCATAAAAATATGACGCATGTATGTCTGGATTGAAGAGAGCAACAGCAACACCTGAACAATATAGTGATCACATTGATATACCAACACTGAGAAAATAATACTTCTGTGCTTTAGAAAACAGTCATTTCTTCTGTACTTCAAAAATACTCACCACTGCATTTGGAGTCAAGGCAGCTGAAGATCTTGAGTCTGGTTAAGAATTAAAATCAATAAAAGCTTTCAAAATTCACTGAGATGGTGGTGAGAAGAATGTTTTAACAGTGTAAAGCCTCCATCAATTTATGACCTCTGTCTTGATTTGGTAGGTTTTATAATCCATATCAACTTCAAATGCATGCACCTCCAGTATTAAGTACCTAAATACACACGATCAAAAGTGATCAATGAAATTTAATTTTATTTTTGACTTACGTCCACATTGACAGCTGTTTCTGTTGTTCTTTCCATATGCTGCATACGCCAGTAAAACAACCAGGATGGTGGTGAATGTCAAAGCTCCAATCAAGAAATACAGCAAGACAGAGGACTCCACCTCATCTGCAGATCCAGATTATAAGAGACTTTACAGAGCTGCAGAATATTGAGGAAATAACAATCATAGCTAAAGTCTGTATGAAACACCTGCTTTCATCTTTCTTACCTTTAAAGTCCAGCTCGGTCCCATTTCCAAACACTATGTGTCCACATGAGACAACAGCGCAGTAGTAGGTCCCAGCATGAGACAGATTCAGGCTCTTCATCGGCAAGTTGTAGACACAGGTGTGTGTTTGTGTGTTGGGTTTCCTCTCACACTGATCATTCCTGCCTTCATGGGTGTAAATGAGTCCTGGATGAGATTCTTCAGAGTTCTTGAACCAGTAAACACTGTGTTCTTCATCACAGGTCCCAGTGTTGACTGTACAGTTCAGAGTCACAGAGTCTCCTGGCTGGATGGTCTCAGATGCTGACTGATGGACCAAAGCTGTGACGTTCACACCTGAAGCCTTTACACTGACAAAAATGCCGTCTCCAAATTCAAAGGTGTCATATTCGTCACTTACACAGTAGTAAGTAGCTGAATCTGAAATGCGTAGATCTGTCATCTTCAAGTGGTTTTTACCTTTATCATTACCCAATGTGAAGCGTGAATTATTTTTAAATTCATTGTGAAAAGTTTGATGTTTTTCAAACTTGTAGTAACTAGAGACGGGCCTTGGTTTCTGTCCCAGGGTTTGTTTATACCAATAAAACATCACTGCATCACCTTCATAGAAACACTGCAAAGTTATGTTGTCACCGACATTTGCTGATATAAATCCACTCTCTTGATGTACATTTGTGGATGATTTCAGATCAGTTGTCTGAGCTGAAGAGAAAAGAGATCCACAAAGAGCAGATTTAATTGATCATCCAAATCTCATACAAAGTATTACATCATACTAAATAAAGTTATAACAAACAACTTACCGATTCTTCCCAAAAACAGATAAGTCAAATACAAAGCCAACCACAGAGTCTTCATCATGTTCCAAATGCTGTGCTGAATGAAATGAATCTCAATATGTTCTCCACTCTTCAAAGAGAAGACTGTGATTGGCTAACGAGAAGAACCACCTAATGTCGTGGGTTGGAGTCAGTGATCACATGATCAGTGTTGTATTTAATGCATTGAATTAAGAGAGATCTACGATCTTTTTTTATTGTGCATGTAATATTCAAAATGTGTCCCTCAGTGGAGTCTCCAGTCCTATTTTTGGCAGCATGAGAATTTATCATTGCTCTTCATTCTTACCACTTTAAGAACTGTGGCTGTTAGAGGAGCAGTTGCAGACTTTAAATATCTCATGTATTAGTAATGGTGTGGTGTGTCTAATAATTGGTGCCACCGTTCTCGACAGTGATTTTCACTGTGGACTCTTAGATGTTGTTGTCAGTGTCTGCACAGACAGGTGAACATTGTTTCAGACAAATGGGGACTGAAACATTTGTTTCAAGATTAGCTGAAAGAAAGAACCAGTGCCATGCTGTGGTTACTATTGGCACATGTTGCTCATGCTGCTGGTAACATTGACGTGCTGTATGTTCATTGGCTCACCTGCTCCTTTCCAAACATATCATGGCAGCTGTTTGGTTGACACAGCAGTCAATGGAATACCTGTGTGCTGGCACAACTGTCAGGCAGAAATACCAGGTCACTGTGGGTGGACACCATGAGACGTTCAGGCTAACACCAATGTGGACATTAATCCTGAAGCACAGCTGGTCCTGAGGATTTCTGCCAATGGTACCCACAACTGCACTGTGTTCTGAGTGAAAAACACTGAATAATTGGGTGCATATTTGCAACAACTATAGAATTACTACTTATTATTTCATCACTTCAGGATGACTCAGCATCATTTTATGGTTTGACGACTTTGAACGATCATAATATCAAATTTGTTACAGAGCTTTGTTCAGTGTTTGCAAATGAATATATCAGTTTGATCGCTCAAAGTGATTTCTTCAATATTTTTAAAACATACTGGGCATTAAAGTTATGCTGTGTGACTGTTGTGCATGAAAACACTGCAGAGACTTCCTCTCTGAAACCACATAGACAAAGAGAGCAGAGTTGTCTCCAAAAGTACACGACCAAACTGTAGTGAGAGCTAATGTTTGACTGTCAACCACATGGAGGATAAAGAGCATCCTTACACCTCTGTCTCAATGTGTCACAATAAACAACCTGCAAAGATATCTGGGAAAGGCATTGTCAGTCCACTTCAGGTGTACACTCACTATCTGAAAGCATGTTCAATGAGTGTTTTCAGAAATGACATGCTGGTGAGTCCTGTTGCCACTCTGCTATGAGAAGGCTGGCCCTGCTGAGTCACAACTGTATCAGTCATGCTTGATGTTTGCAGAGGCTTGCTCTTAAGATGTGTTCATGCAAGGTTCATTATTGTTGCTAAGGGTTTTATATGCTATTTATTTATTTTGACGTGACCAGAAAGAAGAACTCAGTCATGTCTCAAGATTGATTGACATTCTGTAAAGTTTGGCTTTCTCACAGTCTCTTGTGCTCTCCCACCAGCTCTCTCTTTCTTTCTCTTTCTTTCAATCACTTTTTCATACAAATACCGTCTTTAGTTGCAATGACCCAGCAAATGCCCAAATGCTTATTTTGTCTTGTGAACAGGGAAACACTGCCAAAGAGCGAAATCACATCTGAATGAATCATCGAAATAATTTTTGATCAAACACAATTTGCCCCTTCGAATGTGCTCTCCCATGACATCAACTCATCGATGAGCAGGAAATGATTTCTCACTACGACTGAGCATCTTTCAGTCAGTGTGGGTGTCAAACAGACAGGTGTGGCCTGTGATGGCCTGTTTCTATCATACACTCTCTCAGAGCTGAAGGTTGTTGCTTTGTGAGCAGTGCAGCACAGACAGACATACAGTCTCTCTCCAGGTCCTCCTATGCAGGAAGTGATTTAGTTTTAATGTCAATTTTCCAGTGTGAACGCTCTCTCAAGTGCCTGAGCCCACAGGCACCACACAGATGAGTTGTGTGTGGTTGTGTGTTTGCACGTTGTCAAGTCCAGTTTTACTGAGAGTAGAGAAATTGCACATTTGACAGCACAGGTCATACTGTATCCAGGAGGCTTGGAAAGCAATTTTTATTAGTTTACTGCAGTGCAAGACTTTACATTCAGTATATTGTGGTGAAATCTGACAGCAACGCTCCTATTTTCAAAAGAAAATGACATCATAAAGCTTGATCGACATATTCTTCTTCTAGAGAAACAAAGTACAATTGACGTATTTCCAGCTCCTACTGCCTTACACTTGAATACACACATTCATTTTGTGTGTCCTCCCTCTGTCTTGTCGATCTGTTGATCCTGTGCTCCCTCAAAGCAGCGTAATGGAGGCTGTCTGAATCTTGACAATCCTGGTAAGAAAACATCATTTAAAATTGAATCACCATAAAAATATGATGCATGTATGTCTGTATTGAAGAGAGCAACAGCAACACCTGAACAATACAGTGATCACACTGATATACCAACACTGAGAAAATAATACTTCTGTGCTTTAGAAAATGGTCATTTCTGCTGTACTTCAAAAATACTCACCACTACATTTGGAGTCAAGGCAGCTGAAGATCTTGAGTCTGATTAAGAATTAAAAACAACAAAAGCTTTCAAAATTCACTGAGATGGTGGTGAGAAGAATGTTTTAACAGTGTAAAGCCTCCATCAATTTATAACCTCTGTCTTGATTTGGTTGGTTTTATAATCCATATCAACTTCAAATGCATGCTCCTCCAGTATTAAGTACATAAATACACACGATCAAAAGTGATCAATGAAAGTTAACTTACGTCCACATTGACAGCTGTTTCTGTTGTTCTTTCCATATGCTGCATACGCCAGTAAAACAACCAGGATGGAGGTGAATGTCAAAGCTCCACTCAAGAAATACAGCAAGACAGAGGACTCCACCTCATCTGCAGATCCAGATTATAAAAGACTTTACAGAGCTGCAGAATATTGAGGAAATAACAATCATAGCTGCTGTCTGTATGAAACACCTGCTTTCATCTTACTTACCTTTAAAGTCCAGTTTGGTCCCATTTCCAAACACTATGTGTCCACATGAGGCAACAGCACAGTAGTAGGTCCCAGCATGAGACAGATTCAGGCTCTTCATTGTCAAGTTGTAGACACAGGTGTGTGTTTGTGTGTTGGGTTTCCTCTCACACTGATCACTCCTGCCTCCATGGGTGTAAATGAGTCCTGGGTGAGATTCTTCAGAGTTCTTGAACCAGTAAACACTGTGTTCTCCATCACAGGTCCCAGTGTCTACTGTACAGTTCAGAGTCACAGAGTCTCCTGGCTGGATGGTCTCAGACGCTGACTGATGGACCAAAGTTGGGACGTTCACACCTGAACCCTTTACACTGACAACAATGCCGTCTCCAAATTCAAAGATGTAATAATAGCTCCTTGCACAGTAGTAAGTAGCTGAATCTGAAATGCGTAGATCTGTCAACTGCAAGTGATTTTTACCTATTTCAGTGTCCAATGTGAAACGTGGATCATTTTCAAATTCATCGTGAAAATTTCCATTTTCGTCATGCTTGTAGTAAGTAGAGACGAGCCTTGGTTTCTGTCCCAGAGTTTGTTTATACCAGTTGAGCCTCACTGCGTCACCTTCATAGAAACACTGCAAAGTCACGTTGTCACCGACATTTGCTGATACAAATCCACTCTCTTGATGTAAATATGTGGATGATTTCAGATCAGTTGTCTGAGCTGAAGAGAAAAGAGATCCACAAAGAGCAGATTTAATTGATCATCCAAATCTCACAAAGTATTGAATACTTATTGAATAATATCATATTACGTAAAGTTACAACAAACAACTTACCGATTCTTCCCAAGAACAGATAAGTCCAATACAAAGCCAACCACAGAGTCTTCATCATGTTCCAAATGCTGTGCTGAATGAAATGAATCTCAATATGTTCTCCACTCTTCAAAGAGAAGACTGTGATTGGCTAACGTGAAGAACCACCTAATGTCCTGAGCTGGAGTCAGTGATCACATGATCAGTGTTGTATTTCATGCATTGCTTTAAGAGAGATCTACGATCTTTTTTTTTATTGTTCACTTTAGATTTTAAATGTGTCCCTTAATGTTGTCGTTAGTCGTATTTTTTGAAGCTTGAGTATTTGTAATTGTTCTTCAATCTTACCACTTTGAGAACTGTGGCTGTCAGAGGAGCATTGTGCAGACTTTAAATATCTCATGTATTAGTAATGGTGTGGTGTGTCTAATAATTGGTGCCACCGTTCTCTCCAGTGATTTTCACTGTGGACTCTTAGATGTTGTTGTCAGTGTCTGCACAGACAGGTGAACATTGTTTCAGACAAATGGGGACTGAAACATTTGTTTTAAGATTAGCTGAAAGAAAGAACCAGTGCCATGCTGCGGTTACTATTGGCAAAAGTTGCTCATGCTGCTGGTAACATTGACGTGCTGTATGTTCATTGGCTCACCTGCTCCTTTCCAAACATATCATGGCAGCTGTTTGGTTGACACAGCAGTCAATGGAATACCTGTGTGCTGGCACAACTGTCAGGCAGAAATACCAGGTCACTGTGGGTGGACACCATGAGACGTTCAGGCTAACACCAACATGAACACATTAATCCTGAAGCACAGCTGGTCCTGAGGATTTCTGCCAATGTTACCCACAATGCATTGTATTCTTAGTGAAAAAAAAAATAAAATAATTGGGTGCATATTTGCAAACATTATAGAATTACTAGTTATTATTTCAGCACTTGAGGACGACTCAGAACCATTTTAGGGTTTGATGACTTTGAGCCATCATTATACCAAATTTCTGAGAGCATTGCAAAAATGTTTGTAAATGGGTATATCAATTTGATTGCTCAAATTTATGTCATTTTTGATTTCATATTTTTAAAATAACCTAGGCATTAGAGTTATGCTGTGTCACTGTTGTGCATGAAAACTCTGCAGAGACTTCCTCTTTCAAACCACATAGACAAAGAGAGCAGAGTTGCCTCGAAGAGTACACGACCAAACTGTAGTGAGAGCTAATGTTTGACTGTTGACCACATGGAGGATAAAGAGCATCCTTACACCTCTGTCTCAATGTGTCACAATAAACAACCTGCAAAGATATCTGGGAAAGGCATTGTCAGTCCACTTCAGGTGTACACTCACTATCTGAAAGCATGTTCAATGAGTGTTTTCAGAAATGACATGCTGGTGAGTCCTGTTGCCACTCTGCTATGAGAAGGCTGGCCCTGCTGAGTCACAACTGTATCAGTCATGCTTGATGTTTGCAGAGGCTTGCTCTTAAGATGTGTTCATGCAAGGTTCATTATTGTTGCTGAGGGTTTTATATGCTTTTTATTTCTTTTTGAAGAGACCAGGAAGAAGAACCCAGTCATGTTTCAAGATTGATTCACAATCTGTAAAGTTTGGCTTTCTCACAGTCTCTTGTGCTCTCCCACCAGCTCTCTCTCTTTCTCTTTCTCTCAATCACTTTTTGAAACAAATACCATCTTTAATTGCAACTACACAGCAAATGCCCAAATGCATTTTTTGTCTTGTGAACAGGGAAACACTGTCAGAGAAAGAAATCACATCTGAATGAATCATCGAAATAATTTTTGATCAAACACAATTTGCCCCTTCGAATGTGCTCTCCCATGACATCAACTCATCTGTGAGCAGGAAATGATTTCTCACTACGACTGAGCATCTTTCCGTCAGTGGGGGTGTCAAACAGACAGGTGTGGCCTGTGATGGCCTGTTTCTATCATACACTCTCTCAGAGCTGAAGGTTGTTGCTTTGTGAGCAGTGCAGCACAGACAGACATACAGTCTCTCTCCAGGTCCTTCTATGCAGGAAGTGATTTAGTTTTAATGTTAATTTTCCAGTGTGAACACTCTCTCAAGTGCCTGAACCCACAGGCACCACACAGATGAGTTGTGTGTGGTTGTGTGTTTGCACGTTGTCAAGTCCAGTTTTACTGAGAGTAGAGAAATTGCACATTTGACAGCACAGGTCATACAGTATCCAGGAGGCTTGGAAAGCAATTTTTATTAGTTTACTGCAGTGCAAGACTTTACATTCAGTGTATTGTGGTGAAATCTGACAGCAATGTTCCTATTTTCAAAAGAAAATGACATCGTAAAGCCTGATCAACATATTCATCTTCCAGAGAAACAAAGTACAATCGACATATTTCCAGCTCCTACTGCCTTACACTTGAATACACACATTCATTTTGTGTGTCCTCTCTCTGTCTTGTCGATCTGTTGATCCTGTGCTCCCTCAAAGCAGCGTAATGGAGGCTGTCTGAATCTTGACAATCCTGGTAAGAAAAAATAATTTAAAATTGAATCACCATAAAAATATGATGCATGTATGTCTGTATTGAAGAGAGCAACAGCAACACCTGAACAATACAGTGATCACACTGATATACCAACACTGAGAAAATAATACTTCTGTGCTTTAGAAAATGGTCATTTCTGCTGTACTTCAAAAATACTCACCACTGCATTTGGAGTCAAGGCAGCTGAAGATCTTGAGTCTGATTAAGAATTAAAAATAACAAAGCTTTTAAAATTTACTGAGATGGTGTTGAGATGACTTATTTTTAACTTCTTGATGTTCTGACTTATGTACTTCTCAGATATGCTGGAAAATTAACCAGAGCACAATATCATATCAACATAAATGAATCAATGTAGAACCACACAACTGTCACTTCATGCTGTAACACCAGTAACCATTTAACAGTGTAAAGCCTCCATCAATTTATGACCTCTTTAGTTAATAATTCTGTTGAATTGTTTAGTTTTCCACAAAGTGACGACTGAAAATCTGAAGTTTCTGATGATAGTTACAACTGGTAAACTCTGAAATAAATAAATATGTTCCCACAGTATGTGGAAGAGTTCAGTATGGTGGAACATGTTGATTTGTGACACTCCTGTCTTGCTTTGGTTGGTTTTATAATCCATATCAACGTAAAATGGATGCATCTCCAGTATTAAGTACCTAAATACACACGATCAAAAGTGATCAATGAAAGTTTACTTACCTCCACATTGACAGCTGTTTCTGTTGTTCTTTCCATATGCTGCATACGCCAGTAAAACAAGCAGGATGGTGCTGAATGTCAAAGCTCCACTCAAGAAATACACCAAGACAGAGGACTCCACCTCATCTGCAGATCCAGATTATAAGAGACTTTACGGAGCTGCAGAATATTGAGGAAATAACAATCATAGCTACTGTCTGTATGAAACATCTGCTTTCATCTTACCTACCTTTAAAGTCCAGTTTGGTCCCATTTCCAAACACTATGTGTCCACATGAGGCAACAGCACAGTAGTAGGTCCCAGCATGAGACAGATTCAGGCTCTTCATTGGCAAGTTGTAGACACAGGTGTGTGTTTGTGTGTTGGGTTTCCTCTCACACTGATCATTCCTGCTTCCATGGGTATAAATGAGTCCTGGATGAGATTCTTCAGAGTTCTTGAACCAGTAAACACTGTGTTCTCCATCACAGGTCCCAGTGTCTACTGTACAGTTCAGAGTCACAGAGTCTCCTGGCTGGATGGTCTCAGACGCTGACTGATGGACCAAAGCTGGGACGTTCACACCTGAACCCTTTACACTGACAACAATGCCCTCTGTAAATTCAAAGTTGTAATAATAGCTACTTACACAGTAGTAAGTAGCTGAATCTGAAATGCGTAGATCTGTCATCTTCAAGTGGTTTTTACCTATTTCAGTGTCCAATGTGAAACGTGGATCATTTTTAAATTCATTGTAAAAAGTTTGATTTTTGTCAGGCTCGTAGTAACTAGAGACGAGCCTTGGTTTCTGTCCCAGAGTTTGTTTATACCAGTAAAATCTCAGTGCTCTACCTTTACAAAAACACTGCAAAGTCACGCTGTCACCGACATTTGCTGATACAAATCCACTGTCTTGATGTAAATATGTGGATGATTTCAGATCAGTTGTCTGAGCTGAAGAGAAAAGAGATCCACAAAGAGCAGATTTAATTGATCATCCAAATCTCACAAAGTATTGAATACTTATTGAATAATGTGATATTACATAAAGTTACAACAATCAACTTACCGATTCTTCCCAAGAACAGATAAGTCCAATACAAAGCCAACCACAGAGTCTTCATCATGTTCCAAATGCTGTGCTGAATGAAATGAATCTCAATATGTTCTCCACTCTTCAAAGAGAAGACTGTGATTGGCTAATGAGAAGAACCACCTAATGTCCTGAGCTGGAGTCAGTGATCACATGATCAGTCTTGTATTTAATGCATTGCTTTAAGAAAGATCTACGATCTTTTTTGTTATTGTTTAAATGTGTCCCTTAATGTTGTCATTAGTCCTATTTTTTGAAGCTTGAGCATTTGTAATTGCTCTTCAATCTTCCCACTTTAAGAACTGTGGCTGTTAGAGGAGCATTTTTCAGACTTTAAATATCCCATGTATTAGTAATGGTGTGGTGTGTCTAATAATTGGTGCCACCGTTCTCTATAGTGATTTTCACTGTGGACTCTTAGATGTTGTTGTCAGTGTCTGCACAGACAGGTGAACATTGTTTCAGACAAATGGGGACTGAAACATTTGTTTCAAGATTAGCTGAAAGAAAGAACCAGTGCCATGCTGTGGTTACTATTGGCACATGTTGCTCGTGCTGCTGGTAACATTGACGTGCTGTATGTTCATTGGCTCACCTGCTCCTTTCCAAACATATCATGGCAGCTGTTTGGTTGACACAGCAGTCAATGGAATACCTGTGTGCTGGCACAACTGTCAGGCAGAAATACCAGGTCACTGTGGGTGGACACCATAAGCAGTGTTGTGCCTGAATGTGTTCCTTGACCGATAGTTCATGAACTCTTTCATATTTTGGGCAAACGTGAACTGAACGTACTGTATTACTGTCTGATGAACGTAACTGTGAACTTGTTCATTCTGGTGTCTGTGAATGGCACGCTCTCTCAGTTTAACTTCGTTCAATATGTTGCCAGATTTCTTTTGAGCCGTCTGGGCGAAAACACGGTAAAAACACAACACAAAAACAGGCCGTAATATGTAGCGGAAAAAACACCCAATCTGGCAATACCAGCCACCAGTGTCGCATCCCCGCATGCGTCATCAAAACAAAAAGCAGAATGGAAGCATCGTATGATCACTTAAACAAGTTTTATGACAAGGTCAGTGAGGATGGGAAAAATCTTACATTTCTGTGCAAACTTTGCCTGCTGCCTTTCAAAAAGAAAATCCGCACTTCAGTTACATGGGGTGAAAGCTGCAGCTGCTACTATTGTGGACTGAATGGACAGCAACAAAGCGTTGAAGCAACAATGGGGAAATGCTGTCCCCTCAATGCTAATGTAAACCCTGGTTGGATAAGGATATAAAATTGGATACGAAAATGAAATCTGACGCATAGTTACAGTGTTAAAACTGATCAAATCATTGCTGTCTGTGGTTCTATATGGGCTGTGGCAATAATTTTGAAAAATAATAGCTCACAGCAACATATGGAAAAAAAAAAAGAACTATGAACTAGCTCATTTTTTGGAACGGTGAACTTAGTTCAAAATTTTGAATGATGAACGATGAACTGCACTAGTTCATTTTAAAATTTGTGAACTGAACTATGAACTAGTTCATGTAGAAAGTGAACTTTCCCAACACTGACCATAAGTCATTCGGGCTAACACCAACATGAACACATTAATCCTGAAGCACAGCTGGTCCTGAGCATTTCTGCCATTGTTACCCGTAATGCACTGTATTCCTAGTGAAAAACACTGAAATCATTGGGTGCATGTTTCAAAACATTGAAGAATTGCTACTTATTATTTCACCATTTCCGGACGACTTCACACCATTTTATGGCTTAATGACGTTGAGCGTTTGTTACAGAGCTTTGAGAAATAATCACAAATGAATATAGCAGTTTGATTGTTCAAATGATTTGTGTGATATTCCGAAAATAATCTGGGCATTAGAGTTATGCTGTGTGACTGCTGTGCATGAAAACACTGCAGGGACTTCCTGCTTGAAACCACAAAGACAACAACAGCAGAGTTGTCTCCAAAAGTACACGACCAAATTGTAGTGAGGGCTAATGTTTGACTGCCCATCACACAGATGTTTAACGAAGTCTGTCATCATTTGTGTTTGTTGTGTACAATGAACATATTTACAGTAAACAGCCTGTGAAGAATTTCTTGCATCATGAAACTACTGAGGGTGGGTGTACGCTCTCAGACAGATTGGCTCGTGTCTCATGCTACGCTACACGTTTGATGCTTCTGGATGTTTCTCAGTTCGCTTAACTTGCTTGATGTTTGCAATGCCAGAGCGATTGTGTCCCACTCTGAGACAGTGTTGCTGAGAGTTTGATGTGGATGTCAACTTTGTTTTCTGTCATTTTCCTCCATGGAGTCCCTGAGCCCTCAGTCATCACAGGCAACAGCTTTTTTTAAGCTGTGTGTTAGCACACTGTAGCTACTGCAAGTTTAGTGACAGTGGAAATTTGGCACCTCGCTCACATCAAAGAAGCTCGGCTTAACCGTAGCTGACGGAACATGTTTAATTGGTGCTTTGCAAGGTTCATCTTTACGTTCAGTACATGGAGTTGAAATGTGACAAAATGTCTCGTAGCACAGACACAAAGTGCAAATGAAACCAAATGTCCAGTTCTACTGCCTAACACTGGAGTACACACATTCACTCCAGGTGTCGTCTCTCTGTCTTGTTGATCTGCTGCCTTTGTTTGTCCTTAAAGCAGCATAATGGAGGTTGTCTGCATCTTGGTCACCCTGAAATTAAAATATAAATGGGTTTATTTCCATTTGAGCATCCTCATGACTGATGCAGACATGTATCGCAATCTGCTCAGTCTAACTCAAATCACTATAAAAGAGACTATGAAACAGTTGTTTACTCTCCTGCTGTGGTTATTACTTTCAAGCTGGTGGCAAAATTACAGATACCACCAAAAATAATGCAATGCAGAACAACAAACAGCAACAACAGTCTGCTCTTATGTTCATGCTCTGTTGTATTGCTGTTAAATACATTACAGTTGTAGCAGCGCGACACTTTGAAAATACTCCTGCATTGGAAGCCACAGCAGCAGAGGATCTTGTTTGAGACTCTGGTTGTGAACAAAACAAAGGCTTCTTCAAAATGTGTGATGCTTGTATTGAGAAGACCAATTATTATTGCCTAGTTGGATAATTTGGACTGAAAGTGATGAAACAGTTGTTGTGACTTTAGCTTTTATCATATACTCATGAACTCATTCACACCCAGTGTTACCTATAATGATGAAGAAGAAGAAGAAGAAGAAGAAGAAGAAGAAGAAGAAGAATTGGAGGGACAATCCCATTTATTCCTCATCCAAATTTACATGCCCATGCATACACATGCCATGCAATTGGTGAAACTTATCCTCCGCAATTATCCCATCCTAGTCATCCTTCATCCACGGCAGACCAGGGGCTGTGGGCTGCCATCCAAAAGGCGCCCGGGGAACCCATTTCCTGTTCGTCGCCATTGGTCAGGTTTTGATCTTCTTGCATGTTTTTAATGGGGTTTTTTCAAGGAGGACTCAAAATCATTTTAGCTTTGCTGACTTATAAACATCATATTACCCAATTTGTAACAGAGCTTTGTTCAGTGTTTGCAAATGAATATAACAGTTTGATCGCTCAAATTGATTTCTTCCATATTTTTAAAACATACTGGCCATTAGAGTTATGCTGTGTGACTACTGTGCATGAAAACACTGCAGAGACTTCCTGTTCGAAACCACACAGACAAAGAGAGCAGAGTTGCCTCGAAGAGTACACGATTAAACTGTAGTGAGAGCTAATGTTTGACTGTTGACCACATGGAGGATAAAGAGCATCCTTACACCTCTTTCTCAATGTGTCATATCATATCATGAAACACTTCCCCTCTTTTACGTTGGTAACGTAATGTGTTAGGGTCTGTGAGAATGGAGAGAAAACATAAAGGAGAAAAAAAGAAGCTGGCTCTTCAAGCCAGCACTGCAGAATGCACAAAAAATTCTGCTAGGTTTGCCACGGCAGGGCCTTCATCAACTCCCGTGGCCAATGACAGTGGTGGTGGCGACACTGCACAGCGACATGCAGTAAAACCTGCCGTCAGCTGGACTGCTTTCAGAACACTTGTAATGAGTAAAGCAACCCTCCCTGTGACGGCAGTTCAAGGAATGCAGAGTGGCAAAGATTCAACAGTTTATTAAACAAAAGTCACAACAAAAAACTCAGCGGCTGAAAAACGATGCTCCACTGAGGAAGGCAGTCTCTGCTGGAGGGAAACTCGACAGCTGGAACACAAAACTCCGTTATTGGGAAAAAGGCTCTCAGGCAGGCAAAGGCAGGAACGAAGCTGGAGGGAAAAACTCGACAGCTGAAACAAAAAACTCCGTTAGGGAAAAGGCACTCAGGCACACAAAAATAAACACGTACTGGAGGAGTAACTCGACAGCACTAATAGAAACAAAGAATCACCGAAAGGGAAAAAAGGCACTCAGGCAATAACTCAAATACTCGAGAGAAACAATACTCGGTTTGACTCAATGTCGGGAGACACGTGGCAGGGACCAGAGACCATCAACCCTTCGACACACACTCGGGGAAGAACCACAATCTTCTGGCGCCTGAGAGTGAGAAGAGCATGCTTAAGAGATGGAGCTCTGATCAGTGAGAATTAACGGAATTACGGAGGGCTGTTGACCAATGGCTTGAGAAGAGAGAACGTGGAAAACCGGGTGAATCCGAAGGGCCGCAGGGAGCTTCAGACGGACTGCACAGGGGTTGATTATCTTGTCAATGACGTAAGGACCAATGAACCTGGGAACCATCTTGCGGGAGTCGGTCTGCAGGGGGAGGTCCCGGGATGACAGCCATACCTTTTGACCAACCCGGTAATCAGGAGCTGGAGTGCGGTGGCGGTCCACCAACCAACGATTCCACGCTGTGGCCCGTTCCAGGGCCACCCTGGCCTCTCGCCACACTCGCCGGGCCCGGCGGAACTGAGCCTGGACAGGAGGGGACAGCCACGTCCGACTCCTGACTGGGAAGCAGAGGGGGCTGGTACCCCGTCATCACCATGAACGGCGAATGTCCAGTGGTGGAGCTGACCAGGGAGTTGTGCACATATTCCACCCAGGGCAGGTGTGATGACCAGGAGGCTGGGAGATGCGAAGCCACGCACCATAAGGAGGACTCCAACGACTGGTTAGCCCGCTCCGTCTGACGGTTGGACTGTGGATGGTAACCCGAGGTGAGACTGGCTGAGGCCCCCAGCGTCTGGCAGAAGGCTTTCCAAACCCGTGAAGTGAACTGAGGTCCCCTGTTGGAGACAATGTCCTGAGGAATGCCGTGAAGACGGGAAACGTGGAGAATCAACAGGTTCATGGTCTCCAAGGCTGAAGGCAGTTTGGGGAGGGGAACAAAATGGACAGCCTTAGAGAACCGGTCTACGATGGTGAGTATGGCGGTATTAGCCTCTGAGGGGGGGAGGCCAGTGACAAAATCCACCGCGATGTGCGACCAAGGGCGGGTGCGAATGGGTAAGGGATGTAGCAGGCCAGCAGGTGGATGGTGGGATGGTTTGTTCTGGGTACCGGTACAGGCGGAGACGAAACTCCGGGTGTCGGCGGCCATGGAGGGCCACCAGAACCACTGTCGAATTAGGGTGAGGGTGCAATGAGTTCCAGGGTGACAGGCTATCTGTGATGAATGTCCCCAGACCAATACTGAGGACCTCACGGCAGGCGGAACAAACAGTTGTCCCGGGGGGGGCAGCCATCTGGAGCCGGGTGATCCCTGAGGGCTGCGCGGACCTCCTGTTCCACTGTCCACCGGGCTGCGCCCACTATGCACGAGGGAGAGAGGATGGTTTCCGGGCTGCTTTCTCTCTCCGCTGTGGCGAACTGCCGGGAGAGGGTGTCTGGTTTCTGGTTCTTCGAACCAGGGCGGTAGGTGAGGGTGAAGTTAAATCTGCCCAGAAAAAGGGACCACCGAGCCTGGCGGGAGTTTAATCTGAGGGCTGAGGGAAGATAAGACAAGTTTTTGTGGTCGGTCCAGACAATGAACGGCTGGGCTGTTCCCCCCAGCCAGTGCTGCCACTCCTGGAGTGCCAAGACTACCGCCAGCAGCGGTTGCGCTCCGCAGGTGTAAGAAAGCGCAGGGATGCATCTTCTTGTCCACAGGCAGGCGCTGGGAGGGGACGGCCCCAACCCCTGAATCTGAGGCATTGACCTCAACCACAAACTGCTGCGTGGGATCTGGGTGAATTAAAACAGGTGCATTAGTAAACAGGCTTTTCAATCATTCAAAGGCTGGTGACCATCAGGTGACCATTTAAAAACGAGTTTAGTGGAAGTTAGCCGAGTGAGAGGGGCAGCTACGTGGCTATAACTTCTAATAAAACGCCGAAAGAAATTGGCGAAGCCCAAAAACCTTTGAAGCTCCTTATGAGTGGTTGGAACTGGCCACCCCTTTACTGCCTCCACCTTGACTGGATCTGCTCTGATCTGCCCTCTCTCCACTACATATCCCAGAAACTGCACTGAGGTCACATGAAATTCACATTTTTCGGCCTTAACATAAAGGCGGTTCTTCAACAGTCTCTGTAACACATCTCTGACTTGATTAACATGCTCTTCCTAAGTGCGAGAAAAAATTAAAATGTCATCCAAATAGACAAATACAACCCTGTTCAACAGATCTCGAAGAACATCGTTCACCATAGCCTGGAAGACAGAGGGAGCGTTAGTTAAACCAAATGGCATTACCATATATTCATAATGTCCAAGATGTGTATTAAAAGCAGTCTTCCACTCGTCCCCTTCCCGGATTCTCACCAAATGGTAAGCATTTCTTAAGTCCAGTTTAGAAAAAATGCATGCTTCATGAAGGGGACTGAAAGCCGAATCAATGAGGGGGAGTGGATATTTGTTCTTTACCGTGATGTTGTTCAGTCCCGTGTAGTCGATGCAGGGACGAAGCATCTTGTCCTTTTTCTCCACAAAAAAGAAACCCGCCCCTACCGGTGAAGATGATGGTCGAATCAAACCTGCTGCTACGGAGTCATTAATATACAGGTGCTGGTCATAAAATTAGAATATCATGGAAAAGTTGATTTTTTTCAGTAATTCCGTTCAAAAAGTGAAACTTGTATAATGTATACATTCATTTCACACAGACCAGCATATTTCAAGTATTTACTTCTTTTGATATTGATGATTATACCTGACAACTAATGAAAACCCCCAATTGAGTATCTAAGAAAATTAGAATATTGTGGAAAAGGTCAATATTGAAGATATCTGGTGCCACACTCTAATCAGCAACTCAAAACACCTGCAAAGGCCTTTAAATGGTCTCTCAGTCTAGTTCTGTAAGCTACACAATCATGGGGAAGACTGCTGACCTGACAGTTCACAGAGCTCTGTGTCCAAGCACATTAGTAGAAAGGCAAAGGGAAGGAAAAGATGTGGTAGAAAAAGTGTACAAGCAATAGTGATAACCGCACCCTGGAGAGGATAGTGAAACGAAACCCATTCAAAACTGCCGGGGAGATTCACAAAGAGTGGACTGCAGCTGGAGTCAGTGCTTCAAGAACCACCACTCACAGACGTATGCAAGACATGGGTTTCAGCTGTCGCATTCCTTGTGTCAAGCCACTCTTGAACAAGAGACAGCGTCAGAAGCGTCTCACCTGGGCTAAAGACAAAAAGGACTGGACTGCTGCTGAGTGGTCCAAAGTCATGTTCTCGGATGAAAGTAAATTTTGCATGTCCTTTGGTAATCAAGGTCCCAGAGTCTGGAGGAAGAGAGGAGAGGCACAGAATCCACGTTGCCTGAGGTCGAGTGTCAAGTTTCCACAGTCAGTGATGGTTTGGGGTGCCATGTCATCTGCTGGTGTTGGTCCACTGTGTTTCCTTAGGTCCAAGGTCAATGCAGCTGTCTATCAGGAAGTTTTGGAGCACTTCATGCTTCCTGCTGCTGACCAACTTTATAGAGATGCAGATTTCATTTTTCAACAGGACTTGGCACCTGCTCACAGTGCCAAAGCTACCAGTACCTGGTTTAAGGACCATGGTATCCCTGTTCTTGATTGGCCAGCAAACTCCCCTGACCTTAACCCCATAGAAAATCTATGGGGTATTGTGAAGAGGAAGATGCAAGATGCCAGACTCAACAACGCAGAAGAGCTGAAGGCCACCATCAAAGCAACCTGGGCTCTCATAACACCTGAGCAGTGCCACAGCCTGATCGACTGATCATGTTTATACTTTTCAGTTGGACAACATTTTTAGAAATCCTTTTTTTGTATCAGTCTTAAGTGATATTCTAGTTTTCTGAGATACTGAAATTTGGCTTTTCATTAGTTGTTAGTTTAAAATCATCAAAATTAAAGAACTAAACATTTGAAATATATCAGTCTGTGTGTAATGAATGAATATAATATACAAGTTTCACTTTTCGAATGGAATTACTGAAATAAATCAACTTTTCCATGATATTCTAATTTTATGAACAGCACCTGTATGTTTCCATAGCCTCTCTTTCGGGTTTGGTGAGGTTATAGAGTCGTTTGGAAGGGAGAGGCGCACCTGGAAGCAGGTCTATGGCACAGTCATAAGGACGGTGAGGAGGGAGAATACATGCCTGTTCTTTGCTAAAAACCTCTTTTAAATCATGGTACTCACTGGGCACGTTGGTTAGGTCCACCTCCTCAGGTGGTTTAGTGGCACCGGGTGTCTGAGTAGGCACAGCCGATTTTAGGCAGTGAGCGTGGCAGCTGCTGCTCCAGTTTCTGATAGTGGAGGTGGACCAGTCTATGTGAGGGTTGTGCTTTTTTAGCCAGGGGATACCCAGGATGACAGAAGACAGAGGTGAGGAGATAACTTACAACTCAATGTGCTCATGATGATTATTTGCCAAAATTATTCGTAAGGTTCCATTTTATGAGTGACCACCTCCAGAAGTTTCCCATCAATGGAAATCACCTCTTTGGGGGTGGTGAGCTGATTCAGAGAAAGGTTGTAGTTATTCACAAAGTCTTTATCAATAAAATTGTCAACTGCACCTGAATCCACGAGCACATCTAGTGGGAGAGTTTGCTGTGACTCGTGAATCATACCTTTTAATTGTAACTGTGAGGAGGAAGAAGAGGAAATTCGGCTCGCCAGCGTCCCCCTGCCTGCTGATGAGCCCCGCCTTTTGGTGCCTCCGGGCACTGAGCGCGGTAGTGCCCCTGCTGCCTGCAGTAGAGACACCGATGATCGTGGAAACGTCGCTTCAGAGTCATAGCAGAAACCAAAACCCAGCCATAACACCTCCCCCTTGGTAAATCTAACAATGATAAAACATCAATCATGTATTTTTGGCTAATGTTCTATGGCCCAGTTTAGTTTGTATTCTAGTTATTTTTTTAACACCTGTCTACGCAGGTATTTTTAAGACATTGTGTATGTAGTCCTCTCCCTCATTCATGTGTCATCATCCCTCTTAAGTTTCCAGTTTCTACACTGCTATTTTTATCTTGAAGGTTTGCCAATAATTAAATCTCTCTCTCTCTCTTTTTCTCTCTCAAACATACATACACAGAGTTCAAAGTTCATTCAGGAGTTCAGCTACATTCTTACTTTTGGACTGGGTCACTTCACAATTTATTGAGTACTACTCTTGGAAGAGTTAGCATCTGATCCATCATTTCTCATCTCTATTCTTTCTTTTCTTCCTCCCTGAAACACATAGGTACACCCAGTAGAATGAATTCTGCTTAAAGATCCATTACTGTGATGGAGTGGTGGAGTATACTTTTTTGTAGTGTTAATAAATTAGACTTTGCGGAAGTTAACTCATTGCATGGCTTAAGGTACATGGTTTTAAAGAGTTGCACAGTTGGTATACACACTGAAGAGACAAGGTGTGCGTTATCAAATGTGGTGGGCCAGTCTGGTCCAAAATGCCAGGGCCGAATTCTTGTCCCAGTCCACCCCTGAGTCAAAGGACTACATCCTTTCTCAGTCGTCGAGTTTCCGTCATTCAGGTAAGTTAAATCATGTAACGTCACCCATTTCCATCTTAAATCCTTTGGCAAAAATATCGTATTTCTTATTGTGTAGGCTATGTTTCCCTGCAAACATTAATGACATATCAACTATAAAACGAATGACCTTGTTCAGAATTAAATCAAAACGAATCTATAAGTAAGGGATAATGCCCGACGAGGTGTCCATCATCAGAAATGAATGGACGACGCGAAGCGGTGGATGGTTGCTTCCGCCGCAGCTTCCGCCGCAGCTTCCGCTGCAGCTGTTTTATTAGGCCTAATCAGTGGAGGGAAGTGAGATGACTGCTTAATATTATGTTACGTGATACAAAGTATCTTTTCAAAAGGCAAGTGCACCTCTTACCGCTTGTGTGTGTCCAGAGGATGATGCTACATTTTGCTTCAAAGAATCAAAGTCCACAGTTTCCTAAATCGTTTTTATTGCAAGAAATATTATCCACCATTCACTCTGTATCAAGCAAGGAAGTAAAGTAAGCCAGACAGAAAGACAGGCGACAAACTATTTAAAACTACGTATGTATGTAAACGTATGTTATGAGTTTCTGTTGCCATGGTTACCAACTAGCGTTTGAGCCAGCGCAATAATTGAGAACAATCAGGCTATTTGACCAGAACTGATTTCCTAACAACAAAACAATGTGATTTAGGTTGGAATTGGACGAGGTTTAAGTTTGTAGAATAAAATAAAAGATTTGATGCCAGAAAACTTGTATAGTAACAGTTTTTTGGAATCGAAATAAGGAATCGTTAGGAACCGGAATCAACAAGCAGTCGAATCGGAATAGGATTCATAAAAATCCTAACAATTCCCATCCCTATTCATACTGTATCCAGGAGGCTTGGAAAGCAATTTTTATTAGTTTACTGCAGTGCAAGACTTTACATTCAGTATGCTGTGGTGAAATTTGACAGCAATGCTCCTATTTTCAAAAGAAAATGACATCATAAAGCTTGATAGACATATTCTTCTTCCAGAGAAACAAAGAACAATTGACGTATTTCCAGCTCCTACTGCCTTACACTTGAATACACACATTCATTTTGTGTTTTGTCCCTCTGTCTTGTCAATCTGTTGATCCTGTGCTCCCTCAAAGCAGTGTAATGGAGGCTGTCCGAATCTTGACAATCCTGGTAAAAAAACATCATTTAAAATTTAATCACCATAAAAATACACATTGCTTTTCTGATGCATGAATGTAATTATTGAAGAGAGCAACAGCAACACCTGAACAATACAGTGATCACATTGATATACCAACACTGAGAAAATAATACTTCTGTGCTTTAGAAAATGGTCATTCTGCTGTACTTCAAAAATACTCACCACTGCATTTGGAGTCAAGGCAGCTGAAGATCTTGAGTCTGATTAAGAATTAAAATCAAAAAAAGCTTTCAAAATTCACTGAGATGGTGGTGAACAGAATGATTTAACAGTGTAAAGCCTCCATCAATTTATGACCTCTGTCTTGATTTGGTTGGTTTTATAATCCATATCAACTTCAAATGCATGCACCTCCAGTATTAAGTACCTAAATACACACCATCAAAAGTGATCAATGAAAGTTAACTTACGTCCACATTGACAGCTGTTTCTGTTGTTCTTTCCAAATGCTGCATACGCCAGTAAAACAACCAGGATGGTGGTGAATGTCAAACCTCCACTCAAGAAATACACCAAGACAGAGGACTCCACCTCATCTGCACATCCAGATTATAAGAGACTTTACAGAGCTGCAGAATATTGAGGAAATAACAATCATAGCTACTGTCTGTATGAAACATCTGCTTTCATCTTACCTACCTTCAAAGTCCAGTTTGGTCCCATTTCCAAACATGATGTGTCCACATGAGGCAACAGCGCAGTAGTAGGTCCCAGCATGAGACAGATTCAGGCTCTTCATCGGCAAGTTGTAGACACAGGTGTGTGTTTGTGTGTTGGGTTTCCTCTCACACTGATCATTCCTGCCTCCATGGGTGTAAATGAGTCCTGGATGAGATTCCTCAGAGTTCTTGAACCAGTAAACACTGTGTTCTTCATCACAGGTCCCAGTGTCTACTGTACAGTTCAGAGTCACAGAGTCTCCTGGCTGGATGGTCTCAGACGCTGACTGATGGACCAAAGCTGGGACGTTCACACCTGAAGCCTTTACACTGACAACAATGCCGTCTCCAAATTCAAAGGTGTCATATTCGCGACTTACACAGTAGTAAGTAGCTGAATCTGAAATGCGTAGATCTGTCAACTGCAAGTGATTTTTACCTTCATCATTACCCAATGTGAAGCGTGGATTATTGTCAAATTCATTGTGAAAAGTCTGATATTTTTCAAATTTGTAGTAAGTAGAGACGAGCCTTGGTTTCTGTCCCAGAGTTTGTTTATACCAATAAAATCTCACTGCTTCACCTTCAATGAAACACTGCAAAGTCACGCTGTCACCAACACTTGCTGATACAAAACTACTCTCTTGATGTACATTTGTGGATGATTTCAGATCAGTTGTCTGAGCTGAAGAGAAAAGAGAACCACAAAGAGCAGATTCAATTGATCATCCAAATCTTGCAAAGTATTACATCATACTAAATGAAGTTATAACAATCAACTTACCGATTCTTCCCAAGAACAGATAAGTCAAATACAAAGCCAACCACAGAGTCTTCATCATGTTCCAAATGCTGTGCTGAATGAAATGAATCTCAATATGTTCTCCACTCTTCAAAGAGAAGACTGTGATTGGCTAACGAGAAGAACCACCTAATGTCCTGAGTTGGAGTCAGTGATCACATGATCAGTGTTGTATTTCATGCATTGCATTAAGAGAGATCTATGATCTTTTTTTAATTGTGGACGTAACATTTAAAATATGTCCCTTAATGTTGTCATCAGTCCTATTTTTTGAAACATGAGCATTTGTGATCGCTCTTCAATCTTCCCACTTTAAGAACTGTGGCTGTTAGAGGAGCAGTTGCAGACTTTAAATATCTCATGTATTAGTAATGGGGTGGTGTGTCTAATAATTGGTGCCACCGTTCTCTACAGTGATTTTCACTCTGGACTCTTAGATGTTGTTGTCAGTGTCTGCACAGACAGGTGAACATTGTTTCAGACAAAAGGGGACTGAAACATTTGTTTCAAGAATGGCTAAAAGAAAAAAACAGTGCCATGCTGTGGTTACTATTGGCACATGTTGCTCATGCTGCTGGTAACATTGACGTGCTGTTTGTTCATTGGCTCACCTGCTCCTTTCCAAACATATCATGGCAGCTGTTTGGTTGACACAGCAGTCAATGGAATACCTGTGTGCTGGCACAACTGTCAGGCAGAAATACCAGGTCACTGTGGGTGGACACCATGAGACGTTCAGGCTAACACCAACATGGACACATTAATCCTGAAGCACAGCAGGTCCTGAGGATTTCTGCCAGTGTTACCCATAATGCACTGTATTCATCCATCCATCCATTGCCTATACCCGACTATCCCCTTCCGGGGGTTGCGGGGGGGCTGGAGCCTGTCCCAGCTGTCAACGGTTGAGAGGCGGGGTACACCCTGAACTGGTCGCCAGTCGATCGCAGTGCTAATGCACTGTATTCTTTGTGAAAAAACTGAAAAAATTGGGTGCATATTTGCAAACATTATAGAATTACTAGTTATGACATCACCACTTCAGGACGACTCAGAACCATTTTATGATTTGATGACTAAGAGCGATCATAATCCCAAATTTGTTACAGAGCTTTGAGAAATAATCGCAAATGAATATATCAGTTTGATTATTCAAATGATTTACGTGATATTCTTAAAATAATCTGGGCATTAAAGTTATGCTGTGTGACTCCTGTGCATGAAAACATTGCAGAGACTTCCTCTTTGAAACCACAAAGACAACAGCAGAGTTGTCTCAAAAAGTACATGATCAAACTGTAGTGAGAGCTAATTTTTGACTGCCCATCACACAGATGTTTAACAAAATATGTCATCATCTGTGTTTGTGGTGTACAATGAACATTTATAGTAAACAGCCTGTGAAGAATTTCATGCATCATGAAACTACTGAGGGTGGGTGCACGCTCTCAGACAGATTGGCTCGTGCCTCATGCTACGCTACTGTACACGTTTGATGCTTCTGGATGTTTCTCAGTTTGCTTAACTTGCTTGATGTGTGCAATGCCAGAGCGATTGTGTCCCACTCACTCTGAGACAGTGTTGCTGAGAGTTTGATGTGGATGTCAACTTTGTTTTCTGTCATTTTCCTCCATGGAGTCCCTGAGCCGCTGCACGGTGGCGCAGCAGGTAGTGCGCGTGCCTCACAGCAAGAAGGTTGCCGGTTCGATCCCCGGGTCAGGCGGGGCCTTTCTGTGTGAAGTTTGCATGTTCTTCCCGTGCATGCGTGGGTTCTCTCCGGGCACTCCGGCTTCCTCCCACAGACCAAAAACATGCTCATTAGGTTAATTGATGACTCTAAATTGCCCGTAGGTGTGAATGTGAGTGTGAATGTTTGTTTGTCCTTGCATGTGGCCCTGCAATTGGCTGGCGACCAGTTCAGGGTGTACCCCGCCTCTCGCCCACTGTAGCTGGGATAGGCTCCAGCCCCCCGCAACCCTGAAAGGGATAGGCGGTATAGATAATGGATGGATGGATGGAGTCCCTGAGCCCTCAGTCATCACAGGCAGCAGCTATGTGAAGCTGTGTGTTTGCACACTGTAAACTACTGCAAGTGTAGTGACAGTGGAAATTTGGCACCTCGCTCACATCAAAGAAGCTCGGCTTAACCGTAGCTGACGGAACATGTTTAATTGGTGCTTTGCAAGGTTCATCTTTACGTTCAGTACATGGAGTTGAAATGTGACAAAATGTCTCGTAGCACAGACACAAAGTGCAAATGAAACCAAATGTCCAGTTCTACTGCCTAACACTGGAGTACACACATTCACTCCAGGTGTCGTCTCTCTGTCTTGTTGATCTGCTGGCTTTGTTTGTCCTTAAAGCAGCATAATGGAGGTTGTCTGCATCTTGGTAACCCTGAAATTAAAATATAAATGGGTTTATTTCCATTTGAGCATCCTCATGAATGATGCAGACATGTATCCCAATCTGCTCAGTCTAACTCAAATCACTATAAAAGAGACTATGAAACAGTTGTTTACTCTCCTGCTGTGGTTATTACTTTCAAGCTGGTGGCAAAATTACAGATACCACCAAAAATAATGCAATGCAGAACAACAAACAGCAACAACAGTCTGCTCTTATGTTCATGCTCTGTTGTATTGCTGTTAAATACATTACAGTTGTAGCAGCGCAACACTTTGAAAACACTCACCTCTGCATTGGAAACCACAGCAGCAGAGGATCTTGTTTGAGACTCTGGTTGTGAAAAAAACAAAAAAAACACCAAAGGCTTCTTCAAAATTTGTGATGCTTGTATTGAGAAGACCAATTGTTATTACCTAGTTGGATAATTTGGACTGAAAGTGATGAAACAGTTGTTGTGACTTTAGGTTTTATCATTTACTCATGAGCTCATCCACACCCAGTGTTACCCATAATGAAGAAGAAGAAGAAGACAATCGGAGGGACGATCCCCTTTCTTCCTCATACAAATTTACATGCTCATGCACTTTTCAAGGAGGAAACCCTGGGTGAACACGGGGAAAACATGCAAACTCCGCACAGAAAGGCCCCTTTCCTCGAGCAGTAAGCGTGGTGGAGGACACGCCCCCGGCGCCCACAGCGGGAATCGAACCCGGGACCTACTAGCTTTGAAGGTTTCCATCGTGCCATCGTGCCACTTAATGCACTGTATTCTTAGTAAAAAACACTGAAATAATTGGGTGCATATTTGCAAACATTATGGAGTTACTAGTTTATTTCAGCACTTCAGGACGACTCAGAACCATTTTAGCTTTGCTGACTTTTTTCATCATAATACCCAATTTGTCGCAGAGCTTTGTTCAGTGTTTGCAAATGAATATAACAGTTTGATCACTCAAATTGATTTATTCAATATTTTTAAAACATACTGGGCATTAGAGTTATGCTGTGTGACTGCTGTGCATGAAAACACTGAAGAGTACATGACCAAACTGTAGTGAGAGCTAATGTTTGACTGTTGACCACATGGAGGATAAAGAGCATCCTTACACCTCTGTCTCAATGTGTCACAATAATCAACATGCAAAGATATCTGGGAAAGGCATTGTCAGTCCACTTCAGGTGTACACTCACTATCTGAAAGCATGTTCAATGAGTGTTTTCAGAAATGACATGCTGGTGAGTCCTGTTGCCACTCTGCTATGAGAAGGCTGGCCCTGCTGAGTCACAACTGTATCAGTCATGCTTCATGTTTGCAGAGGCTTGCTCTTAAATTTGAGGTCTGTTCAAGCAAGGTTCATTATTGTTGCTCAGGGTTTTATAAGCTTTTTATTTCTTTTTGAAGGGACCAAAAAGAAGAACCCAGTCATGTTTCAAGATTGATTCACAATCTGTAAAGTTTGGCTTTCTCACAGTCTCTTGTGCTCTCCCACCAACTCTCTCTTTCTCTTTCTCTTTCTCTCAATCACTTTTTGAAACAAATACCCATCTATAGTTGCAACGACACAGCAAATGACACTCTCTCAGAGCTGAAAGTTTTTGCTTTGTGAGCAGTGCAGCACAGACAGACATACAGTCTCTCTCCAGGTCCTCCTATGGGGGAAGTGATTTAGTTTTAATATTAATTTTCCAGTGTGAACGCTCTCTCAAGTGCCTGAGCCCACAGGCACCACACAGATGAGCTGTGTGTGGTTGTGTGTTTGCACGTTGTCAAGTCCACTTTTACTGAGAGTAGAGCAATTGCACGTTTGACAGCACAGGTCATACTTAGGTTGGGTACCGAAATTCAAAAGTCAAAAACGGCGGGTACCGGGTACCCATAAAAAATATTTACTTGTGGTTCTGCTTATCGGTTCTTGGACGCACTTGTAACCTTATTTTACAATGTCTGCATGTCTGCCATGAGTCAGGACCTGTCTGTTACGTGACTATGTCACGCATTCACGCTGACTTCAACACACCGGAGACAGAAAAAAAAAAAAAAACACTGCAGAAACAAGAGGAAAAAGCTGTGGCTAACTGGGCTAACTATGTATGATGGACCATGGAAAATGCTCTAAAGTGTGGCTTCATTTTCAAAGACAAAGAGATTAAAAAGGAAAGTGCAACATATGTCATAAGCTAATTAGCTGCAAGACAGGTTGCACGTCAAATTTGACGAAACATTTACGACTGCATGGCATCAGTCTGAAAGACTGTACAGTGTTTGATGCGGTCGTCAACACCCGACACAGCCAGTGCTAACGTTGCTTGAAGCAACGTTAGCACCTTGCCAGTAGCCCCAGAGACACCGTTCACGTTGGCGAAAAAGAGGCTGACAAAAGAGAAAACTGAGGAGTGTCACCGTGCGGTAACAAAGTTTGTAGTCAAAGCAGGGACGGACTGACCATCTAGGATACCAGGCTTTTGCCCGGTGGGCCGACGTGCTATTTGGGCCGACAGTCGGCCACTTATTTTTATTTATTTATTTTTTTAAAATATTGGTCTGACCGGCCCATACAGACAGTTGATCAGTGGCCCGATTGACACTGGGCTGGCCCAATCACATCGTTAAACACCCATTCGCTTTGGCCCTGCCGCATAATGCATTCGGCAAAACCAAAAAAAGGAAAAAAGTCAGTGCAAGAGTTTGTTCGTAAACACCGACTGCCCCTCGACACGCGCTAGTCTGCGGCCCATAGGTTATTTTCTTCACTGACGCGTGACGGGGCTCATCTCGCCCAATCATATCATGAAACACTTCCCCTCTTTTACGTTGGTAACGTAATGTGTTAGGGTCTGCGAGAATGGAGAAAAAACGTAAAAGAGAAAAAAAGAAGCTGGCACTTCAAGCCAGCACTGCAAAATGCACAAAAAATTCTGCTAGGTTTGCCACGGCAGGGCCTTCATCAACTCCTGTGGCCAATGACAGTGGTGGTGGCGACATTGCACAGCGACATGCAGTAAAACCTGCAGTCAGCTGGACTGCTTTCAGAACACTTGTAATGAGTAAAGCAACCCTCCCTGTGATGGCAGAAACTCCGTTATTGGGAAAAAGGCTCTCAGGCAGGCAAAGACAAGAACGAAGCTGGAGGATAAAACTCGACAGCTGAAACAAAAAACTCCGTTAGGGAACAGGCACTCAGGTACAACACGTACTGGAGGAGTAACTCGACAGCACTAATAGAAACAAAGAATCACTGAAAGGGAAAAAAGGCACTCAAGCAATAACTCAAATAATCGAGAGAAACAATACTCGGTTTGACTCAATGTCGGGAGACACGTGGCAGGGACCAGAGACCATCAACCCTTCAACACACACTCGGGGAAGAACCACAATCTTCTCGCGCCTGAGAGTGAGAAGAGCGTGCTTATGAGAGGGAGCTCTGATCAGTGAGAATTAATTGCAGGTGCGTCTGGCCGATGCCTTAGTCTCAGGTGAGATCAGCCCCGCCTCTGCCACGTATCTGCCCTGGAGAGACACAAAAACAGAGTCATAGCAAAAACCAAAACCCAGCCATAACAGTACCCCCCCCCCAAGGGGCGCCACCTGGCATCCTACCAGGCTTACTTGGAAACCTGTCATAAAAGTCCCGCAGCAGTTGTGGGTCGAGAATCAGGGACCGTACCCCTCCCAGTCCACGAGATAGCAGTAACCGCGGCCACACCCGCGGGGGGGTGGAGCGGCTCAAGGGTGCAGAGGAACGTGGAAAACCGGGTGAATCCGAAGGGCCGCAGGGAGCTTCAGATGGACTGCACAGGGGTTGATTATCTTGTCGATGACGTAAGGACCAATGAACCTGGGAGCCATCTTGCGGGAGTCGGTCTGCAGGGGGAGGTCCCGGGACGACAGCCATACCCGTTGACCAACCCGGTAATCAGGAGCCAGAGTGCGGTGGCGGTCCGCCAACCGACAATTCGGCGCCGCGGTCCGTTCCACGGCCACCCTGGTCTCTCGCCACACTCGCCGGGCCCGGCGGAACTGAGCCTGGACAGGAGGGGACAGCCACATCCGACTCCTGACTGGGAAGCAGATGGGGCTGGTACCCGTCATCACCATGAACGGCGAAAGTCCAGTGGTGGAGCTGACCAGGGAGTTGTGCACATACTCCACGCAGGGCAGGTGACCTGGAGATGGCTGAGGCTGGGAGATGCGAAGCCAGGCACCGTAAGGAGGACTCCAACGACTGGTTAGCCCGCTCCGTCTGACCATTGGACTGTGGATGTTAACCCGAGGTGAGACTGGCTGAGGCCCCCAGCGTCTGGCAGAAGGCTTTCCAAACCCGTGAAGTGAACTGAGGTCCCCTGTTGGAGACAATGTCCTGAGGGATGCCGTGAAGACGGAAAACGTGGAGAATCAACAGGTTCGCGGTCTCCAAGGCTGAAGGCAGTTTGGGGAGGGGGACAAAATGGACAGCCTAAGAGATGTAGCAGGCCAGCAGGTGGATGGTGGGATGGTTTGTTCCGGGCACAAACGGTACAGGCGGAGGCGAAACTCCGGGTGTCGGAGACCATGGAGGGCCACCAGAACCGCTGTCAAATTAGGGAGAGGGTGTGATGAGTTCCAGGGTGACAGGCTATCTGTGATGAATGTCCCCAGACCAATACTGAGGGCCTCACGGCGGGCGGAACAAACAGTCGTCCCGGGGGGCAGCCATCTGGAGCCGGGTGATCCCTGAGGGATGCGTGGACCTCCTGTTCCACTGTCCACCTGGCTGCGCCCACTATGCACGAAGAAGAGAAGATGGTTTCCGGGCTGCTTTCTCTCTCCGCTGGGGCGAACTGCCGGGAGAGGGCGTCTGGTTTCTGGTTCTTCGAACCAGGGCAGTAGGTGAGGGTGAAGTCAAATCTGCCCAGAAAAAGGGACCACCGAGCCTGGCGGGAGTTTAATCTGGGGGCTGAGCAAAGATAAGACAAGTTTTTGTGGTCGGTCCAGACAATGAACGGCTGGGCTGTTCCCTCCAGCCAGTGCTGCCACTCCTGGAGTGCCAAGACTACCGCCAGCAGCGGTTGCGCTCCGCAGGTGTAAGACGGCGGGAGAAGAAAGCGCAGGGATGCATCTTCTTGTCTGCAGGCAGGCGCTGGGAGAGGACGGCCCAGACCCCTGAATCTGAGGCGTCGACCTCAACCACAAACTGCTGCCTGGGATCTGTGTGAATTAAAACAGGTGCATTAGTAAACAGGCTTTTCAATCCTTCAAAGGCTGTCTGAGCATCAGGTGACCATTTAAAAACGAGTTTAGTGGAAGTTAGCCGAGTGAGAGGGGCAGCTACGCGGCGATAATTTCTAATAAAATGCCGGTAGAAATTGGCGAAGCCCAAAAACCTTTGAAGCTCCTTACGAGTGGTTGGAACCGGCCACCCCTTTACTGCCTCCACCTTGACTGGATCTGCTCTGATCTGCCCTCTCTCCACTACATATCCCAGAAACTGCATTGAGGTCCCATGAAATTCACATTTTTCGGCCTTAACATAAAGGCGGTTCTTCAACAGTCTATGTAATTGACTTTTCTGACTTGATTAACATGCTCTTCGTAAGCGCGAGAAAAAATTAAAATGTCATCCAAATAGACAAATACAACCCTGTTCAACAGATCTCGAAGAACATCGTTCACCATAGCCTGGAAGACAGCGGGAGCGTTGGTTAAACCAAATGGCATTACCATATATTCATAATGTCCAAGATGTGTATTAAAAGCAGTCTTCCACTCGTCCCCTTCCCGCATTCTCACCAAATGGTTAGCATTTCCTAAGTCCAGTTTAGAAAAAATGCATGCTTCATGAAGGCGACTGAAAGCCGAATCAATGAGGGGGAGTGGATATTTGTTCTTTACCGTGATGTTGTTCAGTCCTGTGTAGTCGATTCAGGGACGAAACGTCTTGTCCTTTTTCTCCACGAAAAAGAAACCCGCCCCTACCGGTGAAGATGATGGTCGAATCAAACCTGCTGCTACGGAGTCATTAATGTATGTTTCCACAGCCTCTCTTTCGGGTTTGGTGAGGTTATAGAGTCGTTTGGAAGGGAGAGGCGCACCTGGAAGCAGGTCTATGGCACAGTCATAAGGATGGTGAGGAGGGAGAGTACATGCCTGTTCTTTGCTAAAAACCTCTTTTAAATCATGATACTCACTGGGCACGTTGGTTAGGTCCACCTCCTCAGGTGGTTTAGTGGCACCGGGTGTCTTAGTAGGCACAGCCTAAATCTAACAATGATAAAACGTCAAACATGTATTTTTGGCTAATGTTCTATGGCCCAGGTTAGTTTTTTAATACCTGTCTACGCAGGTATTTTTAAGACATTGTGTATGTAGCCCTCTCCCTCATTCATGTGTCATCATCCCCCTTAAGTTTTCAGTTTCTACACTGCTATTTTTATCTTAAAGGTTTGCCAATAATTAAATCTCTCTCTCTCTTTTTCTCTTTTTTTGAGTGAACTCAAAGTTCATTCATGAGTTCAGCTACATTCTTACTTTTGGACTGGGTCACTTCACAATTTATTGAGTACTACTCTTGGAAGAGTTAGCATCTGATCCATCATTTCTCATCTCTATTCTTTCTTTTCTTCCTCCCATAGGTACACCCAGTAGGATGAATTCTGCTTAAAGATCCATTACTGTGATGGAGTGGTGGAGTATACTTTTAATAAATTAGACTTTGCGGAAGTTAACTCATTGCATGGCACATGGTTTTAAAGAGTTGCACAGTTGGTATACACATTGAAGAGCTCTCTCAAGTGCCTGAGCCCACAGGCACCACACAGATGAGTTGTGTGTGGTTGTGTGTTTGCATGTTGTCAAGTCAAGTTTACTGAGAGTAGAGAAATTGCACATTTGACAGCACAGGTCATACTGTATCCAGGAGGCTTGGAAAGCAATTTTTATTAGTTTACTGCAGTGCAAGACTTTACATTCAGTGTATTGTGGTGAAATTTGACAGCAATGGTCCTATTTTCAAAAGAAAATGACATCGTAAAGCTTGATAGACAGATTCTTCTTCCAGAGAAACAAAGTACAATCGATGTATTTCCAGCTCCTACTGCCTTACACTTGAATACACACATTCATTTTGTGTGTCCTCCATCTGTCTTGTCGATCTGTTGATCCTGTGCTCCCTCAAAGCAGCGTAATGGAGGCTGTCTGAATCTTGACAATCCTGGTAAGAAAACACCATTTAATATTTAGTCACCATAAAAATATGATGCATGTATGTCTGGATTGAAGAGAGCAACAGTAACATCTGTACAATGTAGTGATCACATTGATATACCAACACTGAGAAAATAATACTTCTGTGCTTTAGAAAATGGTCATTTCTGCTGTACTTCAAAAATACTCACCACTGCATTTGGAGTCAAGGCGGCTGAAGATCTTGAGTCTGATTAAGAATTAAAATCAATAAAAGCTTTCAAAATTCACTGAGATGGTGGTGAGAAGAATGTTTTAACAGTGTAAAGCCTCCATCAATTTATGACCTCTGTCTTGATTTGGTTGGTTTTATAATCCATATCAACTTCAAATGGATGCATCTCCAGTATTAAGTACATAAATACACACGATCAAAAGTGATCAATGAAAGTTTACTTACGTCCACATTGACAGCTGTTTCTGTTGTTCTTTCCATATGCTGCATACGCCAGTAAAACAAGCAGGATGGTGGTGAATGTCAAAGCTCCAATCAAGAAATACACCAAGACAGAGGACTCCACCTCATCTGCACATCCAGATTATAAGAGACTTTACAGAGCTGCAGAATATTGAGGAAATAACAATCATAGCTAAAGTCTGTATGAAACACCTGCTTTCATCTTACTTACCTTCAAAGTCCAGTTTGGTCCCATTTCCAAACACTATGTGTCCACATGAGGCTCACCTGCTCCTTTCCAAACATATCATGGCAGCTGTTTGGTTGACACAACTGTCAATGGAATACCTGTGTGCTGGCACAACTGTCAGGCAGAAATACCAGGTCACTGTGGGTGGACACCATGAGACGTTCAGGCTAACACCAACATGTACACATTAATCCTGATGCACAGCTGGTCCTGAGGATTTCTGCCAGTGTTACCCATAATGCACTGTATTCATCCATCCATCCATTGCCTATACCCGACTATCCCTTTCCGCGGTTGCGGGGGGGCTGGAGCCTGTCCCAGCTGTCAACAGCTGAGGCGGGGTACATCGTGGACTGGTCGCCAGTCAATCGCAGTGCTAATGCACTGTATTCTTAGTAAAAAACACTGAAATAATTGGGTGCATATTTGCAAACATTATAGAATTACTAGTTATTATTTCAGCACTTCAGGACGACTCAGAACCGTTTTAGCTTTGCTGACTTTTATACATCATAATACCCAATTTGTAACAGAGCTTTGCTCAGTGTTTGCAAATGAATATATCAGTTTGATCGCTCAAATTGATTTCTTCAATATTTTTAAAACATACTGGGCATTGGAGTTATGCTGTGTGACTGCTGTGCATGAAAACACTGCAGAGACTTCCTCTTTCAAACCACACAGACAAAGAGAGCAGAGTTGCCTCGAAGAGCACACGACCAAACTGTCGTGAGAGCTAATGTTTGACTGTCGACCACATGGAGGATAAAGAGCATCCTTACACCTCTGTCTCAATGTGTCACAATAAACAACCTGCAAAGATATCTGGGAAAGGCATTGTCAGTCCACTTCAGGTGTACACTCACTATCTGAAAGCATGTTCAATGAGTGTTTTCAGAAATGACGTGCTGGTGAGTCCTGTTGCCACTCTGCTATGAGAAGGCTGGCCCTGCTGAGTCACAACTGTATCAGTCATGTTCATGTTTGCAGAGGCTTGCTCTTAAATTTGAGGTCTGTTCATGCAAGGTTCATTATTGTTGCTCGGGGTTTTATATGCTTTTTATTTCTTTTTGAAGGGACCAGAAAGAAAAACCCAGTCATGTTTCAAGTTTGATTCACAATCTGTAAAGTTTGGCTTTCTCACAGTGTCTTGTGCTCTCCCACCAGCTCTCTCTTTCTCTTTCTGACCCAGCAAATGCCCAAATGCTTATTTTGTCTTGTGAACAGGGAAATACTGCCAGAGAGAGAAATTACACCTGAATGAATCATCTAAATTATTTTTGATCAAACACAATTTGCATCTTCGAATGTGCTCTCCCATGACATCAACTCATCAATGAGCAGGAAATGATTTCTCACTACGACTGAGCATCTTTCAGTCAGTGGGGGTGTCAAACAGACAGGTGTGGCCTGTGATGGCCTGTTTCTATCATACACTCTCTCAGAGCTGAAGGTTTTTGCTTTGTGAGCAGTGCAGCACAGACAGACATACAGTCTCTCTCCAGGTCCTCCTATGTGGGAAGCGATTTAGTTTTAATGTTAATTTTCCAGTGTGAACGCTCTCTCAAGTGCCTGAGCCCACAGGCACCACACAGTTGAGTTGTGTGTGGTTGTGTGTTTGCACGTTGTCAAGTCCAGTTTTACTGAGAGTAGAGAAATTGCACATTTGACAGCACAGGTCATACTGTATCCAGGAGGCTTGGAAAGCAATTTTTATTAGTTTATTGCAGTGCAAGACTTTACATTCAGTATGCTGTGGTGAAATTTGACAGCAATGCTCCTATTTTCAAAAGAAAATGACATCGTAAAGCTTCATAGACATATTCCTCTTCCAGAGAAACAAAGTACAATCGATGTATTTCCAGCTCCTACTGCCTTACACTTGAATACACACATTCATTTTGTGTGTCCTCCCTCTGTCTTGTCGATCTGTTGATCCTGTGCTCCCTCAAAGCGACGTAATGGAGACTGTCTGAATCTTGACAATCCTGGTAAGAAAACATCATTTAATATTTAATCACCATAAAAATATGATGCATGTATGTCTGGATTGAAGAGAGCAACAGTAACACCTGAACAATACAGTGATCACATTGATATACCAACACTGAGAAAATAATACTGGTAAAAAATGATCATTTCTTCTGTACTTCAAAAATACTCACCACTGCATTTGGAGTCAAGGCAGCTGAAGATCTTGAGTCTGATTAAGAATTAAAATCAATAAAAGCTTTCAAAATTCACTGAGATAGTGGTGAGAAGAATGTTTTAACAATGTAAAGCCTCCATCAATTTATGACCTCTGTCTTGATTTGGTTGGTTTTATAATCCATATCAACTTCAAATGGATGCACCTCCAGTATTAAGTACCTAAATACACACGATCAAAAGTGATCGATGAAAGTTAACTTACGTCCACATTGACAGCTGTTTCTGTTGTTCTTTCCAAATGCTGCATACGCCAGTAAAACAACCAGGATGGTGGTGAATGTCAAAGCTCCAATCAAGAAATACACCAAGACAGAGGACTCCACCTCATCTGCAGATCCAGATTATAAGAGACTTTACAGAGCTGCAGAATATTGAGGAAATAACAATCATAGCTACTGTCTGTATGAAACATCTGCTTTCATCTTACTTACCTTTAAAGTCCAGTTTCGTCCCATTTCCAAACACGATGTGTCCACATGAGGCAACAGCGCAGTAGTAGGTCCCAGCATGAGACAGATTCAGGCTCTTCATTGGCAAGTTGTAAACACAGGTGTGTGTTTGTGTGTTGGGTTTCCTCTCACACTGATCATTCCTGCCTCCATGGGTGTAAATGAGTCCTGGGTGAGATTCTTCAGACCTTTTGAACCAGTAAACACTGTGTTCTTCATCACAGGTCCTAGTGTCTACTGTACAGTTCAGAGTCACAGAGTCTCCTGGCTGGATGGTCTCAGATGCTGATTGATAAACCAAAGCTGGGACGTTCACACCTGAACCCTTTACACTGACAATAAAGCCCTCTGTAAATTCAAAGTTGTAATAATAGGCACTTATGCAGTAGTAAGTAGCTGAATCTGAAATGCGTAGATCTGTCACCTGCAAGTGGTTTTTACCTAATTCAGTATCTAATGTGAAACGTGGATTATTTTCAAATTCATCATGAAAAGTTCCATATTTTTCATTCTTGTAGTAAGTAGAGACGAGCCTTGGTTTCTGTCCCAGAGTTTGTTTATACCAGTAAAATCTCACTGCTTCACCTTTAAAAAAACACTGTAAAGTCACGCTGTCACCGACATTTGCTGATACAAATCCACTGTCTTGATGCACATTTGTGGGTGATTTCAGATCATTTGTCTGAGCTGAAGAGAAAAGAGATCCACAAAGAGCAGATTTAATTGATCATCCAAATCTCGCAAAGTATTGAATACTTATTGAATAATGTCATATTACGTAAAGTTACAACAAACAACTTACCGATTCTTCCCAAGAACAGATAAGTCAAATACAAATCCAACCACAGAGTCTTCATCATGTTCCAAATGCTGTGCTGAATGAATTGAATCTCAATATGTTCTCCACTCTTCAAAGAGAAGACTGTGATTGGCTAATGAGAAGAACCACCTAATGTCCTGAGTTGGAGTCAGTGATCACATGATCAGTGTTGTATTTAATGCATTGCATTAAGAGAGATCTTAGATCTTTTTTTTATCATGGACATAACATTTGAAATATGTCCTTCAATGCTATTCTATTTCTTGAAGCTTGAGCATTTGTAATTGTTCTTCAATCTTCCCACTTTAAGAACTGTGGCTGTTAGAGGAGATTTTGCAGACTTTAAATATCTCATGTATTAGTAATGGTGTGGTGTGTCTAATAATTGGTGCCACTGTTCTCTACAGTGATTTTCACTGTGGACTCTTAGATGTTGTTGTCAGTGTCTGCACAGACAGGTGAACATTGTTTCAGACAAATGGGGACTGAAACATTTGTTTCAAGATTAGCTGAAAGAAAGAACCAGTGCCATGCTGTGGTTACTATTGGCACATGTTGCTCATTCTGCTGGTAACATTGACGTGCTGTGTGTTCATTGGCTCACCTGCTCCTTTCCAAACATATCATGGCAGCTGTTTGGTTGACACAGCAGTCAATGGAATACCTGTGTGCTGGCACAACTGTCAGGCAGAAATACCAGGTCACTGTGGGTGGACACCATGAGACGTTCAGGCTAACACCAACATGGACACATTAATCCTGAAGCACAGCTGGTCCTGAGGATTTCCGCCAATGTTATCCATAATTTATTGTATTATAAGTGAAAAACGCTGAAATAATTGGGTGCATATTTGCAAACATTCAAAAATTACTAGTTATTATCTCACCACTTCAGGACGACTCAGCACCATTTTATGGTTTGGTGACTTTGAGTGATCGAAATACCATATTTGTCACAGAGCGTTGTTAAATGTTTGCAAATGAATATATCAGTTTGATTGTTGAAATGATTTCACTGGTTTTCTTAATATAGTTTGTGCTTCAGAGTTATGCTGTGTGACTGCTGTACATGAAAACTCTGCAGAGACTTCCTCTTTGAAACCACACAGACAAAGAGAGCAGAGTTGCCTTGAAGAGTACACGACCAAACTGTAGTGAGAGCTAATGTTTGACTGTCGACCACATGGAGGATAAAGAGCATCCTTACACCTCTGTCTCAATGAGTCACAATAAACAAACTGCAAAGATATCTGGGAAAGGCATTGTCAGTCCACTTCAGGTGTACACTCATAGCTCCGCCCAGCGAGGACATGAAAGAGGGATGCGAGGAAGGGACGTGAGGACGGAGGAAAAGAAACTCCGAAATGAAAAATCCTCGCTCCACAGTGTCAGTCCGAAGCGACGTCAATTACTGATGACGTTTGCACAGCTGTAAAAGCTGTAAAACGTGATATTATGGTCAGATCTGCAGTCAGACTGTTCTACTCCTGATTGCTATTGATGAGGTTTCAATTATATGCCGTTAGAGGCATAACAGAGGACGGGTGTGTGGTAGATTAAACCAACAGCCTTGTAGCCTTGCTTTAAAAAACCGTAATATACCAAGAATTTTCATTAATTTCTTGGTGACAGATACAATTGTTAAAAGGACACAGCTGAAACAAGAATCAAGATTACATTTGTGAAGACCTGCTCCCACCATGATTCAAACGTGTGCCACATACGACACGCCCCTTAAATAATTAAAGACTTCCGCGTAGGCTACTCCGGTGTATCCTCGCTCTGATCTCCTTCAGAAGCCTCCTCTCTCCTCGCTCCTCGTCTCCTTCAGGTGCATTTAAGCAATTGGAAGATCCTTCATCATGGCGGAGGGGAAACAACTTCCGGGTTGACGAAGGAGAGAGGAGACGAGGAGGCACAATTCAACGTAATGAAAAGCACCCAGTGTCCCCACTGCCGACATGAGCAGCGTGAGAGTCGCGCGAGTCCTGCGTGGCTGCTGCGGCGCATCAACTAGAGATTCCAAGGCTCGCCGCAGTCAAATCAGTATCATGTGAGTATTCCACAGCGATTACAATGTCTGTATCTGCATATGTGACGCACATGACGAGAAAATACACAATATGAGAGGGCCAGAAGTTCTCCATCATCTCTACTCCTTTCCCTCTCTCCCACTCTCTCCTCCTGTAGCTCAGTCCCTGTTCCAGCGCATGTAAAGTAAAATTACATCATAATTTTTGTTGTCCATAATTATTAAACGCAAACTCCATGTAAACAGATGGAACCAGCAGTTGCTGCGCCGCTGCAGACATGCAGATGAAGACGCAAGGTATGTGAACAGGAACACGCACGAGAGACGCAGCAGCTCAGCAACGCCATGCACAAGCTCTCGGCGTGCTGTGTGTGAACTGCCACTCATGTTTAGCTTAGTCTGTAAAAATGCTCTACCTAGCTTGCACTCTGTTGACAAATGACTGATGATGACGTGGTGGACGGTTGATGACGATTTGACCCAAAATACACTTGGAGACAATATGGGCGATCCACTTGTAAATTTGTACGTAATGAAGTTAAATGTGAGAGTGAAAATAAAGCCAGTCATGCAGCACGTCATTTTATTCATATTTTACACCTAACTACATCACTAAAGTCAGTCTTGTAAAGTTTTTACCAACCATAACTCATCCTGACTGGGTCAACATATATAAGCCCATACATATCACAAGTTAAAAAATATCATAGGGAAAAGGCTCAGTGCCCTCTGCCTGGAACAGAGATCTCCCTTTTCCACCCCGCCCTGTGCCTCTCCTGGGCCAAGGGTCAAGAGCCAAGGGCGTGTCGCCCTCCCAGCCCCCCTGGAAGCTCCGCCCCTGCACTCACTATCTGAAAGCATGTTCGATGTGTGTTTTCAGAAATGACATGCTGGTGAGTCCTGTTGTCACTCTGCTATGAGAAGGCTGGCCCTGCTGAGTCACAAAGTAATTTTTGATCAAACACAATTTGCCCCTTCGAATGTGCTCTCCCATGACATCAACTCATCTATGAGCAGGAAATGATTTCTCACCACGACTGAGCATCTTTCAGTCAGTGGGGGTGTCAAACAGACAGGTGTGGCCTGTGATGGCCTGTTTCTATCATACACTCTCTCAGAGCTGAAGGTTTTTGCTTTGTGAGCAGTGCAGCACAGACAGACATACAGTCTCTCTCCAGGTCCTCCTCTGTGGGAAGTGATAAGAACAAGAACAGATAAGTCAAATACAAAGCCAACCACAGAGTCTTCATCATGTTCCAAATGCTGTGCTGAATGAAATGAACCTCAATATGTTCTCCACTCTTCAAAGAGAAGACTGTGATTGGCTAACGAGAGGAACCACCTAATGTCCTGAGTTGGAGTCAGTGATCACATGATCAGGGCTGTATTTAATGCAATGCATTAAGAGAGATCTACGATCTTTTTTTTTTTTTTTTTTTTATGGTACATGTAATATTTAAAATATATCCCTTAATGTTGTCGTCAGTCCTATTTTTTGCAACTTGGACATTTGTAATTGTTCTTCAATCTTCCCACTTCAGGAACTGTGGCTGTTAGAGGAGCAGTTGCAGACTTTAAATATCTCATGTATTAGTAATGGTGTGGTGTGTCTAATAATTGGTGCCACTGTTCTCTACAGTGATTTTCACTGTGGACTCTTAGATGTTGTTGTCAGTGTCTGCACAGACAGGTGAACATTGTTTCAGACAAATGGGGTCTCAAACATTTGTTTCAAGATTAGCTGAAAGAAAGAACCAGTGCCATGCTGTGGTTACTATTGGCACATGTTGCTCATGCTGCTGGTAACATTGACGTGCTGTATGTTCATTGGCTCACCTGCTCCTTTCCAAACATATCATGGCAGCTGTTTGGTTGACACAGCAGTCAATGGAATACCTGTGTGCTGGCACAACTGTCAGGCAGAAATACCAGGTCACTGTGGGTGGACACCATGAGACGTTCAGGCTAACACCAACATGAACACATTAATCCTGAAGCACAGCTGGTCCTGAGGATTTCCGCCAATGTTACCCATAATGCACTGTGTTCTGAGTGAAAAACACTGAATAATTGGGTGCATATTTGCAACAACTATAGAATTACTACTTATTATTTCATCACTTCAGGATGACTCAGAACCATTTAAGCTTTGCTAACTTTCAACCTTCATGGTACCAAATTTTTTATAGAGCTTTGCAAAATGTTTGCAAATGAATATATCAGTTTGATCGCTCAAATTGATTTCTTCAATATTTTTAAAACATACTGGGCATTAGAGTTATGCTGTGTGACTGTTGTGCATGAAAACACTGCAGAGACTTCCTCTTTGAAACCACATAGACAAAGAGAGCAGAGTTGCCTCGAAGAGTACACGACCAAACTGTAGTGAGAGCTAATGTTTGACTGTTGACCACATGGAGGATAAAGAGCATCCTTACACCTCTGTCTCAATGTGTCACAATAAACAACCTGCAAAGATATCTGGGAAAGGCATTGTCAGTCCACTTCAGGTGTACACTCACTATCTGAAAGCATGTTCAATGAGTGTTTTCAGAAATGACATGCTGGTGAGTCCTGTTGTCACTCTGCTATGAGAAGGCTGGCCCTGCTGAGTCACAACTGTATCAGTCATGTTCATGTTTGCAGAGGCTTGCTCTTAAATTTGAGGTCTGTTCATGCAAGGTTCATTATTGTTGCTCGGGGTTTTAAATGCTTTTTATTTTTCTTTGAAGAAACTAGGAAGAAGAACTCAGTCATGTTTCAAGATTGATTGACATTCTGTAAAGTTTGGCTTTCTCACAGTCTCTTGTGCTCTCCCACCAGCTCTCTCTTTCTCTTTCTCTCAATCTCTTTTTGATAGAAATACCCATCTATAGTGCAACTATATAGCAAATGCCCAAATGCTTATTTTGTCTTGTGAACAGGGAAACACTGCCAGAGAGAGAAATCACACCTGAATGAATCATCGAAATAATTAACATAAATTGCCCCTTCGAATGTGCTCTCCCATGACATCAACTCATCTGTGAGCAGGAAATGATTTCTCACCACAACTGAGCATCTTTCAGTCAGTGGGGGTGTCAAACAGACAGGTGTGGCCTGTGATGGCCTGTTTCTATCATACACTCTCTCAGAGCTGAAGGTTGTTGCTTTGTGAGCAGTGCAGGACAGACAGACATACAGTCTCTCTCCAGGTCCTCCTGTGTGGGACGTGATTTAGTTTTAATGTCAATTTTCCAGTGTGAACGCTCTCTCAAGTGCCTGAGCCCACAGGCACCACACAGATGAGTTGTGTGTGGTTGTGTGTTTGCACGTTGTCAAGTCCAGTTTTACTGAGAGTAGAGAAATTGCACATTTGACAGCACAGGTCATACTGTATCCAGGAGGCTTGGAAAGCAATTTTTATTAGTTTACTGCAGTGCAAGACTTTACATTCAGTATATTGTGGTGAAATTTGACAGCAATGGTCCTATTTTCAAAAGAAAATGACATCGTAAAGCTTGATAGACATATTCTTCTTCCAGAGAAACAAAGTACAATTAATATCTCCCTCTGTCTTGTCGATCTGTTGATCCTGTGCTCCCTCAAAGCAGCGTAATGGAGGCTGTCTGAATCTTGACAATCCTGGTAAGAAAACATCATTTAACATTTAATCACCATAAAAATATGATGCATGTATGTCTGTATGGAAGAGAGCAACAGCAACACCTGAACAATACAGTGATCACATTGATATACCAACACTGAGAAAATAATACTTCTGTGCTTTAGAAAACAGTCATTTCTTCTGTACTTCAAAAATACTCACCACTGCATTTGGAGTCAAGGCAGCTGAAGATTTTCATTCTGGTAAAGAATGAAAAAGAACAAATGCTCTCAAATTTTACTGAGATGGTGTAAATGATTCAATGTAGAACCACACAACAGTCACTTCATGCTCTAACACCAGTAACCATTTAACAATGTAAAACCTCCATCAAATTATGACCTCTTTAGTTAATAATTCTGTTGAATTGTTTAGTTTTCCACAAAGTGACGACTGAAAATCTGAAGTTTCTGATGATAGTTACAACTGGTAAACTCTGAAATGAATAAATATGTTCCCACAGTATGTGGAAGAGTTCAGTATGGTGGAACATGTTGATTTGTGACACTGTCTTGATTTGGTTGGTTTTATAATTCATATCAACGTAAAATGGATGCACCTCCAGTATTAAGTACCTAAATACACACCATCAAAAGTGATCAATGAAAGTTTACTTACCTCCACATTGACAGCTGTTTCTGTTGTTCTTTCCATATGCTGCATTTGCCAGTAAAACAACCAAGATTTTGGTGAATGTCAAAGCTCCAATCAAGATATACAGCAAGACAGAGGACTCCACCTCATCTGCAGATCCAGATTATAAGAGACTTTACAGAGCTGCAGAATATTGAGGAAATAACAATCATAGCTACTGTCTGTATGAAACATCTGCTTTCATCTTACTTACCTTCAAAGTCCAGTTTGGTCCCATTTCCAAACACGATGTGTCCACATGAGACAACAGCGCAGTAGTAGGTCCCAGCATGAGACAGATTCAGGCTCTTTATTGGGAAGTTGTAGACACAGGTGTGTGTTTGTGTGTTGGGTTTCCTCTCACACTGATCATTCCTGCCTCCATGGGTGTAAATGAGTCCTGGATGAGATTCTTCAGACTTTTTGAACCAGTAAACACTGTGTTCTTCATCACAGGTCCCAGTGTCTACTGTACAGTTCAGAGTCACAGAGTCTCCTGGCTGGATGGTCTCAGATGTTGTCTGATGGACCAAAGCTGGGACGTTCACACCTGAACCCTTTACACTGACAAAAATGCCCTCTGTAAATTCGAAGTTGTAATAATAGGCACTTATGCAGTAGTAAGTGGCTGAATCTGAAATGCGTAGATCTGTCATCTTCAAGTGGTTTTTACCTAATTCAGTATCTAATGTGAAACGTGGATTATTTTCAAATTCATCATGAAAAGTTCCATATTTTTCATTCTTGTAGTAAGTAGAGACGAGCCTTGGTTTCTGTCCCAGAGTTTGTTTATACCAGTAAAACCTCACTGCTTCACCTTTAAAAAAACACTGTAAAGTCACGCTGTCACCGACATTTGCTGATACAAATCCACTCTCTTGATGTGGATATGTGGATGATTTCAGATCATTTGTCTGAGCTGAAGAGAAAAGAGATCCACAAAGAGCAGATTTAATTGATCATCCAAATCTCGCAAAGTATTGAATACTTATTGAATAATGTCATATTACATAAAGTTACAACAATCAACCTACCGATTCTTCCCAAGAACAGATAAGTCAAATACAAAGCCAACCACAGAGTCTTCATCATGTTCCAAATGCTGTGCTGAATGAAATGAATCTCAATATGTTCTCCACTCTTCAAAGAGAAGACTGTGATTGGCTAACGAGAGGAACCACCTAATGTCGTGGGTTGGAGTTAGTGAACACGTGATCAGTGTTGTATTTAATGCATTGCATTAAGAGAGATCTTAGATCTTTTTTTTATCATGGAAATAACATTTAAAATATGTCCTTCAATGATATTCTATTTCTTGAAGTTTGAGCATTTGTGATCGCTCTTCAATCTTCCCACTTTAAGAACTGTTGCTGTTAGAGGAGCATTTTGCAGACTTTAAATATCTCATGTATTAGTAATGGTGTGGTGTGTCTAATAATTGGTGCCACTGTTCTCTACAGTGATTTTCACTGTGGACTCTTAGATGTTGTTGTCAGTGTCTGCACAGACAGGTGAACATTGTTTCAGACAAATGGGGACTGAAACATTTGTTTTAAGATTAGCTGAAAGAAAGAACCAGTGCCATGCTGTGGTTACTATTGGCACATGTTGCTCATGCTGCTGGTAACATTGACGTGCTGTGTGTTCATTGGCTCACCTGCTTCTTTCCAAACATATCATGGCAGCTGTTTGGTTGACACAGCAGTCAATGGAATACCTGTGTGCTGGCACAACTGTCAGGCAGAAATACCAGGTCACTGTGGGTGGACACCATGAGACGTTCAGGCTAACACCAATATGGACACATTAATCCTGAAGCACAGCTGGTCCTGAGGATTTCCGCCAATGTTACCCATAATGCACTGTGTTCTGAGTGAAAAACACTGAATATTTGGGTCTATATTTGCAAAAACTATAGCATTACTAGTTATTATTTCATCACTTCAGGATGACTCCATTTTAGCTTTGCTGACTTTCAGCCATCATAATCCCGAATTTGTAACAGAGCATTGCTAAATGTTTGTAAATGAATATATCAGTTTGATTGTTCAAATGATTTCTTTGATATTCTTAAAACATACTGGGCATTAGAGTTATGCTGTGTGACTGCTGTGCATGAAAACACTGCAGAGACTTCCTCTTTCAAACCACACAGACAAAGAGAGCAGAGTTGCCTCGAAGAGCACACGAGCAAACTGTAGTGAGAGCTAATGTTTGACTGTCGACCACATGGAGGATAAAGAGCATCCTTACACCTCTGTCTCAATGTGTCACAATAAACAACCTGCAAAGATATCTGGGAAAGGCATTGTCAGTCCACTTCAGGTGTACACTCACTATCTGAAAGCATGTTCAGTGAGTGTTTTCAGAAATGACATGCTGGTGAGTCCTGTTGCCACTCTGCTGTCAGAAGGCTGGCCCTGCTGAGTCACAACTGTATCAGTCATGTTCATGTTTGCAGAGGCTTGCTCTTAAATTTGAGGTCTGTTCATGCAAGGTTCATTATTGTTGCTCAGGGTTTTATATGCGTTTTATTTCTTTTTGAAGGGACCAAGACTGATTCACAATCTGTAAAGTTTGGCTTTCTCACAGTCTCTTGTGCTCTCCCACCAGCTCTCTCTTTCTCTTTCTCTTTCTCTCAACCACTTTTTGAAACAAATACCCATCTATAGTTGCAACTACACAGCAAATGACACTCTCTTAGAGCTGAAAGTTTTTGCTTTGTGAGTAGTGCAGCACAGACAGACATACAGTCTCTCTCCAGGTCCTCCTATGGGAGAAGCGATTTAGTTTTAATGTTAATTTTCCAGTGTGAACACTCTCTCAAGTGCCTGAGCCCACAGGCACCACACAGAAGAGTTGTGTGTGGTTGTGTTTTTGCACGTTGTCAAGTCCACTTTTACTGAGAGTAGAGCAATTGCACGTTTGACAGCACAGGTCATACTTAGGGTTGGGTACCGAAATTCAAAAGTCAAAAGCGGCGGGTACCGGGTACCCATAAAAAATATTTACTTGCGGTTCTGCTTATCAGTTCTTGGACGCACTTGTAACCTTATTTTACAATGTCTGCATGTCTGCCATGAGTCAGGACCTGTCTGTTACGTGACTATGTCACGCATTCACGCTGACTTCAACACGCCGGAGACAAAAAAAAAAAAAAAAACACTGCAGAAACAAGAGGAAAAAGCTGTGGCTAACTGGGCTAACTATGTATGATGGACCATGGAAAACGCTCTAAAGTGTGGCTTCATTTTCAAAGACAAAGAGATTAAAAAGGAAAGTGCAACATATGTCATAAGCTAATTAGCTGCAAGACAGGTTGCACGTCAAATTTGACGAAACATTTACGACTGCATGGCATCGACCTGAAAGACTGTACAGTGTTTGATGCGGTCGTCAACACCCGACACAGCCAGTGCTAATGTTGCTTCAAGCAGCGTTAGCACCTTGCCAGCAGCCCCAACAGAGACACCGTTCACGTTGGCGAAAAAGAGGCTGACAAAAGAGAAAACTGAGGAGTGTCACCGTGCGGTAACCCCAGTGGGCCGACGTGCTATTTGGGCCGACAGTCGGCCACTTATTTTTATTTATTTATTTTTTTTAAATATTGGTCTGACCGGCCCATACAGACAGTTGATCAGTGGCCCAATTGACACTGGGCTGGCCCAATCACATCGTTAAACACCCATTCGCTTTGGCCCTGCCGCGTAATGCATTCGGCAAAAACAAAAAAAGGAAAAAAGTCAGTGCAAGAGTTTGTTCGTAAACACCGACTGCCCCTCGACACGCGCTGGTCTGCGGCCCATAGGTTATTTTCTTCACTGACACGTGACGGGGCTCATCTCGCCCAATCATATCATGAAACACATCCCCTCTTTTACGTTGGTAACGTAATGTGTTAGGGTCTGCGAGAATGGAGAGAAAAAAAGAAAAAAAGAAGCTGGCCCTTCAAGCCAGCACTGCAAAATGCACAAAAAATTCTGCTAGGTTTGCCATGGCGGGGCCTTCATCAACTCCCGTGGCCAATGACAGTGGTGGTGGCGACATTGCACAGCGACATGCAGTAAAACCTGCAGTCAGCTGGACTGCTTTCAGAACACTTGTAATGAGTAAAGCAACCCTCCCCCTTGGTAAATCTAACAATGATAAAATGTCAATCATGTATTCTTGACTAATGTTCTATGACATAGGTTAGTTTGTATTCTAGTTAGTTTTTTAATACCTGTCTACGCAGGTATTTTTAAGACATTGTGTATGTAGCCCTCTCCCTCATTCATGTGTCATCATCCCTCTTAAGTTTTCAGTTTCTACACTGCTATTTTTATCTTGAAGGTTTGCCAATAATTAAATCTCTCTCTCTCTCTCTTTTTCTCTCTCGAACATACATACACAGAGTTCAAAGTTCATTCAGGAGTTCAGCTACATTCTTACTTTTGGACTGAGTCACTTCACAATTTATTGAGTACTACTCTTGGAAGAGTTAGCATCTGATCCATCATTTCTCATCTCTATTCTTTCTTTTCTTCCTCCCTGAAACACATACAGGTGCTGATCATAAAATTAGAATATCATGGAAAAGTTGATTTATTTCAGTAATTCCATTCAAAAAGTGAAACTTGTATATTATATTCATTCATTACACACAGACTGATATATTTTGAATGTTTAGTTCTTTAATTTTAATGATTTTAAACTAACAACTAATGAAAATCCAAATTTCAGTATCTCAGTATCTTTCAGTATAACTAGAATATCACTTAAGACTGATACAAAAAAACGATTTCTAAAAATGTTGTCCAACTGAAAAGTATAAACATGAAAAGTATGAGCATGTACAGCACTCAATACTTAGTTGGGGCTCCTTTTGCCTGAATTACTGCAGCAATGCGGCGTGGCATGGAGTCGATCAGGCTGAGGCACTGCTCAGGTGTTATGAGAGCCCAGGTTGCTTTGATGGTGGCCTTCAGCTCTTCTGCGTTGTTGAGTCTGGTATCTCGCATCTTCCTCTTCACAATACCCCATAGATTTTCTATGGGGTTAAGGTCAGGGGAGTTTGCTGGCCAATCAAGAACAGCGCTGTTTTGTTTTGTGTGTTAATTCTGTTTTTTGCGACGGTACCCGGAGCTCTTTCACCAGAGATGAGCTCATGAACATCAGGGCTACAACACCAGTGGATCTATTTCCTAATTTTCTGCTCCCAGCAGTGGAAATTTTGGACATTCTGGTCAAAGGTGCGCTCACCTTTGCTCACGCAGTGAAACGCCGGAGGAGAGGTAAACGGGCGCGCTCGTACGTCTCCGCCAGCGTGGACTACGCACAGCGTTACCAGAAATATTTCTTTCCAACGTGCGTTCACTGCCCAACAAAATGGAGGAATTACAACTGCTGTCGGGTAAAAACAGAGACTTTTCCTCATCTGCGGTTTTGTGCTTCATCGAAACGTGGACCTACGGACTAATCCCGGACTCTGCGCTGCAGCTGGCTGGCTTCCAACTCTTCCGCGCGGACAGAGACTCGGAACTTTCCGGCAAAACTAAAGGTGGAGGAATCTGTTTCTACATCAACAGTGGTTGGTGCAACGACGTGACAGTGATCCAGCAGCACTGTTCTCCTGACCTGGAATCTTTTCTCATAAACTGTAAGCCCTTTTATTCACCCCGTGAGTTCGCCTCATTCATTCTGGTCGGCGTTTACATCCCGCCGCAGGCCAACGTGCAGGAGGCACAGCGCGCGCTTGCAGACCAGATACTGCGTGTGGAGCGGACCAATCCGGACTCTTTAGTTATTGTCCTTGGCGACTTTAACAAAGGTAACCTCACTCACGAACTCCCCAAATACAGACAGTTTATTAAATGCCCGACCAGAGAGGAGAATATTCTGGATCACTGTTACACCACTGTCAGGGATGCTTATCACGCCGTCACCCGCGCCGCACTCGGCCACTCCGACCACGTCATGGTCCACCTGATTCCTACGTACAGGCAGAAACTAAAGCTCTGCAAACCCGTAGTGAGGACATCAAGGAAGTGGACCAGTGAGGCTGTGGAGGATCTCCAGGCGTGTTTGGACTCTACTGACTGGGATGTGTTCAGGACTGCTACCAACAGTCTGGATGAGTACACGGAGGCTGTGACGTCCTACATCAGCTTCTGTGAGGACTGCTGTGTTCCATCACGCACCAGGGTGAGTTACAACAATGACAAACCCTGGTTCACAGCCAAACTCAGACAGCTAAGGTTGGCAAAGGAAGAGGCCTTCAGGAGTGGGGACAAAGACAGATTCAGAGAGGCGAAGTACAGGTTTAGCAAGGCGGTGAAAGAGGCTAAACGGCTGTAGTCTGAGAAGCTTCAACACCACTTCTCAGCTAATGACTCTGCGTCTGTCTGGAAAGGGCTTAGGCAAATCACCAACTACAAGCCTAAAGCCCCCCAGTCCATCAACGATCGACGCCTAGCCAACGACCTGAATGAGTTCTACTGCCGCTTTGAAAGGCAAAGGGACAGTCCAGCAACCATCCCCCACGACACCTCCCAACAGCTCCAGCTCCAGTCACCTCCACCAATTCCCACCTTAAAGGACCCCCCCCACCCCTCCCCACCCACCTCAGTGATGACTCTTTCCATTCATGAGAGAGATGTCAACAAACTCTTCAGGAGACAGAACCCCCGGAAAGCAGCTGGACCAGATTCTGTCTCCCCATTCGCCTTGAAGCACTGTGCTGATCAGCTGTCTCCAGTGTTCACAGACATTTTTAACACCTCACTGGAGACATGTCATGTGCCAGCCTGCTTCAAGTCCTCAACCATCATCCCAGTTCCCAAGAAGCCAAGGACTACAGGACTTAATAACTTCAGACCCGTTGCCCTGACCTCTGTGGTCATGAAGTCCTTCGAGCGCCTTGTGCTCTCACACCTCAAAGACATCACCGACCCTCTCCTGGACCCCCTGCAGTTTGCCTACAGAGCCAACAGGTCTGTAGATGACGCGGTCAACCTGGCCCTCCACCTCATCCTCCAGCACCTGGACTCCGCAGGAACCTACGCCAGGATCCTGTTTGTGGATTTCAGCTCTGCCTTTAACACCATCATTCCAACCCTGCTCCAGGAGAAGCTCTCCCAGCTGAGAGTGCCTGACTCCACCTGCAGATGGATTACAGACTTCCTGTCTGACAGGAAACAGTGCGTGAAGCTGGGGAAACACATCTCCGACTCAAAGACCATCAGCACCGGATCCCCTCAGGGCTGTGTTCTTTCTCCTCTGCTCTTCTCCCTGTACACGAACAGCTGCACCTCCAGTCATCAGTCTGTCAAGCTGCTGAAGTTTGCGGAGGACACCACTCTCATCGGACTCATCTGTGATGGCGACGAGTCCCCTACAGGTGGGAGGTTGACCTGGTGCAAACAGAACAACCTAGAGCTCAATGCTCTAAAGACAGTGGAGATGGTTGTGGACTTTAGGAAAAACTCAGCATCACCTGCCCCCATCACCCTCTGTGACTCTACTATTGACACTGTGGAGTCCTTCCGCTTCCTGGGAACTATCATCTCCCAGGACCTCAAGTGGGAGCCGAACATCAGCTCCCTCATCAAGAAAGCACAGCAGAGGATGTACTTCCTACGGCAACTGAAGAAATTCAGTCTGCCAAAGACAATGATGGTGCACTTCTACACAGCCATCATTGAGTCCATCCTCAGCTCCTCCATCACCATCTGGTACGCTGCTGCCACTGCCAAGGACAAGGGCAGACTGCAGCGTGTCATTCGGTCTGCAGAGAAGGTGATTGGCTGCAATCTCCCGTCTCTCCAGGACCTGTACACCTCCAGAACCCTGAGGCGTGCAGGAAAGATTGTGGCTGATCCCTCCCACCCTGGACATAAACTCTTTGAGACACTCCCCTCTGGCAGGAGGCTGCGGTCCATCAGGACCAAAACCTCACGCCACAAGAACAGTTTTTTCCCGTCTGCTGTCAGCCTTATTAACAAGGCACGGAACCCCCCCTGACACTTCACACTTCACCTCTGACTCTACTTGTCAGTGACATTGCCACAACCATATGCATTACATTAACGCTCTACTTGGACTCCCTTGAAAAAACAGTCTGTGCCTCTGTTAAAAAAAAAAAAAAAAAGACTTGTGTACATATATTTATATTGTGAGATTTTTTATTTTACTACTGCTACAGTTCTTCTATTGTTGTATTTTTATTTATTTTCTTATTTTTATATTATTTACTTACTGTCATATTTTTAACTTTTTAATTGCTTCTTCTTGATAGATGTGTCATGCACCAACCTCACCAAAGCAAATTCCTCGTATGTGTAAAATCGTACTTGGCAATAAAGCTTTTTCTGATTCTGATTCCGGATACCATGGTCCTTAAACCAGGTACTGGTAGCTTTGGCACTGTGAGCAGGTGCCAAGTCCTGTTGAAGAATGAAATCTGCATCTCCATAAAGTTGGTCAGCAGCAGGAAGCATGAAGTGCTCCAAAACTTCCTGATAGACAGCTGCATTGACCTTGGACCTAAGGAAACACAGTGGACCAACACCAGCAGATGACATGGCACCCCAAACCATCACTGACTGTGGAAACTTGACACTCGACCTCAGGCAATGTGGATTCTGTGCCTCTCCTCTCTTCCTCCAGACTCTGGGACCTTGATTACCAAAGGACATGCAAAATTTACTTTCATCCGAGAACATGACTTTGGACCACTCAGCAGCAGTCCAGTCCTTTTTGTCTTTAGCCCAGGTGAGATGCTTCTGACGCTGTCTCTTGTTCAAGAGTGGCTTGACACAAGGAATGCGACAGCTGAAGGCCATGTCTTGCATACGTCTGTGAGTGGTGGTTCTTGAAGCACTGACTCCAGCTGCAGTCCACTCTTTGTGAATCTCCCCGGCAGTTCTGAATGGGTTTCGTTTCACTATCCTCTCCAGGGTGCGGTTATCACTATTGCTTGTACACTTTTTGTACCACATCTTTTCCTTCCCTTTGCCTTTCTACTAATGTGCTTGGACACAGAGCTCTGTGAACATCCAGCCTCTTTAGCAATGACCTTTTTGGACTTGCCCTCCTTGTGCAAGGTGTCAATGATCGTCTTTTGGACAACTGTCAGGTCAGCAGTCTTCCCCATGATTGTGTAGCTTACAGAACTAGACTGAGAGACCATTTAAAGGCCTTTGCAGGTGTTTTGAGTTAATTAGCTGATTAGAGTGTGGCACCAGATATCTTCAATATTGACCTTTTCCACAATATTCAAATTTTCTGAGATACTCAATTGGGGGTTTTCATTAGTTGTCAGGTATAATCATCAATATTAAAAGACGTAAATACTTGAAATATGTCGGTCTGTGTGAAATTAATGTGTACATTATACAAGTTTCACTTTTTGAATGGAATTACTGAAAAAAATCAACTTTTCCATGAAATTCTAATTTTATGACCAGCACCTGTAGGTACACTCAATAGGATGAATGAAAGATTCATTACTGTGATGGAGTGGTGGAATATACTTTTTTGTAGTGTTAATTAATTAGACTTTGCGGAAGTTAACTCATTGCATGGCTTACGGTACATGGTTTTAAAGAGTTGCACAGTTGGTATACACATTGAAGAGACTGTAAAGACTGAAAAGGTGTGTGTTATCAAATGTGGTGGGCCAGTCTGGTCCAAAATGCCAGGGCCGAATTCTTGTCCCAGTCCACCCTTGAGTCAAAGGACTACATCCTTTCTCAGTCGTCGAGTTTCCATCATTCAGGTAAGTTAAATCATGTAACGTCGCCCATTTCCATCTTAAATCCTTTGGCAAAAATATCGTATTTCTTATTGTGTAGGCTATGTTTCCCTGCAAACATCAATGACATATCAACTATAAAACGAATGACCTTGTTCAGAATTAAATCAAAACGATTCTATAAGTAAGGGATAATGCCCGACGAGGTGTCCATTATCAGAAATGAATGGACGACGCGAAGCGGAGGACGGTTGCTTCCGCCGCAGCTTCCACTGCAGCTGTTTTATTAGGCCTAATCAGTGGAGGGAAGTGAGATGACTGCTTAATATTATGTTACGTGATACAAAATAGCATTTCAGAGGGCAAGTGCACCTCTTACCGCTTGTGTGTGTCCAGAGGATGATGCGAAATTTTGCTTCAAAGAATCAAAGTCCACAGTTTCCTAAATCGTTTTTATTGCAAGAAATATTATCCACCATTCACTCATTCACTCACTCATTCTGATCATTAAATGTGAAAATGTGAGAGAAATTGCACATCAGTTTTACTGAGAGTAGAGAAAGTGCACATTTGACAGCACAGGTCATACTGTATCCAGGAGGCTTGGAAAGCAATTTTTATTAGTTTACTGCAGTGCAAGACTTTACATTCAGTATATTGTGGTGAATTTTGACAGCAATGCTTCTATTTTCAAAAGAAAATGAAATCGTAAAGCTTGATAGACCTATTCCTCTTTCACAGAAACAAAGTACAATCGACATAATTCCAGCCCCTACTGCCTTACACTTGAATACACACATTCATTTTGTGTGTCCTCCCTCTGTCTTGTCGATCTGTTGATCCTGTGCTCCCTCAAAGCAGCGTAATGGAGGCTGTCTGAATCTTGACAATCCTGGAAAGAAAACATCATTTAATATTTAATCACCATAAAAATATGATGCATGTATGTCTGTATTGAAGAGAGCAACAGCAACACCTGAACAATACAGTGATCACATTGATATACCAACAGTGAGAAAATAATACTGGTAAAAAATGATCATTTCTTCTGTACTTCAAAAATACTCACCGCTGCATTCGGAGTCAAGGCAGCTGAAGATCTTGAGTCTGATTAAGAATCATAAACAACAAAAACTTTCAAAATTCATTGAGATGGTGGTGAGAAGAATGTTTTAACAGTGTAAAGCCTCCATCAATTTATGACCTCTGTCTTTATTTGGTTGGTTTTATAATCCTTATCAACTTCAAATGGATGCTCCTCCAGTATTAAGTACCTAAATACACACGATCAAAAGTGATCAATGAAATTTAATTTTATTTTTGACTTACGTCCACATTGACAGCTGTTTCTGTTGTTCTTTCCATATGCTGCATACGCCAGTAAAACAACCAGGATGGTGTTGAATGTCAAAGCTCCAATCAAGAAATACACCAAGACAGAGGACTCCACCTCATCTGCACATCCAGATTATAAGAGACTTTACAGAGCTGCAGAATATTGAGGAAATAACAATCATAGCTAAAGTCTGTATGAAACATCTGCTTTCATCTTACCTACCTTTAAAGTCCAGTTCGGTCCCATTTCCAAACAGTATGTGTCCACATGAGACAACAGCGCAGTAGTAGGTCCCAGCATGAGACAGATTCAGGCTCTTCATTGGCAAGTTGTAGACACAGGTGTGTGTTTGTGTGTTGGGTTTCCTCTCACACTGATCATTCCTGCCTCCATGAGTGTAAATGAGTCCTGGATGAGATTCTTCAGAGTTCTTGAACCAGTAAACACTGTGTTCTTCATCACAGGTCCCAGTGTCTACTGTACAGTTCAGAGTCACAGAGTCTCCTGGCTGGATGGTCTCAGATGCTGACTGATGGACCAAAGCTGGGACGTTCACACCTGAACCCTTTACACTGACAACAATGCCGTCTCCAAATTTAAAGTTATAAAAATAGCCACTTACACAGTAGTAAGTAGCTGAATCTGAAATGCGTAGATCTGTCATCTTCAAGTGGTTTTTACCTATTTCAGTGTCCAATGTGAAGCGTGGATCATTTTCAAATTCATTGTGAAAAGTTCCATATTTGTCAAACTTGTGGTAACTCGAGACAAGCCTTGGTTTCTGTCCCAGAGTTTGTTTATACCAGTTGAACATCACTGTGTCAGCTTCAATGAAACACTGTAAAGTCACGCTGTCACCGACATTTACTGATACAAATCCACTTTCTTGATGTACATTTGTGGATGATTTCAGATCATTTGTCTGAGCTGAAGAGAAAAGAGATCCACAAAGAGCAGATTTAATTGATTATCCAAATCTCGCAGAGTATTGAATACTTATTGAATAATGTCATATTACATAAAGTTACAACAATCAACTTACTGATTCTTCCCAAGAACAGATAAGTCCAATACAAAGCCAACCACAGAGTCTTCATCATGTTCCAAATGCTGTGCTGAATGAAATGAATCTCAATATGTTCTCCACTCTTCAAAGAGAAGACTGTGATTGGCTTACGAGAGGAACCACCTAATGTCCTGAGCTGGAGTCAGTGATCACATGATCAGTGATGTATTTAATGCATTGAATTAAGAGAGATCTACGATCATTTTTTTTTTTTTTTTTATCGTGCATGTAATATTTAAGATATATCCCTTAATGTTGTCATCAGTCCTATTTTTTGCAGCTTGAGCATTTGTAATTGTTCTTCAATCTTCCCACTTTAAGAACTGTGGCTGTTAGAGGAGCATGTTGTAGACTTTAAATATCCCATGTATTAGTAATGGTGTGGTGTGTCTAATAATTGGTGCCACTGTTCTCGACAATGATTTTCACTGTGGACTCTTAGATGTTGTTGTCAGTGTTTGCACAGACAGGTGAACATTGTTTCAGACAAATGGGGTCTGAAACATTTGTTTCAAGATTAGCTGAAAGAAAGAACCAGTGCCATGCTGTGGTTACTATTGGCACATGTTGCTCATGCTGCTGGTAACATTCACATGCGGTATGTTCATTGGCTCACCTGCTCCTTTCCAAACATATCATGGCAGCTGTTTGGTTGACACAGCAGTCAATGGAATACCTGTGTGCTGGCACAACTGTCAGGCAGAAATACCAGGTCACTGTGGGTGGACACCATGAGACGTTCAGGCTGACACCAACATGGAAACATTAATCCTGAAGCACAGCTGCTCCTGAGGATTTCTGCCAATGTTATCCATAATTTATTGTATTATAAGTGAAAAACGCTGAGTAATTAGGTGCATATTTGCAACAACTATAGCATTACTAGTTTTTATTTCATCACTTCAGGATGACTCAGCAGAATTTTATGGTTTGACGACTTTGAGCAATGATAATATCAAATTTGTTACAGAGCTTTGCTCAGTGTTTGCAAATGAATATATCAGTTTGATCGCTCAAATTGATTTCTTCAATATTTTTAAAACATACTGGGCATTAGAGTTATGCTGTGTGACTGTTGTGCATGAAAACACTGCAGAGACTTCCTCTTTGAAACCACACAGACAAAGAGAGCAGAGTTGCCTTGAAGAGCACACGACCAAACTGTAGTGAGAGCTAATGTTTGACTGTCGACCACATGGAGGATAAAGAGCATCCTTACACCTCTGTCTCAATGTGTCACAATAAACAACCTGCAAAGATATCTGGGAAAGGCATTGTCAGTCCACTTCAGGTGTACACTCACTATCTGAAAGCATGTTCAATGAGTGTTTTCAGAAATGACATGCTGGTGAGTCCTGTTGCCACTCTGCTATGAGAAGGCCGGCCCTGCTGAGTCACAACTGTATCAGTCATGTTCATGTTTGCAGAGGCTTGCTCTTAATTTTGAGGTGTGTTCATGTGAGGCTCATGATTGTTGCTGAGAGTTTTATATGCTTTTTAATTCTTTTTGAAGTGACCAGAAAGAGGAACCCAGTCATGTTTCAAGATTGATTGACATTCTGCAAAGTTTGGCTTTCTCACAGTCTCTTGTGCTCTCCCACCAGCTCTCTTTCTCTTTCTCTCAATCACAGTTTAAAACAAATACCATCTTTAATTGCAACGACACAGCAAATGCCCAAATGCATTTTTTGTCTTGTGAACAGGGAAACACTGCCAGAGAGAGAAATAACACCTGAATGTATTGATAAACACATTTTTTGATCAAACACAATTTGCATCTTCGAATGTGCTCTCCCATGACATCAACTCATCTATGAGCAGGAAATGATTTCTCACCACGACTGAGCATCTTTCCGTCAGTGGGGGTGTCAAACAGACAGGTGTGGCCTGTGATGGCCTGTTTCTATCATACACTCTCTCAGAGCTGAAGGTTTTTGCTTTGTGAACAGTGCAGCACAGACAGACATACAGTCTCTCTCCAGGTCCTCCTCTGTGGGAAGTGATTTAGTTTTAATGTTAATTTTCCAGTGTGAACACTCTCTCAAGTGCCTGAGCCCACAGGCACCACACAGATGAGTTGTGTGTGGTTGTGTGTTTGCATGTTGTCAAGTCAAGTTTTACTGAGAGTAGAGAAATTGCACATTTGACAGCACAGGTCATACTGTATCCAGGAGGCTTGGAAAGCAATTTTTATTAGTTTACTGCAGTGCAAGACTTTACATTCAGTGTATTGTGGTGAAATTTGACAGCAATGCTCCTATTTTCAAAAGAAAATGACATCGTAAAGCTTGATAGACATATTCTTCTTCCAGAGAAACAAAGTACAATCGATGTATTTCCAGCTCCTACTGCCTTACACTTGAATACACACATTCATTTTGTGTGTCCTCTCTCTGTCTTGTCGATCTGTTGATCCTGTGCTCCCTCAAAGCAGCGTAATGGAGGCTGTCTGAATCTTGACAATTCTGGTAAGAAAACATCATTTAACATTTAATCACCATAAAAATATGACGCATGTATGTCTGTATTGAAGAGAGCAACAGCAACACCTGAACAATACAGTGATCACATTGATATACCAACACTGAGAAAATAATACTTCTCTGCTTTAGAAAACAGTCATTTCTTCTGTACTTCAAAAATACTCACCACTGCATTTGGAGTCAAGGCAGCTGAAGATCTTGAGTCTGATTAAGAATTAAAATCAATAAAAGCTTTCAAAATTCATTGAGATGGTGGTGAGAAGAATGTTTTAACAGTGTAAAGCCTCCATCAATTTATGACCTCTGTCTTGATTTGGTTGGTTTTATAATCCATATCAACGTAAAATGGATGCTCCTCCAGTATTAAGTACCTAAATACACACGATCAAAAGTGATCAATGAAAGTTAACTTACGTCCACATTGACAGCTGTTTCTGTTGTTCTTTCCATATGCTGCATATGCCAGTAAAACAAGCAGGATGGTGTTGAATGTCAAAGCTCCACTCAAGAAATACACCAAGACAGAGGACTCCACCTCATCTGCACATCCAGATTATAAGAGACTTTACAGAGCTGCAGAATATTGAGGAAATAACAATCATAGCTACTGTCTGTATGAAACATCTGCTTTCATCTTACGTACCTTTAAAGTCCCGTTTGGTCCCATTTCCAAACAGTATGTGTCCACATGAGGCAACAGCGCAGTAGTAGGTCCCAGCATGAGACAGATTCAGGCTCTTCATCGGCAAGTTGTAGACACAGGTGTGTGTTTGTGTGTTGGGTTTCCTCTCACACTGATCATTCCTGCCTCCATGGGTGTAAATGAGTCCTGGATGAGATTCCTCAGATTTCTTGAACCAGTAAACACTGTGTTCTTCATCACAGGTCCCAGTGTCTACTGTACAGTTCAGAGTCACAGAGTCTCCTGGCTGGATGGTCTCAGATGCTGACTGATGGACCAAAGCTGGGACGTTCACACCTGAACCCTTTACACTGACAAAAATGCCGTCTCCAAATTCAAAGATGTAATAATAGCTACTTGCACAGTAGTAAGTAGCTGAATCTGAAATGCGTAGATCTGTCATCGTCAAGTGATTTTTACCTATTTCAGTGTCCAATGTGAAACGTGGATTATTTTCAAATTCATTGTGAAAATTTCCATATTTGTCAAACTTGTAGTAACTAGAGACGAGCATTGGTTTCTGTCCCAGAGTTTGTTTATACCAGTTGAACATCACTGTGTCACCTTCAATGAAACATTGCAAAGTCACGCTGTCACCGACATTTGCTGATATAAATCCACTCTCTTGATGTGGATATGTGGATGATTTCAGATCAGTTGTCTGAGCTGAAGAGAAAAGAGATCCACAAAGAGCAGATTTAATTGATCGTCCAAATCTAGCAAAATATTGAATACTTATTGAATAATGTCATATTGCATGAAGTTACAACAAACAACTTACCGATTCTTCCCAAGAACAGATAAGTCAAATACAAAGCCAACCACATTGCGTCTCTCTTGCATTAAGAGAGATCTACAATATATTTTTTTTTTTATTGTGCACTTTAGATTTTAAATGTGTCCCTTAATGGTGTTGTCAGTTGTATTTTTGGCAGCATGAGAATTTATCATTGCTCTTCAATCTTCCCACTTTAAGAACTGTGGCTGTTAGAGGAGCATTGTGCAGACTTTAAATATCTCATGTATTAGTAATGGTGAGGTGTGTCTAATAATTGGTGCCACTGTTCTCTCCAGTGATTTTCACTGTGGACTCTTAGATGTTGTTGTCAGTGTCTGCACAGACAGGTGAACATTGTTTCAGACAAATGGGGACTGAAACATTTGTTTCAAGATTAGCTGAAAGAAAGAACCAGTGCCATGCTGTGGTTACTATTGGCACATGTTGCTCGTGCTGTGGGTAACATTCACGTGCTGTGTGTTCATTGGCTCACCTGCTCCTTTCCAAACATATCATGGCAGCTGTTTGGCTGACACAGCAGTCAATGGAATACCTGTGTGCTGGCACAACTGTCAGGCAGAAATACCAGGTCACTGTGGGTGGACACCATGAGACGTTCAGGCTAACACCAACATGAACACATTAATCCTGAAGCACATGTAGTCCGGAGGATTTCTGCCAATGTCAAACTCAAATCACTATAAAAGAGACTCTGAGACAGTTGTTTACTCTCCTGCTGTGGTTATTACTTTCAAGCTGGTGACAAAATTACAGATACCACCAAAAATAATGCAATGCAGAACAACAAACAACAACAACAGTCTGCTCTTATGTTCATGCTCTGTTGTATTGCTGTTAAATACATTACAGTTGTAGCAGCGCGACACTTTGAAAACACTCACCTCTGCATTGGAAGCCACAAATTCATTGTGAAAATTTGCATTTTTGTCATGCTTGTAGATAGTAGAGACAAGCCTTGGTTTCTGTCCCAGAGTTTGTTTATACCAATAAAACCTCATTGCGTCACCTTCATAGAAGCACTGCAAAGTCACGTTGTCACCGACATTTGCTGATACAAATCCACTCTCTTGATGTAAATATGTGGATGATTTCAGATCAGTTGTCTGAGCTGAAGAGAAAAGAGATCCACAAAGAGCAGATTTAATTGATCATCAAAATCTCTTGCAAAGTATTACACCATATTATATAAAGTTACAACAAACAACTTACCGATTCTTCCCAAGAACAGATAAGTCAAATACAAAGCCAACCACAGAGTCTTCATCATGTTCCAAATGCTGTGCTGAATGAAATGAATCTCAATATGTTCTCCACTCTTCAAAGAGAAGACTGTGATTGGCTAACGAGAAGAACCACCTAATGTCCTGAGTTGGAGTCAATGATCACATGATCAGTGTTGTATTTAATGCATTGGGCGGAGTTTTGGGAGCTGGCACTGACTCAGCTGATTCCCATTTCAATCCCAGACGGGATCAAGACGGCGAACAGTGGAGGGCTCGTCGCCAGATTATTTCTGCCTCTCAGTGGTATAGTCGGCCCTCTACGTAGTTCCTAGTGAATTATGTATACCCCCTTGTGATAGTCTGTTCTTGTATACTTCGTGATTGCTCACTGGATTTTTGTTCGAAACTTCCCCCGCAGAGGGTCCTCCTGTTCCAGTTACCAGTGTCCTGCTCCCTGCATCATCATCCCTGCCACCTCGCCGCTGGACCCCGCTCAGCCATCTGCCTCTAGCCCGCACCACCATCCGTGTCCTCTCCTGCACTTCACCACCACGTGTCATCTCGACCTACGGAGACTCTTGTCCACCATACTGCACTCCATTACATCCTCAGGATCCACATGTCTCCCCCAGATCCTGTGCCGTCTTTATCACTCTGCGAACTCACCACGATACCATTTTCTCGAGAGTTTGCCAGAACACTGTTTACAATAAACTCTTTAACCGGTCACTCCACACTTGAGTCTGCATCCCATAACTACTTTGGTCATCACATGGACTATACAACTGCTCCAAGTAATCTGTAAATGTAACCAGGTTGAAATTATATCGTTATTTGCACATTTGAAATGTCACCAAATCCTGAATATTGTTCTCTATATGTGTAAGGTGTGTTTTATTTGCTATATTTATGCTTGTGTGTTGTATTCAGACCTAAGTATAAATGCCTGTACTATCACCTTAAGAGGTCGCAGGCTTTGAGCTGTCATTCCCGTGCTTCTCTCAGTTCGCGCCAGGCTAGCTGAGAGGAGGTAACGTATTATTTAGCTAGTCATTGTCGAATATTTGTTTGGGTTTTTGGACAATGTAGCTTTGTTTTATGCATGTATAAACGTTAGTGTCTAGGTTGTGAACATGCAGCTAATGTGTCAATCAAATATAAAGTTGCAAACTGACTTTTGCTAGCTTTAAGTTAGACGTGTTTCCACATGCTAGCCTACAGGGATTTCTGTGTGTTATCTGCTAACAGGAGCTTGAGACCTGTGTGCTGTGTGGAGGAGGCTGCGTGTTAGCAAAACCTCATGTGTTTCTCTCTGTTGATTTGTACAGGTATGTGTATTGTGATTTGTCTGACATGGTGTTTACATGTGGTTGTGCATTGAGCATTTTGTGACTCATTTCATTTATTTTCACATTCTTATTTCAAAGTATTTTGGCATGAATGAATGTGCAGTTCGTGCCAGGCTAGCTGAGAGGAGGAGCTTGAGACCTGTGTGCTGTGTGGAGGAGGCTGCGTGTTAGCAAAACCTCATATGTTTCTCTCTGTTGATTTGTACAGACAAATCTAGAATCCTGTCTTCATTAAAGCGCAACCAGTAGCTGGTCGTGGTCCAGGTCCTTCTTTCATCTTGCACAACAAGGAACACAACGCAGAAATTACAAGGGATAATGGACATGCATTCAATCAGACATGAACTGCTAAAGACAATGTATGCCCGTTACAATGGTACCATGACCTTTTAAGGATTGGTCTGAAGATCGACATCAGCTCGTTCGCCGTGGAAGCTACATTCACTCACCTTTTACTGTTGTCAGGTATTCCCTTGGACTTGTTACAATGCAAGTGCAATTGATAACTGACTGATGTGATTATCCAGATCTGTTTTTTTTTTCTCATTTATCCATTCAGATTTGATTTTATTAATTATCTTTTTTTTTTTTTCTGTGACTGCAATATGGCAGAGGGTTACACATATTTTGTTGAGGGTGTGGGGAGGGGTTTGTTCATTCGACCCTCAGAGTCCAGAACACCAGGGCCTAGTCTCACAGCATTACACACCCCACAGCTTACCTCTACACGTTCTCTGACAGGAGCACACACAACACCAGTACTCCTGTGCAGTCTTCAGAGACGACATTGCCTAACATCAAAGTTGTCATGCAGTCAGATGCAAAGGAGTCTCCGATATTCAGGGGTGATAGCTCAGACAAATTCACAGTTCATGAGTGGGAAAGTCTCATGACTCTGTATTTGAAGAGGCGAGCTATTCCTGTTCATGAGCATTCACAAGAAGTCCTGGCAAGGCTTATGAGCAAAGCAGGGGATGTAGTGAGAATAAAGCTGCGCAACAACACATCTACTGACCACACTGCGAATCCCCATGTGATTTTTGATATTTTGAAGCAACACTTTAGTGACCTGACATACTCAAGCATGCCTTTGGCAGATTTTTATGGATCTATGGAATACTGGATAAGGCTAAACAAAACAGTTGATGTAGCAGATGAATGTCTGAAAAGGCAAGGCCGAAACATTAATGACCCAGGCCATGAGGTCAGTATGATGTTTATCAAACACTGCCCAGACCAGTCTCTTGCAAGTGTTTTCAAGTTCAAGTCAGCAGAGAAATGGTTGGCATGTGAAATCCAGGAGAGGCTTGATGAGCACATGCAGGAAAAGAAATCTTGAGCTGCAGCTGTTCGGGCATTTAAGCCGAGCACAGTAGAGCACAAAGTCCATTCACGGTGTCATGTGCCTATAGCTGATAATGCGCCAGCCCCGAACACCTCTGTGCCGTTGGTGTCATCTCCCGTGACTACTTCGAGTGTTGACAATGACTGCATGAGGAGTTTGGTGAACCTATTAGACCGACTGGTCGCGCAGCATACACAAGCGCAAGCAAATACAAGTGCTCAGGCCACAGTGCCTCGCTCTTCTCAGAGAGCGCGCAGGGTTTGTGGAGCTTCTGATCATTCCACGTTGTCCTACTGCAGGCGTGAGAACAGGTGTTTAAAGTGCTTATCGCCTGGTCACTGGAAGAAGGACTCCCCTGATCAGACCAACCAGCGCAGCTCTCAGCCTGCCAACAGTGCTGGTGGACGGAACCAGCAGTTAAACTAGACAACCAACACCTGGGGAGGGGCGGTGTGGGTATTGTGGATGAATCACCTCCTGATGCACATGACCTAGCTCATTTATATGAGGACTGCTGTGCCAAGGCACCTAAGGGGACTCAAATAGTCGTTCAAGCCACGCAGAAAATCGAAGCTTTCAGTGAGTTGTTTTATGCTTCTGTCGTTACCAATCACAGTGTTCAGCGTAAGGGCAAGTTGGACTCTGGCTCTATGGCATGTAGCATCAGTGAGAAACTCAGCTCTGCTGGTGTTTTGCCTGAGAAGCAACATCCTGAAGAGGATATCGTTTTGATTAGTTGTGGTGGTCTGCAGACTAGACCTGAGGGTTTTTATGACTTGGAGATGCAACTTTATGGTGTTAGTTGTGTCGTGCCCACTTTGGTTGTGCCTGGTCAGCATGATGATCTCATCTTGGGCTCAAACATCATCAAACACCTAATTCGTGTCTTGAAGGGTGATGTAGACTATTGGAACATGGCATCCAGACCTGAACATCTGTCTGATCCTGATATTGAGCGTTTTTTGTCTATGTTCACCAACATTGAGCGTTGGAGAGGGAGTGAAGTTCCTGACAAGATAGGCACTGTCAAGCTCACCCAAGCAGTGACACTCCTAGCCAGGCACGAACTTTAAGTTTACTTTAAGTTTGGGGTAGACTCCCTGCTAATGTGCCAATGTCACCTGGGAGCACTGTTGTTGTGGAACCAATCAATGCCAAGGCCATGCCACAAGGTGTCCTGGTGGGTTGTCTTGTCACACCTTTCTGGGGTGATAGATGGGTGCCGATGGCAGTTGTGAACCCATCTGACAAAGCTATCACTCTGAAGAGAAATTGCAAATTGGCTGATTCCCATGCTTGGCAATCGAGGATCTAGAGCAGGGGTGGGTAAACTGTTCCACAAAGGGCCGCTGTGGCTGCAGGTTTTCTTTCCAACCAATCAAGAGCTCACAGTTTGACCAATCAGCTGTCTGAAGAGTGAGATCGGTTGATTGAATGAGTCAAGTCTGGTGTGCTGCTGCTTGGTTGGAAAGAAGACCTGCAGCCACAGCGGCCCTTTGTGGAACAGTTTGCCCACCCCTGATCTAGAGGTTTTCCAGGGTTTACATGTTGCTTCAGAGAAACAACCAGACACAAACAACGCACAGTCTGACATTGAGATACAGCGATCTCATACGGAAAAACAGGAACCTGACACACTGAAGCAGCATCCCAATATCTCACCCAGTGCCTTCCTTGTTGATCAGTTGACTAAAAGCTTGTTAGAGTTGGGCCTAAGTGACATTGACATAGACTCATGTCAAGTCAGTGAAGACTGTAAGTCTCAACTCACACAGCTGATAACTGAATATCACGACATCTTCTCCAAGCACTCATTGGACTGTGGTGAGGTCAAGGGTTACACACACTGCATTCATCTCACCGATGATCGCCCTTTTCGTTTACCATACAGGAGAGTCCCTCCTGCCCAGAATCAGAAGCTGAGGCAGGTACTGACTGATATGGAGGAGAGAGGGATTATCAGGAAGTCCTCAAGTGAGTATGCTTCGCCGCTGGTGATGGTGTGGAAGAAAGATGGTGGGTTGAGGATTTGCAATGATTTCAGGTGGCTGAACGCCCAAACCTTAAAGGATGCCCATCCTTTGCTGCACCAGTCTGACTGTCTGGCTGCTCTTGGTGGCAATTGCCTCTTCAGCACCATGGACCTCACTTCTGGCTTCTTCAACATTCCGATGCATGAAGAGGACAAGAAGTACACTGCTTTCACAACTCCCCTTGGACTGCATGAATATAACCGCATGCCGCAGGGACTATGTAACAGTCCAGCATCCTTTATGAGGATGATGATTGGGATCTTTGGGGACATGAACTTCACAAAACTCCTGTGTTATCTTGACGATCTTCTTGTATTTGCGCCGTCAGAGGTTGAGGCCCTGTCCAGACTCCGCACAGTGTTTCAAAGGTTGCGAGAGAACAACTTGAAACTGGCACATAAGAAGTGTCATTTGCTTCAAAAACAGGTTAGATTCCTTGCCATGTCATTAACGGTGAGGGTGTTGCTGTCGACCCTGCCAAATGGGAGGTTATCACCAAGATGACAGTTTGAGACCTTATGGAGGACGATGAGTGCACGCCTTCTGTCTGCAGAATCAAATCATTCCTTGGCAAGGTATTTTACTACCAGCATTTCATCCCAAACTGTTCCTCCATTGCGAAGTCCTTGTTTGCACTTACAGCCGGACAGAAGAGACGGGGACGGTTACCTAAGGAAAGGAAGCCTCTAGGAGCCTACCGTAAGCTTACCCCTGCGGACTGGTCAGTGGAATGTGAATGTGAAAGTTGAAGACCATGCTGTTGGAATGTGTTGTACTGGCTCATCCGAACTTTGATGAGCCATTTCTCCTGTCAGTCAATGCGTCGTTGTACGAGAGCGGTGCTCTCTCAGGTGCCACAAGGAAAGTCGAAGGCAAGACCTGTTGCTTTTGCAAGCAAGACCCTCAGTGCCTCACAACGGAAATATCCAGCTCATAGACTGGAGTTCATGGCTTTGAAGTGGAGTGTATGTGAGAAGTTCAGCCACTGGCTGAAAGGCCGTAGCTTCACTTATTATCCATCTGGATGGATAATAATCCACTTACTTACCTTCTAACAAAACCAAAGCTTGATGCATGTGAAATCTGTTGGGTGTCTAAACTTGTATCTTACTCCTTTGATCTCAAACACCTGCCCGGGAAAAGGAACGTAGTGGCTGATGCCTTGAGTCGCGACCTTTTCTCTTAACCCATTTGTCAGAGGCTGCTGGAGGAACCATATCCCACTCTGATTCGGGAAGCTAATGGGACAGAGGAGGACTCTGTGCAGAACGTTTTCAGGGTCAGCTGCCAGTCTCAAGGCTACAGATCAGGGGACCATCCGTCACCCAAGGTGGCATGTGATTCAGCCGAGATCAGAGCTCTTTGTCGGGTACACTGTGACTGGATTGATGCAGCAGAGTCCAGAGCACTCTGTCTGGCACAACACATCCAACAGCTGTCGAGTGGTCAGGATGTTTCATCCACATTCTCTGCCCAGGAGCTGCAGCAGAGTCAAGAGCAAGACCCCAGCATCTCCAAAGTGTTGCCCTTTGTTACAGCCAGGAAGCGACCATCTAGGTGTGAAAGGTATGGCGCTGACTCAAAGGTCCTCAGATTGTTCAAGCAATGGGACAAGTTGGAAGTTCGTGATGGAGTGTTGTATTGGGTGATGAGAGATCCCGTGTCCAAGCAGAGAAGATCTCAATATGTGCTGCCTCTGAGTCTGAGGAAAAGGGCGCTGTTGGGCATTCACGATCTGGCAGGTCATCAGGGTCAGGACCGTACTCTCTCACTTGCAAGGCAGCGCTTTTACTGGCGTGATATGGAGAGGGACGTGAGGGCACATGTCAAATGCTGTCAGAGATGTGTGTTTGGGAAGTCGCCGGAACCTGCTGCTCGTGCGCCCCTGGAAAGCATCAAGAGCTCTGCACCAATGGAGTTAGTGTGCATGGATTTTTGGTCCGCAGAGGACAGCAAGCAGCAGTCTGTGGATGTCCTAGTGGTCACCGACCATTTCACCAAACTTGCACATGCAATTCCTTGTGCCAATCAGACTGCAAAGCAGGTTGCCAAAAAGCTCTGGGACAATGTGTTCTGTGTTTATGGTTTCCCTGAGAGGATACATTCTGATCAAGGCACCAATTTCGAGAGCAACTTGATTGCAGAGCTTGTTCATTTAGCCGGTGTTGCAAAGTCTTGCACGACAGCCTACCACCCCATGGGCAATGGGGGAACAGAGCGATTCAATCGCACTTTGGGCAACATGCTCCGTACCCTCCCCCTTAAGGAAAAACACCAGTGGCCACAACAAGTCCAGACTCTCACATTTGCCTACAACGCCACCGTTCATGAGACTACAGGTTATGCACCATTCTTTCTGATGTTTGGGCGTGTTCCTAGATTGCCAGTGGATATTCTGTTTCGGCAGGTTTTGAACAACTCAGGAGTTGTTGATTATGACTCATATGCCAAGTCCCTGCTTTCTGGCCTCAAGAGTGCTATGGAAATTTCCCAGAAACATTCTTCCACTGAGCAGCAGCACCAGGCAATATAACAGACGTGTCAGGGGTGGATGGGGCGATCATGTTTTGGTGGCAAATAAGGGAGAACGAGGGAAGAAAAAGTTGGCCGACAAATGAAGAAGAAGAAGAAGAAGAAACGTACTTTATTTATCACGTCACACAAGTGAGTTACACTACACGCCATGCTTCTTGTGAAATTATATTTCCGCATTTGACCCATCCTTGGACTGTTGATCCTCCGCGGCAGACCAGGAGCGGTGGGCTGCCAGCTGATGCCGGTGCCCACGCCTGGGGACCCATCTTTTTTTTGGTCACCATTGGTCAGGTGGTGATCTTCTTGCATGTTTTTAGTGGGGGTTATTACAGAGGAAACCCTGGGTGAACACGGGGAGAACATGCAAACTCCACACAGAACGGCCCCCTTTTTTCCTCGAGCAGCAGCACCAAAGGCATGGTGGAGGACACGCCACCAGCGCCACAGCAGGATTCGAACCGGGGACCTTCTAGCTGTGAGGCGACAGTTACCACTTGATCCACCGTGCATGGATGGGAGGATGGAGTGTATACAGTTATTGGTGACCCCGACCCAGACATCCATGTTTACAAAATACAGGATGCAGAGGGGCGCACAAGGGCTGTGCACAGGAATCTTTTGCTGGAGGTCAATTTTGTGCCACTCTCTGGGGTGGATGAGGATCTGGATGCCCAAGCAAATGATCAGACTTTGACCAGCGTGGAGTCTGATCGGGAAGACTGTGACTGTGGTGATGCTACAGCCTCAATGTCTGAGTGATTTACTCTGGTCCAGTCTGGTCCTGTGCACGGTCCTGCTGGTGTCATTGCTGATTGCCCATCCATCTCACCTGTGCCAGATCATGCTCAGATACTTCACCACACGCTGGCACCTTGGTTCACACTGACCCGCACGCAGACACTGCCACTGGTGGTCATGTTAGAACATGGGCAGGAAGAGTAGTGAAGTCAGTAAACAGACTCATAGAATCCATGGTTCAGAAACCATTTCTGAAAGGCACAAATGTTTTATTTGGGAGCCGTTCCCAGTCTCTCCTTGCTTGAGCCTTGATATATGTTGGTAATGTTATCGGGACATGTGTTTTTTTTTTGTTTGTTTTTTAAGACTGGTTAAGAGCATTAGTACATGCAGATATCTGTGGAACAAGTTTTTTGGGGGGGGGCAAGTGTTGTTTTCTATTGTCAGGATGTTGGTGAATTTCAGAAGAGGTGAATGTAACCAGGTTGAAATTATATCGTTATTTGTACATTTGAAATGTCACCAAATCCTGAATATTGTTCTCTATATGTGTAAGGTGTGTTTTATTTGCTATATTTATGCTTGTGTGTTGTATTCAGACCTAAGTATAAATGCCTGTACTATCACTTTAAGAGGTCGCAGGCTTTGAGCCGTCATTCCCGTGCTTCTCTCAGTTTGCGCCAGGCTAGCTGAGAGGAGGTAACGTATTATTTAGCTAGTCATTGTCGAATATTTGTTTTGGTTTTTGGACAATGCAGCTTTGTTTTATGCATGTATAAACGTTAGTGTCTAGGTTGTGAACATGCAGCTAATGTGTCAATCGAATATAAAGGTTGCAAACTGACTTTTGCTAGCTTTAAGTTAGACGTGTGTCCACATGCTAGCCTACAGGGATTTCTGTGTGTTATCTGCTAACAGGAGCTTGAGACCTGTGTGCTGTGTGGAGGAGGCTGCGTGTTAGCAAAACCTCATGTGTTTCTCTCTGTTGATTTGTACAGACAAATCTAGAATCCTGTCTTCATTAAAGCACAACCAGTCGTGGTCCAGGTCCTTCTTTCATCTTGCACAACAAGGAACACAACGCAGAAAATACAAGGAATAATGGACGTGCATTTAATCAGACATGAACTGCTAAAGACAATGCACACCCGTTACATAAATTATCTGTAAATTATCTTTGAATATAATCTAGGCAAAAATCGGCACAATAATCTGTCCAATCCATTCTGTACATAACAAATATAATTTACAATTTCTTAAGATGATGTTTATTTATATATTGTTTATATTGTATATTTATTGTTTTTACTCTATCTATCTATCTATCTATCTATCTATCTATCTATCTATCTATCTATTACCGGTGCTGCTGTAAACTGGAATTTCCCCTTGAGGGATTAATAAAGGAATATTGAAATGAATTGAATTGAGTTACTATTTATTATTTCAGGACGACTCAGCACCATTTTAGCTTTGCTGACTTTCAGCCATCATAATATCAGATTTTTAACGGAGCATTGCTAAATGTTTGGAAATGAATATATCAGTTTGATTGTTCAAATGATTTCTTCAATAATTTTAAAACATACTGGGCATTAGAGTTGTGCTGTGTGACTGTTGTGCATGAAACACTTCAGAGACTTCCTCTTTGAAACCACATAGACAAAGAGAGCAGAGTTGCCTCGAAGAGCACACGACCAAACTGTAGTGAGAGCTAATGTTTGACTGTCGACCACATGGAGGATAAAGAGCATCCTTACACCTCTGTCTCAATGTGTCACAATAAACAACCTGCAAAGATATCTGGGAAAGGCATTGTCAGTCCACTTCAGGTGTACACTCACTATCTGAAAGCATGTTCAATGAGTGTTTTCAGAAATGACGTGCTGGTGAGTCCTGTTGCCACTCTGCTATGAGAAGGCTGGCCCTGCTGAGTCACAACTGTATCAGTCTGTTCATGAAAGGTTCATTATTGTTGCTCAGGGTTTTATATGCTATTTATTCCTTTTAAAGGGACCAGAAAGAAGAACCCAGTCATGTTTTAAGATTGATCTGTAAGTTTGGCTTTCTCACAGTCTCACAGTTGCAATGACGCAGCTGCCCAAATGCTTTTTTTTGTCATGTGAACAGGGAAACACTTCCAGAGAGAGAGAAATCACACTTGAATGAATAAATAAAAATGATTTTTGATGAATTACAAATTTCCTCATTGAATGTGCTCTCCCATGACATCAACTCATCTGTGAGCAGGAAATGATTTCTCACTACGACTGAGCATCTTTCAGTCAGTGGGGGTGTCAAACAGACAGGTGTGGCCTGTGATGGCCTGTTTCTATCATACACTCTCTCAGAGCTGAAGGTTTTTGCTTTGTGAGCAGTGCAGCACAGACAGATATACAGTCTCTCTCCAGGTCCTCCTATGTGGGAAGCGATTTAATTTTAATGTCAATTTTCCAGTGTGAACGCTCTCTCAAGTGCCTGAGCCCACAGGCACCACACAGATGAGTTGTGTGTGGTTGTGTGTTTGCACGTTGTCAAGTCCAGTTTTACTGAGAGTAGAGAAATTGCACATTTGACAACACATACTGTATCCAGGAGGCTTGGAAAGCAATTTTTATTAGTTTATTGCAGTGCAAGACTTTACATTCAGTGTATTGTGGTGAAATTTGACAGCAATGCTCCTATTTTCAAAAGAAAATGACATCGTAAAGCTTGACAGACATATTCTTCCTCCACCAAAACAAAATACAATTGGCGTATTTCCAGCTCCTACTGCCTTACACTTGAATACACACATTCAGTTTGTGTTTTGTCCCTCTGTCTTGTCGATCTGTTGATCCTGTGCTCCCTCAAAGCAGCGTAATGGAGGCTGTCTGAATCTTGACAATCCTGGCAAGAAAACATCATTTAACATTTAATCACCAAAAAAGTCTACATTACTTTTCTGATGTATGTATGTCTGTATTGAAGAGAGCAACAGCAACACCTGGAAAATACAGTGATCACACTGATATACCAACACTGAGAAAATAATACTTCTGTGCTTTAGAAAATGGTCATTTCTGCTGTACTTCAAAAATACTCACCACTGCATTTGGAGTCAAGGCAGCTGAAGATCTTGAGTCTGGTTAAGAATTAAAATCAACAAAAGCTTTCAAAAGTCAGTGAGATGGTGGTGAGAAGAATGTTTTAACAATGTAAAGCCTCCATCAATTTATGACCTCTGTCTTGATTTGGTTGGTTTTATAATCCATATCAACTTCAATTGGATGCTCCTCCAGTATTAAGTACCTAAATACACACGATCAAAAATGATCAATGAAAGTTAACTTACGTCCACATTGACAGCTGTTTCTGTTGTTCTTTCCATATGCTGCATACGCCAGTAAAACAACCAGGATGGAGGTGAATGTCAAAGCTCCACTCAAGAAATACACCAAGACAGAGGACTCCACCTCATCTGCAGATCCAGATTATAAGAGACTTTACAGAGCTGCAGAATATTGAGGAAATAACAATCATAGCTACTGTCTGTATGAAACATCTGCTTTCATCTTACGTACCTTTAAAGTCCAGTATGGTCCCATTTCCAAACAGTATGTGTCCACATGAGGCAACAGCGCAGTAGTAGGTCCCAGCATGAGACAGATTCAGGCTCTTCATCGGCAAGTTGTAGACACAGGTGTGTGTTTGTGTGTTGGGTTTCCTCTCACACTGATCATTCCTGCCTCCATGGGTGTAAATGAGTCCTGGATGAGATTCTTCAGAGTTCTTGAACCAGTAAACACTGTGTTCTTCATCACAGGTCCCAGTGTTGACTGTACAGTTCAGAGTCACAGAGTCTCCTGGCTGGATGGTCTCAGATGCTGACTGATGGACCAAAGCTGTGACGTTCACACCTGAACCCTTTACACTGACAAAAATGCCGTCTCGAAATTCAAAGTTGTAATAATAGCTACTTGCACAGTAGTAAGCAGCTGAATCTGAAATGCGTAGATCTGTCACCTTCAAGTGATTTTTACCTATTTCAGTGTCCAATGTGAAACGTGGATTATTTTCAAATTCATTGTGAAAATTTCCATTTTTGTCAAACTTGTAGTAAGTAGAGATGAGCCTTGGTTTCTGTCCCAGAGTTTGTTTATACCAGTTGAACATCACTGCTTCACCTTCATAGAAACATGGCAAAGTCACGTTGTCACCGACATTTGCTGATACAAATCCACTCTCTTGATGTAAATATGTGGATGATTTCAGATCAGTTGTCTGAGCTGAAGAGAAAAGAGATCCACAAAGAGCAGATTGAATTGATCATCCAAATCTCATGCAAAGTATTCCATCATATTAAATAAAGTTAGAACAAATTCTTACCGATTCTTCCCAAAAACAGATAAGTCAAATACAAAGCCAACCACAGAGTCTTCATCATGTTCCAAATGCTGTGCTGAATGAAATGAATCTCAATATGTTCTCCACTCTTCAAAGAGAAGACTGTGATTGGCTAACGTGAAGAACCACCTAATGTCCTGAGCTGGAGTCAGTGATCACATGATCAGTGTTGTATTTAATGCAATGCATTAAGAGAGATCTACGATCTTTTTTTTACTGTACATGTTACATCTAAAATATGTCCCTCAATGGTATTGTCAGTCCTATTTTTTGCAACATGAGCATTTGTAATTGTTCTTCAATCTTACCACTTCAAGAACTGCGGCTGTTGGAGGAGCTTTTTGCAGACTTTAAATATCTCATGTATTAGTAATGGTGTGGTGTGTCTAATAATTGGTGCCACCGTTCTCTCCAGTGATTTTCACTGTGGACTCTTAGATGTTGTTGTCAGTGTCTGCACAGACAGGTGAACATTGTTTCAGACAAATGGGGACTGAAACATTTGTTTCAAGATTAGCTGAAAAAAGAACTAGTGCCATGTTTTCCATGCTGTATGTTCATTGGCTCACCTGCTTCATTCCAAACATATCGTGGCAGCTGTTTGGCTGACACAGCAGCCAATGGAATACCTGTGTGGCACAACTGTCAGGCAGAAATACCAGGTCACTGTGGGTGGACACCATGAGACGTTCAGGCTAACACCAATGTGGACATTAATCCTGAAGCACAGCTGGTCCTGAGGATTTCTGCCAATGTTACCCATAATTTACTGTATTCTTAGTGACAAATACTGAAATAATTGGGTGCATATTTGCAAACATTATAGAATTACCTCAGCCTCCTGAGCAGACTCTATCTGCTCAGGAGGCTGAGGTATTTTGGGGTGTGAGGGGCACTCCTGAAGACCTTCTATGCCATTTTCTGTGGTGTAGTCTGCTGGGGTAGCAGCATCACAACAGGTGATAGGAAGAGGCTGGACAAACTCATTAGGAAGTCCAGCTCTGTCCTGGGATGCCTTCTGGAACTGGTGGAGGTGGTGGGGGAGAAGAGGATGACAGCCAAGCTGTCTTCCATGACAGTCAGTGTCTCCCACCCCCTCCAACACACACTCACTGCACTGAGGAGCTCCATCAGTGACAGTATGCTACATCCTAAGTGTGTGAAGGAGCATTATTGCAGGTCATTCCTTCCTGCTGCAGTCAGACTGTCATGATTGGTGCGATATTTATCTTTTTTAGTTTCCTTTATAATGTGTGGGGCTGGTCTTTTCGTGTTGTCCTTTTGCGGCTGAGGTTGGGCAGAGTTTTGGGTGCTGGCACTGACTCAGCTGATTCCCATTTCAATCCCGGACGATATAAAGACGGCAAACAGTGGAGGGCTCGTCGCCAGATTATTTCTGCCTCTCAGTGGTGTAGTCAGCCCTCTACGTAGTTCCTAGTGAATTATATATACCCCCTTGTGATAGTCTGTTCTTGTATACTTCGTGATTGCTCACTGGATTTTTGTTCTAAACTTCCCCGGCAGAGGGTCCTCCTGTTCCAGTTACCAGTGTCCTGCTCCCTGCATCATCATCCCTGCCACCTCGCCACTGGACTGGACCTCTGGACCTCTCCTGCACTTCACCACCACGTGTCATCTCGACCTACAGAGACTCTTTTCCGCCACAACGCACTTCATTATGTCCTCAGGATCCACACGTCTCCCCCGGATCCTGTGCCGTCTTCACCACTCTGCGAACTCACCACAATAGCAATTTCTCGAGAGTTTGCCAGAACACTGTTTACAATAAACCCTCAGTCTGCATCTGAGTTCCCATTACTACTTCGGTCATCACAGAGTAATCTGGCCTAAACATGGACTCAGCAGACTCAGACCAAATCCACCAAGCTCTGAGTAATCAGGGGGCGATAGTTGAATGCCACAAGCAGATGTTGAGAGAGGTGACAGGCACCCTTCAGGATTTAATTGCCAGTATGAGTCGCATTAACACTCACCTCTTGCAGCTCTCTCCCCAGATGGCGTCTCCATCGGCTCCCCAGAGTCATCCGGTTCTGCTCACCACCCGCTCCGCTTCTCCTCCACCCTCCAGAGATCCCTTCGTCCCTCCTCCCAAGCAGTATTCTGGGGATCCAGGGTCCTGTAACCATTTCCTGCTGCAGTGTTCATTAGTTTTTGACCATCAGCTATCCCGGTGATCGGGCTAAGATAGCTTATGTTATCAATTTATTACGAGGGAAAGCGGGACAGTGGGTGACAGCTTTGTGGGAGAGCAAGTCATGGGTGCTGGAGTCTTTTGGTAGTTTTAGTTCTGAACGCCGTAGGGTTTTTGATCATTCTGTCCATGGTCAGGAGGCAGCGAAACGACTTCTGTCTATTCAGCAGGGCGCTGATCTGGTCGCCACGTACTCACAGGATTTCTGCATCCTAGCCGCAGAGAGTGGCTTAAATGAGAATGGCCTTGTGACATTATTTTTAAATGGGTTATCCGAGGAGTTAAAGGATGAGCTTGCTCCACGGGATGAGCCAGACTCGTTTGAGGGAATCGTGTCCTTAGTTATTAAATTAGATAACCGACTGAGGGAGAGAGTCAGGGAGAAGCCAGGGATTCTAAGACCACCCCCACTGCTCAACCGAAGTCTGTTCTTCCATCTCCTTCCCTTCCCAGATCCGCTCTGCCCAGACTAACGGGAGCACCCCCGAGAGGGGGAGCCTATGCAATTGGGTCGAGCGCAATTAACCCCCAGCGAGAGACAACGGCAGATACGGATGAGACTCTGCCTCTGCTGTGGTCAAGCTGGACACTACATCTCTTCCTGCTCTCTCTTGCCAAAAGACGGGGCTCACCAGTGAAAGGGGGCACTCTGGTGAGCCGAGCAGTTTCTCAACCCAGCCCTCCTCCTGGAGTAAGTTTACCAGCCATTGCACAGAGTCATCATAGTCAAGCGCCACTCACGGCACTAGTACATTCAGTGGCCGATGATAATTCACCATTCCTGTAACCCTTATCTTATCTGGTAACCATAGAGAGCAGATTCGGTTTTGTGTTCTCCCCACCTCCACTTCACCTGTGGTTCTTGGGCTTCCCTGGCTACATGTCCACAATCCTAATATTGACTGGCAAACTGCTAGTATAACCAGTTGGAGCTCATTCTGTCACACCCATTGTCTTCGTTCTGCCTCACCGATCCCTGAATCACTGCCTGTGGTCTCCTAAGAGTCACCAGATTTATCCTCTGTGCCTCCCAAGTATCACCAACTGTCCCAAGTCTTTAGCAAGGATTTAGCCCTTTCCTTGCCACCCCACAGACTATACAATACGGCCATAGACCTCCTCCCGGGGGCCAAGCTCCCCGCCAGTAGAATGTTTAATATCTCTCGTCCAGAGAAGGGGGCTATGGAGCCTTTATGCAAAGTTACAGTGTTCACGAAGCTGGATCTCCATAACGCATATCACCTTATACGGATAAGAGAGAGAGATGAATGGAAGACAGCCTTCAACACCCCTCTGGGCCACTTTGAATATCCTCTGATGCCATTTGGTCTAACAAACGCTCCCGCTGTTTTCCAAACTCTTATTAATGATGTGTTGCGGGATATGCTTAACAGATTTGTGTCCTTCTACCTAGACGATATTCTAATTTTTTCTCAGTCACAGGACGAGCATACACAACAAGTTCAACAGGTCCTACAGCATATCCTGGAGAATCGTCTGTATGTTAAGCCCAAGAAATGTGAGTTTCATGTAAAGTCTGTCATTTTTCTGGGTCATGTCATCGCACAGGGACAGCTTCAACCGTGTCATCTCGACCTACGGAGACTCTTGTCCGCCACAACGCACTTCATTATGTCCTCAGGATCCACACGTCTCCCCTGGATCCTGTGCCATCTTCATCACTCTGCAAACTCATCACAATACCATTTTCTCAAGAGGTTGCCAGAACACTGTTTACAATAAACCCTTTAACTGGTCACTCCACACTTGGGTCTGCATCTGAGTCCCCATAACTACTTCGGTCATCACACGGACTATACAACCAAGACTGCAATCTGTAAATTATCAGTAAATTATCTTTGAATACAATCTAGGCAAATATCGGCACAATAATTTGTCCAATCCATCCTGTACATAACAAATATAATTTACAATTTCTTAAGATGATGTTTATTTTTATTATACTCTTTTGTATATACTTATTGTTTTTACTCTATCTATCTATCTATCTATCTATCTATCTATCTATCTATCTATCTATCTATCTATCTATCTATCTATCTATCTATCTATCTATCTTTTACCGGTGCTGCTGTAAACTGGAATTTCCCCTTGCGGGACTAATAAAGGAATATTGAATTGAACTGAACTGAATTGAATTGAATTGAATTGAGTTGAATTGAGTTGAATTGAATTGAATTGAATTGAATTGAATTGAATTGAATTGAATTGAATTGAATTGAATTGAATTGAATTGAATTACTATTTATTATTTCACAACTTCAGGACGACTCAGCACCATTTTAGCTTTGCTGACTTTTATACATCATAATATCACATTTGTAATAGAGCATTGCTAAATGTTTGGAAATGAATATATCAGTTTGATTGTTCAAATGATTTCTTCCATAATTTTAAAACATACTGGGCATTAGAGTTATGCTGTGTGACTACTGTACATGAAAACACTGCAGAGACTTCCTGCTTGAAACCACATAGACAAAGAGAGCAGAGTTGCCTCGAAGAGCACACGACCAAACTGTAGTGAGAGCTAATGTTTGACTGTCGACCACATGGAGGATAAAGAGCATCCTTACACCTCTGTCTCAATGTGTCACAATAAACAACCTGCAAAGATATCTGGGAAAGGCATTGTCAGTCCACTTCAGGTGTACACTCACTAGCTGAAAGCATGTTCAATGAGTGTTTTCAGAAATGACATGCTGGTGAGTCCTGTTGTCACTCTGCTATGAGAAGGCTGGCCCTGCTGAGTCACAACCGTATCAGTCATGTTTGATGTTTGCAGAGGCTTGCTCTTAAATTTGAGGTCTGTTCATGAAAGGTTCATTATTGTTGCTCAGGGTTTTATATGCTTTTTATTCCTTTTAAAGGGACCAGAAAGAAGAACCCAGTCATGTTTTAAGATTGATCTGTAAGTTTGGCTTTCTCACAGTCTCACAGTTGCAATGACGCAGCTGCCCAAATGCTTTTTTTTGTCATGTGAACAGGGAAACACTTCCAGAGAGAGAGAAATCACACTTGAATGAATAAATAAAAATGATTTTTGATGAATTACAAATTGCATCTTTGAATGTGCTCTCCCATGACATCAACTCATCTGTGAGCAGGAAATGATTTCTCACTACGACTGAGCATCTTTCAGTCAGTGGGGGTGTCAAACAGACAGGTGTGGCCTGTGATGGCCTGTTTCTATCATACACTCTCTCAGAGCTGAAGGTTGTTGCTTTGTGAGCAGTGCAGCACAGACAGACATACAGTCTCTCTCCAGGTCCTCCTATGCAGGAAGTGATTTAGTTTTAATGTTAATTTTCCAGTGTGAACGCTCTCTCAAGTGCCTGAGCCCACAGGCACCACACAGATGAGTTGTGTGTGGTTGTGTGTATGCACGTTGTCAAGTCCAGTTTTACTGAGAGTAGAGAAATTGCACATTTGACAGCACAGGTCATACTGTATACAGGAGGCTTGGAAAGCAATTTTTATTAGTTTATTGCAGTGCAAGACTTTACATTCAGGATATTGTGGTGAAATTTGACAGCAATGCTCCTATTTTCAAAAGAAAATGACATCGTAAAGCTTGATAGACATATTCTTCTTCCACAGAAACAAAGTACAATTGACGTATTTCCAGCTCCTACTGCCTTACACTTGAATACACACATTCAGTTTGTGTTTTGTCCCTCTGCCTTGTCGATCTGTTGATCCTGTGCTCCCTCAAAGCAGCGTAATGGAGGCTGTCTGAATCTTGACAATCCTGGTAAGAAAACATCATTTAACATTTAATCACCATAAAAATATGATGCATGTATGTCTGTATTGAAGAGAGCAACAGCAACACCTGAACAATACAGTGATCACATTGATATACCAACAGTGAGAAAATAATACTTCTCTGCTTTAGAAAACAGTCATTTCTTCTGTACTTCAAAAATACTCACCACTGCATTTGGAGTCAAGGCAGCTGAAGATCTTGAGTCTGGTTAAGAATTAAAATCAATAAAAGCTTTCAAAATTCACTGAGATGGTGGTGAGATGAATGTTTTAACAGTGTAAAGCCTCCATCAATTTATGACCTCTGTCTTGATTTGGTTGGTTTTATAATCCATATCAACTTCAATTGGATGCTCCTCCAGTATTAAGTACCTAAATACACACGATCAAAAATGATCAATGAAAGTTTACTTACGTCCACATTGACAGCTGTTTCTGTTGTTCTTTCCATATGCTGCATACGCCAGTAAAACAACCAGGATGGAGGTGAATGTCAAAGCTCCAATCAAGAAATACACCAAGACAGAGGACTCCACCTCATCTGCACATCCAGATTATAAGAGACTTTACAGAGCTGCAGAATATTGAGGAAATAACAATCATAGCTGCTGTCTGTATGAAACATCTGCTTTCATCTTACCTACCTTTAAAGTCCAGTTCGGTCCCATTTCCAAACACTATGTGTCCACATGAGACAACAGCGCAGTAGTAGGTCCCAGCATGAGACAGATTCAGGCTCATCATTGGCAAGTTGTAGACACAGGTGTGTGTTTGTGTGTTGGGTTTCCTCTCACACTGATCATTCCTGCCTCCATGAGTGTAAATGAGTCCTGGATGAGATTCTTCAGACTTCTTGAACCAGTAAACACTGTGTTCTTCATCACAGGTCCCAGTGTCTACTGTACAGTTCAGAGTCACAGAGTCTCCTGGCTGGATGGTCTCAGATGCTGACTGATGGACCAAAGCTGGGACGTTCACATCTGAACCCTTTACACTGACAACAATGCCGTCTCCAAATTCAAAGGTGTCATAATAGCCACTTGCACAGTAGTAAGTAGCTGAATCTGAAATGTGTAGATCTGTCATCGTCAAGTGATTTTTACCTATTTCAGTGTCCAGTGTGAAACGTGGATTATTTTTAAATTCATTGTGAAAAGTTCCATAGTTGTCAAACTTGTAGTAAGTAGAGACGAGCCTTGGTTTCTGTCCCAGAGTTTGTTTATACCAGTTGAACATCACTGCGTCACCTTCAACGAAACACTGTAAAGTCACGCTGTCACCGACATTTGCTGATATAAATCCACTCTCTTGATGTACATTTGTGGATGATTTCAGATCAGTTGTCTGAGCTGAAGAGAAAAGAGATCCACAAAGAGCAGATTTAATTGATCATCCAAATCTCGCAAAGTATTGAATACTTTTTGAAAAATATCAAACAAACAAACAAACAAACAAACAACTTACCGATTCTTCCCAAGAACAGATAAGTCAAATACAAAGCCAACCACAGAGTCTTCATCATGTTCCAAATGCTGTGCTGAATGAAATGAATCTCAATATGTTCTCCACTCTTCAAAGAGAAGACTGTGATTGGCTAACGAGAGGAACCACCTAATGTCCTGAGCTGGAGTCAGTGATCACATGATCAGTGTTGTATTTAATGCAATGCATTAAGAGAGATCTATGATCTTTTTCTTCTATCCTGCACGTTAGATTTAAAATATGTCCATTAATGGTGTCATCAGTCCTTTTTTTTGAAGCTTGAGCATTTGTAATTGTTCTTCAATCTTCCCACTTTAAGAACTGTGGCTGTTAGAGGAGCATTTTGCAGACTTTAAATATCTCATGTATTAGTAATGGTGTGGTGTGTCTAATAATTGGTGCCACCGTTCTCTACAGTGATTTTCACTGTGGACTCTTAGATGTTGTTGTCAGTGTTTGCACAGACAGGTGAACATTGTTTCAGACAAATGGGGACTGAAACATTTGTTTCAAGATTAGCTGAAAGAAAGAACCAGTGCCATGCTGTGGTTACTATTGGCACATGTTGCTCATGCTGCTGGTAACATTGACGTGCTGTATGTTCATTGGCTCACCTGCTCCTTTCCAAACATATCATGGCAGCTGTTTGGTTGACACAGCAGTCAATGGAATACCTGTGTGCTGGCACAACTGTCAGGCAGAAATACCAGGTCACTGTGGGTGGACACCATAAGCAGTGTTGTGCCTGAATGTGTTCCTTGACCGATAGTTCATGAACTCTTTCATATTTTGGGCAAACGTGAACTGAACGTACTGTATTACTGTCTGATGAACGTAACTGTGAACTCGTTCATTCTGGTGTCTGTGAATGGCACGCTCTCTCAGTTTAACTTCGTTCAATATGTTGCCAGATTTCTTTTGAGCCGTCTGGGTGAAAACACGGTAAAAATACAACACAAAAACAGGCCGTAATATGTAGCGGAAAAAACACCCAATCTGGCAACACCAGCCACCAGTGTCGCATCGCCGCATGCGTCATCAAAACAAAAAGCAGAATGGAGGCATCGTATGATCACTTAAACAAGTTTTATGACAAGGTCAGTGAGGATGGGAAAAATCTTACATTTCTGTGCAAACTTTGCCTGCTGCCTTTCAAAAAGAAAATCCGCACTTCAGTTACATGGGGTGAAAGCTGCAGCTGCTACTATTGTGGACTGAATGGACAGCAACAAAGCGTTACAGCAACAATGGAGAAATGCTGTCCCCTCAATGCTAATGTAAACCCTGGTTGGATAAGGATATAAAATTGGATACGAAAACGAAATCTGACGCATAGTTACAGTGTTAAAACTGATCAAATCATTGCTGTCTGTGGTTCTATATGGGCTGTGGCAATAATTTTGAAAAATAATAGCTCACAGCAACATATGGAAAAAAAAAGAACTATGAACTAGCTCATTTTTTGGAACGGTGAACTTAGTTCAAAATTTTGAATGATGAACGATGAACTGCACTAGTTCATTTTAAAATTTGTGAACTGAACTATGAACTAGTTCATGTAGAAAGTGAACTTTCCCAACACTGACCATAAGTCATTCGGGCTAACACCAACATGAACACATTAATCCTGAAACACAGCTGGTCCTGAGCATTTCTGCCATTTTTACCCATAATGCACTGTATTCCTAGTGAAAAACACTGAAATCATTGGGTGCATGTTTCAAAACATTGAAGAATTGCTACTTATTATTTCACCATTTCCGGACGACTTCGCACCATTTTATGGCTTAATGACGTTGAGCGTTTGTTACAGAGCTTTGAGAAATAATCGCAAATGAATATAGCAGTTTGATTGTTCAAATGATTTGTGTGATATTCTGAAAATAGTCTGGGCATTAGAGTTATGCTGTGTGACTGCTGTGCATGAAAACACTGCAGGGACTTCCTGCTTGAAACCACAAAGACAACAACAGCAGAGTTGTCTCCAAAAGTACACGACCAAACTGTAGTGAGAGCTAATGTTTGACTGCCCATCACACAGATGTTTAACGAAGTCTGTCATCATTTGTGTTTGTTGTGTACAATGAACATATTTACAGTAAAAAGCCTATGAAGAATTTCATGCATCATGAAACTACTGAGGGTGGGTGTACGCTCTCAGACAGATTGGCTCGTGCCTCATGCTACGCTACACGTTTGATGCTTCTGGATGTTTCTCAGTTCGCTTAACTTGCTTGATGTTTGCAATGCCAGAGCGATTGTGTCCCACTCACTCTGAGACAGTGTTGTTGAGAGTTTGATGTGGGTGTCAACTTTATTTTCTGTCATTTTCCTCCATGGAGTCCCTGAGTCCTCAGTCATCACAGGCAGCAGCTATGTGAAGCTGTGTGTTTGCACACTGTAAACTACTGCAAGTGTAGTGACAGTGGAAATTTGGCACCTCGCTCACATCAAAGAAGCTCGGCTTAACCGTAGCTGACGGAACATGTTTAATTGGTGCTTTGCAAGGTTCATCTTTATGTTCAGTACATGGAGTTGAAATGTGACAAAATGTCTCGTGGCACAGACACAAAGTGCAAATGAAACCAAATGTCCAGTTCTACTGCCTAACACTGGAGTACACACATTCACTCCAGGTGTCGTCTCTCTGTCTTGTTGATCTGCTAGCTTTGTTTGTCCTTAAAGCAGCATAATGGAGGTTGTCTGCATCTTGGTAAACCTGAAATTAAAATATAAATGGGTTTATTTCCATTTGAGCATCCTCATGACTGATGCAAACATGTGTCTCAATCCGCTCAGTCTAATGCAAATCACCACAAGAGAGACAATGAGACAGTTGTTTACTCTCCTGCTGTGGTTATTACTTTCAAGCTGGTGGCAAAATTACAGATACCACCAAAAATAATGCAATGCAGAACAACAAACAGCAACAACAGTCTGCTGCTATGTTCATGCTCTGTTGTATTGCTGTTAAATACATTACAGTTGTACCAGTACGACTCTTTGAAAATACTCACCTCTGCATTGGAAGCCGCAGCAGCAGAGGATCTTGTTTGAGACTCTGGTTGTGAAAAAAAAAAAACCAAAAAACAAAGGCTTCTTCAAAATTTGTGATGCTTGTATTGAGAAGACAAATTCTTATTACCTAGTTGGATAATTTGGACTGAAAGTGATGATAGGTTTTATATTTTACTCAAACGTGACACATGAGGTGCCACAGGACAATCAATGAAGAGCAGCACTTAAACTACACCAGCAAGTCATATATCATTACAAATCTGCCCTGTTCAGTGAATTATCTCTTCCTCCAGGGTGGAGAGAATGAGTGAACCAGAACAAAAAGCCTTCATTTAGTTCTTTAATGCTCTTCGATATTTCATACGTTGAACACATGCTGTTGAATTTAAAGGATGACAGTCTAGCCTACCTGTGCATTGGCAGCTGCTCGTCTTGTACATTCTGTATGCTGCAAACGCCAGTAAAACAAGCAGGATGGTGGTGAATGCCAAAGCTCCACTCAAGAAACACACCAAGGTGAGAGAAAGAAAGTCTGCCTCATCTGCAGATGAGCATTGGAAGATATTACGGAGCTTTCTTTTTTTTTCAACAAATTATCACTATTTAACAAATGACATAATCTTTGCGACAAAATTACTTACCTTCAAAGTCCAGTTTGGTCCCATTTCCAAACAGTATGTGTCCACATGAGACAACAGCGCAGTAGTAGGTCCCAGCATGAGACAGATTCAGGCTCTTCATCGGCAAGTTGTAGACACAGGTGTGTGTTTGTGTGTTGGGTTTCCTCTCACACTGATCATCCCTGCATCCCTGAGTGTAAATGAGTCCTGGATGAGATTCTTCAGAGTTCTTGAACCAGTAAACACTGTGTTCTTCATCACAGGTCCCAGTGTCTACTGTACAGTTCAGAGTCACAGAGTCTCCTGGCTGGATGGTCTCAGATGCTGACTGATGGACCAAAGCTGGGATGTTCTCACCTGAACCCTTTACGTGGATAACAGTCCCCTCCAAAAATTCATATGTGTATGAATAGCCACTTATGCAGTGGTAAGTAGCTGAATCTGACATTTGCACGTCTGAGATCTTCAAGTGATGTTTCCCAGTGGTAGTGAGCAGTTCAAAGCGTGGATCGTTCTTAAATTCACCATTCAAAAGGTCGTTTTCACCGTGCTTATAGAATTTAGACACCAGCTGTGGTTTCTGTCCCAGAGTTTGTTTATACCAGTACAACATTATTGCTTTACTGTCTTCATAGAAACACTCCAAAGTCACGTTTTCACCAACACTAACCGATATGAAATGTAAAGGCGATGATGGATTCAGAGAGGTCATGTCAGCTAAGGAGAAAATGGAAATCAAGCAAATGCTAGTTGAGCATACACGAAATGTTTTGCAGAACGTATCAAAAATACCATAGAAATATAAAGGCCATATGTGCTAACAAGAGATTGCTTACCCATCCTTCCCAAGAGCAGGCATGTCACGCACAAAGCAAGCATCGGAGGTGTCATTTTGTTGAAATCGCTGTGACTTTTGTGAGAATGTCTGTACGTTCTCCACACTTCATAGACAAGACTGTGTCTGATCAGCCAATCAGAAATAACTTTGGATGATCACATGGTCAGTGGTCCCCCTGCAGTATTGATTTGGTCTTTGAGAGGGAATTTTCATGGATATCAAAACAGAACTTTGAAAGATTTATTGTCAATAGAGCAGTTAATGTGGAGTCATTTCGGAAATGATGCACAAAAACCATGCGTTTTTTTAGTTTGTACATGAGACAGATGAAGTTGACAGATGAACATGAGAAAACCACCAGATCCTCTGTTGTATAAAGAAAGAAGCCTTGTAAAATCTTTATTAGTGTTAATGCTCAAAGTTAGAAGAATGTGAAATGCCTTACTGTCTTAAGAAATGCTGCACAACTGATTGTGGATAAAACACATTGTGAAGAGGAGGGACTTCCTCCCTTCCTCTTGACCTTGCTCCCATTTACTGTTTAGTGTATCTCGACCTTTTGTTTCTCACTGACTTTAGGTCGCATACAATTTAATGCTGACCTTGTGATAGTAGCATGTTTGTTGCATTTTGCATGCAGTTTCTGATTTTTAATTGCAGTGAAGGAACATTTCTTCTTTAGTCTTTTTATAGTGGTGGATTCATGTGTCTGTGTGTTCTGTCTAATGTGACCTGGTGCACTTTGTCAACCATAAAACCTCATGTGGGATCTTCATACAAGTTGTGGACCTGCATGATACTGTGTGTCCTCTTGTGCAATAAGTTGATGTTGCACAATCTGCTCATATCATTATGTTGAGTTTCCTAAAAAGTGCAGACCTGGGTCAAGTTCAGGGTTCATGTGAGTTTTAGGGAACTGAATTTGTTAAAGTTAAACCGATATAGATGACTCAAACAACATTTTGATCTGACCTGAAAGCTTCACTAAATCTGGACTGTTGGAGATGTAGGTGTTAATTCTCACTTCATTTCAGTGACACAGCACCGCCTGCTTTTAGGTTTTCTTATCATGGCTGAAGCTTGTTTTCTGGATCTCAGACGTGACACTTGCTTCATAAAGATAAAGATCAGACTCGCGGTGGCATGGAAACTATAGGCTGGTCAACACATTTCTGAGAGAACAAAATTTCACGCTCTGCTGGGACCTGTGTTTCCACCAATGGAAACTTACACTCTGAGGTTCACACCTCCCTCACCACAGCGGTGAAAGGTAAATGGTGAGAGCCGGCTGTAGATTGAAACGGTGCAACCTGTGCTTACTTTTCTGACGAGGAATATATTTATAGGTCTGAGGGGATTTTCATGTGCGTGCTATATTTGTATCCAGCCTTGTGCTGCATGCTGACCCATGTGACCACTGCACACCCTGCACCATATTTTAGATGAAAGTATGACAAACACATCTTACAAAAAAAAACTTTTATTTTTGCTTCATTATTGCATGTTATACATTTAATCATGTGAAGTGTGAAGCGAGTGAATGACAGGAAAGACAGATAGCACATTGTAGGGGTTGAATGTAAAAGACTGTCACTGTTTTCTACACTTTACTCTTGAGTATACACAAACACTTTCTGCATTCTCCTCTTGCCGCTGTCGCACACTGGTTTTGTTCATATTCAGAGCAGCATAATGGACAACATCCTCGTCTTGGCTCTGCTAATGTAAAACAACAAAGGTAAAGTGTGAAAAAACATACAACAGGTGGTATTAAAATCTTACTTTGGGAATCTGGAGTAATAAGTCTGTCTTCAATCATTTTTATTTCGCTTACCACGACATCAGAAGCTGCAGGACACGTCAGATGAGAAACCTTTCCTGTATATCAAAACACATGAATGGTCAAGCCAAGTCGACGCAGACAAAAATGAAATGTGTTTATTCTGAAAATCTTACCTCTGCAGACAGAGCATGTCTTTTTATTCAACTTGTACATGACGGAAGACAAGGCAAGGAGCAGGATGATGGAAACCACAAACGCCACGCTCAGGCAGTACACCAGGAGAGGGGGGGCTTTGATGGAATCTCCTAACATACAGTCAAGAGAAAACACATCTCATGTTCCTTTTACATATTTATATTTATGATTATACAACACATATAGTAAATGTAAGGGCTTTTTCTGACTTGCTCAGGGTGGAAAAACAATACCAGCTTTTATCGCCTACCTGCAATCTCTAGTCTTGTTCCATTTCCAAACACAATCTCCCCACAGGAGGTCAGAGCACAGTAGTACGTCCCCGCATCAGAGGAGTTCATGGATTTTATGGTGAGGTTTAAAGTGCAATTTTTCACGTGAGACTCATTCACACATTGTCCCACACTGCGATACATGATCGCGGGCTGTGCCGCACCGTGTCTGAACCAGTAGAGGCTCTTCTCCCCTGCACACTTGTCAGCGTATACCGTACATCTCAAATTCACAGATTCTCCTAACCGATGTGCTTCCCACGCTGGCTGATAGACAACAGTTTGATTGTTGGACAGTGACGTTTTGACATTAAGGAGCACTCCTTGTCCAAATTCAATGGTGTTGAATTCTAAAATCCCACAGTAATACGTTGCTGTATCCGACAGTTTAACGTGTGAGATTGTGAGATCGTTGATGCCTGTTTGACTTTCTGCTGTGACCTTAAACCTGTCTTTATACGGGGCGTTGATGGTTGCTTCTGCGTTGTGCCTCATCCGAGTTGATATGATGAGGGGTTTGCCTCCCAAGGTTTGCTGGTACCAAGAGAAGAAAGTTACAGCATTATCTCGACAAGCGCATTTCAAGGTCACCGTCTGCCCAACTACAGCTGTTCTGACCCCGCTGTCTTGAATTATACCTGACGTGTTGTCAACCGCCAGCACCTGACCTGCATAGAAATGCACAAAATTTTCTTATCTATAGTTTTAAAACCTCACTCAAAATGATATGCATGCACATAGAAACAGTGAAAAGCGCTGTAGAATACTCACAGATTTCACTGAGAAGCACAAGAAAAATGCAAAGTAGCATCATCCCTGAAGCTCTGCAGCCTGTACCATGTGTGTCGACGGATGCACCCAGCTCTTATAGAAGACGAAGGCTGTGGTGATTGGCTAAGCTCACTGGTTTAGAGTCAGACTAGCAAATTGTTCTTTTGCAAGAGCCTGATCAGGTGACCAGATGTGCTATTGGGATCTTTTTGGTTGCGTCATTGCTGTTGTGCTCTGGAGGACAGAAAGTGTGATAAGTTTGAATACCAAGAAAAGGAAATTCTCTCAAGTCCATTTTGAGGTGTAGCGGCTGTTGCCTGTCAGCGTTTGTTCTCCACAGTGCACACAGTGCTTTGATGGAAAAACATGCTGTATTCTTCAGCCATGTCTGTCATTCTGCTTGTCAGATTTAGATTTGATTTTTTTTGTTTTCAGGGATGTGTCTGTTTAAATGTAGGTTGAAAGGGAGTGTGTGGGAGGGATGCAGAACAGCAATCAGATCACATGATCTAACCCATCAGATGCGCTATAAAGATAATGTTGATAACTTATGATCATGGCGTGTGGTTGGTCTTTCACTGAGATTCTGTCCCTCAGGTCAGACATGACATTTGTTCCGGTACTTCTGCTTAATGGGACAACACAGTGTGTACACATCATCAGAAGCCTTAGAGGAAACCACATATAAAGACAAGACTGACATGTTGCACAGAGCCATTGTTCTTCTTTTGGTGTTTATTCTAGTGAATTATATGGAATTCAGTGTGGCATTACTGCTCTCTACTACTGTTCCTTTTTTCTTTGCTTATGGCTAGCCCTCAATGGCAAGTCAAATGCTGAAAAATTGCTGTATAAGGAGGAAGAGGGCTGGGAGGTAGAATCTCAAATTTCACCCTTTGAGAGAGACTGGCTTCCTGTCCATTTGCATTACACTTGTGTATATGTACCACACCCCGTGTTGTTTTGTGTCCCATTAGATTGCCACTCATGGGAGGATACCTCAACATACCTCAACCTTTAAACTGAAATTTGACATCTCCTCACTTTTTGTGCAATAAAATATAAAAATTAAAAATGCCACTCCAGCTATTGTGCATTTTTTTTTCCATTGTGAGTGGTCAACACTGTCACACTGCTGTGCATGTAAGGGTGCAGGGAAGCAAGAGTTGAACGCAAATGCAGGTTACACAAGCATGCAGGTTCCATCCATCCATTATCTATACCGCCTATCCCTTTCGGGGTTGCAGGGGGCTGGAGCCTATCCCAGCTACTGTACAATGGGCGAGAGGCGGGGTACACCCTGAACCGGTCGCCAGCCGATTGCAGGGAAGCATGCAGGTTGAAGGACAAAAAGAGGTTTAATAACTGAAGCTGAATCCAGACTAATAATACAGGCAAGGAATAACTGCAGCAGCAGGCAGGGCAAAATATGAAATGACTAAAGAAGAAATGCTAATTGACAAACATTGCTGAACTAACAAACCAATAAGGCACAGGCTCCAGGGTCCAGATGCAGTTTTGAGTAAATGACAACTGTCAAATTCACAGTGACAGCTTGTAGGCCTTACCTAACAAAACCACAACTAACATGAGTTTCTTCTGCGGTCAGTGAACAGCTATTATTGCTACTGTAACAAATATTTTGCTAGTCACACAAACATTTCCAAAAGCAATTTTTAGACTGATGTATAGATGTATTTTTGCTGCCCAGACAGCTGTTGGTTTCACTTCATTTCAGCATGTTGAAGTCAACTTGCAATTCTCAGAAAGTCTCATTTAATGTAATCCACCACAAAGCTCCACTTTACTTCTGACCATTTTTGTCGGTCGACTGCATGGTACTGTCGACTCATACAGTAGACCTTTTAGGAGCAGAGGCTGCTGCTTGTGACTCATCTATGCCTTTTAATGCTTGTGGTCTGCATGCACATGCGCAAAAAAAGCTGCGGTTAACGCTCGACGGTTGTTGACTCAGTAGAGACGAGGCATGAGTGACCAACGCTCCTCTTGCTTGAGCCCATACTTCCTGAGTTAAGGTGACAGTAGGACGGCCTACTGTCACCTTAACCTCACCCGACTCAGGCCGTATGACAAACAATGAAAAGACAAAGCGATGCTGTTTGTCAAAAGCCTTTATTTAGATAACTCATGCATTGAGTACGGCAAGCAACAACACTGTCATGCTCATGTGAGGGTGGAGGACGCTTTTTGCTTGGGTCATCTGCTGGTGTAATTTGACTTACTAAAGAAGGTGCCCTTTTGTTAGCCTGTTCAAATACCACCAAAATTTTCTAGAGACATGAAATTGCACACATTTTAGCATTTTGTGAAACTAAATATGTTGTTTTAGAGGTCATGCTGTCTACAGGCTCTTGCGTTGAGAGTCAGTGGACGTGGTTGTGGTTTACAACACGAGAAGATATCTTTTTAATCTAATCTCACTCCCTCAAATTTTTGCTCTTCCTGCACAGATGAGGAGCTATCTTGACAGCGGTTAGGTGACAAAATGCGGACACGATAACAGCAGTAGGGATGCTCTGTGTGAGGCTGTCCGTGACATTCTTTGTTTGACCACAAACAAGCTGTTGAAAATAGGTCAGTAAAGCTGTGACCTGGCAACCAGAACGACACCTTGGGCAGCACACGCATAGAGCTGTAATGCTATTTTTTTCCACTATGCTTTTGGCATGACAATTTAAACCAGGTCAGTTGGCTTGACTATGTTTCATTTGAGCAGGAACAAAGCTTTTGTTGATGCTTGCATTGTATATCTATAACTATTTACATGTATCACAAACAGGCGCATGAAGAAAACCTTTAGCTAGAATTAAAAAACATGTGGTTACAGAGAAGAAAAATTAAATCCAGCCTCCAGTAACCTTGCCATAATGCTCCTTCTCTTCCTCCCCTCACTGTGACCCTCAGCTCTATCAGTGATGTGAATGCCATTTTACCACTGCTTTTGCTCACGTGACGCTGACAGTGGGGCTGCATATGGGTTTTTAAGTGTAAAATACATGCAAGAGAGTGAGAAGTGAAAGAGCAGAGGCGACACTGTGAAGCAACTGGAACAAACAAACAGCACGTCAAATAAAACCACACTGACATCCTGTCAGAGGAGATGGTGGCGAGCTTGACCAGAGCAGGAACTCAGAAGCGAGATGTTGTTTCTTTCTTTCTTGTTTTGTTGCTTTTTTTTTCATCAGTCGGCTGCAGGACTTGAAAAAAACATGACTGTCTTTATGAGTGTTTGAGAGAACAAAACAAGCAGCCTTGGAGGGCTCCTTCCACAAAGACACTACAAAGAATAGCTGTGGATGTGGAGAGAGGTCTATAGAAATGTACAGGATGCAGAAGTTTTTGCTTGGGCGGGCTATAGCAGGAAAAAAAGTCACATTTTGCCAGATTTGATCATAATACATGGTCATGATGAGGAATTTGGCTGCTGAGATTCCATATTTTTGTGTATTTTGACCAAACTCATCTGCTGAAAGACCTAAAAGTGAGCGCTGATTCTTGTGCAATGACATGTCATGGCACTGACAGAGCTCTGAAAAAACAAGAGCGAGATTTCAATGTCAGCCGACCACAACACCTCCTCTGTGGTGTGTTGTGGTGTGCACTTTAAATAACTTATCTTTCCAATCTTAGCTATCTGGTGGTCAATTGCTGTGGTTTCCGGTCAGCAGTAATGCATTATGTACATAACGCGCTGATGTAATATCTACTGTAGGTGTTCTGCTGCTCCCTACTGGCCAAGAGCTGAACTGCACACAAACTGAACAGAGCTCAGGCCTGATACTGACTTTAAAGGTTTACTCATCATGAAGAGAAATGCTTTTGTTGATGATTATGTGATGTTTTGCGTGAGGCTGCAGAACAAAAAGCTGTGACTTGTTAAGGATTTTCTCACCTGTTTAGGTTATACAATCTTAACAAATTACTGTCTTTTACAAACTGAGCTAAATTGCACCATGTACAGTCAATTGCTGTGCACAGTCTGTTCACAAACTGTACTGTACATCCTTTATTTATTTTGATACACATTCCACACTGTTTATACTGTTCATATTTTCCATATCATACTGTATATCCATATCATACTGTTTACCTTAAATTGCCATATTTTTCTTAGATCTTTTTATTTTGCATATATTCCGTTTTACTTATTTTTTATTCTATATTATATTTTATATTTCATGTTTATTGCTGTTTGCACCAGGGATTTGAGGGAAAACAATATTTCAATTCTGTGCATGTCCTGTACATATAGCAGCATTGACAAAAAAAAGTTGACTTGACTTGCATGAAAATAAGTCAATGCTTTTGAGGAATATATTTCTTTCTGTTGGTGATTGTTTGCTTCATGATGCTCTTCAGTTGAGGGTCAGTATAAAGCAAAGATTTTGCTGAGTGAGATGTAAAATGTTGAAACCATTGCCTCTAAGAAGAAAATATAATAATATATATTTTTCAGTGAATCAAGAAATAATATTGCTTTTTCAAATTTTATTTTTGCTATGTCTGCTATATAAGAATACAGTAGGCCTACTTTTAACCTTGCATTTAAGCAAATGCAGAATTAAGATCATCAAATGTATTAAAAAACACAAAAGTTGTTGAGGTCAGTCATCAAATATATTGTCTTTGCACTGTTTGATTTATGTTGTACACTATACCAACTTTTTTTGGAATGGGGGTGTATGGTTATAATTTAAATTGCAGGAGTTAGACAGAGAGCAGTGGCAGTTTGTTCCAATTAAACAGCGAAAATCACTTCAGGTCTGACAGTCTGACTCCAGAGTAAATCGTCTCCTCCTCTGTGCTCCTCTGTCTCCTGCTCTTGCTTTGCCTCTTTTTGAAGTCCAGAGCTACGTACTGTAAAGCATCAGATCCCTCATTCTGCAGGAAACAAGAAAGCTGAATTATTATTCCCAGATGCTAAACTAATTTAGATATGGGATGTTTCTCTATAGATATAAGTCCTGTTTTTTTAATCTTACCTGCCTTTCAGCGGCGTATTCTGGGACACTCAACTTGGGGTGCAGCCCTATAATAAAAAATTCAGATTTTATAGTCATTGCCTTCAATTCTTCAGTCTTTCTCATTAAAGGGTCATTTCACCCAAATTATTGCAATACTTTTGGAGAAAGTAGTTCCAATAACAACTGTTCACAGGTCTGTGGATTATCCAACCCTGACATTATTTTGGAAAAAATAAATAAATAAATAAATCAAATGTATTTTTTAAAACTTAAATTCCATTCACATTCATTGTCCTGAAGCTTCAGAGACAGACACCTCAAAGTCTGAAACTGCAAACCTACGTCTAAAAACTAGATACGACTTGAACAAAATGTGCTTTTTAAATTTGGGTGAATCACCCTTTCCTCAAAACAACAGTCAGGCAGACTTGGTAAATATTACTTCAGTGTACCTGCAGAATGAAGATGTTTTGCCCTGGACATTTTGCAGAGGATACTGATTAGGATGATGTTCAAGATAAGAGACACGGGCAGACCTGCAACCACGCAAAGTATCAGAGCAAGGGAGGTGCCATCATGTTCCCCTGTGAAAACATGAAAAGAAAACTAAGTAAATAAATATATATATATCATATATATAAATATATAATATAATATTAAAGGTTTATTTTTTTGATTTGATCAAACATATTATGTTTCTTACCTCCAACATGCAGCCTCGTTCCTTTCCCGAACAGTATCTCTCCACATGAAGCCACAGCACAGTAGTACGTCCCAGCGTCAGACAGGCTCACGTTCCTCATAGATAAACTGTACACACAGCTCTGCACAGGGAACTCAGAGCTCTTCACACACTGATTGCTATTGTTTTTTTTGATGTACATGATTCCCAACTGGGAGTTTCTCGACTCCTCTTTGAACCAGTAAACGCTGTGCTCTCCATCACTGGTTCCATTGTGCACTGTGCAGTTCAGGGTTACAGAGCCTCCTGGCTTCACAGACTGGGACGCTGGCTGCTGGAGGGAAGACTCACGACTAGACTCTTAAAAACAGACATTTTAGAAAGTGAAAATCAAAAGTAAGGCAAATTAAAAGACAAATTTAAATTGCAAACTGTCCAAAATACACACCTTTTACAACTAAAAACATTCCATTATCAAAGTCAGTGACTGTAATGCTGATCTGTCCACAGTAGTACATCGCTGAATCTGAGTTGTGGACATCAGAAATGTTCAGATGGTAAAATCCCCGTCCAGGATGAACTGAAAATCGCCTGTCGCCTTTAAACTGGTTGTGGAACTTGTTTGTGTCAGGTGAATGTCTATAGAAAGAGGATATTATTTGAGGTTGCTCCCCTGCAACCTGCTTGTACCAACACAGGTATTTGGCACTGTCACTGGCATAGAAACACGGTAAAGTCACATTGTCCCCAGTGTTAGCATAGAGCAGAGCACCATCTGAAACACAGATAAAGAATGAATGACCACCTCGTGCAGTTTTCAAAAGTTTCAAAAATCTCCTCTCAGATGCCCCAGTAAGATTTCCGATCACTCATTTTTAGCAGCAAAATATTGTACGCAGTGACTTACAGGCTCTAAAGAGAGAGACCAAGAGTACATACAACTTGAACATCCTTCACTCTCCACTGATCTTCCAATGTGAAGGCTGTTTTAGTAAAGAGGTCAAACAAGAAGGCTACACCTTCAGCGGAAAAATGTCTGTGCATAACCCACTTGGTGCAGATTTGTGGGTGTCAGTACTCTCATAAAAGGAAGTGAGATGCTCTTATTTGACTCCACTGAGAAACCTGAATTATATATTTCTCTGATTTTACATTGAAGTAGAAACAATTTCTGCAATCCAGACAGAAATTTCTGAGGTTCTTGATTCAAAAAAACAATCAATTTTCCAACTGCTGGTGTGATAATCTGCTGACTGCAAGTAACCCAAATTCTCCCCCCCCCCCCGTTTAGAACATCACCAGCTGTTTTTGGCAGAACTTTGTTACAGATTTATGGTTTACATATGTTTTCCGACATAGAAGGTGCACGAGGTTTGCATGTATTATTCCCTGCCTTGTTCATATTGGTGCGCGGGTGTGTGTGTGCGTACGTGCGTGTCTGTGCATGTCTCTCTACATGTCTATATATGTCTCTATGTATTTATGGGGGCGGGAGGGCTGGGTTTTCTTTTTCTTTTTCCTTTTTGTTGTTTTTAGCCTCTGTGAGGCACTTTGTGTTGCTTTTAAGTATGAAAAGTGCCATATAAATAAAGTTTGATTTGATGTTTTGATTTGATTTAAGATACTACATCCTTTCGTGCATGCAAACAATGCTTCACGTGACTTTGTGCTTTATTTGAATATTACACTAATTGGCCTGAGGAGGGCATTAACATCACTGTGACATATTTACAAGATGAGTAATTACTATTGCCTTGTGGCCAGCATTCACTCCCTTTCTTTGGCGAGGCAGGGAGGGCAAGTTCATTTGTATAGCACTTTTCAACAACAAGGTAATTCTGCACATAAAACTGAAAAGAGCATAAAGAAAACACATGGAGGAAACACAAGGCAATATAAAAAGAAGCATGCAAATAGAATTACAGAGGATAGAAAATAAGCTAAAATCACATATAACAGATTAAACAGGATAATTCAAATTACAGTGCAGTATAACAGAAATGGAGCAGAGTTTTCTTGGAGTTTATTTCAGATATGTTTTACGTGAAAACTTCTCCGTTACGTTTTGACTCTGGGGACAGTAAGCAGAGCGTTCCCAGACCAGATGAGAGGTCTGGCTGGTTCATAAAGCAGCAGCAGAACAGAAACATGTTTTGACTTTGACAAGCTGGAAGCCAGAGCATCTGAGAACTGGACTGAGTATTAAAATTCACACAGATAACAGTTTTGATGGATGCTCACAAAGGGGAACAGCCAAATGTTTTTTGGTACTAAATATGTCAACAACCCAGTAGACCAGCAGGTGTCAGTGTAAACCTCAAACACAACACATCAAACCTGTTGGTTGTATTTGCACATCCAAACAGTGAGTTAAAAAAGGCAGACATGAACTCACATTTCTCAGAATTTATACAAACAAGAGTTCATTTGGTGCTGAGTTTGTCATCTTGTGTTTCACCATATGGCAGCCTCACTTGTTCCTATGTTTGATAACTTCTGCTTTGCTTGCTGTCTCATCCCTTGAGGCCTTTGGTATTGGTTTTGCACAACATTCAGTTTTCCTGTCTTCCACTCTAACACAGAAATTTCTGATTTTCATATAAAGATTCCAATTTATTTAATCTGGAAGTAGGATATTGTTTTTAGATTTGATTAGATTTTTGCTGCTGTTGTCATAATGACCAGTCTTTGAGACACCCTCAATATTGGCAGTGCCTCTGATGTGCCACACATGATCAGTGTTGGCTCTGGTTGCACCTGAATATCTACTTATCTACCACAGAATTTCTGTCCGGTAGTAAACCACCTGAGAACTGTCACATTCATGCAGATGGGGGAAACAAGGAAGCAAGGGGTTGGACCCAAATACGGACTACAAAGTCGGAGCAGGTGTAGTTCAAATTAATTATTTACAAAAAAGAAAAAAAGAAAAAAGCAGTTAACAAATGGGTATGCAAGGCAGGCAAAGGTCAAATCCAAACAAATCAGTCCCAACAGGCAAACAAATCCAAAGGGAGCAGAATCCAAAAGTCCATAAACCAGCGAGGTCCAAGGAAAAACAAAGTAATGATCCAAAAGCAGGAAAGGGCTGAAACACTTGAGACACAAGGCACAAGGATCAACTAGCACAAACTGAGGGAAACAAAGACTGAAATACACTGACTTAAAAACACAGGAAGTAAAGATGTAAAAGATGAGATGGTAGTTGGCAGTAAAACCACGCTCAGGCACAAGTGGCTTGGGGGCTCAAATATGGAGGGTTAGAAAGGACGGAGCTGGAAAACTCAGTCAGGCAGCCCAGGGACTGGATGGATGGAGCCATTCAGGAGATGGACCAGGTTCCAGGACACATCCACAGAACCAGTCAGGAGGTCTGGCCGGCAGCGGAGGACGAGCAGCTGGACAACAGTGAGGATGAGGACCTGGATAGCTACAGCTAAGATGCTTCTCTCTGGGGGCCTGGCGTCCACATACAAGGATATTATACTGCTATATATATATATATATACACACACACACACACACACACACATACACATACATACTAGTGCTGTCAGGCGATTAAAAAAATTAATCTAATTAATTGCAGGATTTGTAATCAATTAATCTAATTAATCACATTTTAATCTCATATCTGCTAAAGGTCCCCAAATAAAGATAACATTCACATTACAGCTGGTGAATTCTTTTCATCACTGTAGTTCTTGACGGTAGCTGGAAATTAGAGTCAGATGACGCTATCTGAAACGCCTCTTTTAGGCCCTCGTCTTCCACGACTGAAATCGGACTGCAATCAGCAGCAACCCACTCTGCGATTGAGTTTGTCAGTTTTTCTGTCGTGGCTTTGCTCATTTGTTTTCCTAACTCAGCAAGTGTGGGTTGGCGGAGTGAGCTCACGGTAGCACTAGCGGCACTAGCAGCAACTACATGTTTAGCGTTTAAATGATAATTCAGGCTGGAGCTGTTACGGTGATAGGAAAAGTCTTTTTTACACAAGGCACAAATCACTGCGTTCTTGTTAATAGTCCCGTCTTTGTTCTTTTTATAAATAAACTTGCCGTTCAAAGGTCCAAGTAGACTTGCCTCGCTCTCCGGTGTCGCATCCACGTCTGTTGTCACCCTGCTTTTGACTAGTGGCGCAGGTAGGATGCGACCTGCCATTGCAGCCTACAGGTCACACAAAGGGCCAAATTTAAAATGCTTGCGCACTGACTTGCCACTCATGATTAATTGCATGTTAATTTGCAGCGTAATTAATTAATCTAATTAACGCGTTAAACTGACAGCCCTAATACATACATATATGTGTTTGTGTGTGTGTATATAGACATATATAAAATAATAACAATATATAAAAATAATCATAATAATATACCGATAATCATAATAATATACACTCAATCTAAAACATGCATCCAATCAGCCCAAATAGCAAAGAGAAATTGAAAATGCATGCCATGCAAGAGTTCGGGTATTAGGAGGTTAAAGCCAAGTCCAGCAGAGGACAGCGAGCTAGAGGACAAAGACACAGACACCGGCGAGCTTCGATGACCTTTCTACTGTGGAGCCTTTTTGAAAGTCAGTGGGGTCCCAGAGAAAAGAGACTCCTGGAACTCATCATTAGAGGTGGACTAAGGCAGAAAGCTAGCAAGCTCAGGAATGGAACATGGCTGTCTAATCAACCTGAATGTTGGTGGGAAGTAGCTTGCAGAAGGCTGGCATACTGGATGTAAGGTGACATCTATTTGTTGGAGAAAGATCATTTTAATGGAGTGAACTCAACCTAGTTGAGATATGGGGAAAGATTTCCAAAGTTGATTATTTCAGTGTAGCTAGGTGATCCGGGGAGTAGTTTGTACCTCACAATGATGAGCATTTTCCAACACTTTTGATTCATACATTGTGAATTTCTCCATCTTTGTCTTACAGGGTAATTGTTCAAGCCAACACATTTCTGCAGCTCACATAGGGCTGCCATGACATACATTGAAACATCAACAGTATCTTATCTTATCTTATCTTATCTTATCTTATCTTATCTTATCTTATCTTATCTTATCTTATCTTATCTTATCAACAACATATGTTGCATGACTCCACCAGCCTGTTGTTTTCCTGTTTTTGTCGGTGAATTCAGGTCAGTATGTTCTGCTCATATTGGCATCCTTTGATGGTCATACTGCTGTCATTGAAATCAGTTTGGAAGTGGTTTGTGAAAAGGTCATCAAACACCTTTCTGACGCAACAAAGCAACAACCTACAGTAATAGTCATTTAGATCATTCTATAGTGCAGTAGATACTAGACAAACCTACATTCAGATCATAACACCCTTTAAATTGCAACTCTCCTTTCCCCACTCAGAGACTGTCTTCAGAAACCAATTGACCAAACATCCTTTATTTACATGAAGGGCCTAGCTCTCAAAGGTCTTGTCTAATTAGGTTGATTTGACACTTAGCTGTACTTCATCTTCTGAGAAGAGTTTAAGTTCCTTTTGAGGTTTGTGACTTCCTATTACAGTACTTGTACGCCCATAAGGCAGCATACAAAAACCAAACGTGACAAAGACCTCTTCAGACCTGCCAGAGACAGAGCAACGGGTAAGTGATTTCGAGGAGGCCTGCCTATTTGTATAAGGTGTTAAACAGAAGGGGAAAGGCCATTCTTTTCACAAGTTTCACTTTATGTCAGTCAGTATTTTGCAATTAGACAGATGAGTCCACTTGTTATTTTTGTCAGTCATTACAACTTTTAATTATTGTAAGTATTGGAAATGGGTGAAAAGCTGTCAATGGAGTTTTTGTTTGCAAAAAGAAAATTTTAAGTTGCTGCACATGTTAAAATAAGATTTGCTGTCTATTTTGTTGCTTCTGCAAAGTGTGCATCAGCAGCAGAGTCGTACCCACAAATGCCCATGCGATGGGTCAAGCTAATCATTTTTTCACTTAGGGCTGACAACAAGAGATGTGCATTCAGCAAAAAACAAAATGGGTTTTAATGGGCTTCAAAAAAAATAATTTTGCAATTAATTGAGCCTTCCAGATTAGTACTGTATTTATGCAAAATTTACCAACATGCAGATGCAATGACATTTTGTTACATGATCAGATTAGACAGATTAGGCATGACAACAGTTACACAACTGACCTTGAACAGAGTCTGGGTAATTGTAGGGAGGATGTGGGAAATGTGACAGATAAGGATATAATGAAATAAAACGGCACTATATAGGCTGCTAACAGAATAATACATTCCTCTTTCAGCGATAGAGCTGCTTTGAAACAGACAAAAAGTTCCTCAACTTCAAATTTTAAAGGTAGTATGAAAAATAATGAGGACACAGAACCCACAGTCAGCTGCAAAACAACACACCCATGTTCCCATCACCTCTGATGTATTTCTTGTTCTGCTTTAGATGTAAACAATGTTGTTTGCTGAGCTGCAGAAAATGTGTTATAGCCTAAAAGCAGCTTTTATGCAATTAGGAGAGGCAATAATTTCGTGGACAAATTTAACTCTGATTGAAATTATTTAAATTGAGAGTTTTTATGTTTATTTCATGTGTACATACACACACATATATATACACATACAGCATACACACTTTCATATATACATTATGCATATATAGTGAATTGCCTGTGTTGTTTTAGACACTCTAATCTCTGTTGCAGATGTTAGCAGTGTGAAGCAAGAGGCTGAGTTAAGGACATCATCTCAGTACAGCATCAAGACATTTTTCCTCCAAGACGATGTCTTGTCTTGTCAGCCAGAGGGCAAATATCAGCAGTGCCCCATCAAACCAAACAGCCAAGATTAGTTCTTTGAGTGTTTTCACTATTTCCCTACATGGCTTGTTCTCCTCCATTGGTATCATAGAAAACCTCCTCATTCTCGGAGTAGTGGGCTTCCACATTCGACGCTCTGTCATCAGCATCTGGATTTTGAACCTGGCAGCCTCTGACCTACTGGCCACTGCTTCCCTGCCCTTCTTCACTCTCTACATGGCCCGTGGTCACACCTGGACATTGGGTGCAACCTTCTGTCGCATCCATTCCTCCATTTTCTTCCTCAACATGTTTGTCAGTGGCTTCCTGTTGGCGGCCATTTCCCTCGACCGCTGCCTGGTGGTAGTGAGACCAGTCTGGGCCCAGAACTACAGGAATGTCCAACTAGTGGGGAAGGTATGTGGGATGATTTGGGCCTTGGCTGTGCTCTGCACTATCCCTTTCTTCATATTCCGTGACATCATTCCCCAAGCTAACGGCAAGATCCAGTGTTATTATAGTTATGTTCAATTCCTCCCTAGGGAGCCATATGACCTACAATCTTTATGTAAGCAGCGCAAGGAGGCCTTGGCTTTCATGAGGCTCTTTTTAGCCTTCCTGATCCCTCTACTGATCATCATCCTCAGCTATTCTGCTGTGAATGCCAGTTTGGCACGCAGAGGCTGTCGACGTCCCTTCCGCTTTGTTAGGCTTGTTGTGGCCGTGGTTGTGAGCTTTATACTCTGCTGGGCTCCATACCACTTGTTCATCATGGTGGAGGTGATGGCCCCCAGTATACATCCTGCACAGAAATTTGTGGCCAGGGCCCTCCCAATTGCAGCAACCATCGGTTTCTTTAACAGTGTCCTTAACCCCATTCTGTATGTGTTCAGCTGCCCTGACCTGTGCAATAAGATAAGACATTCTCTGGGTGCAGTGATGGAGAGTGTTCTGGCTGAAGATCTGGCAGAGCTAGCACGACGCCGCAGCACGGCTCGCAGCTCTATCAGCACCACCGAGATTGTGTTGAAACCGAGGAGTTCTCTTCCAACCTTGTGTCTGAAAGTAGAGGAGGAAGAGCAAGACGAAAGTAATGCTAAGCTTGCTCAAAACTGAATGGAAACATACAGTAACTTCCCTAATAGTGGCCAGGCTTTTATATTACTGCATCTGTACAGACTTTATTTGAAATAGGCCTTTATAGGAGCCAGGAATTTATTTGCAATGCTGTAGTTTGGAGTTTTCTAATAATATCTTATCATGTTTTTCTTAAATACTCCTTTTTGAATTTGCTGTTGATTATCTTTGCTGTTTGTAAAACTCAATCCATGTTCATCTGTTGTCTTTATAAACTGAGGATAATATACCTTTCAGAGCATCACTCTAATCAGCACAATAGCCACTTCATACTCACCAATCTGCTGCTGAGAAACAGAGTTTTCATTCACCTCCTGTTGCTTCCTGAATCCTGAGTTGATATTAAGCTTCTGTCAATGCAACACAACAATTCAAATACTAATGTTTCAACCTATCCAGAAGGTCTGACACTGTTCACCACTTGAATGTGCTGGTCAAGGCTATTGAGAGTGGCTAATGGATGACAGAGGCAGATTTCCATTTGGCTGATAATACTGGCCGTTTATTCCCATGTTTTAGCAACAGAAAAAGTAAATGACTGACGGAGAAATATCACAAACTAATGAAAAATGAATTAAATCACACTCTTTGTCATCATATCATTGTTATGTTTAACATAATTAACTATAATTTTAACAAATATTCCAATTAAGTCTAAATTTAAATGCAATAAAATCTGCTATCGGCCATAAACAAACAGAAGCACAGGGGTAATTATACAAACTGATGTCATCAAACTATCCCACAAACTATCCCTCTGGGCTGTTGGAACCATCAGTGAGGTATTTGATCATACAGTCCTTTTTCATTGGTTGGAATCGTGCAGTGTTCTGCAGTCTATGATTTTACACTAGTAGTGAGGCTCCAGAAGAACTCACCAAACATCACTTCCAACAGTCACATAGTATTTAGAGATGCTCCCATACAATTTAGGAGGCAGGATCCATTGGTTGCATGTCTGATATATTTCTAACAAGCTCAGTCGGTGGTGGGTGTTTAATTTGAAACACTGAAGGAAGTCTTATAGTTCATAGATGGAAACTTGATTGTTTTCAAAAGACAGCAGAGCAAAATCCACTGGACTGTGATATCAGTGGAATGAGTGATGTGACAAGGTATATTACACTAAATTTAGAGTACATGTCAATCCATCCCTCCTCAATATTCTCTACCTGGTTTTCATTAACGACAGGACTTTTATTTAAGAATTGATTGCACTTCAAATTGCCAAGTGTGTCATCTGACCAATATTACTGCAAGATAAATTGATATATTCCCAAGAGCATTCAAGGATTAAGTTAGCATTATTATAGTGAGCTCGATACTTAACCTCCAAATTAATGACAACTGCAACAAAACAAAAAGTAAAAAGATGTAGCATTCTGCATGGTTTTCTATTTTGACTTGGATGCTTGATTAATGTGTATATTCAGTTGCATGACACATACATCATTGCTTCTTCTGCTCCTTTGTGAAAGGAGTTTAGAATAGAGATGTCTCTCACAGGATGTTGCCATTATGAGCTGACAAAAGGAAATATCTGGAGTTACATTATGTTATTGCTGTTTTTATAAATTTCCCCATTGTACTCACAGTAGAGAATAGATGTCTTTCATGTTCAAGTTTAATGGATTCTAGTTCTCCTTTAATTGGAGACTGGATGTTTAATGTTCTGCTTCATTGTCTATGTAATGACTTTACTTTTTAATGCTTTGACATTTCTTAACATTAATAAACAAAAAGCAATGCACTCTAGTGTTGTAGTGTGATATTTCAAGCATAACACAGTCACTCTGAGGTTTCTGTAGTGATTCACACCAGTTCTATTTTTAAAATGACTTATTGACACGTATTTGCACTTTGAGACCTTTCTGTGCTAAACACAAATGTTTCTATTTCCAGTTTACTCTGAAACAGTATATAGATCATCATGAGAAACTAAAACTAAACTAAAGCTCAGAGGGTTGAAACACTGAAGCAAATTAATGTAGTCACTGAGAGTTGAAGTTCATACACATGAACCATACATGTGCATTTCCACTGGGTGGCACAACTGTTTTACTAAATATCAGGTCTGTGGTCAAATCCAAGTTAAAATCTAACTTATATTATCTTCTATCAGAGTTGTAGAAGATTATTATGTCCAATTTCATGCTCCCTATGGTTGTCTGGGTGAGCTCTGGCACAAAGCGTTGTTTTTTTGCGGTTGTTTTTCCCCCTTCCCAAACAGGGCAAGGATTTTTGCAGCTCTAGCCGGGCATCAGGGCACAGGAAGATGTAGAAAAGGGGATCCAGTAGGGTGTTTAGGCTGGTCAGACCATAGCAGAGGCGATAGATGAGGAAAATGGAACGCTCCAGTCCACAAGGCTCATCAGTCAGCAGCAAGGACACAAATCTGTATCCTCCCACGAGGTGATAGGGTCCAAACACAACGATGAAGTTGACGGTGATCACAACTAGGATGCCCACAATTTTGTGCCGCTCATGGTCAGAGAGGGAAGGAGATCGTCGTAGTGTCACCCCAATGTGGGCTGAGGTGTAGCTAAGGGAGGAAGCAGAGCTGAAGCTGAGAACTCAGTTTGTCAACTAACAGAATACACAAAATGGTATAATGTCCCCTATATAATGCATAATGACAGGGAAGTCTGAGGATTTTTTCATTAAATTGCACCACTCAAATACGTTTTCAGTTTTAACCCTCATTTTAGCAAAAGATTTATTGAATTGCTTCATCTTGAGGAGGCAAAGTAGTCTGCTTCCCTTTTGCTAAGATGTTCTTGTGCATCAGCAAAGGCTGACTCCTTTACATGAACAGGTCTGGAGACACAATATTACATTTAGGATAAAAGAGGAGTATCCTAACTGGGATCTTGGGGGTAACTCACCCTAGTATGGCACATGGCAGCAGAAAGCCAAGGGCCACGGTGATGATCTTGAAGTGGGCGTATCCGGGGCTGACGGGGTACTGCTCCAGGCACAGCAGTCTGTCAGAATCAAACACTGATGGCAGCAGCCCACTCAGGCAGAACAGGAAGGTGAGTGTCCAAACAGCAACACCGGACACTGCTGCCACCCTGACAGTCCGCACACTGCGGCTGCTCAGTGGGTACACGATTGCCAGGCAGCGGTCCAGTGCTATCAGGCACAGGAACATGACGCTAGCGTAGACGTTTACGTAAAAGACGTAGCCTACCAGCTCGCAGGTTAGCTGGCCGTAAGGCCAGCGGTGCCCACCTTGAAGATAAAGGATCCACAGTGGCAGGGTGAGCAGCTGGAGAAGGTCTGACAGGAGCAGGTTGAGGATGTAGACCAGCTGGCAGCCTCCCCCACCAGAGCGGCCCAGGTGGTACAGTCCCCAGAGAGACAGAAGGTTGCTGGGGAGACCCAAAGAGAAGATGACTCCATAGATGCAGGTCAGGCCAAATGTGTCCGTGTCCAAAGGGAGGTTGCAGCTGTCATTGGACATGTCTCTGTTGCTCAAGCATCCGACATGGGAAACTGGAGGTGACCTTGCTCAGGATTATGAGTTGGTATAAAAATTCCCATTCATTCACTCAAGTCTTAGTCCTCACCAGTTTGATGCCTGCACTTGTTATTTGTCCATTGTATAATATTCATAGCTGTATTTTCCTGTGGAAAAGGTCAGCCTCAGATTTACTGCTGTGGGACAACCAGTCTTCAGAGCATCCAGGATCCATCAGGGAAACACCTGCAAAGCAGATAACAAGAACATTCTTAGATGATTTCGCATTAGTAGATACATGAGCAGTTAAAAGTTAGAGTATTCACTCACCTCTCAAGGCGGCCAGTACTTTGTTCCACAAAAGTGTGACTGCCCACTCTGCAGCTGGGTGACCTGCACTCAAGAAATGTTGGGAACACGGTGTCTCGACCAAGCCTTGTCTATTCTGTGATCGTTTCCTCCACAGGAAACCCACTTCTTCAGCTTTAAAGGCAACATCCTGAGGCAGGAGAACGCCTTTCTACCCCAGAACAAAAACATACACTCTCTCTTTCTCTCTGTCTCTCTTACACCAGTAGCAGACAGGATGATTAGGGTGGACAGGGGCTGTGAAAGAAGGAACTGATGTCAGGTGTCCACTAATGCCCTTTCGATTGTTGGTTGCTGGCTACATGCCATTAAACACATTAACTATTCTGCTTTCCTGAAACATTCTTTTCAACACATTTCAGTTAGAATAAGGGTTGGAGTTGCAAATGTAATTATTTCTGATGTTTGTTTCCAAAAAAAAGTCAATGCAATATCCTCCTGACAAAAACAAGAATATGTGCAAATACAAAGCATACAAAGACCCTAAGCCACAAAAAATGTGTGTTGCAGTAAAAGTTAATGTAGAGCTCAAATAATGTGCAGTCTCATGAAAAATATTTTCCCCAAACTGAAAATTACTTATTTCAATTAATACAGCTTGTAAACAGTGAATGTGTGTAATCTACCCAGGGTGAACTTTGCTCAGGCACCACTGGGAGAAAAAAAAAAAAAAAATCTTACACAATTGAAATTGTTTTTAGGAAGAATGGGTATGTTGAGACAATGGGTGTTAGGCAGTATTTTTACCACAGGGTTTCAAAGGGAGGAGGGTCGAATCACTCACTTTGTTTCCTTTAAAATGTCACCAATCTCTGATTTATTGAATAATCCAAGATTGTATCTAATAAACTGGCCAGTCTCCTGAGACATTACTGCCACCCTATGCTCTCCATAGCTTTGCATTAAGATATCAATGCCCTTGTGTGGACCACATTGGACATGAAAAGGCAGATATAAGCTACAGTATACACTGCACAGGCAGCGAATCAGCTCCAAGGGAAAATGACCCTGGAGCTGAGAGGCGGCATGATAAATTGTTATTGCAGCAGGTTGTTTTCTGCTCGAATTTCGTCTTGTCGTGGAAAAGGGAGTCGTACATTCGAGCTTTGCCAGCATTGATCACTGGCAATCTATTGGGCTATTGGAATTGCAACAGTGGGTCCAACCAGATCAAAGCTTTGAAACTGGAGCAGCACTATGGTGTTCTGCAAATTAAAAATCATACAGGAAGCTTAAGTGTGACAACTGGCAACCTCATTTCGACATCCTTCTGCCACTCAGAAAGTCACCATACTGACTACAGACGTTGTGGTTGTAGTGTTTGTTGCATGGGAACTGAAGAAAAGTCTGACTGATTCACCGGTCAGAGTGCCAGAAAGGGGAAAGAATTGGGAAATTTAGTTAACACACTCTAATATGCTGAAGTGTGACAGTAAAACTGATCAAATTAGCAAAAAATAGAAGAAGGACTATAAGACAACAATGTTCTTTCTTCCAATATTGTTCAGGCCTTTGTAAAGCTGTTTGAGACAAAGATATGAAGTTGTAAAACAATTACTGCCGGCCCTCTGTGGGTGGCTCTGTGTGAACTACAGTATGCGCTTGTGCTTGCTCTTATTTCCCCTTTTCATGTTTTTTTTTCTTCAATTAATGCAAGTGAGAAAAAATTCCTTGCTACAGTCTTGTCACCAACATGCTTTTTCTCCTCAGCGTCTGAGCTCTCTGCTTGACCTGCTCTAAGTTTCTTTTCCAAATTTAGCGGCTACAAAAACAATTGTGTCTTCACATTTGTTTCTGCTTTGCAACTCTGAAGGGATCTCATGATAAGACTCCACATGTGTTTGCATTTACAGTCTGTTTGAAGGATACAGCATAGGGTCTGGCATTTCCCATCATGGATGCTTATAGACGTTTCTGCAATCATGACAAAGTGCTGTATATCATCATTATGGCCATATTTTGTTTATGATGTGTTGCTAAGTTAGCACACTCTTCTGTATGTAAGACAAAGTGTTGGTAATAATGCAGCTGCTCAGAAAATATGACTGCATTACATTTCTCAGCATTGTTTAAATGAACCAGTGTTTGTCTTTTCTTGAGGATTCAGTTTGTCTCCACAGTCTGTGTGAGCTCTCAGTGTGTTTCTCTCAATGCAAAGCGTTTGTGTCACACAGGAAGTGGGCAAAACTAATGATAATGATCTGTCTCTGTTTGAGTGCATCAGAAACGAAAAAACCTGTTTTATTTCAATTTGACAAAAAGTATTGTTTGGGCCACAGGCGTTTGGGGCATCCATTGGGAGGTCTGATGTTTGATTCAATACATACAAAGTCTGTTTTGATCTTGTTTTTTTGTGCACTCTGGCACCTGATTTACATTCAAATTACATGTCTTATGTACCTCAAAATCTGTTGTTTACTTTGCAGATGAATTGTGATTAAAAATACAGTTGTTCATAATTAGTATTGAGTAGACACAGAGTCCTTCCCAATTGCTATCAATGACCAAAAACAGTTATGCTATGGTTTACCTTTTGCTTAACTTACAGTGATGACTATCAGATCACCCTGTTCTAAGAGATGACTAGCTCCTTTATAGAGTAGGCCAGTGCATAGCGTGTGTGTGGCTGAACAAGTGAGGGAGAGAGAGTAAAGACTGACAGTGAATGGTAAGGAACAGAGGAAATGGTTAGCTGTGAATTGTCAATCTGACATTTGGCTTATATTTAACTTTATATTCAGGCCACACTCTACATGTTCAGGGCTTAACTGGGCAAATCTGATCTGATCTGGTGACGTGGTGCCAATGTTTGGGCAATATGTTTTACCACCTACCACCACTTTGTGCTCAAGTTAAGAACTCCACTCGCACATTGTGGCGAAACGTAATGGACTATGCAATAAAAAAAGAACAAGTAAATGTTTGTAATACTAGGAAGCTTCAAAGGAACAGAATATGATAAAAAAATATTTGCATGAACAGTTCCAGGTTATGTCTTTTGAAGCGTGTAGGACCATATAACTGGTAAATTTATTCTGACAACCCTTCACCCTTTCCTTGCAATCCCTGACAAAAATATTTCAACCATAAGATTGTCTGCACAAACATTTCACAACACTTTACACATCATTTAAAGATTTTATTTTCTGTAAAAGTTTAGAATATGATGCAGAAATGTTGCTAAACTGCATATGAGCGGCAGTCGCTGTTAAATTCCATCAATAAACATCAGTTATTCTTGGATTCAGTTACTCTGCTTTCATCTTTCTCCTGGACCTCCGGCAGCAGAGAACCCTACACACTAAAACTGAAGCCCAGACAAAGGCTCCAATGATGGCCGTAATTAAAACTGCCACATCCAGGCAGAAGTAGGCATACCAAGGCAGACTAAAACCTGCTGACTGCAGATGAGCTGCTCCTTTGTTCCTAATGACATACTCAATCCAAAAGATTGCAGTGTCCATAGGAGACATCGGCTGGTCATGTTGTAGCTGTGATAGATGCTGTATGTTGTTACGGTATGAGGGATTATCCAGGATGTCCTTTAGTGCCTCCAGAAAGCCTTCCTTGGTGAGTGATTTGGCCTCCACCACCCGAGCTGCCCCACGTACCTTCAGCCGGTGTAGGTTGTCAAACTGGTCAAAGAGGAGAGGAAGGCCCAAAACAGGAATGCCATGGTAAATGGCTTCATATATGCCATTGGTGCCTCCATGGGCAACAAACACTCGAGTCTTGGGGTGTCCCAGGAGGTCATTCTGAGGTAGCCAGTCCAGCAGCAGAGTGTTGTTCCCAAGGGATGAAGGCTTTTCACCCACAAACCTCCACACCACCTTCTGAGGGAGCTGAGCAAAAGCTGCAGCAATGGCCTCTGTGACCTCATGAGGCAGGGCTGACACCAGCGTCCCTAGAGACATGACCACTACCCCGTGCTCACCAGAACTCTGCATGAAGGCTTCCAGCTCAGCAGGGAGAGGATTGGCCTTTTTGCACTGGAAACTGCCAATGTAGACCACGTTGGGCATGGTGGGCCGAGGGAACTCAAAAACAAAATTTGTCCTCACCAGCCAGATATCAGCTGCACGCTCCAAAGACAGCAGGTCAGTTCCAGGAGGGAAGTGTCTCTGGAGCACATCTGAGTAGGCAGGGTTAATGATTAAGTGCTGTTCAGCAACACTATAGAGATAATGTAACATATTCTTAGTCCTTTCCAGAAAATCCATCTGATCACCAAGTTCACTTCCTGACACAGGGACGTAGGAGACAGGAGAGGGAGCTATAGTGAAATGACCCTCCCCAGTATTGATCCAGCGCACATTGAAAACCATCGGCAACTTGAGATAACGACCCAGGAGAACACCGATAGGCAACCCAGGATCTGTTAACATTAAGTCAAACTTGGCATCTTGTAGCCTCTTCATAAAAACAGAGTCATCTAACATCGTAGCAGCTGCTCTGGCAAGGATGTCATGGCCCGCTCCCAACATGAATGTGATCAAGTACTGTTGGCAGAAGGTGCGTATAAATGACGCTGACCTGCGGCATTCCATAACATCTAGGAGCATTTTATTGTAGTAGTTGATGTCTGCTTCATCCTCCAGCATGCGCACATTAATAGAAGTATAAATTGAGGAGTTACTAGGGATGTACCAGCTCTTGGCAGAACGAAGCACAGTGATGTTGTGGCCTCTGGAGTGCAGCTCTCGCAGGATCACCTCCATGTTGATCCAGTGGCTGCCATCAACAGGCACTACCAGAATCCTGCTGCCACTACAACAAGTGGGCCTGAGTAATAGGAAGCAGAGCACTGTCAGGACTACAGGGATCATGCTGGACATTTCCTGCAAGAAACGACATACAAATATAAATAATTAGACTTGTAAAAGTAGTAGTCCTTATGTATTGTCTGTCCATACCTGATTTTGACAAACAAAAGAAAATAGCTTGTCCAATTTGTGGCAGACACATTGGGAGTGGCAGAAATCAGACACTTACTGTGTAAAGTTATGACACAGTTAGGTGAAAAATATCAGCAATAAACTATTGCATTAGCTGAAGAAAATAGCGGCTTTTGGGAGCAGAGCTCAGGTCCTAACAGTGTTATATACTGTACGTAAGGGCCCGAGAGAGGCAACTGGACAATGTACAGTGACAGGAAAGAAAATCTTCAGAGCTTTGCATACACATGGAGATAAAACCAACAGCAACAGCTAATGGAGGGCGACGCCTTTACTCACAGAATCTGGAGTTACGGTATGTGTCTGACTTTAAAGTTTGTGACTGCTTCACGAACTGTTGTGATACTGGGTTGGACAGTCAAGTAAAACATATCAGCAGCAAGTTATTGCATTTTCATAGACACACGTTTGATTAGAGATGATCATTGCAGTCATAAAGGAGAGCTGTTAATGAGAGCATGTTTAGCAGCTACAGAAGATGAAACTGAAGTTTTATCTAATTCTGCTTGTGATGACATTTACACGTTTTTCCCTGATTGATTATTATTATGACTGTTATCCTGTATATCAGTGTTTCCCAACCTTTTTGAGCCACGGCACATATTTTACATTAGAAAAATCACAAGGCACACCACCAAACAAAAATGTCGCAAAAGGTATATTTATTGAAATATGATGAAAATCTAGCCTCAAGTTACTCAATTTACTTACTCAGTGTGAAACCTGGGCCTGTTTAGTTGAACACAAAGCTGTTATTCTTGCAGGAATTGAAGAAAGACACACAGGAAGATTTCACCTGATTGGTGCTCTAAGGCTTAGCGCACCAATCAGGTGAAATTGAATAATCTTCCACGGCACACCTGATGATATCTCATGCCACACTTATGTGCCGTGGCACAGTGGTTGGGAAACACTGCTTTATATAATACATATTTTTTCAGCCCTGTGGCATTGATAAATGCTCTTGTTATTGCTGTTGTTAAATTATTCAATGAAATGAAATGACTCACCTCGTTCTTGTAGTACAACTTTGGCTTGAGCTCCATGAGTGAGCCAGGACACTATATATTATGTGTTTCCACATAGCATGACCTTTAGACACACAGGCCCTGTTCTACCAGGCCAAAGTCCAGTATGCCCAGTATGCGGACTATGGGTAACTCACAAAGGTATGTGCCTTATAATTAAGAGCATATGTCAATGTTAAAAGCATGGTATGATTATAGTAGAGTGCATATTAAATATGGATTTGTAACCTGAGCTATCCAACATTCTGGATTTGTCTTAATTGTGTCAAGTCATTTAAATTGTTTTTGTTTTTCCCTTCACATTTCCCCTCTTCCTTAGCTAAATCCTCTTTATATATTATATTAATGACAATGAAAGAGATTTTGTGATCTTAATGGGACTTAAATGAAGGTTTAATAAAAGAAAGCATGTACACCCATTTAAGAGAATGTTTTTTGCTGTTTTTTGAGTGTCTCAATGTGAAGTCCGTCATTAGTTTATCAGTCTGCTGTTCAGATGGCTGCTCAATTCTTATCCCTGGATGACAGTTATCATTTCTTATAGATCCAACTTGAGTGCTTATGGGCAAAGTCATTGCACAGACTGCACAGGCTGATGCATAAGGAAACTTCAAGGAGAGCAGGGTTAAAAACAAACGAGTGCACAGTCAGAGCATGTGAGAGAGGAGTGGCAGGGAACGAGGGAAGGAGGAAGCAGCAAGGTCACACAGCGGAGGGAGAAGAAAGTGAGCATTGGTGATAACAATAACTGCACGAATCACTGTTCAACAGTCATATCAGTGAACCGCAGCCTTCCCTTCCTCTCGTCTGCCTCTGCGGAGTTACATAAAACCTGAGCCAGGGAAAAACAGTCAGCTCGAGGTAACAGCAGAGTTGAAGACATGCAGCTTGTGGTGCCAAAGTTCACGACTAACAGACGTTTACCAAAGTGACATACCTGAAAAAGAATGTTGAAGTTGCAAGTAAACATGTATATGATCGATTTCTGTTGCCCGCTCCCATACTACAGAGCTTAACAAGATTCAGCACAGTTAACTAAGCAGAGAGCTGACGTTTGGTTCCCTCAGTGTGTGGATCACACATTAAGACACATTAACAGGAATGTCACTTCTACTTACACTGAAGTGTAGCAGAAACCTTTAAGAGCAGCTTTCCACTGATCACATGACTAGTCACATGTGCTAAGACCAGCAGCAGCCAATCAGAGAGAAGGATTTCATCTCCAGTGCCTATGTCCCCCTGTTCATTCTGCAAAGAAAACCCATGCATTTTCTGAGTGACACTCTGCAAAAGCTGATACAATTAAACATGTGAAGGTGGTAATGTGTGTCAAATTCTATCTCCAGCTATTACCAACCATAATTAATGAGGATGGCATTGTGGGAAATTAGGTGAAATTTTGAAGGAAGTCAGACTGGAGCAGACGGGCAGTGTGCTGTTGGGGTGCATGAGAGAAAAGAAAAGAAAAGAAAAGAAAAGAAAAGAAAAGAAAAGAAAACAAAAGAAAAGAAAAGAAAAGAAAAGAAAAGGGGAAAAAAAGTGGTCTAACATCCCTTTAAAAGTGCATTTGACAACTTGTCTCTGTGTCCATCCTGCAGCCATGTAGGACACAACAGACCACTTTTGGTCAACATAAGAGCTTTCTGGACCTCTCTTAAATTTAAGAGTATTTTTGAATCAAAAGAAATATAATTAATAGCTTTTAATCCAGAATGACCTAACACCTAACAGTTTGATAAACAGGAGCCCAGTCGTGCTAGGAACACAATAAAATGGCACACTGTGGTGGCGTCAGCCATCTTTTATGGAGTGGTCTGCTGGGGGAGCAGCATCTCGACGGCTGACAGGAAGAGACTCGACAAACTGATCAGGAAGGCCAGCTCTGTCCTGGGATGCCCCCTCGACTCAATGGAGGTGGTAGGAGAGAGGAGGATGATGGCTAAGCTGTCATCCATGATCGAGAACGACTCCCACCCCCTGCAGCACACTTTAACAGCACTGGAGAGCTCCTTCCACGACGGACTGCTTCACCCAAAGTGTGTGAAGGAATGCTATCGCAGGTCCTTCCTTCCTGCAGTAGTCAGACTTCACAACCAGCAGTGCTCCCAGTAGACCACACAGTCACAAAGACTTTCAATATGACTACACTATAATACACAACTGTGTTCACTCATACTGTGAAAATATTTAGCTTAGGTGAATTTCAACTTAAGGTGCAATATATCAATCTTTCAATCAGGTGTATTATTACTCCTATGTGCAATATCAATACTCCAGTCAAGAGTACTATCATCCAATTACAATATCAGTACCGATTGTTCATATTTCATTATTCCTTGTTTCTATTGTTTCTATTGCTTGTTTGTTATTTGGCTTGGCTTTTTTTTGTTATTTGGCTTGGCTTTTTATGCTGTATATTCAATACTTTTAGAGCTGATGCAGGTTAAGTTACATTTATTGCCAAATTTGCATGATCTCTTTACAGTAAGGTACTTATATCCATGTTTCATAATTCTGTAAAAATATTTCAATTTACAGATTACACCACTTGACACACTGTTAGCAAATTGCTTTGAGTCTATCTTTATCTATTCCAGCTGTTTGTGACGTATCCAGGGAAATGACCATATAAAACAAACATATTCAGCCTTGAATTGTAAAAAAGATGCTGTAAAAGTTGTAAGGGTGGCTCTAATTTGCAGTGGTTGTATTTTTGTATTTGATAATTATTTTTTGTCTATGGAGCTCAGGAAGTTTAAAATCAGTCAATATCCTTCAATCACTTTAAGGGTCTATATCTACCTCTTATAACATGTGTGCATGTATGTCTTATCATTTACCACCTGCTGCCAACAGGTTAGGACAGCTCTGCAGATGTCTGATATCCTGGAGGAGATAAGAGACATACCTGGATTTTGAAAGCTGATAAAATTCTTTCTAAAAGTTGACCCAAATATGCATCAGTCCAAAAAATCTGAGCTAGTTAGGTCAGATTAAACAGATTACCTGATAACACGTAAAACTCAGAAGCCAAAAGAAGAACAAGTAAATCAGCAGGATTTTAAGAGAAAGATGAGTCAAACAACCCTGGAGGTCAGGATGGATGGATGGATGGTCATCATATATTGTTGGGCACCAATTTACACTGGCTGGGCAGAGGTGACAGTGAGCACCTGGCGGCCCCTTTTGATCCCTATGCCCACAGAACACGTTACAGAAGGTGTCATGTACACAATCAGCTGTCACATCTCCCTGAGCAAAGACACATAAAACAAAAATAAAGTCACAAACAGTTTGTTACCAATCCCACTATGGTGAAGGGATGAGCCGCCTTGCTCTGCCTCTGACTGTCTTACCCTGATATTCTCAGCTTAAACTTAACCAGCCATTACTCCTCATGCCCAAACCTGACCTCTTTATGCCCTAACCTAACTAACCCAACCAATGAAAGCAATCGGAGGCACAGTAAGGTGGTATTGTAGGATTTCTGAGTACTAATAAGCTGTAGCAGCCAGCAGTTTATTTGACACTAGGAAGGTAGTTATCTAGCTAGCACAGGGATTTTCAAAGACAAAGCAGAAGAAGCAGAAGGTGAAAATCACAATTCTTGGTGTGTTGTGTTCAGTGGCATCTGCAAAAAATCTGTCACTTTCTCTTATGCAATCAGTATTGCATATAATATCTAAAGTATACTCAGAGCACACAGTGATGGGTGGGATGGCCCCTCAAATGTGCAATGGCAGTGTAGTAGTGTGAGTGCAAGTGAATGATGAAATGAATGAAAATAAATTGAAAACTATGTCTGTTTGCATGTCTTCCACAACATACCTGGCAATCAGTCTGTTTAGCTGTGTCTGGGTTATAGACTGTGCAACAGGCTTTGTAAAATCAAGCTTTCGTTGTTTGGCTGGACTGGCTCCTCCTTTAGCGTCAGCGAAGCTAACGTTAACAGCAGCATCACCTCTGTTACCTTCAGGGTCTTTTTCAACTAGCTTGGTAGATGCGGGTTGTTTCTGAAGATGTTTCATCAGATCAGAACTGCTAGTCTTTGATGTGGATAGTTTTCAAACCTCCACATAGATTACAGGTCACCACAATATTCCTCTTGTCTTTCACTGTCAGAAAGGAAAAATAATGTGCATATTTCCACGAGAAAAATCCCACACCTGGACTGTCGTCGACTGCCACCATTGTTGTTTTCATTCATTCACTTGCACGTCGCTGCGTCACATGCGCTTCACGTCCACCACAGAAACTGTAGTTCCGAGTTATGCACATGAAGTAACAAGTAAGCAGTAACGAGCCTGTTTAAATCGCAGTAATGACAAAGCAATTAGTTACAGTACTCGTTACCGCAAAAGTAACGTAGTAACTGTAACACATTAGTTAATAACGCGTTAGTCCCAACACTGATTTTGATGCTTTAAATTTAGTCTTTCTGATGTCCTGTCATGCACCAACATCACCAAAACAAATTCCTTGTATGTGTAAAATCATACTTGGCAATAAAGCTTTTTTTCTGATTCTGATTCTGATTATGGGTTGCTGTTTTGGAAAAGAGTCTTTTGGGAGGCCATGGCCCACAGGAGATTCTTCCGTTTTTAATAAAAACACCCTAAAGTCTGTCTCCCTGTAGGCTAACTTGAATTGAAGACTACAATAGCATGCTAAATGCCCAATACATTATAATGTTTTGTGTGGCCTTGTGTTATTTTCAGAATGATAGTCAGGGGAAAGTGATGTGCTGCTTTTTTCTGGGTTAGGGTTAGGTCTGAACATTTATTACTATTTTCCAATATGCAATGGAAGACAGTTATACTAATAGTAATGCCCTCAGAGCCCCCTAGTTGAGCCCAGTATTACCTATCCACGCGATGTTCTCACCTGTTTTACCTCTAACCTGTTTGCATGCTTGCCCTCTTCACCACAACCATCTGGTACAATGCCCACATTACTGCTGAGGCCACACCAATCCACCTGGGGGAGTAATTATTCCTAGTAAACACATTTGTTGCGGTGGTGATCACTCAAATAAGGAAGGCCTACGAATGAAAAAAATGCAGTACTGTGTTTTTCTCATGGGAGTCTTTCTACATTCATTACACCTTTTCAAAGTTGAACTCAAGCCCAGATATCTGAACAAAGCTCCCAGGACGCCTGCTGGTTCTGAACCTTTCCTTCCATCAATTGTTCCTTGTCATGATATGGCATTGGCGATTTAAACTCCCATGACAGTGTTCGCAGCATTACTCAGACCCATAGCATGTTCTATCACTTAGTGACAGCTGTTTACTATTAATCAAAACAGCTGCCAAACTTCCTTGCGTGCATACTGTAAAGTCATTCCTCCTCCTCATCTACAAGCGTATTGTTTTGAAATTTTCTTCATTTCTAGTTGCATGTGTGGTTTGCCTAGGATAGCACACAAGAATGTATTGCACTGAACTTCAAATAGGTCTTTTGGTATAAGAGTTTTATTGCATTAGTCAAGAGAATTTTCAATGTTATGTTTTAAATTTCTATTACTTAAATGTGAATGATTCAAAAAAAAAATCTCCAGTAATTAAAAGAGACTAAGAATTCAGGAATTTACATTTGAAGAATGTGTTATAAAAATTAGGAATGTTTGATCACAAATACATCTACAGTACAACTTTCTACGACCAACAACTACAATATATTCATTCTATTTGTAATACAATATTACCAGTCATACAAGACAAGAGGTCATTACACACCTTTATAATGAAAAGTGGGGGAAAATAAGCATTGAGTCAACGTAACAAGAGTCTCCAAACATGTTGGCTGTTCTGTGAGCCTGTACTTAGCGACATGCTAACATGTCTAATGTTCACCATGCGTGTTAGCTTGTAAACATTTGCTGTGACATTGTGTGTCATTTGATAGCTGTCGAGATTAAATTCAATTAAATCAATTAAAACCAAAAAAGCCAACCTGCTGGTGGCGCTAAAACAAAGTGAGAGGTTCACTCAGCTCAGTAGGATTCATCTTCTGGGGATCACGAATTTCTGTCCTAATAGTTGTTGAGATACACAGTTCAACATTGTCATTCCTAGACTCTCAGTGGAAGTCAGAGGCCGAGTGGCTGCTGATCTTTCATCAGCTGCTCAGCGACATTCCTCAGACGCAGACGTGCTTGAAACAGATCACAAATCAGTCGAAGAAGCCCTCTCTCTACCATGAAAACACCAATGCTGGTGTTTAGATGTCCAAAAGTCCATAATGATTGTGGTGCCGTTTATGTTGGTAATGATGACGTGATTCTAAACGTAATCTTTGCTCTCATCAGGCCGCCGTGTTGACGAAGGTGATGGGATTCCTCCTTGTTTTGATTTCTCTTGCTATTTGACACCAGGTGCAGGGCCCACAGAAGCAGGCGAACACACAGTCACTGCAAACTGTACCCTGTGAATACAGAGACACAGTTAGGGGTTGCTGGGGTGCCAAGCTATGGGGTGCTAAACATACACAAATGTGAACATGATATAACTGGTTCACTGTCCACTAATGCTTGTGTACAGAACAATAAAGGTTTATCTGTATGACCATAGAGCTACCAGTTCCGTAACACAACAGATTTTTTTGGCAACAGTCATTTATCATTGTCAAATTCAGCCTAAACAAATGGGCTGGAACAAAAGAACACAGCGTACTGATCCCTCTTTAATGACCATGTTGCGTGAATTGCTGGATGTTGTCGAGGAACGTGAATAGACACGGCGATGAAAGGATAAACAGGTTTAAGACTGATCGGGGATCTGATAAACCATGAAGGCAACAGTGACTTTTATGAAGGTAAACACTGTGCTTGAAAGCATTGATGCAAAATACTTAATGTCACATGACAGTTTTTTTTAATAAGGAGCTTAGGATACTGTACCTCAATGCCATATCGCTGACGTACTGACACTCTGAGGGCTGTGGTCATGGGAGGGATGACTCCAAAAGCGTCCAGCAGAGGTAAACACAGACACTCCCCAGCCTCATGTGCTGTCTTGCAGGTGAAGCAGGGAAGACACCAAAAGGCGAGACAGCCTGAAAAAAGTCACATTTATGGTCAACCTTAGGAAAGCAGATGGAGAACATCAGTCACTGAGGTCAATATCCCGTCTTACTTTAAAGCCTATTAAAGGTGTCCACACATGAAAAAAGTGATCATGTCAGAATGCTCCAGAACTTCAGTTTTGAAATCTAATCTCTCGTATTATCTGAGGATGCAGCTGGTTTGCATTATCACATGAAGCATCACGAACGGCGACACACAGCATGGTCCAAATACTTCACTCCACCCACCCATCTCCAATCTGCCATCTGTTGGCATTCCTACGCCCGGACCAGTCTGAAAGATCGGCATGTTTTCAACTTCATGCACGAATGAGGGACATAACATGGCAAGTTCTTGTCTCAACTCGCGTACTAAAAAATGTCATTGTGTTTCTCCCTGGTCAAACTGTATGAAAACTAAGAAATGGACTTACACTGGGGCAGGTCTTCGAAGCAATCACAGATGCCAGAGGTCCATTGGTTGGATACGCTGGTCATGATGAAGGGCCTGGGTTGACTCACGACCATCGTTTCAGGCATGATTTCAGCTTCTGATAATTAAAGAAAAGTAACTGTCAAGACAAAACACATTAAAGGCTTTTCTTACCAAAATAGTGATGTCAGGTAAATGATACTAGAACACACTTACATGATAACAAAGAATACATTAGTGATTTCAGATAAAATTAAGGATTAAATACTGCACATCCTGCTGGATTATCCAAAATCTGCATTATGTATGCTCACTGTACGTATATATATATATCTGTACGATATGTTTCATCTCTGACATCCACGTCCTCATTGAGGATGTCAAATTTCTAACTGTACTGTTCGACCAGTTTGGTTTTTGACGGGTAATCAGACCTATTTCAAGATGCCATGTCTGTGTGGTGTGTTTGAGGCTCATTTTGATAAAGTAAAAAAATGACTTTAGCGCTAAATCGAACAGAAAAAGTGCTCTTAGAAATCAGACAAATGGTTTGGTATTATATCTTTACAAGATTTAATTTTTGCAAAAACAAGATTTAATTTTTGCAAAACAGTTCAGTACTTTGCGTAGTCTTGAAATTATGGCTGGACTTTAGATACGGGTGATGTCACAAATGGAAACAATGAAAAATTTGTGAAATTATGAAAAATAACTATTATAATAGGTAGGCTTTCTCTGTGATGAAAATACACAAAAATATGAATTTCTGTCCGATAGGTGATCTGCATGCTGACAATGTTTCTGTATTTCTGTCATCTCCCTATGCGCCTAACACTGGATTGTCTTACCTTACTGTTCTGTGATGAAGATGGAGCAGACTTCAGTCAAGTGATGGGTTTGCAGGGCCGTGCGCTGTCTTATAGACCTGCTGCAGAGCAGTGAACGTGACAGGGCAGCAGAGGATGCATGTCCCTGACTGGTCTGTCCAGTCCGACTTGTGCCAACACCATGGACAGCCAGACATCAGGCTATCTTAACATCACGCATCCTTTTAAATCCGACGACAGCACGCCGCAAAATGCTCATTACCTCATACTGAAAGTGTGTGTATTATTAGACAGAGATATGTGATAAGAACAAAAGAGGACGTCCTGCACGATGCTTTGTGCCACAGTGACATAGCTCTATGCCTTTGTTTGAGTGTTACAAAGTTCTTCACCACATTCATTGTTGATTCTACCGTTTCCTTGAATTCACATCTCCTCATTGTTTTCGGATTAGCAGCGCAGCATTTGATGTTTTATCAGAATTCACCCAAATGATTAACACAAAATATTTTGATTTGGTACCTGAACCACAAGGCCAGTCTGTAGTCAAAGAGTGACTTCCTTCCCTTTTTTTCTTCAAGAAGATGAGCTTCTAAGAAAGTCACAGATGATGTCAAGTGAAAAAGGAAGATTCATTTAAGCAATTTAAAAATTTCCTGTAAGCTGCATCACCAGGTCAATGTGCAGTTTTGTTTGTGGAGAATGCAAAACAGAATATCAGCGTACTGAGAGCTGCAGTTCTCCATCCACAATGTCTAAATTCTTGTCGTTAATGATCTGTTTGTCTTGGAAAAATGCTGTTCTTTTAGGACTTTTGGTATCAACATATTTTCCTTCTCCATTAAATCCATGTCCTTTGTCCATCTGTCATAATGCCACAATGAGGCTAATGACATCTAAGAACCTGCAGTGAAACAGTTTTTAATGAAGCAGTTACAATTTTCTCTGCATACAAAACCGTTGATATTTAGGAAACTGCATGCAATTTTCAGATTGAGGTTTTACAGTCTTTGTGTACTGTTTGTGACCCCAATTGAAAAAGAAAAAAAGAAATCAGAATTATCAATGTGTTGAGATATTTTTCTTAACTGTGGTGGCTGCATCCATATTTCCACTGAAGTAAAAGTACAGGCTAACTAATGAACTGAATATTGTTAATATGCGACCTATTTAGACTGGAGGTCTAAATCTGAAGCGCCATGACGTCATTATACCTCCAACACTAACGTTTTTTTATTTTACCATTTGGGCCTCAGACAGCTATTCAGCATTTTAGAGGGGAAATCATTTGTGGAACTGCGGGAAACTCATGGACAGATAACTGTTTTGTTGTAAGGGGTCATCAGGCAAATAGCCAGACTGTCAATGGTTTAATCTGCAACAACAGACACTTTTAAAAATGATCATGTCAGATAAACATAGTGGAGTAAAAAGTACAATACTTTCCTCTGAAAAGTAGTAAAGCAGAAGTAAAAAATAAATAAATAAATGGAGTACTCCAAAATTGTACTTAAGAACAGAACTTGAGTAAATATAAGATAATGAGATTATATGAATATATATTGCTCTTATCAGAATTTCTTGACTTCATCTTGGGTCAAACCGAACTTTCCTCTCCGTGGGACACATTGTGTCCCTGCTGAATTCTCTGAGGCAACAGGGAGTGGCTGCAGACCAGAGGAAGTGTGATTAAATCAACTTCCGTACTCTGGAGGGCAGGCTGCAGCAGAGGCCAGTAGAAAGGAGTGCTGCATGTGTCTAGACCAAGTGCGCCCCCTGCAGGGAGGTCAGAGCAGTGTATCTGGCTGAGGAGGAGGAGACGTGGGATGCTGCTCTTCTCTTCAGCTCTCTGGAGATCTGGAGCCAAGATAGCGGATAGCAGCAGCATCCATACAGGCAGTCACTCCACACACTCCCCTGTAAGACACACAGAGAGAGGCCTGAACACAGGTGGGAGGCTTGAACAAAAGGTGAACATTTGCATTTATCTAAAAAAAAATAAAAAAAAATAAATACATTTTTACTGATATATAGTCCAATGCTGCAGTTCTGTGTTCCATTTGTCCGCTGTACTCTGGTGTGATCTTATACTCACAGCCTTTGTCATTAAGTATAACTACTGTAGAAGTTAGTCACAATATTACAATAAAAGAGTTTTAGCACATTCTTTTTTGTTAAAGACACAAACATGAACTACACAAGAGCAGACTAGATAAATATAATCAAGGAGCAAAAAGTAGTAACTCATAGTAACAGCCTGTACAGCTGCTTGAAGTTGGAGCATGGCTGCATATTTTTCAGTGTTACAATAATAATCATTCTGTTCTCTTTTAGCAAATATCCTCCCTCAGAGGACAGTGAGCTTCTTCTAGCCAAGTCTTTGCTCTTAGCAACGGTGATGAGGATAAAGAGCTTGACTGTCATGTCCAGATGGAAATGTCGGTGGGTGATCAATGAAGTCATGATGCTGAGTCAGCATTGTAACGCAGAGCCACTGTTGCCTCCAGTTACCTGTTACTGTCCAGCTCTGTCACTGTCGAGTCAGAGCTGTTGCTTCACAATCAATGCACCTTGCTGTGAAGTTAGTGTTGGAGGTGTCATAAGCGGCAAAATAATCTCTCTGCCCACAAGCATCTTTACAGGTCTGAGACTTGAATGCAACTTCTTGGTTCTAATATAACTGTTTTAAGTGCTGGTAAACAGCCTCACAAGGCTGCTTTTGCCAAAGTAGTGGACCAATTAAAAGTTTGACCTGATGGATGTGCTAGTGGAAGAGTTAAGGGATTACCAAAGTTATTATTATAAGTTATTCACCCAGAGGGGATCATGAATGTGTGCAGCAAATTTCATGGTAATCCATCCAAGGGATATTGAAAAACCAGAAGTTTTAATACTTGAAATGGCTGAATTAATCTGTCTGAATCTACAGTTTTATTCTCAAGACACAGACTGTTCCAGCATTGTCTCCTTCCACCCATGAGAGAATAATTGCCTTGCTTTACAAACAACCTACACGCTGGGCCTTGTTTTCATAAGAACTTCTGGCAGCTTCCTAGCTCTGTATTGACAGTGATCCACAGCCCACTCCACCTCCAGACAAGCCAACATTACCAACCACCTCCTTCCCTCGGATGGCAGCTCTCCAGCTTCTGCCTGCCTGGCCTCCAACCACTCCCACCTCCAGCCTTATCTCTCCTTCTCTTCTCTCTTCTCGAGCGGCGCGGCCAGCATCAAACTCACAACCTGGAATGTGCTGTTTGCATGTGGAACATCTGTTTCCCATCGGTTGCGTGCACTGATCAGTGTCAGAGACCTGATGTCTGTTAAGATCTGTGCTCATGCAGGCAAGTGGTTGAGTGTTTAGTGCAGTGAAACTGCAGTGAAGCAGCAAGTGGGCAGCCTAAACAGCTTGCTTTATCTCAAAGGCTCTAACAGTTGGTTCTTTATTCATTAAGTTATTTATGGCGTAGTGCAAATGTATTCATTTAATAAACAATTTTACTGCATCCTCAGCATACATCTAAGGTGTATCTGATCACCACATACACTCAAAACATTACTCATTGTTCAAATAATAACTAGTGTCATTAGGCACACATACTTGATGTTGCAGCTATTTCCCTCGTGTGCAGTTATTGTGCTTCATCACTGAAACATCTCCAGCTCCTCAGCAGTTATCATAATTACTCAAAGCTCCAGCAGCTCTGTGTAATTGAGCTGGGGACAGCGTGGTGCGAGTGAAAGCAATCAGCTGCATTGTTCCGACAAGCGTTTATCACTACATCACAACTACAGGGGCCACTCCACCTGACTGAAAGATATCAATCGCGAGTTTGACTATCACATTCCCACCACAACTCAGGAAAACACTGACGCGTTCACAGGCTTCACAACACAAACAAATGATTAAGATACATGAGCCGACCTGTCAAGGCAGCTGTCAAAAGATGGGAAACCAATTACTGTAATCACAGTTCTTACTACTTTCTACTGTTTTGTATTAAAAGGTTTGTTCACCTAGATAGATAGACACAATTTAAAGGAAAAACCTGAATCAATGAATGGAAAATCAGAATCACATACGAGGTACAAGGGCTCTCTCAGTGGTTTGAGTATAAAATGATGGATCAGTCTTGATGTGGCTGCTGTGCGTAAATGAAGTCCCGTTCAGTTTTGTTCACATCCAATTCCAGGCAAGATTTATTCAAACAAGATGGCTGCATCCTCAAAATGTTAACCAAATTACAAATGCAGCATTACTTTGTGGAAAACAAGAAGGAGAACTGAATATGGAGCCCCAGATGGCTGAGAAGATAATGAAGCCTTATTTATTTTACAGCACAATCTCATCGAGGGCGATAGTTACCCACAACATGTAAAATACTATGTGGCATTAAAACAAGCTTACTAGTAAGCCTGACAGCAGACGTGGGAAATCGGATCACAGAGCTGCTACCATGGCAGAAATCAGTCCAACTGGAGATCAGAGACTTGGAGTTTCTTGGAAAATGAGCACTGAAACCAGTCTGGAGGCTCATGGTGGAACGAAACCTGACCCAGCTTAATTCAATTTCAAGTCTTGACAAAGTGGATTCTGTGCTACCTGAATGCCGTATCGCTGCCTGACAGACGCTCTCATGGCGAGAGAGGCCGGTGGTACACAGCCGATACAGTCCAGCAGAGGCAGGCAGGGACACGCACCCACTGCACTGGTCACCTTACAGGTAAACACTGGGAGGCAGCACAGGGCAAAGCAGCCTGCACACAGACACACACACACGGTAAATCAACTCACAGTTCACAAACATATGACAGTTAACGGTAACATTACAGGAAATGCACTTTTTTCATTCAGCACAAACAATCAGATGTAAGTTCATCATTTTTGTCACACACATTCAGACACTTACAGTCCCCCATGTCTTTATAGCATTCACACAGGCCGGTACTCCATCGACCTGCCTCTGGAACCCTGCTCCCTGGCTGGACCTGGACCACCTTCCCAGACATACCTGAGCTGGCCATCCACGTCCATAAAAGAGAATTAAGAAATCAGCATAGAAAAAAATGAACTGTCATAATGAGAAAGGGGTACATTTAAATTCTGTTTTTAATGATCTTCATATGTTCAAAAGATAAGTTGTGAACAGTTGAGCTTGTGTCAGCGGGCTTGTGCATTTTGCTGTTTTCAACATATAATAACACTCATTCCAATCTGGAATGGATGTTATTCAGTCTTCTAATCAAGTTAATTAAAGGACCAGTGTGTAAGATTTAGTGGGATCTATTGACAGAAATGGAATATTCATAATTCTGTTTTGATTCATCTATTATCGCCTGAAAATAAGAATCTTGTGTTTGTTACTTTAGAATGAGCTCTTTATATCTACAGATGGCGGAGTCCGCCACGATGCACCACCATGTTTCTCAGCCTAGAACAGATAAACCAAACAGTGGCTCGAGAGAGTTTCGTGGCCACCGTAGGTTCTCCTGCATGCTCAGAGAGAAAGGGGTGAGGCGAGGGGTAAATAGTTGGTTGCAATCTGCCGTCTCGCCACTAGATGTCACTAAATCCTACACACTTTTAAATCAACTCATCAAAGTTAGATCTTTTTACATTGTCCAGTAACCATAAGATTAAATGACATTCAATTAATAATTTGCTTAGATAACATTGTTATCAAACATGAATACTTCCCACTATGCTTTGTGGGTTGAACTTCTCCAGAAATGATTCTTCTTTTCTAGAAGAAAATCAAATGAGTCGGCTTCTCTGGCTTCATGTCACTGTGCCGATGGATTTACATTAGCCGATATGTCTTACGTGAAACAGTGATATTCAGGTTGCTGATCAGTGTTCACTGCCAACACAAACTGTTTAAACTGATCACATCACTGCCAATGCATTTCAGTTATTTTCCTGCAGTATCTTCTTCTCCTGGCAGCTAAAGCATGACTAACATTTCTATGTTTATCTGTGGACAACTCAAAGTGTTTGGCTATGGTGAGAGAAAGACTGTCCAGTGATAAAAGAAGTATTCAGATTATTTTCTGAAGTACAATAAGAATATGGTAGGTATTGGGGAAAAAAACTCCATTACATGCAAGAGTCCTGCATTCAAAATATTATCAGTGAAATGTACTTCAAGTATCAAAAGTAAAAGTATTAGGCTGCCAATTGGCACATGTCAGTGTTCAGTTGTTATATGTTGGTATATTGTTAGTGGTACATTCATGGGTAAGAAACATTTTTATGTGGCATCTGATCAAGATACTTTTAATTATTTTACATATAGTAGGGTAGAATCTAAAACAGTGTATTGCCTTTTATTAGCTGATGACATGCTTTGTATGTAAAATATTCATTTGTAAAGTAATACAGTGAAATATAGCTGCATTTAAGAAGGAAGTGGCAAAAATGGTATACTCAAGTAAAGAACAAATACCTCAAAACTGTAAGTACAGCACTTGAGTCAATGTACAGGTGACAGTCCACTACTGAGTGTTGCAAATAATCAGGGAAGCAATTATGTTTCTTCCAAAACATATCTGGCAAGACAAATTAGGAGTAAATACAACTAATGTGAGATTTGCAGGAGTGAGTTGCTATCTGAGGTACAAATTTGCATTCAAAGGAAACTCTGCCTGCAGCGCTGATTGCTGCCCCCTGCAATCCACCCGCCCAACAGCCCGACAGATTTACACCAGTTAACAAAAGAGGATAGAAATCAGCCAACGTTGTATCTATCATTCCCAATTCTGAGCTCTCACCAAAGCCAACATCCACAGGAAACCACTATCTCAGTCAAAAGATAAAACATCAGACAACCAGACAAAACAGTGAGGTGCTGGCTAACAACAAAGGTCCACGCCCCTCACTCACTGCACTGCTGCCTCCTGACCTCAGTTATTCTTTAGCTCTGCTCCTCAGCCACATGCCAAACTCAGAGGAGAGACGGTTCCCACCTGAGCGTTCTCTTTTTCTGGTACATGTGTGGCTCACAGCCGGCCTGCTGCACTCTGGAGAATGATTTACATCACCTCTCCAGGTGGAGAGGAAGTGTAATCGAAAATATGAAACCAGGCTTATTTGGATGAAGGAGAGATGACTTACCTGTCTATGAGATCAGTTAGTAAATGTCAGGTATGGGCACAGTTTTCCGCTGTGTTTGGCCTTTTCTCTCTGTCTGTTTGACTTTCACATATGTGCTCTGTGCTTGGCTGCAGTGTTTTGGTGTAAATATGAAGCAGCAGATAAGATGGGTAAACACTGCTCTGGGCTCCAGTTACACTTAACTCTGCTGACCAGTAGCGTGTTGATAATTTATTTAAACACCTCAGTCAGAGGGTTAATGTCTGAAAGAATTTCAGCCCTCTAGTTAGTGGTATTGTATTTTCTGAAGTACAGTCAAAGCGACTTTATCAATCACCCAGCAATGGAAAAAAAGTTTTTGATTTGAGAGTTACACCACTGGACACTGTGACAGTTCTGTAAGAGGCTGGGGAAAAACCAAAATGTCATCACAGTGTCATCACTTTTATAAAACTGTGGATTAAATATAGAGAGTAATAAGATGAATTACGATCACCAGCAACATTTTTTGAAAAAGTGAGCTGCTGATGTTCATTAGAAGCTTTTTAGGATTCTGCTCAGTGGAAAAATACATCAAATAAAATTAGGAAAAACTCACCATATGAAATTGTGCCACATCTGAGGGCATTCAGAGATGAGCCCAGCTGAAGCAGCGCAACATGAAAAGCTCCATATCTACTGTGGTATCTGATTTCTCTCTGTCCTGACAGACATGAGTGAAACAGGAAAGGCCCAGTGGAATGAATCCCACCCCCATCAAGCCAAACCTGTCTGCTGTTCCATAAGGGCTGCAGCTGATACTGATGATCATATGGAGGATAAACAAAGGTGACATTCATGGTGTGTAAGAAAATATCACATCCACCCAAATATGCAGTGCCAAACTCACATTCACACTAAAAACTGGCAATAACACCTTAATTCCTGTTATATGATGTGTATGTTTTGCTTGCATGGTTGAAGATGTCATAAAAAAAACTTGCATTTTTATTTAGCTACTTGAACTTATGTGATACGAAACATATGCCTGAAACTGGGATCAATGAACAACCAATTCATGTTGCGAGAGATGAGAAGATTGATCATTATTATACAGATATATATTAAAAATGTAGCAAGAGCAAGCACCCAGTTAGCTTGGCTAGGCAACAAGACAAGAAGCAGGAAAACAAAGTCTCTGTAATAAAAAATATGTTTTTATTTAGGCTTTGATATATGAAGGGTCACAGACACGTAGAATATATTAGCTGCCAGCATCATGTAATGTGATGTCATGTTCTGACTGTTAGGTGACCTTAAGTGGTTTTGATATGTTGCTTCTTATGTGACATGACAACAGGATGCAATGGTTAACCTCATGTGATAGATTAGTGATTTGATCTCGTGTGATGTGATATGGTGCATTATGAGATGCGTTCAAGGACCTTCACTTCTGGTCTCTCTGCATGATGCCGCTCATTCAGAGCAGGGTGATTGGTATGTTAGGACGCCATGACCCACAGGCTGCCTGAAACTCTGGAAACTCTACACATTAAGAGAAAAAAGGGAAAAAAAAATCAACATTGAATATTAACAAATAAAAGAGGAACATCTCTCCATCTTACACCCACATACAATGTCAGTTCACTCACTGTGTTGGTTTGATTTGTTGCAAAAGCATTTGATCAGATCCTGTTTCTTGACATAGTTTGAGGGAAGCAGGGGGGAGCGACACTTAATTCTCCCATCCGGAAAAACTGCAAAGAGAACAGAAGTTGAAATTTAAACCATGGAAACTGGTTCATAACCACTTTTAATGCCTTTTGTGACAGCTTTACTCATCATCACACTGTGGTATGGAGCACAATGGCAGAAAACAGGAGACGCCAGTGCAGTGTCATACCGCCCTGATGATCAGGCTCTTTTCTCTGCTTTTGATCATTTTCACACCATTGCAAATTTTTAACCAAGTGGAATCCAAGACACTCACCTCGGCACCGGCACTTGCGGATGTGAACTTTGGACACACGGAATTCAGCATGTGAAGCTGCCCACAGTGGAAAAAGACACAAAGCAAGCAATCATCTATGTGACACAGTAATACATCACCCATCAAACGCTTTTAACATTTCTGAATCAATTCATAAGACACATCTATGCGAAACAGTGGAAGCACACACTCTCTTTGTATTTACCTGTGCTGTGGTAGAAGTTGTCAACGAGAATGATGAGCAGGAGACTGACAACTATGATCCTCGACATGTTTGCGACAGAGAGTCCAAATCATTCTACAGGAGAAGAGAAACTCTGACAATTATATAGCAGCACTGATGGTCCACATCCACGTAGGTCCGCAGACTTTGATCTACGGGCAGACGAGTCTTGGCACATCTCATGGGGGGGATTTTTTTTTTTTTTTTTTTTGGAATAATCTCTGAGTTGTGCATGAATTCATCCATGAAATGTGATGAACACAGAGATAACCCATTCCTACACACAGACAGGAATATACATTCACAAAGACACAAAACATGAGCTGCACAAGTTACAACCTGTACATTCTGACTGTCTTTCGAACAACATAAAATAAACATGATCTCTAGCCTTTTAGGTTCAACATATCCCCAGAGCCCTATCAGAGGCTCCAGTCATCAAACGCCTTGAATAGAAAGAATGATTCATGGAAGTGATAAGCGTTTGTATTTGATCACAACATGTGATGCTTAAGTCCTGTCTTAAGTCCTATCTTAGGACACTTTATGTTGGCTTTTCCTATTATTTCTTACCTTTTTCTATTTCCCCATGTACCCCGTGTTGCATCAAGCTTAATTCAATTTCAAGTCTTGACAAAGTGGATTCTGTGCTACCTGAATGCCATATCGCTGCCTGACAGACGCTCTCATGGCGAGAGATGCCGGTGGTACACAGCCGTTACAGTCCAGCAGAGGCAGGCAGGGACACGCACCCACTGCACTGGTCACCTTACAGGTAAACACTGGGAGGCAGCACAGGGCAAAGCAGCCTGCACACAGACACACACACACACACACACACACACACACACACACACACACACACACACACACACACACACACACACACACACACAGTAAGGCAAGGCAAAGCAAATTTATTTGTATAGCACAATTCATACACCAGGCAATTCAAAAATTAAGAATGAGGGAAAGAAAGGAATAAATTAGAAGAGAATAGAAAAAATAAAAATAAAATAAAGTACATTTAAAGGAAAATTAAAAACAGAAGCCAGTAAAAGACAATAGTTTAGCATTTAGAATGATTAAAATAATTGAGCAGATATGTATTTACTTTAATCAAAAGCTTTAGAAAATAATAATGTTTTTAACCCTGATTCAAATGAGCTGACACTTGGTGCAGACCTCAGGTGTGCAGGGAGAATGTTCCACAGGTGAGGAGTATAATAACTGAAAGCTGCTTTACTTTGTTTGGTTCTGATTCTGGGAACACACAATAGGCCCATCCCTGATGACCTGAGAGGTCTGGATACTTCATATGGAGTTAATAAATCTAGAATATATTTTGGTCCTAGACCATCTAATGCTTTGTATACCAACAGTAAGATTTTAAAGTCTATTCTTTGACTCACAGGAAGCCAATGTGGTGATCAGAGGACTGGTGTGATATGATCCATTTTTCTGGTGTTTGTGAGGACTCGTGCAGCAGCATTTTGAATCAACTGTAGTTGCCTAATTGTTTTTTTGTTTAGGCCAGTAAAGACTCCATCGCAGTAGTCCAACCTACTGAAAATGAATGCATGAACAAGTTTTTCTATGTCTTCTTTGGACAGACATCCCTTAATTCTGGTTATATTTTTCAGGTGGTAGTAGGCTGATTTGGTAATGAGCTTTAAATGACTGATAAAATTCAGGACAGAATCAATAATTACACCAAGATTTCTGGCTTTATCTGTTGTTGCCAGTGACATGGAGTTAAGGTGAGCACTGATCTTTGACCTTTCATTTTTCAATCACTTCTGTCTTATCTGCTTTAAGCTGAAGAAAATTCTGGCACATCCATTCATTGATTTGATGAATACACTCACTCAGTGAAAGTAAAGGACTGTAATAATGTGATGACACAGAAATATAAAGTTGTGTATCATCTGCATAAGTATGATAAGAAATATTATGATGCTCCATAATCTGAGCTAGGGGCAACATGTAGATATTGAAAAGAAGTGGTCCGAGAATGGACCCTTGTGGCACCCCAAACATCATCTTTTTTCGTTCAGACACATGCTCACCAATTGACACACAGTAGTCTCTATCTTGTAAATAGGATTTGAACTAGTGTAGTACAGTCCCAGTAAGTCCCACCCACTTTTCCAGTCTGTCAAGAAGTATGCCATGATCAACTGTATCAAAGGCAGCACTAAGATCTAATAATACTAAGACTGAGGTTTTGGAAGAATCATTATTCAGATGTATGTCATTTAAAACTTTGATAAGTACAGTCTCAGTGTTGTGGTGTGGACGAAATCCAGACTGAAATGCATTAAAAAGATTGTTCTGCATCATGAAAGCATGCATTTGTTGAAAAACAACCCTTTCAATAATTTTTCCCCAAAGGGAAGATTTGATATTGGCCTGCAGTTACTAATTACTGAAGCAAATCTCATAGTGAACCTGGAGTTTGGTTTTTCGCCACCTGCGGTCTACCTGTCTGCAGACTCTTTTCTGGACTTTGACCAGTGTGGTGTTTCTCCAAGGTGTCTTTTTCCTTCCTGACAAAACTTTGGTCTTAACTGGTGCGATGGAGTCAATAATAGTCATAACTTTGGAACTGTAACTATTTACAAGGTCATCAGTTGAAGCTGAGGGCAGTGTTGGTGATGGTGTAAAAGACTGAGTGAAGACTGCACAGGTGTTATCGCTTTTTGATTACCTCTGCTCCACTTTTGTTAAGAATAGCAGGTGTTGCCATTTTAAATGACACACAGTAATGATCAGAAAGAGCAACATCCGTCACCACAACCTCAGAGACATTAAGCCCTTTGGAGATAACCAAATCTAATATATGCCCTTTGTTATGTGTTGAATGTGTTACGTGCTGAGATAGGCCAAAATGATCCAGGATGTTTAAAAGTGCTTTAGCACATCCATCTTTGAGATGGGGATGTGCTAAGACTTTGATTGAATGGCAACATATTCAAAAGATTCAAACTGACCATAAGAGACTCTCTTGCATTGAATGCTATCATTAAACAAAATGGCGACTCCACCTCCTCTCTTATGCATTCTTACTTCACTTATGAAACTGAAATTCGGAGGGGCTGACTCATTGAGAACTGCTGCGCCATTATCTTGTCCAAACCAAGTTTCAGTAAAAAACATAAAATCAAGCTTGTGCTTGATGATAAAATCATTGATTAAGAATGATTTGCCTGCCAAAGACCTAATATTTAAAAGAGCTAAGTTAAATGTGCTTAAAAGTCCAACATCCCCATGTTTTAGAACATACTGTGGCTGACATGGAATACATGTTAAATTCGATGACGTGATGTCTCTGGAGAGATGGACCGATCTTCTCCTCCTACCTATTGAGACATGAATCAATGAAGCGTCCGGCACAATGGGCCCTGGCTTTTCCTTGGAAAAGTCAGGCATAACATTTGCCTTAAAAACTGGACTCAGAACACATAAGTTACCAACACAAATAGGTGGCTGTGCTGGGCTTTTACAGTACAAGGGGATTGGAGTAGGTTCGGATCAAGCCGTGGAGGGGGTGGAGGTGGTGCCCGTCGGCGCTGTGGTGGTGGAAGGGGATGGGGTGGTTGTAGGGGGCGGGGTGGAATTTGGGGGGACAGGATCCCAGATGGGCGAGGAGTAAGCCTGATACCAGCGCTGACAAGTTTGTTCATTAGGTCAGTAAACTCCAGCAGGGGGGAGGAGGGTGATGGGATACTCAGTGAAGATGATGAGCTAGATGGAGTTTGGGCAGTTGGAGATGGTGGCCGAGGTGGAGTTTTAGTGTTTGGAGTCAGTGAATCCTCACGAGCAGTGGCCCCTGGTGGAGGACATGAGGCATCTCCTTTTTTGCTCTGCCATCCCTCATGGTTAGAGCATACAGGTGGACGGAGAGTCGGTTCTCCTTCGTGTTTGGTGTTTGCTGCTTTTGTTTGGATTCCTCTTGTCTCTTGTCCTTGGGAGTGGGAACAGTGTGACGCAGGAAGAAAGATAGGTTGGAGGCAAAAAGTTTTACTCCTGACTTGTTTAGGGAAAGTCCGTGTCCTTTGAAAAAATGTCTGCAGTCCCAGAAAAAGTTAAAATTGTCAATAAAATGCACTGAGTGGACATCACATGCAGTTGAAAGCCATCTGTTTACTGCCAACAATCTGCTGAATCTCTCTCCTCCTCCTCTGACTGGTGGTAAAGGCCCACTGAAGAAGACTTCAGCATTCAGAGAGCTCACTGCATTTAGCAGTTTAACTAAATCTCGTTTGAGCACTTCAGATTGTCATTTTGCAATATCATTTGCCCAATACTCATTTGCAACAATACTGAGGATTCTGTCGGCCATGTTGGAGAGTGTATCATCAGGAAAGCACAACACTTTTGTGTTTCTGCTGTACATTCTTCCCACATCTTTAATAGCAGAATCACCGACAACCAGAATCTCAGGACCAGTCAGTAGCTTTCCTTGTAGCTTTCTAGCTTCTCACTTCCTGTCAGGCCTTACCCTTCTCTGTGAGTCCGAGAAGTTATCCAGGTTTTCAGTTGGAGAACTGCACACTAGCTGGTTTGGGAGCTTTGTTGCTCATCTTCCCTTTAGCTTTTATCCACGGCTGTGTCTTACTCTGCACAGGTGTTGAGGAGGATGATAACGCAGGCCAGCCTGTCGCATCACAGATCTCTGGGCGCTGGGTTCTACCTGTTGGACGTCTCCCCATATCAGCTGATTTACTCTTGGGTTTTGCCCTGAGAGCATTCCAGGGAGGACTAATACTGGCAGATTTATTACCCGGTACACAGCCCTTTAGTTTCGTGGGAGCTGTATCAGAGCTAATTAGCTGGATGTTAGCATTCTCCAGTCCGCTGTTTTGAGTCAGCGGCAAAGTGCTGTCATTTCCACAATGTCCGTTCACTTCTGCGTTTATTTCCAGACGCTGAACTTTAGTTTCCAGCACTGCAACCTGCTGCAGAAGTTTGTAGAGGTCATCTGTGGAGAAAGGAGGCATCTTGGTGCTAATTAGCTTTAGCTGCCAGCAGGCTTTTTCTGTCAGTAGGCCAGAACAGAGTGTATCCGTGAAATATCAGAGGTCACAAGGGTCATCCACAACTTTTAAATATTTATCCATAAAATATGTCTTTAGATGTCCAATTCAGCCAAAAATTAAAACTTTCAAGTTTAAGGAAAATTAAAATAAATACAAAAAACAAGATGGGAAATCACAAGCCCAGATGGAAACCAGCTACCAGAGGAGGAGGAGGAGGTCTTAAGTGTAAATCAACTCACAGTTCACAAACATATGACAGTTAACGGTAAGAGTCCAACATTACAGGAAATGCACTTTTTTCATTCAGCACAAACAATCAGATGTAAGTTCATCATATTTTGTCACACACATTCAGACACTTACAGTCCCCCATGTCTTTATAGCACTCACACAGTACTCGATTGACCTGCCTCTGGAACCCTGTTCCTTGGCTGGACCTGGACCACCTTCCCAGACATACCTGAGCTGGCCATCCACGTCCATAAAAGAGAATTAAGAAATCAGCATAGAAAAAAATGAACTGTCATAATGAGAAGGGTACATTTAAATTCTGTTTTTAACGATCTTCATATGTTCAAAAGATAAGTTGAACAGCTGAACTTGTGTCAGCGGGCTTGTGCATTTTGCTGTTTTCAACATATAATAACACTCATTCCAATCTGGAATGGATGTTATTCAGTCTTCTAATCAAGTTAATTAAAGGACCAGTGTGTAAGATTTAGTGGGATCTATTGACAGAAATGGAATATTCATAATTCTGTTTTGATTCATCTATTATCGCCTGAAAATAAGTATCTTGTGTTTGTTACTTTAGAATGAGCTCTTTATATCTACAGATGGTGGAGTCCGCCACGTTGCACCACCATGTTTCTCAGCCCAGAACAGATAAACCAAACAGTGGCTCGAGAGAGTTTCGTGGCCACCGTAGGTTCTCCTGCATGCTCAGAGAGAAAGGGGTGAGGCGAGGGGTAAATAGTTGGTTGCAATCTGCCGTCTCGCCACTAGATGTCACTAAATCCTACACACTTTTAAATCAACTCATCAAAGTTAGATCATTTTACATTGTCCAGTAACCATAAGATTAAATGATATTCAATTAATAATTTGCTTAGATAACATTGTTATCAAACATGAATACTTCCCACTATGCTTTGTGGGTTGAACTTCTCCAGAAATTATTTTTCTTTTCTAGAAGAAAATCAAATGAGTCGGCTTCTCTGGCTTCATGTCACTGTGCCGATGGATTTACATTAGCTGATATGTCTTACGTGAAACAGTGATATTCAAGTTGCTGATCAGTGTTCACTGCCAACACAAACTGTTTAAACTGATCACATCACTGCCAATGCATTTCAGTTATTTTCCTGCAGTATCTTCTTCTCCTGGCAGCTAAAACATGACTAACATTTCTATGTTTATCTGTGGACAACTCAAAGTGTTTGGCTATGGTGAGAGAAAGACTGTCCAGTGATAAAAGAAGTATTCAGATTATTTTCTGAAGTACAATAAGAATATGGTAGTGTAACTGTGGGGATTGATCTAGCACACAGGGGCTTCAGTTAAGGAGGCCACAACGGTCAGTGTGGGTCAATCATAGGCCGTTTATTTTACAGCAAATAAAACTAAGAAATACAGTCAATGAAAAGCAAGAGGACAGACAGTCATATCACGGCCGGGAAGCCAACCAGTCACTGCCTAGGACACAGGGAGTATACTAAATACCAAAACGAAATGTAAACCCCACACACTTCAAACAAAAACACCACACTAATTCAACGTGTAACCACAAACCCTATCACCATCTAGAGTGAACTCCCTGCATCTTAACCACACTGGTGAGTGGAGGACCCCACCAGCCGCAACACTAGAAACAAAGGAGACAGAATGTTAAAATCCTTAAACTAACAAACTCAAGTCTAAAATAATAAGAAACAATAAATTCAATATGGTTCAACTATAAGCTAAAATAAACGGCAGCCAGTGCTATGCCACGCAACAGAGAGTTCACAGTCACAGCCACGAGAGCACACAAAGGGTTTGAGGAGAGTCGCTCCTAACTTCACACCTGCTACTAATCAGCCTCTCTCCCAGCCCCCATCTCCTCTGATTGGTCTGCTCTCTGCTGCTTCCTGGTGACCCACTGCTACAGTAGGTATTGGGAAAAAAAACTCCATTACATGCAAGAGTCCTGCATTCAAAATATTATCAGTGAAATGTACTTCAAGTATCAAAAGTAAAAGTATTAGGCTGCCAATTGGCACATGTCAGTGTTCAGTTGTTATATGTTGGTATATTGTTAGTGGTACATTCATGGGTAAGGAACATTTTTATGTGGCATCTGATCAAGATACTTTTAATTATTTTACATATAGTAGGGTAGAATCTAAAACAGTGTATTGCCTTTTATTAGCTGATGACATGCTTTGTATGTAAAATATTCATTTGTAAAGTAATACAGTGAAATATAGCTGCATTTAAGAAGGAAGTGGCAAAAATGGTATACTCAAGTAAAGAACAAATACCTCAAAACTGTAAGTACAGCACTTGAGTCAATGTACAGGTGACAGACCACTACTGAGTGTTGCAAATAATCAGGGAAGCAATTATGTTTCTTCCAAAACATATCTGGCAAGACAAATTAGGAGTAAATACAACTAATGTGAGATTTGTAGGAGTGAGTTGCTATCTGAGGTACAAATTTGCATTCAAAGGAAACTCTGCCTGCAGCGCTGATTGCTGCCCCCTGCAATCCACCCGCCCAACAGCCCGACAGATTTACACCAGTTAACAAAAGAGGATAGAAATCAGCCAACGTTGTATCTATCATTCCCAATTCTGAGCTCTCACCAAAGCCAACATCCACAGGAAACCACTATCTCAGTCAAAAGATAAAACATCAGACAACCAGACAAAACAGTGAGGTGCTGGCTAACAACAAAGGTCCACGCCCCTCACTCACTGCACTGCTGCCTCCTGACCTCAGTTATTCTTTAGCTCTGCTCCTCAGCCACATGCCAAACTCAGAGGAGAGACGGTTCCCACCTGAGCGTTCTCTTTTTCTGGTACATGTGTGGCTCACAGCCGGCCTGCTGCACTCTGGAGAATGATTTACATCACCTCTCCAGGTGGAGAGGAAGTGTAACCGAAAATACGTAACCAGGCTTATTTGGATGAAGGAGAGATGACTTACCTGTCTATGAGATCAGTTAGTAAATGTCAGGTATGGGCACAGTTTTCCGCTGTGTTTGGCCTTTTCTCTCTGTCTGTTTGACTTTCACATATGTGCTCTGTGCTTGACTGCAGTGTTTTGGTGTAAATATGAAGCAGCAGATAAGATGGGTAAACACTGCTCTGGGCTCCAGTTACACTTAACTCTGCTGACCAGTAGCGTGTTGATAATTTATTTAAACACCTCAGTCAGAGGGTTAATGTCTGAAAGAATTTCAGCCCTCTAGTTAGTGGTATTGTATTTTCTGAAGTACAGTCAAAGCCACTTTATCAATCACCCAGCAATGGAAAAAAAGTTTTTGATTTGAGAGTTACACCACTGGACACTGTGACAGTTCTGTAAGAGGCTGGGGAAAAACCAAAATGTCATCACAGTGTCATCACTTTTATAAAACTGTGGATTAAATATAGAGAGTAATAAGATGAATTACGATCACCAGCAACATTTTTTGAAAAAGTGAGCTGCTGATGTTCATTAGAAGCTTTTTAGGATTCTGCTCAGTGGAAAAATACATCAAATAAAATTAGGAAAAACTCACCATATGAAATTGTGCCACATCTGAGGGCATTCAGAGATGAGCCCAGCTGAAGCAGCGCAACATGAAAAGCTCCATATCTACTGTGATATCTGATTTCTCTCTGTCCTGACAGACGTGAGTGAAACAGGAAAGGCCCAGTGGAATGAATCCCACCCCCATCAAGCCAAACCTGTCTGCTGTTCCATAAGGGCTGCAGCTGATACTGATGATCATATGGAGGATAAACAAAGGTGACATTCATGGTGTGTAAGAAAATATCACATCCACCCAAATATGCAGTGCCAAACTGACATTCACACTAAAAACTGGCAACAACACCTTAATTCCTGTTATATGATGTGTATGTTTTGCTTGCATGGTTGAAGATGTCATAAAAAAAACTTGCATTTTTATTTAGCTACTTGAACTTATGTGATACGAAACATATGCCTGAAACTGGGATCAATGAACAACCAATTCATGTCACAACCAGTTCAGTGGAGAAAGCTTTGCAGCAATGCTTCAGCATTGTGGGAAATATTTGCTTGTCTGCTGAGAGATGAGAAGATTGATGATTATTATACAGATATATATTAAAAATGTAGCAAGAGCAAGCACCCAGTTAGCTTGGCTAGGCATCAAGACAAGAAGCAGGAAACAAAGTCTCTGTAATAAAAAATATGTCTTTATTTAGGCTTTGATATATGAAGGGTCACAGACATGTAGAATATATTAGCTGCCAGCATCATGTAATGTGATGTCATGTTCTGACTGTTAGGTGACCTTAAGTGGTTTTGATATTCAGTATTCCTTTATTCGTCCCGCGATGGGAAATTCCAATTTCACAGCAGCACCAATAAAGTGGATAGAACGGTAAAAGACAACAAGTGCATGCAAAATAAACACAACAAGTATATACAAAAGGGTGGGATAGAAAGAAAAACATCATCTTTGAATAATTGTGAATAGTATTTAGAGACTGATAGTACCGGTAGTATTGCACAGGTTATTGCACAGTTTGTTTCACAGGTTATTGCACAGATTATTATACATATTACTGTACCGATTACTTGGAGCAGTTTCTGTTGTACAGTCTGATGGCTGCAGGAAGGAATGACCTGCAATACCGCTCCTTCACACACTTAGGATGTAGCATACTGTCACTGATGGAGCTCCTCAGTGCAGTGAGTGTGTGTTGGATGGGGTGGGAGTCATTGTCTGTCATAGAGGACAGCTTGGCTGTCATCCTCCTCTCCCCTCTCACCTCCACCTATTCCAGAGGGCATCCCAGGACAGAGCTGGCCTTCCTAATGAGTTTGTCCAGCCTCTTCCTGTCAGCTGTTGTGATGCTGCTCCCCCAGCAGACTACACCATAGAACAAGGCAGAGGCCACAACAGAGTCATAGAAGGTCTTCAGGAGTGCGTTGGTGGGGGTTGGCGTTGGTGGCTGAACAGGCCGCTGCAGTGCTGGTACAGCTGGGGGAGGGGCAGATGCATCCTCAAACCTGCAGAAGTAGGTGTTCAGCTCATCTGCCCACTTTGAATCCCCAGCTGCCTGAGAGTTTGGCTTCTGGTGGCTTGAAATGGTTTTCAGGCTTTCCAGACTCTCCTGGTGTTGTTCTGCTGCAGCTGTTCCTCCATTCTCCTCCTGTATCTGTCCTTCCCCTCCCTGATTTTCCTTCTGAGCTTCTGAGTGTTTTCAGCTCCTCTTTGTTTCCCGACTTGAAGGCCCTCTTCTTCTCCTTTAAAAGAGCCTTAACGTCAGGATTAATCCAGGGTTTGTTGTTAGAGTGACACCATACAGTCCTGGTGGGTACAGTGTTCTCCACACAGAAGTTTATGTAGTCCGTGATGCTGTCTGTCAAACTGTCTATGTCCTCCTCATGAGAGTCACTGAATATGTCGCACACGGTTGTCTTGAAGCAGTCCCTCAGAGCCTCTTCAGCCTCGTCAGACCACCTCTTCACTATGCAGGACACAGCTGGTTGCCTGTTGACAAGGGGCTTGTATACAGGCAGGAGATGAACCAGGTTGTGATCAGCTCTTCCCAGAGGAGGGAGGGGTGATGATTCGTATGCCTCCTTGGTGTTGGCATAGAATAAGTCCAGTGTTTTATTGTCTCTGGTGGCACATGTGACATACTGGATGAATTTGGGCAGAGTGGAGGACAGAGAGGCATGATTAAAATCCCCAGAGATCAGTAAGAGGGCCTGTGGTTTCTGAGTCTGCAGCCTGCTGATCACGGTGTTGATGATGTCACAGGCTGCATCGGCGTTAGCAGAGGGAGGAATATACACAGCCACCACTATGGCGTGTGAGAACTCCCGCGGCAGATAATATGGCCTCAGACTAACAGCCAACAGTTCAATGTCCGGGCAGCAGTGCTGCTCTTTGATAGTGATGTGCCTGGAGTTACACCATCTTTCATTCACAAACACTGCCAGCCCTCCTCCTTTCCTCTTACCGCTTCTCTCTGTCCGGTCTGCCCGTACAAGTGAAAATCCATCCAGCGCTACAGTCGCATCTGTGTGCTGCGTTCCCAACCACGTCTCTGTGAACAGTAGCATACTGCACCGCCGATATTCCTGCTCATGTCGGGTCAACGCTGCCAGCTCATCCATCTTATTGGGGAGAGATCTTACGTTCCCCATGATGACGGACGGGAGAGTCGGTCTATAAGCTCTCCTCCTGTCGCGACGTTTGATCCCAGCATGCCCAGCAGATATGTTGCTTCTTATGTGACATGACAACAGGATAATGGTTAACCTCATGTGATAGATTAGTGATTTGATCTCGTGTGATGTGATATGGTGCATTATGAGATGCGTTCAAGGACCTTCACTTCTGGTCTCTCTGCATGATGCCGCTCATTCAGAGCAGGGTGATTGGTATGTTAGGACGCCATGACCCACAGGCTGCCTGAAACTCTGGAAACTCTACACATTAAGAGAAAAAAAAAAAGAAAAAATCAACATTGAATATTAACAAATAAAAGAGGAACATCTCTCCATCTTACACCCACATACAATGTCAGTTCACTCACTGTGTTGGTTTGATTTGTTGCAAAAGCATTTGATCAGATCCTGTTTCTTGACATAGTTTGAGGGAAGCAGGGGGGAGCGACACTTAATTCTCCCATCTGGAAAAACTGAAAGAGAACAGAAGTTGAAATTTAAACCATGGAAACTGGTTCATAACCACTTTTAATGCCTTTTTCGACTGTTTTACTCATCACCACACTGTGGTATGGAGCACAATGGCAGAAAACAGGAGACGCCAGTGCAGTGTCATACCGCCCTGATGATCAGGCTCTTTTCTCTGCTTTTGCTCATTTTCACACCATTGCAAATTTTTAACCAAGTGGAATCCAAGACACTCACCTCGGCACCGGCACTTGCGGATGTGAACTTTGGACACACGGAATTCAGCATGTGAAGCTGCCCACAGTGGAAAAAGACACAAAGCAAGCAATCATCTATGTGACACAGTAATACATCACCCATCAAACGCTTTTAACATTTCTGAATCAATTCATAAGACACATCTATGCGAAACAGTGGAAGCACACACTCTCTTTGTATTTACCTGTGCTGTGGTAGAAGTTGTCAACAAGAATGATGAGCAGGAGACTGACAACTATGATCCTCGACATGTTTGCGATAGAGAGTCCAAATCATTCTACAGGAGAAGAGAAACTCTTACAATTATATAGCAGCACTGATAGTCCACATCCATGTGGGTCCGCAGGGTTTGATCTACAGACAGACGAGTCTTGGCACGTCTAATGGGGGGGTTTTTTGTTGTTGTTGTCGGGAATAATCTCTGAGTTGTGCTTGAAGTCATGAAAATGCGATGAACACAGATAACACACACAGGAATATACATTCACAAAGACACAAAACATGAGCTGCACAAGTTACAACCTGTACATTCTGACTGTCTTTCGAACAACATAAAATAAACATGATCTCTAGCCTTTTAGGTTCAACATATCCCCAGAGCCCTATCAGAGGCTCCAGTCATCAAACGCCTTGAATAGAAAGAATGATTCATGGAAGTGATAAGCGTTTGTACTCCATCACAACATGTGATGCTTAAGTGATACACGTCCTGTCCTATGCAGTCAGTCGATCATAGGTGGAAGGTTACCAGGTCTTGATGAAATTCAGCCTGAAATCCTTCGCTTTGCGGTTTGCACTAGATTTTGAAATAAAGTTCAGCAGGTTTGAACAATGTTTGGCTGCACAGAATACATTTGTAATGACTGAGTGACAGACGGGTCCCTTAAGTGTAAACCGTTTAGGCTTCAGGGTGTGTTGTTCCCTCGCCTATGTCAGTCTAGACTTGACTCATTTTCATAAATGAATCAATTTTTGCACCATCATTACCAGCAAAAGTGAAGGAGATTCTGCTCTTTACTGTCCTCTGTGGGTTGTGATAGGTCTCAGTGGGTCAGGTGTTGCATAATAAAATGGTTGTGGTGGGATGCAGATTAAGGTGAGGGGAAACTCAAATCAACGGCGACACAGAATTTATCAGCTTTGAAATGTTTGGTGTTCACTGCAGAAACCTTGAACTGTTTTTTCTTTATTAGCCTCAATATATTTTTCTTTTTCACTGTGCCCAATGCATTTTCTAAAGGGGCCACAGAGCTGCATTTCCTGCTGCCTCTGACATAAAGCACTGCGTGTGTTATGTATGGGGGATTATTGAGCAGTCTGTCATTGGCTGGCGCCTGAGTCACTCTCTCATTACTGAAGGTGCGTAATTACGCAGTGCGCCCTCGAAACTTTGGCACACCTCCACTGTATAATCCGAAGTGTCAGCACTGTCCCTTATATCAAGCGCTCGGTGACGTCCACATACCGCTATGAGTCAAGACACAATACGAGGAAATCCCCAAGGCCGAGAAAACGACGAGAGGCCCCTTTAAATCGACGCTTCCTCGGTGTTGTGCCAAGAGAGAGAGAGAGAGCTCTGATAAACAACAACACTTCTCAGAAGCCGCTTTTACCGGATCCAGATCTTTACTGCGGCCTCGGTGAGGAGGAGGTGAGGTAATATTTAAGATATTTAACAGGGTTTTAAAATGGAAAGCGATCAGTTCGTGTTGCTTTTAGAGCGGGCGGAAAAGCAGTTTGTTATAGAGAGTAGAAGGAACGGAAGACACGTTGCTGTGCTGTTCAGCTATTGTAATGGCCAGGAAGGCATTTGCTACACCTGTTAGTTGAAACAGTGGAAAAAAGACGGGGGTACATCGCTTATTTCAGTGTAAACAGCGGAGAAGTGTGTGTGCGTGTTTGCCAAAAGCTGGCCGCGCTCTGACGCATGAGCGCTTTTCCTGACAAACGCATTTACTTTCTCTCACAGGCTGCGAGGACTTTCTCTCTGTTCTCTCCAACATTTCGTCGTCTGTTGTTCATGCCATTGCGGAAGTGAGAAGCTTTTCCGACACGACACAGAGCCTGAGCTGTGCGGACATCTAGCGGCCGAGCAGGAGAAGGCGCCCATAGCAGACATGTACGGAGCTTCAGGCATCCCGGAGCTCATCCCGCCCAGCGGGCCGCCGCGGCAGCCCGGGCCGGCGGGACAGTACAACCCCGGACACCCCCAGGTCAACGGCCACGGCAGCGGAGCCAACCCGCAGAGACTCGGACAGAGGGCACCCAAGCTGGGCCAGATCGGCCGGTCCAAGAAAGGTGAGTGGCTGGTACCTTTAAAAGCAGGTTGATCGTTGGATCCTCATAAGATGCTGTATTACTATATCTCCTATAGCTCTGTTTAAAGGTGCATATGATTTAAATTAACCACATGCACAGACACATTAGCATAATTTATTATAATGATGTGATATCCAATAAAACATGACAAAAAAAATATGCTTTTTAAGTAATATTCTAAAACTAGACACACTCAATATATGATAGTGAACTGCCCTCCAGCTGCGTGTCTAGTCAGATAGCTGTGTGCATCAGTGCTTAGAGTTTCACTTTGGTCCAAAATGTGAGGAGTAAAGTTGTCATGACGCTATTTTTGATTAAAAAGAATACAAGGATCTGTTTTTAACATGAAGCGGTTCCCGACCTGGGCCATGAGGACCAGCAGGGGTCCTCGGAGCAAAAGAGGGAATAGTGTTTTTTGTTTGTTGCTTGTTTTGGGTAATTATCCATATAGACAAAGTGAGAAAAAATATTATTATAATGCATGATCATGTAGGGGTCCTCAAGGCAGATTTTTGGAGGGTGACGGTCTGTGAGTTTACCTTTTTAAGTTCAGTAATTAGGAAACAACATGAATACCCAGACCACACATAAATTACTAAATGCACACAGCAGTTACGCATTGTCTGCACATGCGAGGTGTTCAGGGGCTGCAGCGATGATCTCATCTTTCAGACAGGAAGAACACAGTTTCTCTAATAAGACAACACAACTTTTTATTACCTCCATGCTTGGCCTATCCTCAGAGAGCAACAAGGCATATTCTTGACTGGGATTTTGGTGAATATTAAGTACATTTTTCAAAGCGTAGCTGATAGGTGCAGCCCCAAATGACAGTGCGCAGTAACATTGAATGTCACATAATCTGTCTGGATGTAAACCTCCATATTTAACCTATTGGTAACGATACAAACTTCACCCAGAGGTACACATTCCTGACCTTTGACCTTTCCTCCTCAGTGGATTTAGAGGATGAAGACTTGGATGACATCATGAACAACAACGGGCAGTGTCCCGTATCCCTGTCGCCCATCTCCTAAACTTCCCCAAGAAGTGCCAAAAAAAAGAAAAGAAGTCCCCCAGGACGCCAAACCCCCGTCGGTGACCTTGGCCTCGAGCCTGTCAAGTGTCCTACCGACGCTTCTGATGGCTCAACCAGGCACAAAAATGGCTCATTTAGCGCCAGCTGAAGCCTCGGCCCTGACTGTACATAGTGTTTATTTAACTTACCTTTGGTCAGACTGTGAATTGTATTGCATCGCCCTCTACTCTATACCTCGGTAGGCAGCAGAAATTCAGTACTTGAGAATGATTTGGAGAAAGTGTCTATATTTTTCAAAGCTTCTTAACAAGGGCTACATTTCTAAAGTTGCACTGAGCAAATGGTTCGATGAGAAGCCTGCCTGTTTCCCAGTGAGGGTTTTCTGATTATGGGCTGGCTGTGTGAGAGGGAACACAAGCCCGTTAATGTGTAAGCTTTGGTTGTGCAATGACTGTCATTCTTTACCCTCACACTGATGCAAGTGGTGTACTATTATCCAGTGGATGAAAGCTCGCTATTTTCAGTAAAAAAAAAAAAGCAAAAAAAACTACTGCTAATTATTTATTGTTTCAAAAATGAGACGAAAACACTGTTGTGTTGTTATGGCTTCTACATGTTTTTTACTTGTTTCTGAATGGAAATTGCTTCAGTCATCTAAAACTGAGATTTATTATGTTTCCAAATGGTGCACTTTGTGGGAATGCCCGTTATGTGCAGTGACATGTTGCAGAATTCTATGCATGGAGTCTGTTAAAGCATCATAACTGGTATCCTGTTATTAAGGGCTATGTAGTAGTATTTCAAGCCACACCACCGTTATGCTCTTTAGATCATGCAGAGTCAACATTTCCTTAAGCTCGTTGGTGGCTTGAGCTGCAGACTCGGCAGTAAAATATCATAAACATCCACAGATTTATGGAGGTTTTCTGTGTTTTCAGAAGTTTCCCAGTTGGCCAGACAGCCGTGATAAAGGACATGTAGTTCTGAATGTTTGGAATAAATCGCCAAATGGTATTTGATGCTGCTGGATTGATCATTAAAATGGATTCTGATTGGCACACAAACATGTCGTGATGAGTAACACTTACTTGTTAAGCTATACAGCTGCTGTGTGCTTGTTGAGCCACACCCGGATGGCATCAGAGTCTTTCTGGTTCAGGTGAACTATTTCAAGATAATGTCAGCCTTTATTGTGCAATTACAATTTGAGATCATGGAAACAAGCAGCCTGTGATGAGCTCTCACTGCTGAGACAATCTTAACACTGATGTTTTGGGGTTTTTTAGAGATTGCAGTTGACCTCAATATGACATATTGTCTGTAAAGGCTCATGCTGATGTCATGTTGCTTAGTTGGCTGTGAAATTGTCACTGGTTCACTTTAACTTTTTTGCGTCATGGCAGCATTTCACAGCTCATTCTCTGACTCAAAGATGTTGTTCGGGTTGTGGTTTACCATTTGCATGGAAATGGTCGACTTTTCTTAATGCATCTTGGGAAATAAAAGATGAATCTTTGTGGATTCTTTTGCGTTTGTGTCATTTGTGTTCTGAAACCTCAAACGTTTTCACACTACATTGCTTCTTTTCACACAGTTGTTCTAACTTTGACACAACTTTCACATAGAAAGCATTTTTCTATTGTATTCCCAGTGGAAAAGAGACAATGGGTCCTGTTGTGTTAACTTTGTGAGCATATGCAGAGGGACTAAACTGAATCCATGACCTGTAAACAGCCACATATAAAGGTTACTTTACACTCCTTCCTAATTGGAAAATTCAGAATGGAAGAATATTAATTATTGTTTAATGCTGGACACAAGATGTCTCCAACTTTACTAAGGAGTCTTATCAGTGTACATTATGTGTGCTGGAAGCCTCAAGTTTCCACATCACACACATTAAAGTTATTTGGTCTTACTGTATGTTGTATATAAATATATTAATACTGGGAAATTTCCCCCTTTATATCATTCTGCTCAAACATCCAAGTGAAATAGCAATACAGTATCAATACAGTATCGTGGTGCATTTGCTGTTCAGCGCAAGGAAAAACAGGTTTTGGGATGTGTGTCAGCTGTTCTCAAAACTGGGCTCTTTGTGTCTAACAACGGAAAAAAAAAAACCAAACTGCTGTGTAATCATCTGCTATGACCACCACACCATTAACAGTGTTGCAATATCTTTTATTGTTTAAGTACTGTTGGACATGTTAAACTCTTCTTTCATTCCTTTGTCATTCCACCATTATCCGCTACTGTAAAGGAGCCAAGTGTACAAAACTATGACATTTATAAAACAGCCCACACTGTTCAGATCACCAAACATCTTAAAAAAAAAACAAAAAAAAAATACATAAGAAGGCTTGATTATCTCTCAAAGCTAGAACTGGGCCACAGTGAACTACCAATTCTATAAATCTACACAGGAGCCAAATCTTCATCCTACGTTTGAAAAAATAAATAGAGGCTGTTTAATCTCATAGTGGTGGATATGGAAGCTATTAGAGCGATAATGGCACAGTGATTACATAGCAAAATATTTCATATCAGAGCAGGGTTTGTAACAGACTGGTATGAAGAGCTGCAGGGCCTGTAGTGAGGCTTGTAGTAAAAGGCCTGTGTGATGCGGTCACCTTACACAATCAGCCCTGTGTGTGAAATCACACCCTGCTCATCCTAATGTCTATTTTCGATTCACCAACAGTTCATATAAAACGCTGTATTGTCACCCTGTCTCTCTGTAGTACAGGACCCCTGAGGCGCTGCCGAGCCACCTAACTGGAATTGATTGCTTTCAATTACATGGCAAATGCTAATAGATGCTGGTTTTAACATGGAGGTGTAAAGTGTTGGCTATAATCCACCATTTAGGCTACATTTCAAGAGGTTACACCCCGTGGGCTTGTGTATTAAGTCAGGGGATCCAATTAGAATGTATTTGTGAAGATCACTTGTAAACAATTGTGGAATGTATGGACGGGGTGAGAGACATCATTCATGAAACAGCTGAGAGCGCTGCGGGATAATAAGGGGTTATCAAAGGTCTGCTTGAACAAAAAGAAAAGAAAGTCCCATTTCTGTAATTCTTTGCCTCTATGATTCACAACCACCCATTCACCTTCCTCACTGGGGCTGCAGGGGGGTGGGTGGGTGTTGGGGGTTTCTTCATCAACTTCTGTTGGAGTCCCAAGCTGTGGGGGGCACTCTCACACATATTCTTTCGTGCTGCTTGGCGGACCGGAGCGGGAACTGGCCATGGACGGGTATTTGGATACATGTTTCTTTCGTGGACATGAAGCGGCCAGCATGGCTCCACCCAGGACATCCAGCAGGGAGCCGCCCCATGCGATGAAGATGGCTGCGCCAAACTCAAATCTGTGGCAGACAACATGGTATTAACCTATTGTTTCAAAATAAAAGCTCAGATTTCCAGTTACAACAACCTATCGAATATAGTTGCTGTTATATTCTTAAATTAAATTAAATTATATTAAATTGATTGAATTGTTGTTGTTGTTGTTGTTGTTGTTGTTGTTGTTGTTGTTGTTGTTAGCTACTTTTTGATAGTTTAATCACTACATACTATAAGATGATCATATGTGTTTTAAGGTAAATTCTGAATCTTTAAAGTGACAGTAACTATAGCTGTCTGGCTAATATAGTGGAGTAAAAAGTGGAAAATTTCCCTTTAAAACGTTAAGAATAATCATAAGGAATCATTTGATCATTTGATTTCACTTTCTTGCTGAGAGAGAAGACAGTGTGTTTTTGGGTTACTCACTTGGTGTTGACTGGAGTGTAGGGATTATAGAAAGCCCGGATCACGTTATGAGCAAACCAGGAGCACGCCACGATGGCACACAGCCCTGAGAGGAGAGACAGTCCACAACAAAGATCAATCAGCCATCAGCACATCATCAAAACCTGAGAGGGTAGACATGCTTTTATCTCCTTTATAGGCACCAGGCGGCTAGCTATTGACTCCAGCACAATTAGCTTTTAGTGTTTCTGCTCCCTTCAGAGCCAGTTAGACCTCTTATGTTAGAATCAGTGCCAGGAGTACCGGTCTCATTCAGTCTAATGACCTCTGGAGGACTGGAGCAGAGGAGTGGGAGGAAAGCATTTTGGGCTGGGGATCAAACCTCCTCCTACCTACCATATGATGTACACTAGATCTAAGCGAAAATGTGATGATGATGATGATGATGATGATGATGGGAGCATGGGTGGGTTTTGATCAAATATTATGTAACCAGATCTGTATTGAATTGCATAGATCCCACAGAATGATAGAGACTAGCATAGGTGCCACACAGTGACCGTCACGTGGTCAACAGAGAGTCAGCTGATTCTATTGTGCTAAAGTTAACAAACCACACAGAATGTGCTCAGAGCCACGCAGAAGAAACTGGTAGACTGAACAATAATTTTACCCTTTTCTTATGTATCATATTACCTTTCAACTGCTCACATGTCACTTTTCTGCAGTTTTACTTTTTTCATTGGCACATTTATATGGTCTTTTTTTTTTTTTTTTTATCCACACAGGCGGTGCAGTGCTATGGATGGCATAGGTCCACCTCTTTGGCCAGACTGAATATCACACTAAATATTGGATGGACGGGTTGAGTTTTGCTAGTGAAATACCTTCTACTGTACAAGCTGGATAGGCACAAAGTGTTGCATAGACCCACACCCTTTGAAATTTGTGGTTATGAGTTACATTTCTGGAAACATTTTAAGTCCCCCAGTAGAGTATTTCTATGCAGTATACACCAATTTAAGGTATTAGGTAGCATTAGTATCAATGGGAGGAGAACCATTTATTAAATGTTTCTACTGTATACTGCTTATAAATTCTAAATAGGGGGACTTAAAGGTCCAGTGTGCAGGATCTAGTGGCATCTATGGGTGAGGTTATAGATTGCAACCAGCTGAATACCCCTTGTCTCACCCTACCCTACAGTGGGTGCTAAAAACACAAAAGGCACTTTGCATGCAAGAGGACCCCCTCCCTAGATAAAGAGAGCTCAATCCAAGATAACAAAAACTCAACGATTCTTATTTTCTGGTGATTATACACACATGAAGACGGAATTATGAATAATATATTACATTTCCATCAATGGATCCCCCTAAATCATACACTGAGGTTCTTTAAAGTGTTCTAACTGTTCTTGACAGCTACTGGACTGACTACCATTAGTATGCACACTCATGTCCCCTCAGGATGAATTGGTGGCATAACTTTCCAGTTGCCTTGGATTAACCTTTACTGTGTGTTTAGCATTAATTATCAAATAGAGTACATGGTAAAGATTATACCAGCTTAACAACAGCATGTTGAGCCCCAGCACTGTGAGCCTGTTAGCATGCTGGTGTTAGCATTAAGCCCAATGTAGCCTAATTACAGCTCTGTATGCCTGGGCATTTATAAGATTGCACTGTACTTAAATGTCATCAACAATGCAGTCGTCTCATATGGTAATGAATGCCAAGGGATTTTGCATATTAAATGTAGTACATCAAGGTCTAATTACAATTATCATGCATCAGAAATGTAAGTGATGATGCAGTTATGAGCACTGTTGTCACACTGTGAACAAGACAAGCAGTCACAATGTGTTTTACCTTATGTTTGGTTGTTTTTCGTAATTTCTCATTCTAATTCCAGTTTTTGGGAACATTTGGTAACATCTGACATCAAGCAAATGTTGGTCATTGTGGAATTAGAAAGCGCTTTATCAAAACCACACACTACATGCACATGGGTTCAGTTTCTAAAGGAGCATTTATATCTTCACCTCCCACTAGTAGGATGATGCCTCCTGTCATGGCGATGCGGGACTTGCGTACTTTGTCACTTCCTGCACAGGTGGTGCACTTCATTCCCATACAGGCCACACCTAGACCAGCGATGGACACGATGATGCCAACTATCATCAAGGCTCGAGTGGCCTGAAGAGAACCTGTGGTGGAAAGAATGGAAAAAATTATTAAATATGAGAGGAGAACAGGGAGAGTGTGTTGCATCTGTTAGAGGAGGCAGTGAATAGACTGCCTTTTGTTTGTTAATGTGGGAGTGAAGCTTAAGAAGGTTAAAAAAAACACACAGCACTGCAAATGCACAAAGAGCATCAAGTCAAGTAATCAATCCAGCTGTATATACAAAGTGCAAATCTGGAGGCACAAACTGGGAAATGATAAGGAGGGACTAATAAAGAGGCCTGGACCTGTCAGAGAGGCTTTATGTGGTTGTCCAGAGGTTGTGAATCACATTCACATTAGCCTGTCAGGACATTTTAATGTACGCTTTTCCTGGAATAGAAACCAGGGGATACACATGAACACACACCAGTACACACAAACAGAAAAAAAACACCACACTCTTTCTTTATGTCTCCCCACCCATCTGTTGCTGCTCGAGAGGTGGAGACCTGCTGAAACACTGCTGCTAGGATCCTCATCTGTCAGCCTCCCCCCAACCCTATAAACCTATCACAGGGTGAGCCCTTCCCCCCCTCACCCTCCACCTAGAACCAGTCTGTGCCAGTCTAGTCCATCCCTGCCATGCCCCAACAAACAAAACCCTCCAGCAGCAAGGGAGGGATGATAGAGAGAGACGGAGGATGCAGATGAGAGAGAGAGTGTGTAAGAGGGGTTGTTAACACTAAAAAGTAGTAAGACATGAAAAATAAGAGGTTGGTTATACATTAAAGAAAGCAGGAAGCACAGCATCCTGGCTTAAAGTAACAGCACCTGCCACCGAGGACAAAAAAGGACTTGAAAGATCACTCACAACTGTATCATAGAGTGAGATCATTTTAGCTGACAATGATTCAACCTCCTGTTTGTGGTAATTTGGTGAAACAAAAATTAATTGAGCAATCTGCAAATCTATTTTTTTAACAGGGCCTTATCCAAGACATATAATAATGCAAGACTTCCTCCGCTTAAGGATCTTGTTTCAACTAATACTATACTTCGTTGTTAGCATTGCAAGTCCAACTCCTTCCAAGAGATTATCACGAGAGATTATCACGGCCGATGAACCTGAGGGTCTGAGATCCAAGGCTGATTGCCAGCTTTTCCTGGTTAATATCCCACTCAGCATTAAGCCTAATGTAGATACTGCAGTGAACACAATCCAGTTTTTCATAGAAATCAGCAAAGAAAATAAGACACAGGTCATAATTGGCTTGAAGAGCAAAGAGTCACAGCTCTTCCATCTACAGATCCCCAGGTGTTAAAACCAGAGCCCAGTTTGCATTGAATTAGCGTGCTGCATCCCTACATGAAAGAAGTGTGTGTGCGTGTTGGGTGATGTTCAATAGATTGTTCGGATGCCAGTGCTGCAGCAGCGGCGTTACCATGGTCACCCTTCCTTCGAAGATTTGAAAGTGAATACTTTGGCAACATCTTGAGTAATGAGCATCAACTGCTGCGGCGTTTGAAGTGTAGCTTTTATTTCATGGTGGCCGAACACAGAAGTGTGTGAAGTTCTCGATCACCCAGATGTTGGGGTACACTGGGAAAACAAAGTGTCTCTGGGGCTACAACTCTGAGTTCATCCATGCTTCTGGAAATGTATGTTGGTCTTGAAGATGTCACTCATCCAAGAGGCTTCATCATAGAATTAGCTCTTGAAACTTGGACAAGGCCTCTGCTGTATGTTGGTGTGTTGAAGTGTGACTGCTTGGGTAATGTTGGGAGGTGGGGTGGGAGGGTTTCCCAGAATGGAGCTATGTGTGGGCGAGGTTTCTAAGGAATGCACTTAGGAACAGAGATGAATCTTTTCAATCCCTTTCTAACGTTTTTTCCTGGAATCGGTCCCTGTCTTTATAACAGGAAGCCCTCTGAACAAGACAATGTCCCACCGTAGAGACTGATTACAGTGGGCTGCACCTGCTGAAAGTAGAGTGTGTGCAGTCAGTAATTAGTGTGGGATGAGCAGGTTATACCCTGAGGTGGCAAACTTAATCAGAGTGGTCCACTGAGGTCTCACTCAGGTGAAGCTTGAACAGGTGGGTGTCCAGGTGGAGAAGTCATGAATAAGACACTGTGTGAAGCAGCTTGTGTCAGCTGCTGGCAGTGGTGGAAGGAGTGTTTGACTTACTACAGTGTAAAAACGTAGTGCAAAGTACAAATCATCAAAATGAAAGTACCAAAAGTAAAAGTATTATTATGCAGAATGTCCCATTTCAGAATCATACATACTACTGGGTTGTAATTAGTGATGCATGAATGTGTTTATCACTTTAATGTTGCAGCTGATAGAGGTGAAGCTCATTTTAATCACTTTATGTACTGCTGGGCACCATAATTTATTAGCTTATGTGTATTTGTTTTATTGACAAGCTCAATTTGCAAAGCAAGTTGCAACTAGAGCTGTCAAATAGATCGAATGGAATAAAAAGAACAAACTGTGGAAGTAGAAGAATGAAGTAGCAGAAAGTAAAAATACTCCTATAAATATCAAGTACTGGAGGCTTTTTTTTTTTTTTTTTTTTTTTTGCAGGGATGATTCAACCACTGTGGATTACTTACTGTCGAGCTGCAGGATGGAGTCGTAGATTTTACACTGGAGCTGTCCGGTGCTTTGGAAAGCGCATGACATCCACAGTCCCTGGTACATGGCCACCGCTGTAATGATGTTGTCCCCGATGTACGCGGACATCTTCCACTGCGGCAGGATAGTCCCGATGATCAGCCCGACGATGCCAATTAGCGACAGGAAGAATCCCAGCAGCTGAATCCCGGAGTTGGCCATCGCTTCTCCAAAAGAGTGCCCGTCTCTAAATGATGTTCAGTGAGTGGGGTCCTCAGATCCTGTATCCCCCTCCTCCTCTGCAGACTGTGCAGATATTTCTATTAAGATCACTTAATGGTACTGGCGTGATGCTAAAAAAGCAGCTGATAGAGTCCGCGTCGCTCCTGAGTTGTGTACCGGGGGTCTTCAGTCGGGGGTGGGCATCAGATGTGGGTGATGGTGTGAAGTGGGTGTAGTTACCATGCCCGCTGATGCATGGAGATGCAATTCTCTCTGTGGTGGCGGGGAGTAGCTGCTGGGAAATGTCCCCTCTGCTTCCAGCAAAGCAACAGGTTGTCTCCTCATGCAAGACTTTGGCCAAACTTTTCTGCTGGGTCACACTTTTCACTGGCTCCAGAGTTTAAACTCACTCAGCTTCTTTTTCACTTCTCATCAAGTGTTTACCTGCTGCTGTAAATATTTTTGAGTATGTATTTGCATGTGGCACCTTCAATACTCATTTTAAATATGATGGTAAAGCCAGAATATTTACCTGAATATGAGCATCATGTGTAATGAAGTGTAAATACAGACTTGATTATAAAACTTCTAAAGCTTCTTATGGAGGAAATTAAGGAGAAATCAAAAGGTTTAAAAAGAGTATTTCTTTCTTTTCCCCCTCTGCTGTCAGACTTTACCAAGCATGAACAAAGATCATCATCATTTGACCTTAAATATTCTTTTTTTTATTCTCTTTCCCTTTAGTCCAGAAATGTGTGTGTGTGTGTGTGTGTGTGTGTGTGTGTGTGTGTGTGTGTGTGTGTGTGTGTGTGTGTGTGTGTGTGTGTGTGTGTGTGTGCATACAGCACACACAGCCTACATGACTCCCACTGACCCAGATGGATGCTATAACTCCCGTGCTGTCACTGTACAAAGCAAATTAAAGTCCCAACGGCCCTTTTTAACCACGTATCACCAGTCTCTGGCTCAGAGCAGATTCATGGCCTCTCTGCTGGTGCTGATGTGGTAATGAGGTAAACTGCCAGGTGAGAGTGAGACGTTAAGCCACTGGAGGAGCTGGATGACGACTGAACCACAAGGACGACTCAGCTGGCTCATTATGTGACGCTCACATTTTGTTTTTACAGTAAACTGTCATTAGGTCCTCCTGTTTGACTTGAGAAGACATCAGTGGGATTGCATTGTCTCATTCAGCTGCCTTATATGTAGCTGTTTCCAGGATATGTGCAAGACACAATTTTTATTTTAGAAGAGAAACTTCTGTTGTGTCTCTGACTGATTAAATATTGCTAGAAAAAATACCGAAAGCAGGAAAAGATGAATACATTGTCTGGCTTTCTGCTGAAAGCCTGGTGGTATTTAGACAGCTCACAGGGGACCTGATGGACTGTTTCAGGACATATGGACCACAGGGTGCGTCCAGCCAGGCTCACCTACAGCTCAGCACGTCAGAGGGAAAGTTTCAATCTAGTTAAACCTAAATAAATTTCACTATTGTAATACATTTAGGAGCAAAAATCAAGTTGGAAACCAGCTTATATTTGATATTTAAAAGAAAAGAAAAAAAAACATGCATTCGCCTTTATTCATCAGTGAATTCAACATTACTTTAACTAATTGGGGGTGAGCATTTTATACCTCCTGTTACGTATTAATATTTTACAATAGGATCAGTTCCATTAGGTGCATTAACATGCCAGTTGTGGCCCCTTCCTGCAGTGAATGGACAAAAACCAACAAACAATAGAGAGCATTGTCCACATGAGAGGTCAGCTGTGTGTGTGACTTCACACTGCGGCGAAACAATAGTCCTCCAGCAATGGGAGAGGAAGTAATAACCCATAAGCCTGGAGGAAGCTGTCCCCACTGCCAGGTTAATGGGAATGTGCTCACCTACTGGCTGGATAACCAATTTAAAACGTAATGAGGCTTTGCCAGATTATTCTCACAGGTCTGTTACCGCTCCACTGCTCTTCTGCCTTGAACAGTTTGTTCATTTTCTCACGTTCATGCCCTTTCCACCCCACCTTCACCCACATCTTCTCTCGATATAACTCTTTTCTCCTGTACTGTATCTGGGCTTGGGTGACAGGCCTCAAGTCTTAACGGTTGAGGCCAACAAATGCCTTATTGTTGCTGGGGAGGGGTGGCCCCATAGCTCAAGGAATCTGTCTCACTTTGATACAGAGGTTGATGAGGAGGAGGAAGAGGAGGAGGAGGAAGAGGTGGTTTGAGGGTTGAAAGAGTTGTTAGGATCAAGGTGGGAAGGAAAACATGAAGGAACTGCGATCAGGAAAAACATATCAAGGTAAGAAAGGTGAGCACAAAGTGCTTTGGGAGATGGAGAGGAGGAAGATGAGTAAGACAAAGATCAGGGGCCAGTGTCGGGCCTACCAGTGCTGTTGCCACTGGTAACCTGATTTATCTGATGTCCTCTTGGCTGCTTTTCCTCCCAGGTCCTGAATTGCAAAGAACACAAAAAGAACATTGCTCTTTCCCCCCTCTGCTCTGTCTCCTCGTTCCCCTTTTACTACTTTCTTTCTGAACAGCGTAAACACACATTTGTCTCGCTGGTTCAGTCACTGCTCAACGCTCAATAGGAGCTGAAAAAGAAAACAGCTAAATCAGCCCAAAGAGGGGCACTAACAACATTTTCTCGGGGACTCTCCCTCCCATTTCGGAGGCCTCCTCTGGGTCTGAAGTGAGCAAGTGGAGTGCAAATCCAATGATTGAAGTCCTTTAAGTGCCCTTGGAAGTCACTGAGGCATTGGCAATAAAACACGCTGGGCCCACGGTTTTTCCCTGAAAAGCTCAGAGTGCGCAAATGAGGGGGATGGCGCCCTTCTCTACATGTCCTCCGTCTTTATCACCAATAGTCTTCTTATGCAACAAGACTTGGCTTTTGTGCAGCAGCAGCAGGACGGGACCGATAGATTGGGTTCTTGGTCTTGTGGACTCATTCTTCTCATCTTCCCTCTGAGGCAATGAGAGAGAGAGGTGTTCTTTTTCCCCTAACAGCTTGGCAAGTGCCACATGCAGGGTAGAAACATATTTGGACAGACTGGACACAATGACTACAGTCACAGACTCTGTGGCTTTCTGCTGCACATCAGTGAGCATGAAAATGGCTACGATACAACTGTGGAATGTGAGACGCCCTGATCAGCTACAACAGAGTGTATACTAAATTGAGTCAAATTTTACCCCCTACAGACAGTACAGTCTATGTCCCCCACCCTTCCTACAAAAGAGCTAGATTCCATTTCAGAAACAGGCCTGTTTGTGGTCATTTTGCATTTTTTTGTGGTCCCTGAGTCTGTACCTGGTAGGCCCATTCAGTGATCCATCCATCAACCAACAAGCCAGCTATCTATCACCTTCTGACTTTAATGGGGGTGTGGCAGCACGGAGCCAACGGCCCATTATTTCAATATCTTGCGTTTTTTCACCCCAAATGTTCTAATCAACCTCTGATTGGCTCTCACCCTTTTTTGAAACCCTCTAACCAACCATTTCACCCTAACCCGACCCTAGCAATGAACACTAGCCAATGAAATGGACATTGGGTGGGCTTTCCAGATATTTTTAGGACTACTGGGATTTTTAGAATAAGGAACAGGGGGGGTCTCCAGGGGGTACCAGCCAATCACATTTCAGGAGGGAGTCTTGCCAAGACAATGTGCATATCCAAAACTGCAAATTCTACTTGTATTATTAATCATCAGAAACAAATAGTGATATGTATAAACAGATCTAAGAGTAGATTGTAACAGCTCAACGCCATACCACATACCGCACTCCTACACATAGTTTCTTCTGTAAATCGAGTAAGAGAAGAGATGATCATATTCAACACAGCACACAGGAAAAGAAGTCTTATTCAAGTCTGGGACTCTGATGTGTTTTTGCCACTGTATGATTTATGCTCATTAAACTGCAGCACTGCAGCTCCGCTCCACAAATAAAACTTGATTTATCTGGGGATATGTGTTAAAGAGCGACTGAAGCAGGAATGTTATTGATGTTTTCATGAAAGTCAGAGGTGGCGTTGTGAGCAATCACTTAAATAGTGAATGAGATGACAGTGCAGCTCATGATGTGACAGAAAGTGAGCAGAAACCACAGAGAATGATGGCTCAAGACATGGCAACAAAGTGGGATAGTAAATACATTGAACTTTGTGTTTTGTTGACATTTCCTTCCTCATTGCTTGAATATTTTCCTTTAAATACAGATTTTATTTACTTCTGACTTTATTAAAACACAATTCTTATATTCATAACTAATGGGAGACAATAACTTATAAATATGTTCATTTTGCCATTTTCCTTTCAACAGTAATGCTGTCATCTTTTGAATGAACACTATATTACTGCCCTCTACTGCCCAAAGGCCAACATTACAACCCCTAACTATAATCACTGTTCTTGCAGAGGTCAGCAGAGTCAAACACAGACTAGCGGTTTCCTGCATGGGGCACAAAGTCCAGCACATTCCTGCTGAAAGGAGACACTTTCAATAAACCAAACACTGTCACTTTCAAGAAACATGTATTTAGACTCAAATAATGCAGATCACAATGTGTTAAATACTTGATTTTGACAAAAAATAATGCAAAGCCACTAAGTGTTACTGCATATACATTAAGCTTCTGTAGATCTATGCATGGATTCTGTTATCATGTTGGCATGTGCACATGTTTCTACTTTATGCAAAAAAATGCCACATTTTCTTCTGCTACCCGACCTTATAAAACATTTCAGAGGCTGACAACACAAATATGGAATAGGTATTTATGGAAAGTTGGGTCTGGTGATCACAGAAATCACCAATAAGAGGACATGACAATCAAACAGTGCGTCAAGCTCCAGCTGTACTTGTTCTAGGGGAAAGGGTCATCGGGTATATAGTTGAAACTGGCATCCAAAAACATGGCCAGCGTGCCCAGGGTGGTGATGATGACAAACAACCACAGGAAGAGACGGTCCACCACCAGGGCGATGAACTGCCAGTCTCCTGTCATCTGCAGGGAACACACACACACACACACACACACACACGCACACACAGAGACAAAGGCACACACAAAGGCACTCACTGTAGCACTGAGTCAGCAGTGTACTATATGAATGCAATGACACATGAACATCGTTGGGGCATGTTTGGAACACTCTGTGCTCAGGAGCTGCACACACACTGAAAAACAAGCTGCCTGACAGCGTGTGTCATGTTGTGCACATTTCTCACCGTGTCGTCCATGTCCTGCTTCTTCAGCTGCTCGGCCATGTATGTCACGGCGGCGATGGCTGACTTCAGGTTGGGAGGGAGGATCAGACAGTAGCTGTCGGTGTCTGGGAGCCGCTGGAGCTGCACTGTGCTCTCACACCTTAAACACAGACAGACGAGAGAGGTTTCAACAAAGAAGTGCGAAGGTAGGATAGAAAGTCGAATATATGCACTGAAACGCTGACACAAGGATTCTTTAAAAACGTTATCACACATAAACTCTTAAGTTCAATAAATAATGTTTGTGAAGCTTGTTACACATTTTGTAACTTTTGTCAAAAATTAGCATGTGTGCACACCGGTGATGTGTGCGTGTACACACTGTAAAAAATGTCTGTCTTTACAATACGTTACAGTTTTATCGTTTGGATGAATGAGTCCTCTCCTTATATTTACCAATAATAATAATCATAATAATAGTAAGTTTTGATCTCTAGAGGTGTTGGTAGAGTCAGGTTAGCTGTTTCCTGTTCTTTAGCGCTAAGCTAAATTAACAGACATTAGAGTGGCATCAATCTCTTCATCAAAGTCTCCAACAGAACACTAATAAACGTCCTTTATTTGTCAAAATGTTGAACTATTCCTGAGAAAATAAACCTCACGACAGCTGTACCAGAAGTTTAGTATGAGTGGACGTGCAGATTACTAATGATGGTGCAACATATGAAATGCAAAACTGAAGGCGCATCTGTCTTACTATGTTAGCATTTGCTAATATCCATCACATCCGAGCAAGTATCTTGTGCAATATTGCTTTTTTTATTTTATTTTATTTTTTTTTTACGTGGCTTATATATTTTTTACTGTTACATATTTTCCACCATGCAATACTACAATGACACTGTATTTTTATTGTTCATATCTTCTCATGTACAATTCAAAATTTTCTACTGTGAAACTGGCAAAGCAATATCGTCTTCTTACACTCTTTTGTATATAATGTACATGTATATGTAGTTGATTTTAGTTTATATCCTTTTTATTGTCTATTTATTCCTTTTTCTTCTTGCTGCCTGTAACAACTAAATTTCCCTGGTGTGGGATCAATAAAGTTTTATCTTATCTTATGTTGTAAATATTACAAATTAAAGGAATAAAGTATGAATGGATATTATATTATATTATTATTTGATGATCAGCGTGTATTTTAATCTTATTCTTATTGGTTATTTAATATTTGTTACATGCAGTTTGCGTTTTAAAAAAATCCAAATCTAAATATAAGTACAGTGAACACGTGGGCAATGTAAGATGCTGTTTCCAAAAGAAGCACCTTCTTATTTGACGCTGTACGTCCTGTGAGGAGTGTCAGGCTAATAATCCTCCTCTGGAAGAAGTTAAAACATCCAGCAACACCCTTCGCAAACGCTCTCTAAGACCAGATTTATGCTGTGTATGTCATAAGTCACGAGCACAGCATTGTTCAGCCCTGCTGGAACAAACGACCACTGACATTTGCTGTCCACTGTAGGACACACAGTACAGATGTAGATGTCAGTGTTGTCTCTTCATAACATACAGTGTGTGTCCTTGTGTACCCTCTAGCCACTGACAGGCACAGCTACTACAGGCCCCTTCCTGCAGCTCCTCTGAACCCTGAGTGACAGCAGCAGCACACTCCTGACACAGAGGTGACATTGACACAACACTGGGTCAACATGTATGTGATGCATGACCCCGTCATTCTTCCCCTCACACAGCTGCTCCATAAACCAAAACATATGAGCAGAGAAAGGGTCATATTGACAGCGTTCTCGAAGTGCCTTCATGCTTTAGTGAGTGACTGCTCAACCATAAATCACTTGATTATACGTGAGGAATCGATCTCAACATTTTTTACAATGCTTAAAATCAGAGAGAAAAATACCTTATAATGCCTTCAAATAAGGATTTACATGTTGTTTATTTAACTTGCATGTGGCAACCCAACAACAGACTGTATACTGTATTTATACAGCAGGTCAGGTCATAGATGCTCGTGTCTGACCACAGTTCCACATGTTGAGGCAAACACTTGCACAGGGTGTTAACTATTTGCTACAGATTCCTCTTCCTCCTGCTGCCCTGTGCTGTCCATCACCCCATTCACCCTTCACCTCTTGTAAAACTTCTTATATTAATGCTGGATTTAACTTCTTCAGTACAACAAAATGTTCAAATAAAGCTCAACGTATCTACAGAGCATCTTTTGGTTACCATTTATATTGAGGTACACATATTCACCATCAACTAGCTGCTTATTAGAGTGCATATTAATAGCAAAGCTTTACATAAATTGTTATCTTAAAACCTATTTCTACCTCTTACTAACCCTAACCCCCGAGAGTAAGGCATTAATAAGCGCTTCAAAGTGTCTAATAAAGAGGCAATATGCTATGAATATGCTAATAAGCAACAAAATATATAATGTGACTTATCTTTCTAATTGAGAAATATTGGAACGATTTATTGCAGGATCAATAAGAACTAACTGACAGCTACATGTTTGAATACTATGTATTTATGACCATCATGTACATTGAAACCTGATTACTCATCAACATTGCTACAATAACAAGTGATTTACAGTATGAACAGCACACATCTATCTTTCAGTTAAACGCCATACCACTGCACAATGAAGGGTTTTCATTGATTTGATTGATTTCTTTCCTGTGCACCAGGCTTCTCTTTCTTTCAGCCCTGTGAAAAGACTATGAATCTGCTGAGGAGGGAAAGTTATGTGTGAGTGGGGGAGAAGTTGGTTTGTGGGTAGTAGGCAGGTGAGTAGTTAAAGGGGAAGGTTCCTACCCCTGCATGCCTGTGGTTTAGGGTTAGGGGTTATGTATAAGATGAATGTTTTGTCTGTGTGTTTCTTTCTTTTTCATTGTTGTCACATGATCACTAAAACATTACTGAAGGAGAGAGAGATCAACATTGAGGCCCATCTTGAAGGCGCTTGGCTCGGCACCACAATGCACCTGTCAGCATGGCACTTCAGTACATGTCTAGAGTACACGCAATCCACGTATGTCATGTATATAGTGCGCATTCTGCATGCTCTTAACAACATGCAGAACATCCGTCACCAGAGAGGAGAAGGCGTCAGCGAAGGAGCAAGACGAGTTATCAGAGTCACAGCGAGACAGCGTGGCAACAGATGGACTGCTAGACAATAAAAAGGAGCTGCTGCAGGAGGGGTGTGTGTGTGTGTGTGTGTGTGTGTGTGTGTGTGTGTGTGTGTGTGTGTGTGTGTGTGTGTGTGTGTGTGTGTGTGTGTGTGTGTGTGTGTGTGTGTGTGGCCACAGCTCAGGGCAGAGCTATGTGGTGCTCTACATGCTGCATGCCATTCACATTCCACGGCTTGTATTCATTACTGCAGATACATGGGGCCCTTCTCACTATGACACACATACACACCCTTACTAACAGTACGTGTATGGTACTGTTAGTGTATACTTACATTTACATGTAGATACACCGATATTGATGCATACTCACTCACAAAGACTGGTGTTAAAGATTAAATACACTGAAATGGTGACATTCAAGCAGCACAGGCCATCAAACATGCAGACGATTCTCATGAATGTGTTGTAAAAGACAGAAACAGCTTCTAATGAGCCATCTCACAAGATATCAAGATAAACAGAGATGGATGAAGGCAAAGACACGCAGGTGATGGTGCCTGACAGTGTGACCACCATCTCACCCACATCAAAAACCAATAAATTTCTCCTCTGCTCCGATCACTCAGCGCCAGTGTTCTCATCCACTCAACTAGCCTGATCTACTCTTCACCCTCCCTCTACCTCCCTTCTCTGGGATTACCCCCTAATGCCCAACCTAAACAGAGGCTTAGTGGCTGGCGACTGTGGACGAGGGTGTGGGGCTTAGCTGGGGCTGAATCTGATGCCTTTGGAACGGGATGAGAGATGCCCAGCACCAGGCCTGGTTCAGGGGACTGTGGAACTGTTTATGATGCCATGGCTGCGTGGCAAGGCTGAGGCCTTCTGCCAGATTAGCCAGAATAAAGCCAGCATGGTTGGAGGGACAGTACAGCTTGAAGCAACATAGATTTAAAAAAAAATGTATGTTTCGATAACCTCTTTCCCAGACTGATATGCTAAATGTTGAATTATGTCATGTTAAATTACTATGCTTTCACAGAATGGCAAATTGGTGTTTTTCTTTTAACCAAAATGTATCATCGCACAGTAGAATGTTTTAGCCATACAGCTAACATGGCTACAATCAAGAGATGGCAATGTTAGTCAGTCAGTTCATCAACCACTTTGTTCCAGGCTGAAACCCTAACACAACATAAAAGAAGAAATAATTTAACAAGACTAAGAGTTTGAGCTGTGTGAGAGGCTGAACTTAGGTACAGCTGTACCTTACTGTGCTAAATGCTAATGCAAGTGTGCTAGCATGCTCACAATGCTGACATGTTGGTGTTTGTGGATGGGTGGATAAAACACTAAAACACAAGGACTTTAACCAAGAGGATTTGCATATCATATAAGAGTGGACTACTGGCCTTTGTGGAGCTCTTCGCTCTCCAGGTGCCCTTCCAGTTTGAGACTGTTACCAGAATGCAAACAACATTCTCTGGTGCTGAATCATTAATCCTTCTTTTTGCTTGTCAGAGTACCTTTCATGTGGCTGAAGTCAATGTGTTATTAAATGTGTGAGGCTGAAGGAAGTGCACATACTGTTACTGTCTTGGCAGATTCCCTGAGCTGCTGTGGTGATGGTGGTAATTCTGCCAAGTCTAGCACGCTGTGTACTTTACTATAATAGCTAGTCTGGCATCAGATCCAACATTCACACTTTGGCACACTCTACAAAGAAGATTCATGCCTGCGCTGGCTTTTATTAACATTAATAGATATAGCTTTCTGCTCGTGTAATGTCAGGATCAGCACATCTTTGCCCAGAAGGAGGCTGAATCAGGATGAATGACTCTCATTGCTATTACTTCAGGTCTATGGTGTTTAACAGTCTTGACAGAAAAGAATATAGGCACTATAACTTTTTGTCAGTTTATTTCTCTCAGTAACTCAAACCAAGAACGTGGTTTATCTTTGGAGTTTAATCCAATAAGATTTGTTGCATATATATGTTTAAGTAGTGGCCTTTTAGGCCTTGCCATTCCGATTTTCTTTTGTGAAATCTGTTTGTTCACACGAAGTTCTAGAGTTCAGTCAAGATGATTACTCTTTTGTATGATTAGGCCTGTAGTTTATTTCTCTTACTATCCTGCATTCACTCCTCACACTCTCTCTCTTAGTATGTTCGTGAGGCTGTTCCGTGCACCCCTCGACCTCCCCATCAGCCTGTCAGTCTACAGAGTCATCAGCCGCCAGCACCACCACCACTCATGTTCAGACTCCATGAGGGGATTTATCTTGCTGCTGCCCAGGGCGATGCCCCTCAATTACAAAACCCCACTGCAGAGTCTAAGCTCCAAAGACTTTCAGACAAGACTTAATTATCACATATAATATCACAATAAACAATTATCTTTATGTTATTCACCCATCTCTCTTGATTGAAATGCTTTACGTAAAGCGTTCTGCTGGATAGCTATACTGGTAGCAGTTGGCATAAAGAGGTCTAATGATTCTTGTTATCTCAGATTTTTGTTCCTCTGTAAAAGAAATATGAGAATATGTTTTCTGACTGATCTGACATGGGAAGAATCTCAGAAGAAGGCTCGTTCTCACTATGTTCTGCTTTATTAAACGTATTTTTTCTTTGCACACAAAAAATGAAAATTCATTGTGACAAATGCACTGCAGTGCTCTTAGGAAGCAAAAGGAAATACAATTTTAATGCGTCTCTGTCTGTGTATCAACCTTGTGCGTGCTTGTAGCCTTTCTGTGAATGTGATGGCCTTCAAGACAAACTGACAAAGTCTTATCGGTTCAGCAGAGTGCAGTTATGACTTTATAATAAAACTTTTTTCTTATTTTACTTAAATGACCAAATGAGACAGTATGAGTCATTATTATGGTTGAGTGATGTCTCTGATGGATCCTGCATTAGTAAATGTCGTCTTACCTGCCTCTCCAGGGTATAACGAGATCAGGGTTTATCTTGCGAAAGAAGTACTCTCCTCCAGGCTGCCTGCCATTGAAGATTCGGAGAGGTGTATCATCACTAGACTCCTCTTTCAACAGAGGCTCCTCCGGGTTTGGCCTCAACATGCCAATGTACTTGGGCAGGAAGTGAATGAATACCTGCGAATTTGAGGGAAAACAGGGTTTTCAAGGGTAGTGAAATAGCTGAGATGGATGCTCAGTGAATTTGAATTAAGGTAGTCTCACCCTTCGAACCCAGTTTGGCATGATGTGCGTGCTGGGTGTTCGGTGGTGCAGATTGAGGACGACCACACTGAGGATGACAGAGAAAGTGACCAGGATCATGGTGAACATGACGTAGTTGACAATAATTGGGATGCCGAGGGACGTCTCAGGGACCTTGTCAGCCAGCAGAAGCATGAAGACAGTCAGAGCGATGAGGACAGAAATGGAAAGAGTCATCTTCTCTCCTGCAGACAACAGGGGCAGTTTGGAGGATTAATTACGACAGCAGAGCAGCGAATGTTCCTCTGCCGGCTTCTGTTTCATGTTGACAAGGGTAAACTTCATCACATGGTTACATTTGATTGTTTGCCGTGGATAAACACGCAAATAATGAGTTGGTTTTGTCTTCAAAAATGTTGGACATGTTTGAGAGTGCAAAGATAGCTGAGTGACGTTCGAACTGTTTGCCATCAATCCTGCTGAATCTGTATTTTCCGCTGTCAATGAAACATCAAAAATCTGGTGACACGAAACCAAAGATTGACAAAGTAGTGCAGATTCCTCGCCAAGGTCTCTTTCCTTCAATCTACAATATATCAGTAAATTCCTTCAAAAGCTGCCCTTCCTCGTGAAGGAGTCTGTGTTAGACACATGCTTCTTGTCGTGACACTAGACTCTGTATCTGGTCTCCCATCCTATATCCCGTCTTGGCAGTGATGTGTAGTCACAGTGTCAAAACATGTCAGATGTGCTGACCTGCTCCAGGAGGCAGGTAGAAGACAAATATAGCCAACACGCTGGTGAGGATGCAGGGCACGATGATGTTGATGATGTAGAAAAGAGGCTTCCTCTGTATGATGAGGTAGAAGGTGATGTCCTCGTACAGGTCCTCCTTGACGTTCTTTCTGGAGGGTTTGTGACAGATGGCCCATTCTCCGTTTTCTGTGGAGAAAGAGATGTGCAAGGCGATGAAGAGGATGAAGCTCTAATAAGAGTTCAGTCAGGAAGGATTGTTCTTTAGCATGCTTAGGCCTGGAGCTTGTTTCTCAATCCAACCTGCAATCACTCCTCATGCATGCTCACTCAACTTATTTGGCTATAAATTTAATGCAATACAATGAATGAAGGTGCACATTAACGGGACTATCAGATGTGGATGAGGTCACTGTGGGCACCAACCAGTGAAAGCATTCTCATCTATGACAATCTCATGAATCTCTTTGCCATCGTCATCCAGAAAGTACTGCAGCTCCACCTCAGAGGCATCATAGGTGTACGAGCGGAAGACCATGCTGCAGTTCTGCCAGTCGAATGGGAAGTATGACACCTGTGGGGGTGGAAATTACAAACCGCTGCATCACAAGTGAAAGGAGATATTCACAAATATGGAATTCTGGATGAAAGCGTAAAGTAAAACGCTGTGATCCTTAAAGACTGTACCTCTATAGAGCAGGAGCTGCGGTAGATGGCAGGGGGAAGCCAGTTGACCGTCCCATCACTGTAAACCAAGACGTTGACGTAGAGAGCCACATCAAACTGACCGTCATTACTGCGGGGAGGAAATAGGAAGACAAATGTGAGGCTTGTGTTTCAGGCATTTTAGTACAACCCCAATTCTAAAACATTTGAGACAAGAAAACAGAATGCAAACTGTTAGCATATTAGCATTTTCCATTCATAGAATCCATCAGCTTTGTCTTTGGTTCAGTTCCTCTGTTAGCTACTTATATGGACTGTGGCGCTGCAGACAGGACACTCACTTGTTTATGAGGTAGATGTCAGGACGCCAAACCTTGTTGGGAGGAATCCTCAAAACATCAATGTTGTCATATTCTGCTGGGTTCCATGACAACCTGTAGTCTGACCATGCCTGGGAAGGGAGGGAGGGAGGGAGGGAGGGAGGGAGGGAGGGAGGGAGGGAGAAAAGAGCAAGGAAAAAGAAAGTGAATAAGAGGCACAGCAGAGCCGACACCAGGTGAAATCACTACCTCGGCGCCCTGCTGCCTCTGTCATTTACATCCTAGTTTCTCCTGTCTTTGATAAGTAATTTAAACCCCTCTGATCTAGACACACACTCAAACACCACTGTCACAAACACTCAAGCCGTCCTGAATTCTAATTAGTGAGGGCGAGGGACAAAAATGAAAGAGAGAACAAGAGAGATGAAGCAAGAAATAATTTGTGGTTATAAAAAGTGACAAGTCCATTTGAGGCCAGAGCGACAGAGATAGGAGTCAGAGCAGCAGAGCGAGGCTCGGTGATGAAGATGAATGTTTCCCTGCTCGTACCAGATTCATGAACACGTTGGTCGTCATCTCTTCGTTCTTCTCATTCTGTAGCAGGGTAGAGAGACACAGAGACAGAGGAAGAGAGATGGGGGACATGCATTAGTGATGCCACCATATCTTGTTGTGCATGACAGTGCTGTTACTTTCAATCTTACTCTATGCAAACTAATTGGGTATGGATGAATGGATGACCATGCAGCATAGATCAGGCCAACAGCGTGTGTGTGTGTTGCATGTACAGTCTGTGCATGTTGCCTCCCATCTCGTATGTGTGTATTTGTATTTACCAAGCTGACAAGCTGAGAGAGGGTCATCCCCACCCGGACCATCACCTTGTCCTCCCAGTAACGAGCTGGTCTGACTTTCATGTTGTAGTTCTCAAAGAGCTTCTGATGGAGCCGCCGCTCAGTGTCTGAGGCTCCTGGATGGAAGGATGCATGCAGAGAGTCGGGAAATTGAGAAAATGAGTGGGGAAAATGATGCCTAATGAACCAAGAGCCACCGCCACCTCAAAAAAAAAAAAAAAAAAGAATAGCAAAGTATGGTGATGAAAAATGAAGAAACAAATTGGAAATGCACAAGTGAAATATTATACTGAGTGAGTGAAAATGTGTGAAATGTACAGAAAGCATATGAACATGCATCATGTTAAATACCTGAAAGCCATATGCACCTTCATGATAGGGAATTTAATCACATGTGAAAAGTCCAAAAACCACATGAGCTGTTTTCACATGTGAAATGATGAAATTCTTTTTTGAGGAAATAGGACTAGGACCAGAAAGACAGCACACATGACACCCATTTACACTAATTGCTTGTCAGGTGTCATATTGATTTTAAACTGGTTATGCTGATTTAAAAAGGATTACGTGGTTTTGAACCAGTCTGCTTGTCTGAAATAATCCTGGGAATGTTTGAATTGATTTTGATTTGCATATTTCTTCTTTTTTTTAATTGTTTCGTTCTTATCTTACTTTCTATTCATATACTTCAATTCATTCTTGTTGTTATTGTGCTGTACAATAGTCTGATGTTACATTACTATGAATCCATCTATTGTATTATTGCCATACAAATAAAGTTTGATTGATTAATGAAGAATAATCCTAACAAAAAAAAGTAAAAGAATGAAAGTAGAAAAGGCCAAGCGGCAAGTGAGATGAACAACATAACCAGAGCACATGACGCATGGCACTGACACCCTGACCACAGCATGGTTGTTCTCTATGGATCAGTGAGTCAGGCCCACAGTGGTCAGGGCTTCAGCTCCCACTGTGATGACCCATACTAAAAATATACTGTGTGCTTATGCATACTCAGTATGGGTACTACATTTTCTGAATCATAGTCTAATTTGTCATTATAACTCTGATCTGGACATAAATACTGGAGGCATGGAAGAGAGAAATCATGAGTAAAAACAAATCATCAGAAATTGGGTTTTATAAATTAATTTGCATTTGCTCAGAGTGAAGGTGTGACATCACATTTGAAGTATCTAACGATGAGCAGAATTTAGCGCTCTGTGTGATAACAGGCGTCTCCAAAAATGCATTTCAATTACTCCTGATGATGGACTGGCTTGCAGTCCAAATATGTGAGAAAACAACATGTGGTGAAGGCAGAGAAGGACAGACAGGACATGCGAAAGAAGCAGTCACCAGGGCAGGTGCTGCGCGATGGGTAGCAAAGGTGACTGAGCTAATGTAATTGATATGCAGCAGGGGAATGGGATCAAAGGGATGTCTGGGATACCAGCTCCATCAGGACCAAAAATAGACTCTGATTAACAAACAATGATGTGTTAATATGATTCATTATATGTTCCAGAGCAGGGCAGTATTTGAGTTTTTGGTTTTCAAGTGGAGCAACAATGACTTCTTCTTTGACTGGATACAGAATAAGGACTTCTTTCCACCCCCCCACCCCCCCACCCCCGGCATCTCCTGCTTGTTTTCTCTGCCTCTTGCTGCTAGCCCCTCTCAATACAGTTATAGCTATAGGACAGAGGGACAGGAACAATACACCATGAACCCTGCGGAGGTCAGGGAGCAGGGCAGGGAAGCGTTTCACTTTGCTTTCCCACTGTGGGGTCAGAAGGTCAAAGTCAAAGCCCTTCAGCTGAGTTCAGATAAGAATTAGTCATCACAAATCGATTCTAATTTATCCCCCCCAAAAAACCAGAGGAAGCGTAATCAATACCAATTTAATTGAACTGATGTGAGACGCTTGTCTGTTATCTGATCATACCATAGCAATCCTGAGTAAATTTTAAGTGCATGCTCACAAGCGGCGGTGGGAAGGCTTCTCTTCTGGGCAGCCCAACAGGAAATAGGTACAGTAGTGTTAGGACAGAGGAATGAGAACACTGCGCCGCAGGTCGCCAACAAGCACAGGGCAACTGTTTGTTTTCCAAGCACAATATGAGGTCAAAGGTCAAAGTCAAAAGCAGTCAGGCATATTTGTTTTTCTTTCTCGCCTTTGAGTATACAGTTCAACACATGCATCTTCATTTCAAAGGTACAGAAGCAATAGAATTCTGTTTGTTCATGGTGAACTAATTCGGATGAAGAAAAATACATTTTATGTCAGTTTTATGGAAATTTCTTTGAAAACATGATAACCTTTTGTGAAACTCATTCAGTCATTTGAACAAATGAAATAAGCATTCCATAAAATGTCCTTACCGGCGAAAGTGAGACAAAGGCAGCTGCATATGATGATAAATGCGCTCATCTTCGCAGGAATGTTCATCCTCATCTTCAGTTGTCCAATCATGGCAGTCATAGCATCTTACACTTGTGTCAATCAAAGGCCGCGCTCCCCGCTGTACGAGCACTTTGACCTCTCTGCACCCTCACCTGGAATCTAGATGGAGCGTCCTGAAATGACACACCTGGCTTAGTTACATGCACACCTTCAGCTGGAACACAGCGAGCTGGCACCTTCAGCAGCACACGGCGTTCAGCTAATGGCTCTTTCTCCCGTCCCTTCGTCTCTTTGTGGCCATGGCTCCATGGGTGAAACCACGGTCTGATTGGGTGCGCGTGCTGGGAGTGACGAGAGGGCGGAATGTGTTTGCACTGGGAAGCCTGTGGGGCAGACACCTGTTGGTGCTCACCAATCTGAGGTTAGCACAGCGGGGACGGTGGGTGGGAGGAAGAGGAAGTGGAGGGGGTGGGATGGAGTGAAGGAATGGCAACGGGCTATGGGTTATGACAATGGAGATATTTTTGGGGCAGAACAAGTGGGCGGGCTGGAGCGTGGAGTTCACTGGGACGTCCGACTTTCTCTGTGGACGAGGGGTGATTTGTGGTCGTTTGGAGCTGAAGTGGTTCACAGGTGGCGTCTCTTACTCATTTCACTGTCTTCATCCTTTAACTGAACTCTCCCCTTATTCCTTTTCCCTGTTAAAACAAATCTCCACCACCTCTTTCATCCCTTCAAACAGTCACGTCCATCTTTCCTCCTTTGGCGAGTCACTCCCATTTTGCTGCCTTGTGTCTTGAAAGAATTCAAGTTGTGTGTTTTATCTCAGTGCTGAATTGGTCATCAAATTTCAGTTTAGACGCAATGAATTATGCGTGAAGAGTTTTAACATATCAAGCGTCTGAACTGGTGCCTCCCAGTGGTCGAGTCAAAATTGACTCGTTTACAGATGGCAATATGTATGCAAAGGAGGGGATGAGGTGAAGGAATGCCAATGGTCATGACTATATCCCATGGATCTGAGCTGGGACAGAAGAAATTAGCTAAAAGAATTGAGATGGAACCTGGTATAGCCTACAGTGCAGCAGTAGTAGTATGAGTCATTCATAAAATTACAAACAATATTAAGAGCAGGGATCAGAACGACAGGCATTATTTTAGTGACATCATGGAGAAAGACCAAGAAATGGCAGTTAGAAAAGGCGATATTCAGCAGAGCAAACCGGGACTTTATATGTCTATGAGCCATGATGTGGGAATTAAAATGGGAGATGCTAAAAGGCTTCATAGATGCCGTGGAATGAAAACCTGCAGGATGAAGTTGCTGAAGCAAACTTCTTGGCAGGAGCACTGAGGCGTTGTCAATAGTGATGGAGAGAGGTCTTAAAGGATTCACGAGTTTGAGCGGGGAAAAGAGCAACTCGCTCTTGCCGATATTGAGTTTGAGGTGAGCTCGAGGCAAGAAAAAGATAAGCATGTCGAATAAGATATAAAAATAGAGATGGATGTTGTTGCCATAGAAATGGTGAGGGAAGTTCTGAGACGTGAAGACTACACTTGTTATGATCGATGAGGTGAAGGCCTCGGAGCGAACTCTGGATCCTGCTGCTTCTTGAGATGCTTTATGTTGCTTTCTATGACGTTGATGTCGGTATTTCAAGGGTCATAAAGTTATTTTGTTACGCAAGATAAGTCACCATCTTTCCATTACCTTCCCTGTCTCGACTCTCTGTTATCTCCTTTCTCGAGCCTCCCTCTCAAGCTGGGCAGGGTTTCCAGTGCAAGAACACAAGCAGGCCATAAATCAAACCCAGGTTGAGAGTTGAGAGAAGGAGAATGTCTCTGGCTTGCCGTCCTGCATGCCACCACTACCAGTATAAATACATTGAGCAAAATGGCCCCTGTGTGTTTTCTGTTAAATAGCCCCTCTCATCAACGCTACAGCTTAATGCAAGGTCAAAGCGTTAGATAATAAGCAGAGGATGGAAATGAGTGCAGTTCAAACAATGCTGCAGCCAGCTCTGTCACACTGAAGCACTATCAGCACCGTTGCCGCAATGAGCTGTCGAGGATGACTGCAGACTTCCAGCCATCAAATGCTTCAGCACACACATCATATATGCATGAGCGTATTTATACACGCGCTGTAGAAATATCAGGGAAGCCCATGCGGGACTGTCTGGTAACCAGTGCCAGCATGTGTGTGTGTCTGTGTGCAGGATTATTAAGGATTATTAATAGCAGAGCGGGCAGGTGACTGAGCAAGAGTCGCAAACCTCACGGCAGCATTCTGACAACAGATGGAGCCTTTGATATCCTCCCCTCAGATCTTTATTTAAAATAGGAAAACAGAATGAAAGGGCAAGATTAAAAGGGCAGGTGCGTGTTTTTGTCATGTGAGAGATTCAAAAAAGACATGCGGTGGGTGTGTGTGTGTGTCTGCGAGAAAGTGAGACATTAAGAGGCACAGGTCTCCTATATAATGAGAATTCCACAGGCTATTGGTGCAGCTGGTGAATGGAGTTGGCATGCTGCTCCGCTCTCTGACATAAGAATATCCCCCGTGCAAAACCAGGGCCCAAAATACAAAGAGGATTAATGTGGTCGCAGAAATACCCACAAAGCATGTGCAACACTTCAGCACATTCTGACACAGGGAAATGAAAGGCGTACAGCTTGCTCACTATAGCGTCTGCTTTGTCTTGGTGTTTATGTGTGAACAGCACATATGAATATCCAACACTGGATCCACACTCAGATCTAGAGTCCTTCTGTAGCTAATACACTAAAAACACTCCAGTAGCTTAGAGTACATACGCTAACTTTGGCTTGGTTGGTACATTACATGCAATTATCAATGCCCTTGCACAGGTTTGGCAAGTTTACATGATCCATGTCAAGAGAAACATTTTTCATGTGATTGGGGCAACAGTGATGAGAAGCTCTTCAACACTGTTGCTCATTCAGCTGAGAAACCTCAAGTTGTTCATTCAGCTGCTTTCAAATTCTGCTTAAATGCAGACAAAACCTTGCATTAATTCTTCAGAGCAATACAGTCTGACAAACCTCAGCTACTCAAACGACATGCCATCCTCTAAGGGTAGGTGGACTAAAGATACATGCACGTCTGCTCGAGTTTAACGTCCAGAAATTGACCTGATTCCTTAAATTTTGTGTTAGAAATTGCAGCTAGATACAATATTGAAATGTCTTCAAGATGTATTTCAGCATTTGACATTGTCTATGCTAAAGACAAATGAATAAGAGAGACATCAGATGACACTGGAAAACAAGCAAGATGCATTGGACAAGTTTCTTGCTTGGAGTACATGTAGGGGTTTCTCAGTTGTTGTCACAATGGCCCGATGGTAAACTGCACCCAGAGAATCATTTGGCAGATTTTTACAGTGCTTTCTTCCTCCCTGTTTACTGAGGTGGTAAATCAGGATAGGCATAACTCAAGAAAATCGAGTGTCCCACTGCTTCAGGGGGATTTAAAGGGGTCGGTGGGTGTGTGGTTGAAGCTGGCATCGGCGAAGATGGCCAAGGTGCCCACCGTGGTGAAGACGACAAAGATCCAGAGGAACATGCGGTCCACCACCATGGCCACGTACTGCCAGTCCTCCTTCAGCTGTAAGAGGACGGATGGATGAAAGGAGGGAAAAAGTGGAAGAGGATGAAGGGGGAATGGGAAATGAGTGAGGGGACACAAGGATGGAGTAGCAGTGGACGAACAGGAAAGGACAGAAAGACAGTTTTAATACAAAGGCAGAGTTCAGAATCCAAGGACTTAGTCTGAAAGAAAAAGATGGAAGAGCATTATAACTCGCTGAGACAGGTAAACTCACAGCTTCGTAGTCCTTCTCAGCCTGCAGGGCCTCAGCGATATATGTGATGGCGTCTATGGCTGACTTGAGCTCCTCGGGTAGCGTGAGGTAGCTGCTGGGTCCGTCAATGAACTTCCTCAGATCTGTACACATGCCGTCTGGGTGAAACCTACACAGCAACACACACACACATGAATGTCACAGGGATATATCTATAACAATACACAACATTCGACATACCGGATGTACCTCAGGACCCATTCAAGAGAAATGGAGTGAGTGCACACAAAGTGTCAACATCCAAACAAGCACACACGAGCTTGCAGAATGTGGCGACGTGCGAGCAGATGTCGGCCCGGGCTAATTAAAAGCTGCAAAGTAGTCGAGCGTTTATGAGGCAGGCTGCACGTCTCCTTTTGCACTCTTCTGTCATTCAGAGAGGAATAAAGAGAAGGTCAGCGGAGCTCCCCGGGCTCGCTCTGCCAGTGTGGGAGTCACCGCACTGCATCTGCTGACTGGGCTGCTCTGGCTGAGAAACCCTCTGTGTGTGTGTGTGTGTGTGTGTGTGTGTGTGTGTGTGTGTGTGTGTGTGTGTGTGTGTGTGTGTCCATGTTTCTGTGTTTACCTGTCGCCCTCAGTGACCAACTGTCTGCTGCTACGGTGTGCCAGCAGTTGCTGGGGGAAGCAGGGAGAAGGTCACTGTCACTCACAACGGGTCTAACAGTAGGTCAACTCTGTTTCCACTCTTTATTAAAATCATAGAAAAGAAATAAAGCTGGAAATCAAGCAGTGAGAGTCAATTCTGCACAAATATCCAGCTAAACTTTAACTTTTGCTAACCAGAGGGATTTGAAGGGGTCAGCTGAATGTGTTGTAGCTTTAACACAGCGCCCCTGAAGAAACTCAAAGCGTTACTCGTTAACCTTATCTGCTCTGGTTTTCCCTGCTGCATTTGGATTCACAATCGAACAAGTGCCCTTGAGCAATGACACGCAGACTCTTTCATTAGCTGCTTCCAGGAGAGCATCAGAGCCAGAGCTCTAAGACTTAACATTAAGTAGTGATACAGCATGATTCTCTCTGCAGGACGTCACAGCTGAAATGCTTGCTTGAGAAATGACATTGCCTGTGAAATGAAAGCATAATTCTGAGCTTATGACATATTTCTAGTCTTGGCCACCATGTCTGCCAGTTATGATGACACTGTACGCAGCAAAGTAGCTGAGATCTGTGAGATCTGAGGACACGATTAACATCAAAGTCCAACAACGTCCCATGTTTTCATGGGACTTTGTCTCGCTGTCTTCGTCTCTCTGTATATAATCAAAGAGGCTTTTGCCAGATTAAACCATTTAATTGTGTGCACATCTGGATTGTCTGTAGATATCCCTCACTGTGTGTACATACAACTATGGCAAGTGCAGTGGACCAAAATGAAATCAGAATACTGGTCTTTAAACTGTGACATATCCATCCATCCATCCATCCATCCATCCATCCATCCATCCATCCATCCATCCATTGTCCATGCCCGACTATCCCTTTCGGGGTTGCAGGGGGGCTGGAGCCTATCCCAGCTGTCATTGGGCAAAAGGCGGGGTACACCCTGAACTGGTCGCCAGCCGATTGCAGGGCTAAACTGTGATATATGATTACTAATTTCCCAATATTAGAATATGTGCCCTACATAAAATGTCTGTAAAAGTTATATTAAACAATATTACACCAAGATGACGTTTTGCCTTATTTTTTTATTTTGATCATCATTCCCCTTTAATTAGATTCTTATAACTCATCCACTGTAGGTCATTGCTATGACCTTGCCCCAAAAAAACATTACACAAATTAAAATTATTCTCCTTGCAGAACAGCTGCACTGTGCTTTTGACAAACATCTGTTTTCTTATGAAACACCTCAAATATGAAACACCTCTTTCACAAACATATCTTAGCTCCTAGGAAAAACCCAAAAAAAAAAAAACAGCTAAGATGAGTTGCAGGTCAGACAGCTCACCACCAGGGGGCAGCGTGGCACTGTGTTTTTCCCTGGAAAACATGAAAATGGAGGGTAAACCGGACAGCCAGGGCAGAGTGTAGTGCTGCTTGGTATTCAGTGCGGCAGTTTGGGGGTTTACAATGCAGCGTTGCCATCGCTGCTGCTCCTGTGAGCGTGGCGGGTGAGGAGGCTGCGACCTAAGAGAGGTGGAGCCTCCACAGATAGAGAGAGATAAGAGAGGGAGGTAGAGACACACAGTGTGGCCTCATAACCCCTCTTCCCCTTCCCCTCCTATGTGGCTCAAAGTAACACTTCATCAGCAAGAAGTAAATGACTATTCAGGAGACTAATTCAACTAAAACTGGCTGCCTCTGGTGCCAAGACATGCACTAAACCCAATTAATAAGGTGTGTGTGCATGTGCAGGCTCAAGAGAGATACTGCTGTCTCATCAAATTGTTCTAATAGGGCCCCCCCCCCCTTCTTCTGTCACCCGTTCTTTCACCTGAACACGCAGTGTCCCGCTCTAATGTGTCAGAGTCAATTTGTGCGGGTCATTATTGTTTTAGCAACGATTCTCTGCCGGCTCCAGTCTGCGCCTCTCGACACACTTCAGCTCTCACAGGGGGTGATTTTTGGTGAGAGCAGCAGGGAGCCTGGCTGGATAAGGATGTCACATAGAAGCCGGTTTCCAGGATGTACAGTTCCTCATGCTAACAAATTCACCTGAGCGAGGTCACTCATTTCCGGTGTCCACAGTATAGAGTTTTAGAGAGTGCACGGTCTGTGTGCCAACAGTGGCCTAAAGCAGCTCTTTACTCAACAGCTTCAGGGGTAGCACTCTGTACAACTGTAACCTCTACTGTGCATCTTTTTCCATCTGAGTGCACCAGTGTCACGGCAAACACCTCTCACAGTCTAAACCAAAGGTCAGAACAAGAAGAGCTAAATTTCTCTCCCTCAAAACGTTGTTCTCTGATCAGTTCTTTCCTTGCAACACCTTCAAAAATGTCTAGAACTGGAGTGCAGCTTTTACAGCAAGCATTGACATTGACGCATAGGACACGGGACATGTAATAGGTGACGGTGACTTCTAAGTCGATGTCTAAGTGTGTTTGCCTTGCTTTAAAGCCTTTAGTGCAGCCTGGACCAAAGCAATAAACCACCTAAAACACCACAGTGCATCACCTTGATTTCTTATTCTGGATAACAACTTAGATACAGGAGGATAAGATGTGAGTAAAATGTGTGTTTTCCCATACTTGTGGTAACAGCTATGATAAAGCATATTTCTGTAGAATGAGTGCTGGACTTCAGAGGACAAATGGAAGCTGTGGAAACAGGAAATGCAGGCCAGGTGACTTCAAAGATAAGCCTGAATACCAAATGCAAGAAAAGATATAGAAGCTTCTGAATTTCATTTCCAAGCATTATCTAACCTATTTTTGTTTATTTTACACTCCTTCAAACATGCGCACAGCTTTTCGCATACATGCAGACGCAAGCGCAATCACAAGCCCTAATTGATACACCTGCAGTTTGACTCTGGACTGAGAGTGGCTCTGGTTTCACCTGTTGGGCTTGGGGAACAAAAAGGAGGTGTCCGGCTTGCGGATGAAGTATTCATCAGCCGCTTTGCTGACGGTGATGATCTTTTTCTCTCGCCGGGGCATGGTCTCCAGGGACAGCGGGGTCTCTACTTTTGGCCGCAGCATGCCCAGGTAAGGAGGCAGCATGTGGATGAAGATCTGAGAGGAAAGCCATGATGAAAAGCAGAGAGTCAACTCCAAACAGTAAAATCAGTTTTAGTTTCTTCCAGTTCTTCTGATTTGATGAAACAGAAGGTTATTTAATAGTATTCCTCTTTCAGTCAGCAGCCTGTTGGCTCTTCCAGACCTCCATCAATCAGTTTGTTTAGATTCCTGTTTCATGATTTATAGGGCAGCTGAAATGTACGTACTTGCCCTGTATTTGCCTATTAAGGCTGAGAAATGAGGCAAAAAGCTGAACTGAGCAGTGGGATAACCTTTGAGAACAGTTGCTGGTGAATAATGTGGGTGGAGAAACCAAATGGGTAATGTTTTCCAATTCCTCAACGTCTACTCTCAAGGTGTCCTTGAGCAAAGCCATCAACTCCGGATGCTCCTGTGGAGCTCTATAGGACTATACTTGGACTGCGCATCTCCCAGATGTGTCTAACTAGATAGCATTTAATGTTTGATAAAACCTGAGAGAAAGCAAGTATGTTTACATCCCCATCAGGTGGGAATTGTTGGCTTTCAGACTTGGCGCTGCCTTTGAAAGAACACCAGAGGAAATTGACTTGAAGATAAAACAGCAAATAATAGGGGCAAATGTTAGTCTAGATCAATATCATAAATGCTGTTTGCCTCTGTAAATGGCTCTTTCATCAGTTCTTTGAAGCGCAGGGATATTCATCTTTGGAAATGGTTCTTGCCTGTATTGACACATAGATGTCAATAAAAGCCCACTGGCAAGGATCACACTGTATGCTGCAGCTACAATCGAGATTATAATGGGAGGTGAAGCAGCTTGACCTGTTTTATAGTTTCAAAGAAAAACGGTGACTTTGCCTGCATTCCAAATCAAATATGCCCATATTCTTATGTAACCTCCTCCAGCCTTTTTTTTTTATTTTGCAGACTGCCAGCACTGCAGCGACACCTGTTAGTACTTCCCATAGACTGTTCTGTCAGCTGACCACTGAGTCACACAGTGACATGATCAGTAGTAGTAATAATATTTTAGTTAGTATAGTTAAGGATGATTTGGTGGCAGGTAACACCGTCCAGATGTGACCACGAAGCCAAACCACTTCATCTGATTAATTAATGGTTAGCCAAACTATTTCCTCGTGCACCCCGTTGCTTCTGCACTGGAATATTCCACTTATGACGCCTGATCAAAAATAATTGGATGCAGGAAATGCTTCAGTGTCTGTGTAATTAAAAAAACAATGTACACCTGAACCCATCCATGTGACATCTGTTAGATTTCACACATCAAGGCATTTCTTGAGCCGGGAGTATAGGAGGGAAAACTGGCCTATGTGGGCAGATCCGGCTTTACATGCAGATCACAGCATCCGGAGCGACATTGAGGCTGAGCTGAAGGAGCTGAGAAACGTGGTGGCTGAGCAGAGGGAGGACCTGAAAGCTTTCAAGGCTGCACTTGCCACCCAGACTCAGGCCGTGGGACCAAGGTTGCCTTGTCTGTCACCTTGGTAGAGATACTTATGAACCATTTGACACACTTACAAAGGTCAGTTTCAACACTGGCAACGTCTAGAACCAGCGACAGGCACCTTCACTGCACCTGCTCGAGGAGCCCTTCACTCCAGGCGCAGCAGTGTAGATGACCGTGCTCATATGCGAGGGTGTAAGGGTGCGGACATTTGATTTTGTCCTTTACTGTGACTCTACAGCTGCTGAGGGGAGATGTTATTGACATCTGTATGTTTCCTGACAATAGATTTGCTGTGTCAGCATCAACCTCTCTGGCTTCCTGTCAGTCGCACTGCAAAGGCTATGAGGTGAGGAATGTGCCATGGAAATGACAGCACAATGTCTCTTCAACACGTACCAGATTTTGGGCACTAACAGAAACAAAAATGCGTCTCAAAATGTGGGACTTTTTTCCCGCTTCAATCAAATTCCTCCTGATTGGCTTAGATATGAAGATTAAATTGAAAAATTGCAGGGCTAAATGGCCGGCTTGGAAGTGGTGCCATTAGAGCTTAATAACTGTAATAAAAGCATGCTCTGAGAAGAAAAGTCAATTTTCCCCTCATTTTTCAGAATGTAATTATTGTATTAGTGGTATGGTTAGATGACATTTGGTCAGTGATGATTCATATTTACTTAGAATAAGATCGTTTTCAGATTTTGCAATTCATCACAGACACACATCCATTCCTTGGGGCCAGAAGAACAATGAGCTGAGGTGCATGTGTACATCTTACATGCATGCATACACATACACCTTACAGTGCAAAGAGTCACATTCAGTAAAGACAGAAGACAGAAACAGTAGCATTCATTTGGAGTTGTGTTTCTAGCTTCTTGATTAAAGTCAGCTCAGTATTCACTCAGTTTTTAACCTTACATATTCACCAGCAAGTCACTAATTTTCTGTCTGCTGTTCGGTGCTGGACATGTACCATACAGTGGGCTTCATCTGAACTTTGCTTTTACTGAAAACAGCTGTCTGCTGCTGGAAACAGTCCTGCTGAGACTGAACCAAAATAGCGGGAAACAAAAACAACAAGCTGAAAAATGCAAAAATATTCTGTACGGCTGAGAGAACTGCAAACTGGGGCGATGTCATTTCATACATTGTTAGTTTAAAGCTACTAATTAGTGTAGCTTTAAGGAGAATATATAATACCGCATTACAAGACTGACATAAATAGGTATCTCAGCATCCACAAATTTCCATCTATTAATGTTTTGTACCCGAATCCTTCCTTTCCACCTTTCATGACGCTGATAGTCTGAGGAGTAGGAGTGAAGAGAAGCAGAACCTATTATGTTCTTTTCTCTCATCAATCCGGTACCAAGCAGCTTAGTTCCATTAAACCACGCAAATCACCTGCCTATGAGCCTTTCGGAGGTGAATGTTCCCTGAAAGCGTGACATAATTTGGAGCAAAGTATAGAGCTGCTGCTCAGGCCTGTAATTAGCTGCACATAATGTACAGCGAGGGCAGCAGCTACCATTGGAGGTTAATGCTAGAACATGACGTTCAGGGTGTCGAGGACTTCATCCGATAGTCTGAACATAAACTACAACTGCCTCCATCGCACCAAATTATCACAAAAATGAACATTACATGAATGATTTCAAGGCCTCACTATGCTACATTTATGGAGGTGTTGATCACCCACATAATGGATTTCATTAATGAATCCGTTTTTTAGTAACGTCACGCCCTCAGATGTGTGCCCACGTCTCAGAAACGTATCTGACTTTACTCAGGACATGCTGAGAATGGCTTGTTTCCTGATATCCCTTTGACATCACACACCAGGCCTCTCTTTGATGCAGGCTGCTGAGAAAATGAAAGCCTCGACATTGAAGATATTACCCTCATCTTTATGATACAGTAGCTGTTATCCTCCCGAAGCCTCAAACAAGAGAAAGCCGGCTTTCTTATTCTATCAGATTGCTTTTTGCTGTTTTATAAATCTGCACCCAGGCTTTGTGCGTCTGATCTTCTGGACTCAGGGACCTCACCTTGCGGACCCACATGGGCATCTGGTGGGTGTTGGGTGAGCGGTGGTGCAGGTTGAGGACAACCACACTGAGGATTACAGAAAATGTGACCAGGATCATGGTGAACATGATGTAGTTGACGATGATGGGGACGCCCAGTGACGTCTCTGGGATCTTATCAGCCAGCAGCAGCAGGAATACAGTGAGGGTGAGCAACACGTTGATCGACAGACCCATCTTCTCTCCTGGAAAGAGAAAAAAGGACGTACTTATGTGGAGAAGATCTTATATCAATTCATTTTCATAGAAGCTGACGTTCAATATTTATTCTTGTTGACAAAAATAACAATCACAGTCTCACAGACTCATCTAGTTTTACCAGGACAAGGTTTGTTCCCCCTTCAGTGGACTGAGATCTACTATTTTAGCAGCAGCTGGTCCATGTAATTCATCAGTAATGACTCTAATGGAAAATTCATCTCCCAGTCTAAGTGAAGCTGATTGGCCGATAGAGCGCGGCCTCCCAGGTGTATTCACTGGTCACTTACAAGCTGTGTTTACCTCAGATTGGTTGGAGTTGGTAGGTAATGAGAAATTGATGTGCATTAGAGGAGCGCATGCTTCCACAGAGAGTAACTCACTCACTTCATCACACTGCATCGCCGCAAACTTCAACGTGTCAGAGTCTTGGCTGACAGGTGATCTGTGGGACGTGCAGCGCGGCGTTGTGACAGAAAATGTTTTTCAGAGATTACCACTTTAATGTCCTTGACTTGTCTCTGAGTCAGAGGGGAGGATCATACTTTATGAGCGAGCGTGCACGTCTGCAGACTGTGAGCAGACCTTGAGAGGTCCCTCAAGCAGAGGGTGAAAGATTTAAAAATCAGAGGGGCAGGGAAAGGAGGAAGCTCCGCGCACACACGTGCCACCTTCAGAGCTGTGGGCAGGATTTTTCGCTATACTGAGAGTCACGTGTCCATACTCGCCACACGTTTTTGATGAGCCACCAAGAAGTCTGTAAAAAGTTTCTTTTTCATTTGCTCTTTTAACTGTTTAATTCTCCAAAATATCTACCAGCATAGTGATCTAAATGCTGTTTCAGAAGCATCTTATATTTTAAGTCATTTACTTATTTCCAGTACGTTAGAATAAACTAAATTTAAGATCATGTTTTAAAACTAGCCCACCCTTTGGAAATAGGCTAAAGGAGGAAATCTAATACCACTCACCTCTTTTTCTCATGTGTCTCATGTGTCATGTTCATATGCTGTCATATATTGTGTTATGGTCACTGCTACATCCCCATAGTTGAGTGTGGAAATGGTAAAATGAGTACAATTCTCCTAGGGGTACATAAAGTCTAAAGAGCGTCACCTCTGGGCCATTTTCTGATAACCTTTGTCACCCATAGTATTTATGTATTGTGAGCTATTCGGTCATAACCAGGATTAGTAAATTCAATGTGGTTCAGGAAGGCGTTAATCATTTTAAGTTCTTTATTTCTAATTTACTTTTTAAGTTCTACCAGAATTTCTCCCTTCCGTCTGGGAGAGCTGTGTGTATCATTCTGGATTGGGGGATTACCTGCGTCAGGAGGCAGGTAGAAGTTAAAGATGGCGATGATGGTGATGAGGATGCAGGGAAGGATGATGTTCAGGACGTAGTACAGAGGCTTCCTCTCGATGATCAGGTAGAAGGTCATGTCCTCATAGTGATCATCGTTCATGTTCTTCCTGCTCGGCTTGTGTCTGATGTGCCACTCGCCGCCCTCTGGACGAACGTTCACATTTGAAGAATTTAGATCAGCAAAACGATGCACAACACAAAGTACAACTCTGCAAAAAGACAAGAGGGTCCAAACAAAAGTGCAACAACATGCAAAGCACTCCTGTGACTATGGTCCAAATATTTAGCAAAAGCAAGCATAAAGTGCCTCATGAGGGAATATTAAATAGAGTGGAGGAGTAATTCACTGTGTCATTCAGGGGAATATATCTCCCTCAGTACTACTACAATGTCATTTACTGTGCAGATGTTACTACATTTTATGTCTTTCCCTTTTTCTCTAAAAACTGCTTCGACTGCTTAAAGATGCTTAAACATTATATTCATTCATTTGCTCACTGATCTAAAAATTGTGTTCTGTGTCATCAAATGTTTCCCTCCCTTCCTAAAAGCCCTCATATTCCGTGCACTGCTCCATCTGTCCGTCCTCTAATGCCCCCCACCCACCAGATTCTCACCGCTGAAAGATTCGTCCAGTTGAATCTCTCTGATCTCGTTGCCTCTTGAGTCCAGCGCATACTGCACGTCGATCTCGGTCGCGTCGTACGTGTAGGAGCGGAACTGCATGGTGCAGTTCTGCCAGTCAAACGGGAAATATGTTACCTGGACGCAGGAACAAAGAGGGATGTGACAGGAGCCAGAGAGGTGGGAGAGGTGGAGTGAGCTTAAAAGGAAATGCATGGAGAGCATAGAAACAGCGTAAGTTTGTGTGTGTGTGTGTGTGTGTGTGTGTGTGTGTGTGTGTGTGTGTGTGTGTGTGTGTGTGTGTGTGTGTGTGTTCACCTTCACTCCACATGAGCTGCAGTAGAGTGCAGGTGGAGTCCAGGTGACTCTGCCATTACTATAAGCCTGAACGTGGACGTGCAGGGCCACGTCAAACACGCCGTCATTACTGCAAACAGAGATTTAGATCAGATATTCATCCATCCTTCCATTGTCTATACCCGACTATCCCTTTCGGGGTTGTGGGGGGGCTGGAGCCTATCCCAGCTGTCAACGGGTGAGAGGTGGGCTACACCCTGAACCGGTCGCCAGTTGATCACAGGGCCACATATACTGACAAACAACCATTCACGCTCACACTCACACCTAAGGACAATTTCAGAGTCACCGATTAACTTAATGAGCATGTTTTTGGTCTGTGGGAGGAAGCCGGAGTGCCCGGAGAGAACCCACGCATGCACGGGAAGAACATGCAAACTTCACACAGAAAGGCCTGCCCAACCCGGAGATCAGACTGACGACCTTCTTGCTGTGAGGCATGCGCCCTACCTGCCACTGTGCCGTCCTAGATCAAATATGAAATCAAAATTTGAGTTCTTTCCTCTTTACCTGCACGTTATTTTTAGGAGAAGATTGCATGTGAAACATCTCTTATTTGTTGATTTATTAAATTCCTTATATTCTTCTACTGTTTCTTTCCTCACACACTGATGTTTAGCCAGGTTTGGAACAGTACAGTAACACAGACTGAGGCAGAGAATTGACTCAAACACATGTCAGAGGAGGGTTACTGTCCCATCCAGTGCATTACCTGCCTACCTGAGGCCACACACCCAAGCCTGCTGCAGCCTCTCTGCAGGTAGGCTGCATGTTGGACCTGTCAGCTTACAGCAAAAAACGTCTGATAGTGGTTCTTTCTGTTCACAGTTTGCATGCTGTCCCGTATCACATGCAAATCTAACAGACAACAATCAACAAGCCCTGATCTCTCCTAACCTTAACCAACTACAAAGAAAAACAGGGTAAAGCTCTGGTCAGAGCGAGTAACATCTATCTCGTATGTCTGATTATTGCAGTCACACTGCTCCTTCCATTCTCTCACCACAGCTATAGAGTGCATCAACATTTGGCTGCAGTCCCGTACTGCAAGACCACACTAAAACATTTTAATTGGCACGGATGAAGTGGGGGAACTCGACACATTTCACGGGACACTTCTAAGTGCAGCACTAATGCTGGATGTATACAGAGCTGTTTTGGCCGTTAAGCTCATAACACTGTACACAACAAAGACATCAAGTCAATTAGACACAGATTTAGCCGTCTGTCAGGCGCCTGCATTTGGTTTTTATGGCTCTGCTAATTTAAGCTTGTGTCCTTAAAGCGGGGCCTCCTAAAACTGCGTGTCCGTGAAGGTGCCGCTGCCGCCGCTGAAATGACCAGCATTGATCATGCACACGGAGAGGAGGGTGCGCACGCTTTTGCATTGGTGTGTATGTACATATTTGTGCGGTTCCAAGCGAGTGCCTCCTGGGCTGAAGCTGCTGAGCGGTGCCATCATTTCAGTTTTCAGGGAGCCGTGCTGCTTAATTGTCTATAAAGTGTTGATGAATGGAGCAGTGGGGATATTTACAGTGGAGGTAATGGGAGGGTATATGTGTGAGAAATAAGAAAAAAAGAGACTATATTCACTGTTTGAAGTATCTAAATTTTCTAATTTAATACTGTGATATAGACTTTTTTCCATTATATAAGTACTGCACTGTACTATATGTCCACTGGGTGCAGCTGTTTTGACTCCATCACACTACACACAATCTGCTGCCACTCCAGTCAATGTTTTTGCTTTTTATCTGTTACTAAATTCGTCTTTATATGCACATAGAAAAAGGAGCAGCCTCATCAACATGTACAGGAGGGTCACACCTAAGCACTCCTTAGGGCTAAGGAAGGAACTGTCCTGGACAACAAACTAAAAATCTAAAACACGGAGGACAGCGGCCAAACGGTTTCTCCCCTCAGCTCTGTGGTTTTGATAAATTCATGTCAACGTGAGTGCAGTGCTTACTTATTGATGAGGACAATGTCAGGCAGCCAAACCTTCCCCGAGGGGATACGCAACACCTCAATCCCATCATGTTCCTTGGGGGTCCATACCAGCCGATGATCTGTCCATTCCTGTTTGAAAAATGTCAAGAAGATCTTGTTGTTTGCCGATGCTGGGAATCACACACGAGCACATGAAAAGGGCAGGAGACAAGAGGGAGATGATAGAAGGGAGAAACTTTGCATTACAAATGTAACCAATTTGTCATTTCATCGGTTTATTTTTCATTTTTCTGCTGCTGGAATTAGATTCCACGGGGACGATTCTTCTGTGCGTTTGTCCTTGCATAACAAAACATGATTTGCATAATTTTTCATTTTGCATATACTCTGTATTATTATAACTACTCCAAGTGTTCCCACATGGTTATTTGTGTATTGGCACTGAGCTGTACACGAAGAAGGAGGTCTTATGCTAATACGCTTACTTTCATTGGAGCTGGAGTCACGGATGAGTCGGTCAAAATAATGTGAGACAGTGAGAAGCTGCACAGTTTCAGTCCTGTGTGTTAATGAAGACTGTGTGGAGGCATTCCACTTCATGCAACTTCCTGTTTGAGAGCCTGCTGGCAGATCATTCAGTGGGTGTTTGGGGGGAGGCTTGCAATTTAGCCCCGAAACGTCTGACACATGAACACACTTACCAGGTTCATCACAACAATGGTGCTCATTTCTTCATTTTTCATATTCTGCAACAGAAATATTAAAAGGTGTGTGTTATTGGTGCTCTACATTCATAGACACACAACACTCTGACAACACAGGCAACTTGCCAGCTAAGGGGCTGCACACCTGTTGTATGAATGTAGCGCAGAAAGGGTCAGGATTACCACAATTATAAGACGTGGAATCCTGTTTTGTGCGTCAAACACGCTGCCTTTATCCACTTGTTAAAGTGCCTTTCTGTCATCTAAACATAGTGACTTTTATGTTAATGTCGCTTAGGGCTTCATTCAGAGCAGCCGTGAATTAAACGCTTTATTACAGCAAGGAAGATTGTTTTCTCCTCTCTCACGGGCTGCATCACTGATGGATTTTAAGACTTATTTTGCCTTAATTAATGACCATCACGAGCAAGAGGGACACCAGCCCCAACTTCGCACACTAATCCAATGATTGGTTATTAGAAAGCAAAATCTGCCAGCTGTTTTATGAAGTCTGATGCGCGCAAGCATTGGATAGCAGGGAAGATACGACTTTCAACGAGATGGATGGAAGGAGAATGGCCCTTTAAAAAGTCATCCGACGACAATGTCCAGCGTGGCCTTTTGGCTGCTGCTTTCTAGTCTTATTTGTAAGGCTTTGTTTAAAATCAGTTTTAAGAATTTGGATTGAATCCAGTGACAGTGCATTAGCTGGATTACTGTCAGTATTGCTTTGCTGCAGAAGCGTGCTGCATTACATCAAAGACAATCAGAACAAATTGGGTTAAGTGAGCTGACGCTTTTTTAATTGAACCCGAGCTTCAGTGATCACACTGCTTCACCGTGCTTGTACGAGAAGGCCGACGACACAGGTCGCATCAAGAGTCCTGGTGCTGGAAATACAGCCTGTACTTGTTGATATTAGCTCCAAACCGGCGCACAAAACAGCTGACAGTCATTTGAGATGCTGGCTGGTTTGACTGCAATGTACACACACACCAGCTACTTCCAGGACAGAGTTCATGATGCAGGCTTTGGTAAAGATGTTTGCATGCGAGTGTGTGTGCATGTGCGTGTGTGATTGTCTATCCAGCAGGAAGGTGGAGCTTCTCTGAGCCGGGCCTGCTATTTAAAACGCTGGGAGGAATGTCAGGGAGACAGCTGGGACAGGGAGAGGGAGGGGGTGGGTGGGGTAGAGGGAGGTTGACTTAAACCACCTCTCTCTCTCACACACACACACACACACGCACACACACACACCTATCTCATCACTGACCTGTCACTTACTCATACTTCCTGTAAGTGTCTGACTTCGCCTCAGGATGTCCCTCTGGGGGGAATGTTAATAATAACTCTGCTGTTATCGAGCTGACTAGTTCTGGGCAGACGGGGGGCTGAGCGTCCAAGTGGGTCAGTATTCAAGATCATTACACTCCAGAACTTTAGGGCCCCATGTGACTTCCTCTCCAGAGTAAGACTGACCTTGAGTGGAGGTGTAAGGAGCACACTCGCTGTAGATGTGTATGTACATGCGACACTGTGCGTGTGCATTGTTACCTTTTTATGCAGTCACGCAGGCAGAAGCCCTGTCAGTCATGCTGCTCAAACACTATTTGCCAGCAGTATTTCACAACAGAAGCACGACTCTTTTTGCAATTTGACTCAACGGAACAGCAAGCGCTGAATTTTGAACCAGACGATTCTCAGATACATTCACAGTCTTGGATTAAAAACTTTCTGCTCTACATTTTGACATTATCCTGTCGTGTGCGACTATAGGGCTGTGCTGTAGGTGGTCTCTCAGCATGCAGAGCAACCACTGTGCTTTAAACCTTTGCAGAGACATCTGTCTGTGGGAATCTGATTTTTAAATATGTGTTAAGAAGAGCTGTTCCTGAGGCAGTTTTTTGGGTACGTTACAGTATTGAAGCTGTCAGGCAATAAGAGAGGAGGAGCACAGAGATGCAGGCGAGGTTTCATGTCACATGAAAAATCCCTCAAGGAAACTAATCTGCATATGGTACAATATCCTGTTTTAAAGCCTTTTTAGTGGTGAGTAAGGCTAAGATTTACCAAATTTGGCTACATACAACATAATGAAGCTACAGCTAGTTTGCATACTAACGTCAACACCATGACCAGCATGTTCATGAATGAAACAAACATGCATCAGTTATATTGTTATATTCTGGGTGTGCATGTACTATATATGTAAATATACGTGTTGGGGTCTCGTGCCTCACCAGTCCAACGAAGGAGGAGAGGACCATACCCACACGGACCACCACCCTCTCTTCTGGGCTGGCAGCTGGCCGCACCTTGAGGTTGTAGTTGGTAAAGAGCGTTTTCATCAGAGCCTTCTCCACATCAGACCCACCTGTATGACAGACAGATTAAGGGCTTCTATGTTAGGTTCAGTTATGACATCAGCTTTCAAGATGATTGATCATTTTGATTCTGTTAATAGTGGATTATGAGAAACCCACAGGCCAAATTAGGCTGCCATTAGTAGCCACTATTCTTTAGGTTCAATTTCTTTATTGCAAACCAATTCACATTTCTGCCATTCGCTGCTGTCTCTCTCACAGTTTAAAATTCATAAAATGAACCCAAACACTTTTAACTAAAGTTTCTGCCGGGTGCTGTGTGCAAAAACCCATCACACTGGTGACAAGTGGGGGCCGAACTGACTGGCAGGCAAGGTGTGTTGTGCATTCAAATGTGAGAACCAATAAACCCTCGAGCTCAGGGGCTGAGTCAATAGTACACAGCGAGTGAATGCTTTCCAGAATTAGTTATTATATGAGGATGTGTTGCCCAGCAGGATATCCAGACTAGTTGTAGCTACATTAGGGGATTAAGAGAGACAGAGATATTCAAACCAACACAATCAATGAAACATCCTCCTGGTCTTTCCTAACAAGAGTCCCACCTTCTGCCTCACCACCCACTCACACTGACTGCAAACCCCACAGAGGAAGTAACAGGTTCAACTCAAATGAGTGTCGGGAGAGAGAGAGAGAGAGAGGACTGGTGGCTTTTGGAGGAGTTTCAGCGGCTTGGTAACAGGATAAAACTGGGCAGAGTTTGAGTTTTGCAAAGGGGCAATAATGTGGTGAAGCGTTCGATGGCCAAATTAAAGACATGTGCGTTTTCTTTATTATTTCGTTATTTTGATGTAGAATTTAACGCATAATATTGATTATAGCCACTAACTTTTTCCTTGTAGGATACAACATGCATGTATTTGTTAACTGGTTGCAGATAAATCAGAAAAAAAAATCTGGTGTGTTTTATTACAAAAATTGCAACTTCAGGACTAATATATTAACCAATAACACTGAAATTAATACAAACACAGCTGCAAGAAATGTATGTTCTGAACACTTAACAGTACTGTAACATGTATACCATATAAAAGCTATAAAACTTCATTTAATAAATACCCTTTAGACCTTAATGCCTGTGTATTGCCTGCAGACCGTATTGTTATCCAGTAGCAGTTACAATGTGTCTCACAACAGGCTTGTACAGTTGTGTAACCTCCAAAACCCAAATGCTCCCATTCCACAGCATTCTGAGTTTTACTTCCACCCATTTGCTCCTCAGTGTTGGAAGGTTAGAAGCATTTATAATCAGCAGCTCTGGCGATGCAGCATTCATCACGTTTGGCACAGCCGTGGCCCCGGCAGGATCTGACCTGACAGGAATAAATGACAACGATCACCCAGCAAGGCACCCCCATTAGCCAGGCACAGGGAAGCATGGCTGCTGATGGGGGAGGCTGCATGGGAGGTGGTTGTACACGGCTGCAATGTAGCATTTTCTTCTCTTTTCCCAGTTCAGACTTAAGAGACGATCAAAACCAGTGAGATCAGGTGAGGTGAGACCACGTCAAAGGCTAGTTTTGAGCATGTGAGGGATGCTTGCAGCGAACATAACTGACAGCATTTGGAACTCACTTTGATAAAGCAGCAAAGAAGTCGGGTTGAGTGCTGTTTTTATCCAGAAACCAGTCAGTGGTCAGTTACCAAATCAACTGCCTGATGACAAGGAACACACTGATTTCTCTGCAGAAATGGATGTTTGACAATGATCGTTCATGGCTTTTGTGTCTCTGATATTTATTTAAGTTTATAACAGCTGTCTGCAGTAACACAAGTCTTTTCCTTAGAGACAGCATTCCTTTTCTATTTGGAGTTACCTTGTTTACTCTCTATTTTCTTCTATCCCCCTTCTTCAGCTTCAGGTTTGTTTATTGTCATTCAACCATACACATAGTAGGATATGTTGTGGGTCCAAGGTGCTACTATACAAATATGAATAAGAATTAAAAAATAAATAAAGGGGGGGGGGGGGGGGGGGGGGACTATAAGTGAGACAGAGCTGCGGATCAACTGCACTTTCTGCTAACGGCTAATCAGCAAATGTTAGCATGCTAACCAGGTAAACATTACCTGCTGAACATGAGCATGTTAGCATGTGAAAGTGAGCATGTTAGCATTCAGCTTCAGGCTCTGCTGTCACTGCTTAGTAATCCCCACAGTGTGTCTGTGGTGTGTTTACTGACTGGACTTTATGCTGACTTGTCTTGACTGTGTTCTTACCAGCAATATATTCAGTGTGTTTGCTGTGACACAGAACTTAATCAGGACGACAGTAATTGAATTTTAATATTGATCCTATTCAATTCTAATATGACTTGAAGAATGTACACCATGTCCTGGAGACACGGTGCTATTGCTATATTATTTCTTCCAGTGTTATTCTGGAAGGTTCCTTTTGCTCCATGTGGCCCTCTACATGTGGCATTACTGTAGTATATACATAAGAAGTTAGCACAAAGCTCTGTCACATGCATACACTGTGTCAGCTTGTGTCTTACCTGCCACTGTGCTCAGGCTGCACAAGCAACATGCCAGCAGGAGCAGATCCAGGCTTTTCATGGCGACCCCCAAAAACCTGAACCGTCTCTCCTCTGAAAAACAGATAATCAGTTGATTAAGTTCTTTCAAGTCTTATTTATTCTTCGTTTTCTTTTCCGGTGCAGCTCACTGGAAGTCTTCAGCGTAACTTTTGCTTTGCTCACTTTGGACTGTTGTTGTCTGTCAGTCAGGCAGGCCTGGCCAACTGCTGTCTGCTCCAATTACATCCTCGGGGAGGGGGGAGGGTGTGTGTCATTGCTCACCCCCCTCCATCAGTGTGAACCAGGCTTGACCCTGGCCAATGAGAGCTTTTTTACACACCACTGGTGCTCAAACTGTGGCCGAGGGACCCACAGGAGTCCTTGTGGGGTTTCCAGGCAGGTCCTCAAAAAAAGAAGGTTAAATTCAAGCAGCAAAATAATCACACATTTTCATACCATCCTCCTTCATCCTGCTGGTTCGGACATTGCTAGGGGCTTACATTATTTTCACACATTCATTTCTGATACATCAAACCTCCTTTAAGTCTTGTGCCAGCAAACATTCATCCTGTAAGACATCCACCAACAGCTGTTGAGTTGATCACTCTAATTAGAATAATATAGCATGAAATGACGCTAGTTTCAAATTCAGGCACAAAGACCACGTCTTGTCCTCATCCAATTTCCTCTTCCAATTGATAGATGTACCTTTGGCCCCGAATCCCCTTTTCTGCTTCCTCACCTTCTTCTCTCTCATTATAAGAGCCACAATGAAACAATGAAGCTGCCACGCCTCATCAAAATGTTGCTCCAACCCCGAGTCTCACTCAGTGGGTCATTAGATATGACACCTTCAGGTCTACAGCAATTACTGATCCACGTTTGACCCTTTGTTCATCCTCTTGAGCCAGCTTCTCATTTTCTCTATCTCTATTATCCCCCAGCCCATTCCCTGGGAATTAGGTCCATATTGGACGATTCTCACAATTTATGTCTGACATTCAGTGCCAATGCAGGAAGACCTGTGCTGTGTCCTCTGTGTAAAGGAAAACTGAGGCTGTGGAGGAGGTGTTTTTGTTACCTAACTGTAACCATATTGTGACCATTTCATCTCACCGTGGATGCCATTGCAGAAAACTTTGACACTGGCTATTATCTGGGTTTTTGCAACCTTATTATAGGATTGTATTTCTCCAGTCTCCTTATGTGCCGTTCAAATACACTAATTTGCCTCAGTGCCATGGTCTTTGTCAATGAAAAACACACTGAAACTTGTCGTATTTTTCACGCATTACTTAAATAAAACCAAATTTCGGTGTTCTTGTTCTGCATATTTTGCCTTATTGTGATCATCCACTGGCAAGTTTCTTAGCTTTCCACTGATAGTCAAACCTATCTCTTAATATCAAGTACAAATGGAGAGGAGCACTGAATTTTTCCAGTGATAAATTACCTGAAGCTTTCTAGCAATTTAATATAAAAACACAGCCAAGAATCTGACCACCTAGTGGCTAAAACGCCTTGCTGTTGATGCCATATACACGTTTTGTTTTTTTGGGGGGTTTTTTTAAATAGTGTCTAGTCTCTGTTCTTGGCTGTTGCAGTTATGGAGCAAAATTTGCATTTATGCTACAAAATGCATGGTAATCTCATAAGTCAAGCGTTGTATTGGCAGGTCGGTATAGAGGTGATACAGCAGTCATTATTCTGACAGTATAACGCTAAGTTGATCAAGCAATTTAACTGTCACACACTGCTGTATTTTCTGAAGGCCCCTGCAGTAAAACATCTCTATCCTCCCCGTATCCCTCCACTCTTCCCTTCATGCCACTCTGCTCTCACTCACATTCATTGGCCATCCACGCCATGCCGTAATTTAGGATCCACTGTCATCGCCATTTGGCCCGCTGCCAATTTAATTACCATAGAAGCTAACTATTAACAGCTAGCAGCCAGTGTCAAGTCACACATCAAATCTGTGGTCATGAGGGGCTGCATAAAGCCCCTGCTGGCAGAGACTCAAATCCAGGGACCTCTCCCAGAACAACCATAATAGATCACTGTTTAATACAGAAGTAAGTAGTTGAGTTAATTTAGATTGATTGTTTACCCATGGCCGTTGTTTTCCACACTGGAACAAGTAACAGACGACATGTAACAGTATTACAGTAATCAGATCATTTAGAGTCGATGATGTCGCTGTAAAGATGATATAGCTGGGGTGGCACGGTGACACGTGGTAACACTGTCGCCTCACAGCCAGAAGGTCTCGGTTCGAATCCCGCTGTGGGCGCTGGGGCAGTGTCCTCCACCTTGTTTTGGTGCCTGCTGCTGGAGGAAAAAGGGGGCCTTTCTGTGTGGAGTTTGCATGTTCTCCTTAAAAAATCCCTACTAAAAAAGAAGATCACCACCTGACCAATAGTAACAAGAAGGAACTCGGTCCTCAGGCACCGCCGTCGACTGGCAGCCCACCACTCCTTGTCTGTCACAGAGGAAGGACTGACCAGCATGGGTTAAATGTGGAGGAAGCAATTTCATCGAAGCATGGCATGTGCATGTAATGTTGCTGTGTGTACTGAATAGCATATGCATGTTGTGTTGTGTGGGGGATTAATAAAGGAAGGACCCTAATCTTAGTTCAATGTTGGAGTGATTATTATATTTTATTCCAACATGGCGTCTCTTTCTTTCTTACTTTAATCGTATTCAAAATGCATCTGTCTAAGTACTTTCAACGTAATCAAAGTACACTGTATGGACAAAAAGCTTGTGGACATTTGAACAAGGTATGTGAAAACCCTCATCTTACACTTGAATACACTTCCAAAACCATCTGCTTTAACAGCTTCTTCTGTTCTGGTAATGTTTGGTTCAGCCACAAGCGGTTGGCCGCTGATATTTGATAATCCGCACCTGACTGGGAAACCCATCTCTTTATGGAAAGGGACAAACACAAAGCGTGTACTTAACTGAAACTAAGAGTGTTTTCACCTGTTTGGTTCGGTTCAGATAAACTGTGTGTTCAGTTTGTTTGGGCTGGTGCGAAAGCTGCCAATAAAACTACGGCGCTACGTGTTTGCAGTGTGAAAGCCAGACTTTGAAACGTCCAGATCAACTGAACTGAACGTCCGGTGTGAAAGCAGCAAACGGGACCCAACCCAAACCAGACTACCACATGCTATGAGAAGACTTGTAAAGAGATCCAGATTTAAATGTAAAAATGTAGGTTGTATGTCTTAGTAAATTACATCAAAACACCCCAAAAAGAACCTCTCAGCAGACCAGCGTTACAATCATACAAATATATTAGTTTGTTTTATTCAATTATATCCAATAATACGTCTCCCTTGACTTTGTGTAAGTTATTATAGAAATAAATACAGATCATATTGCAAATGCAGAGACAAGAGTTTGGGATAATAGTGTTGAGGAGGGGAGGGGGGATTAAGGGGTTAATGGGGTTCAAGAGTAAATATTGGGTAAAGACTGTTTCGTTGAAGGTGTCCAGTAACTGATTGGCGCATGCATGCTTGTAGTCCCGCCCATCTGTGATCCTCTACCTCCACCCAGGTGTTTCAAAGTCCCATGGCTCTCTGTAGTCCTTTACAGCTCCTTCCTCCATGTGATCCATGGGTTTCGATGGCATATAGTAGTTGTGTTATTCCACCTTGCCAGCAACAGGGGGAATTATTGCACCCCAACCACATTTGCATGGATATATTTATATATAGAGATATATAGATATATTTTTTGCCCCATTTGTATACAAAAATAGTGTCATTGTGGCTTTGACAGCTGGAAGACTGAAGCACTCTTTTTGCATTTGGAAGACAAGAAGGAAAGTAAGAGTATGGTGATTTCCTTAAAATCTTTTCTGGAAGACTTCATCACAATATCATCCATGCAGTAGAAAGAAGAGCAAAAAAAAAAAAAAGGAAAAAGAAAAAAGTCAAAAAATCCTTCAACGATCGATCACAGGATCACACACACACACACACACACACACACACACACACACACACACACACACACACACACACACACACACACACACACACACACACACACACACACACACACACACACACACACACAGGTAGAAGGTGTGTGTGTGTTTGAGGGAGAGACAGACTGTGAAGGAGCAGTCCACATGCTGCTGGTGAGCCAATTAAAATCCCGTTAAGAGATCAAAGGTTAGAGGTCAATCAGCCGGTCCTTGATTGACAGGTGAGTGCTGGAGGATTGTGGGGGGAGGAGGTTTGAGACCCCACAGTCTTAGCGTACTTTGCTTTTCTCTCTTGGTAAATCGAGTTCTATTGTTCAATATCCCACATTATGTGATAAGGGAACAGACACAGATATGCATTTAAACAGCAAAATAAACACAACAAATCAACAAACACACATGGACAGACCAACAATGCTTCATAAAGGGCGTTACAATGAATACCAATACTCAGAATTCCTCATATCATTTCATTACAAGTCACAGTACCTCCACTGAGAAATACCCAAAATACAATCCATACTGTTTTTTAAAAAAACAAAAACACTTGAAAAAAGGGGTAAATAAAGGCATTGTAGCATAGAGTACAATGTAAAGTCACCACTAACACGTTGTTGGTGCATTAGCTTGGGAGAGGTGAAGTCCCTCCATGATCTGTTTGTAAAGGTCACCCCATTTAGCCACATCTGCGCTGGCTTGGTGCAGGGTGCTGTGTGTGTGTGTGTGTGTGTGTGTGTGTGTGTGTGTGTATACAATGCAGATGTGTCCAGGGATTGTGGGTGTGCTTTAAAAAAACACAGCCTGATTTTCAGACTTCAAGTTAACCAGTTGGTTAATACTATACAGGATGTGACACTGGGTGATTCCAGTATAAAAGCACTTTTTATGAGGAGTCTGGGGAGAAAAAAAAAAAAAAAAAAAAGGAGAGAGAAAATCTGTCCGAGGACGGCGTCACTCTTTTGTCACGTGAGCCTCTCTCTCTTCCTCCCTCTCTTTTTTGTGTTTTCTGCTGCATTGCAGATGTGGTGAAGGGACTCCACCTCAAAGTAATGCACGCACACACACACACACACACACACGCGCACACACATACACACTTAAACAGCAACCCATCTCACAAAAAGGGCAAAGTGTTAGAAAAATAAAAGCTCTAATAAAGCACGCAGTTGGGTTCTATATCAATATTAATCCTTTTCTTTTTCCACACCCTCCCAGATAATGTGGCTGCACCTTGTTAATGGAGTTTATTGCTTTCTGCCCAAGGACTCATGCTCATTGATTTGGCCTCTGATTTATCCTGTTTTCCTCTCTGCCTATGCTTTATTCCCTCTGTTCTCAGCTACACATAATGGACATACAGAGATATTCAATCACAGTTACACAACGATTACACACAAAGACCAAATCTGATGAGAGGGTTCTAGAAAACACACATATACTGGCACACACACGCACACATACATACATACATTCTGCCTCCAGGTTAAAGGGAAGTTGTGTTTGCAAAAAAGGGATGGGTTAGAGGAAGTGGAACTTCAAAGGGAGGCTGTGAGGGCATGAGTTAGCTCCACCACAGAATGGGACACATGCCTCTCTCTCTCTCTCTCTCTCTCTCTCTCTCTCTCTCTCTCTCTCTCTCTCTCTCTCTCTCTCTCTCTCTCTCTCTCTCTCTCTCTCTCTCTCTCTCTCTCTCTCTCTCTCTCTCTCTCTCTCTCTCTCTCTCTCTCTCTCTCTCTCTCTCTCTCTCTCCTTCACAACCCTGGATGACCCTCTCTGCAGTCATAATTCGCTCAGTAAGCAGGGAGGGCCCTGACTCGGAAGAAATGGGAGGGAAGGGAGTCCCCGGAGAGAGAGGTATGTGTGTGTGTGTGAGGTGTGAAGCGTGCAGCTGAATCAGATATACATCATTTAACCCCCTTCGATTTCCACACGTTCACATCAACGCCTCTCCCTTTTCTCAGAGACTCCAAAGAAATGGCGATGTCAAGCCCTCCAGAGGGCCAATATTTAACATTTAAAAGCTGAATCCAGGAGCATTCATCAGCGAGTTAAAAGCAGTAAATTCAGCCATGGGGGGTTCCACTAATCAAACACGTGTCTCAGATAGATGGCCGCCGAGATAAATGGCAATCTTTACATCCTGTAATTCACGCGGGATCGTTCCGAGTGAAGCCTGAAGGCCGGAGAGCAGACAGGCCGGAATAGAGAGGCTGATTCCAGGCTTCACACAAACGACTCACAGCTGTATGAACACTGCAACACACACGCACATGCAATCATGCAAACTTTCCACGCGAAATAAATGATTGTGTGATTCTACCTTTCCGCAAAGTGAAATCAATAACACTGCAAACAGACTGAGACGCACATTTTCACGCCTCCTCGGGATTACTCTGAGTACAACAGATAATATCCGTTACCGCCACTGCTTAAAATGACACTAATTAGTGTAAATGAAAAAATGGATGAGAAGTGCAGGCGCCAACTTAAAGCACGAGGATGAGGATGAGGATGAGGATTCAAATAGCAGTCTGCTAACTGGAGTAAAAGCTGACCTATCAGCATCTTCTGCAGCGGCAACATGAACAGATACTGATGACTGATGCGACTTTAAGTGGCTGATGGATCATTTGTCCACACAATATCTCAGTAAACAGAGATAAGGATCCATCGCTCACTTAGATGTCAGTGTGGCGTGACGCTCAGTCACGAGATCAGATGGCTTGGTTTAATAAAATCTTGGCTCTCGTTGCTTAAAGTCACTCCAACGCAGAGTCTGAGGCAGGAAATGAGACGACTGTAGACCTACAAACGAATACAGTCTGATTCACGTCCTCTTTTCCACAAATGCCACCTCGTGTGCTATTATTTTTTCTTACACCTGCACAGGCAAATGCATCAAGAGACATTAACTGACCGTGTGTGAAACTGGCGAGTTCCCCTTTAAACTACGCTTGAGTGCATGATGATGCATTGCTTTATTGCCCATATCTCTAATCTAAAGCAGACATACATTTTTTCATCATTTCCCATCGTCCAAATGAACAGCTTGAACATAAAATCTTAGCCCTTAACTCTCCTTCACAGCTGCTTGTCTTTTGGTTCAAAGTCACCTTGAATTCTGGAAACAACAAACACGACACGCACACATAAGAAAATATTGCAACGTAGAATTTCCCAGCCCTTAAAATACAGTAGTCGCCCCCCTCGTACAGTATCTCTCTATCTAGTCCCAGACAGTCTTAATTCTATCGTCGCTGGCATGAGCCTGATTTAATTAAATATTTGTATAATTACTTTGCGAATAGTACTCAAACACTGTGTTCTGGATTTAGCGATCCATAGGGGGTGGCTGGTCAGACGCGCCAACCTGAGGGTCTATTTAACAGTTTAATTAAGGTCTTTAGTGTGTAAGTGAGGTTTTAACAGTAGCTTGTGTTGAATAAATCAAAACATAATGGGAAGAACTCTCTAATGGGCTGCAATTCATTGAACTGAGCGGTTTTCTTTATTCCTCACAAGCCCTTCATTTAGTTAGATTATCTCTCTTTGTCCTTACCTCCCTTCCTGCCTCAAACTATCTCTTTTCACCCACCCCCCCCCGCTCTCGTCCTCTCTCCAGGCAAGCTGCGGTAAACTTTGCTTCATCTCTCAGGTAGCAGATTACTTTGCTCAGCAGCTCGCCTTTATTCTGTCCGGGTTATCGGCTGTTATTATTTACAACCACAGGTTAGAGGGGAGCAGAGGATTGCATGAAATGGGTAGTGCATGTAAATGTGTGTGTGCGAGGCTCTCTCCACATTACCATAATTCCCTCTTAAAACTCTTTCTGCTCTCCTCATCACCGCAAATTATTTTCCCTAAAAATCTCCCCTCCTCTCTCCGCCGCCTTCGCGGCGTCCCTCTCTCCGAGCCCCGATCATCAATCTAACCTCGCCTTTACCTCCCGAACACACAGGACTCCCTCGCTTCCCGCAATACACAAACATTATGCAGAAACAATTACCCTGCCTGGCACATTGTACCAAGAAAGTCTGATATGAGAAATGATTGCTTTTCGTGCTGAATGGAAAGAACAAATGGAAACACACAAAACAAGATCCCTGCATAAGAATGGTGATTTTTTTTTTTTTGTCTTGTCACTTCCTTTACCTGGAGAGTCAATCAGATAAGAACGAGAACAATGTGATCAAATATAACAAGGTAATCTTTCCATCTTCTTTTCTAACAATCATCATACTGCTTAAGTATCAGATTCATTCTTTATATTTGACTTTGGTTTCTTTTTTCTCATCCAAACAACACAGTTTTAATACATATCTATGGACTTTCAATCATAACAGTACAAAATGACAAGAAGCCTGAAGAAGGCTTGAATTCCTTTGCATCGTGACCAAAGTCTCCAGGGGAGATGTATGGTCATTCATACGAACATGCTCAGACCAGGTCTACAAAAATCTGCTGCATTTTGAATGAAATAAAAAAAAAAAAAAAAAAAAAAAAGTCCTTCAGTGGAGCTGCTCATAGGAAGTAGAGATGCACCGATATTGGATATCAGTCCGATACTGACTGGATCAGATACCGTGACAATGGGCCGATCTAGAATCAGATAATATTATTTGAATAAATATTAATTCAGTATATTTATATCTATGCTGCCTTTCATGTAAGGGAATGATCCCAGTCCACAGGGACGCTTTCAGCTAACCCATGAGCCAATATCCAAAGCCCAGGTGTCGCTATGACTGACAAAGTCGGATCGGTGCATCACTAGCTGAGAGCAGTCGAAACGAGTGGCTTGTAGGTGACTGCGTGAAAGCAAATGAGCAGCAAAGGCTGAGATATCCTGACTTTTAGCCAATAGCATGGATCAACTTCCAAAATGACTGGACCTTTCATTTCCCATAATACAGTGTGATAGCATCTTTCATTGGACTCTCCATGCCTGGTAACCACCCTCATCTTTCACACCTCACGCTCAAGCTCTGACCCTCAACCTGGGACATTTTGTTAGGTGAATCTTGTGTTGGCTCCAGGTTTGGTTATGTCCAAATGTAATATATGGAGGGAATTTACACATCAAATTCTATTCAAAGGTCTTGGGGAGTGCTGCTGCTTATGCAACAAAAGTGGCTCCAGAGGGAGCTGTGTAGCCCGCAGGTCACCTCTGCTTGAGGCTAGGCGAGCTGCTTGATGCTACATTAGCGGCTACTAGCAAGACACACCACAGTCTCCAACTGAGCTAGTATGAATGGAAGTGTTGCAACAATCGGTAATAAATGAAAGCAAAAAAATAGCTTTGTGGACCCAGTTGGGTTCAGGTCAGGTTGGGTCTTAAAGATGCAGGTGCAGCCCAGGTTCAGGTCTCAGCTTCAGGCCTTTGTGGTGCTGCACTCCACAGCTCCAGTTTGCAATGCAGTGCGTTCGACCCGTGAGACTTTAATGTCTCCAATCTCAACTTAAATTACTCAAGCAATGTCACTTTGAGTAAGCTTTGACAAGTGAAATGGGTGCAGTGCCCCTTTAAGAAGTAGCCCACGAACAGCATCATATTTCTGGCTTAGGGACAGTGACAGGGCAGCTGTTATTATATGCAAAAAATAGAGCTTTTTAATTCATCATGAGCACAATGATGATGCAATAATTAAATAAAAACCCATTTTTTATCTTTATTTTTTAGACAACAATCCCACACTGAGCAACAGAGGGTCCACAGACAGCGTGTGGGCCGTGGGGGTTTGTGCGACGCATGGCCAGTTGCAGTGGAAAAAAAGCCACTGCAGTTCAATCACAAGCTACACAGTCAGGCTCCATCAGTACCCCATCCCACTGATGATATCCTCATCATCTCCCAGAACCTGCACACACACACACACACACACTCATCACCATGTCAACATGTGCGTGTGCATTTGTGAATGTGTGTGTTAATGCATGTCATTGTGTTAAGTCTTTTCTGCGAGCATCGCTCATGGATATCAGGGCTCCGAAGTGTGTGCACACAGTATACACACCTTGGCGTGTGTGGAAATGTCAGTGTAATAATGAGTGTGTGTGTGTGTGTGTGTGTGTGTGTGTGTGTGTGTGTGTGTGTGTGTGTGTGTGTGTGTGTGTGTGTGAGAGTGTGTGTGGTAATGCAGTGTGCCGAGGGAGCTCTTGGCCCCTCGTTTAAGGGTCGAAAGATTCTGATCAGCCCCAGACTCTATTAACAGAGCCAGAGAGGACGGGAGGGGTTTTCTTGTGCCGCCGAGTGGAAAATTGAGTCCATGTCACAAACTAATCAAATCGCGCCAAAGGTGAATGGAAGAAGAAGGGAGCACACGCACACATGCACACACACATGCTCTCTCTCTCACACACACACACAAGCAGGGCTGACAAGTATCCAGGCCATCTCACAAAGTCGCTGACACACACAGAAGATGTGAACTGAGCAGATGGCTGCAGAACAAAAGTCTGCATGAGTCTCTGTGACGGCCTTGCATTAGCATGGCTCCGTGTCAGGCTAACATTAGCATGGAACCCTTTGGGGAAATAAAAACACGACCCATTTGTAAAGTGTGCGGTGCAGAGGGACGGATTCGACCACTGCACCACTCGTGGTAAAACCAGGAAGACCTCGGATATTTGGTTGACTGGAAGGATGTCACTAATGATGGCGAGGGGGCGTGTGGGATCTCCTTCCAGCAGGTTAAACACGCTGTTGTGACATGCCAGACGATGTTAGGCCACTGTACACCTCTTCATGGAGTTATTGCTTTTGTATCCCAGGCTTTGATAATCACAGAGGTTATTAAATAAGAAGGTGGAGGGCTGGTGTGGATGGGGGTCTGTGAAGGTAAAAGGGGCTTCCTGTTGGCCAGCTCTGCCCGGACCTGCTCTTTTCTCAAACTTTACACCAGTGCATTGTGGTATGCGGAGCTCTCATGGAGTCAGTGTTCCAGGTGGGGGGGTGGGGGGTAGCCCTAAGAACCCTGTTCTGGTGTCCGCTGGTGCCCAGTGCCCCCCCGTGTCCTCCACCCCTCTCCCCACCCATGTCTCTGAGCGCTAGGAGGAGGAGGTTTTGGTTTTGGATTGAGGGTCCTTCTTGCCGTTCTGCAGCACTGGCGAGTCACTGGAGGTCTTGGGCGTTTTCCTGGGTGGGCTCTGCTCAGCAACGTCGTGTAGAGAGGGCTCCCTGTACATGGCCACTGGGGAGGGAGAGGGTTGCAAATAGGTAAGAGTAGGTAAAGACAAGTGACAGCAAATTTTCAGTTTCTGTCTGTCTTTTTTGATTTAAGCAATACGAACTTGACTGTATTCATTCAAACATAAGTTAGCTTCAGACAGACATGGGAAACAGCGGTAGACAAAATAACATCGAGGAGTAAACAGAGAGGATCCTGACGCTGGATTACTCCCAAACCTTTCATTTAAAGGTGCACTGATTCATGTTCTTACACAAACAACGTGTCAAATAAGGATCTGTAATGTAACAGGGGCTGTTCATCGTGACTCAGCAGTTCAGCTTCAACTGTTCTGGTTCCAGCAGAAGCAGGTGGCTGTTTGCAGGGGGAAATAAAAGCTTTGATAAAGTCACTGTCTCCACTACCTGCACAGGAACAGCAAGCAGGTTAGCAACCTGCCAGGGAACACGGCGGAACATTTAGCAGCTAAAGAGGCCGATATTTCCCTCAGGAGTCGGGGGAAACCAAGGAAGCCATCCGGTGGGCAGACACATCATTTCTAATCAGTGATAATGCTGCTCTGCGTCTGCTGGATGTGGAAATAATAACTTTATCTGTCAAGAGTTCAACGTAAACGACTAACCTACTGCAAAGTAAATCTCATAATGTTTGTAAATGTAAATGTACAAAGCTTGGGTCAGTGTCATATAATAATGTAAATGCTGTACAGCATGTCACCTTCAGGAGGAAAAAGGTAAAGACTGAACTCGACAGGAATGTGTATGAACGTATGAATGTTAGTACCTTCAATGAGTTTGGGCAGGAAGTGTGCGGCGCCCTTCGTCTTCTTGACGCGGTTCCCTTTCATGACCTGTCCGTCTCGGTTGATACCGATGTACCACGCCCGACCCGACTGGGTCTGTCTGTACAGGATGGACGAATAGGTGACGTAATAGTTCTCGAACACACACTCCTTAAACTTACACTCCGGCGTGAAGTGCTCCTGAAAGACACGTGCACAGAGACAAAAGCGCACACATCAGGTCAGTGGAGAAGAATGATACATGGTCTGCCATTTTTTATCTCTTCTATTATTTATATATTTACTCTCCAATTCCACTGGCTCAGCTGGGAATGGGAGGAAATGGGCCCCACATTTCATCGTGACAGGGTTACAGGAGCATCTGTGTCTGCATTAACAAACTGCACACACACACACACACACACACACACACACACACACACACACACACACACACACACACACACACACACACACACACACACACACACACACACACACACACACACACACACCAACATGTGCACATGCCTATTTGCCACATGGACAAAGTGATTCCAGAGCTGGGATGCCATAACTCAGCAGGTTCAGTTTACCTGTAACAAACAACAATCAACTGGATCCTTCACCCCTCTATAGTATAACTACCCAACCATCAGCCTTCAGCTCTCTCTGTCTCTCTCTCTCACACACACACACAAACACAGAGCTCTGCATTAGACAATACGTCAACAGCGGGACATCCCCCTCCCTCCATCTCCCTCTCGTTACAGCGCTCACATATTCCCTCTCTATCTCATATTCTGCCTCTCCTCCTCCACTTCACTCCTTCCATCCCTCCGTCATTTGGTAACCTTGTTGAGGAACAAACCAATTTGCAGGATTGATTTGGAGCCTTGATGTGACGGGTGAGCAGAAAAGGCCTGAATAAGGAGTTTGCTCTCTCTCTCTCTTTCTCTCTCTCATTTATTTCTCACTCACCCTTCTCACCCTCTCCTCCTCCCGCTCTCTGTCTGCTGTCTCTTCTCTCTCTCTGCATGTCTGCCACCGCAGGCGCAGGGCCTTAACGCCTGCCTATATCCATTGTACTGCACATAAACAAGCTAATTACATTGACTGTATCGCCCATTCCTTAATTACACATCCATTCACTTAGGCAGCCATTCATTTCCTCGCCCACCCATTAACTTAGCTCTAATAGCATACAGCGAAATCCAAAGGTCTGGAGGAAGGTGCAATCAGATTGCTATCATTAACCGTGTTTGCACTGCAGTGTGATGCGTCTCATCTTCTCTGCACTCTGTGTGTGAGTGTGTGTCTGTGGATTTCGGAGGGTACTCTGCAGGATTAAAGCCTGCTTTGTGAAGCCTGGTGACCAGAGAGACAAGCTCAAGTTCACCAATTGATTAATTGCGTGAATTAACTGAATTTGTCTGTATGAGTAAGCCTAAACAGCAGCCCTACGCCTGCCTGAGTGTGCACATGAGTGTGTGTTGCCTCTGTGTCATTACCAGTCCATGAGCAACCTTGTGCAAAGAAGGTCTTTTTCTTATTCGCCATTATCATCCTAGGAGATGAAACGCGAGCAAGCAACAGAGGAAAGATGGAAGATGAATTTTTACCACCAGACAAAGACAAAATATCTAATTAAAGACAAAAATGTGGGTGTTCATCTACAATCCTGGTTCTGAAATCAAGAATGGCTCTCAAATATATTCATTATATCATTGTATCACATTTGTAATTACGTCAGTTCTGTCTTGGACCTATAATATTCTCTAAACTATATACTATAAATACTCAATTCTACGCTGTATTGTAGCCGGTGTACTTTATAGAGCTGTGTCACCGTCATGCTAAAAAATAACAAGTAGCAACATGTGGTTTGGGAAGAGTGAGAGGATCACAGAGACACACTGCTGCTGTAGTATTCCTATAATATCTCTATGACCATTCAGTAGCATCTGTGCCGCTGAAAACACAAATCAGATCAAAAAGTTGGGACAGAATGCAGTCATTTGCAATCGAACTATGCTTACAGATGGTTTTTCACCTTCAACTTCCACCATATGATAAACTGGAACTGCCTAACAGAGGCCAGTTCAATGATGAGAGGCCATCATTCAAATGATGGTTACGGTACATGCTAATGCATCAGTAATGTCAATTCAATGGCATCGCTTCACAGGGACCATGTCACTACCTAATGACTTTGTTTGCTTTTGACACTATAAGTGCACATTATTAAAATATTCCTTTGTTGAACCACTTTTTTTCCCACTGTTAGACCACAAAAAAAAAAAAACACTTTATAAATCTCCAAAAAAGCAATAGTCGGGCCCTTTTCAGCTGAGCTGCTTCCTCATCTGCTGTCTCATCTGTCTACAGTGCTGACAGCAAATAAGCATGAAGACTTAACACTTGTTGCCCTCAGAGTGATTATGCACCAGTGATTATGCCGACAAAATCTTGCATAACATTTCAAATCCACGTTAAAATCTCATATGGTTGGGGGTGGCAGAATCTTACCTGCAGTCAGTAAATCATTAGATCAAGATTTCCCCTTGTAAAATACACCTTTAATATTTCATGTGACTGAACTGAGTGCGCTGTTAGTAATGTTAGTATCTAACAATTTATAACTACTGCTCTATGGGGATTTTCAACCATCACAAACCAAAAGGATTTCTAATTACATCAGTCCTTCTTCACTGTTGGCCAGAAACCAACCACATGCACTTACTCACAAACACACACTCAGGTGCTATTAGCAATGCTGCCTTATAGAATAACACACTATTAAGCAGTCATTTACAGACACGCATCATTCACACAGCACACACACAGGGGACAGATGCACATCTGTCTGCACAGCGTTTACTGTGACTAGACTTCAAGCTGAGCTCACTGATCATTTCCTCGCTGTCAAAAACGGAGAAAAAGGGGCCGACTTTCTTCCACCTCTTCTCCTGCATCATCTAACAAGACGGCGAAGTCGAGCCTCTGCTAAATGAACGGTGAAAGCAAACTGTCGCTTGAGTCCAACAACCCTCGTTCCCCTCATCCGAAAGGCAAACCGGGCTTCATCACGGCTGCTGCAGTTCCTCTTGCGTTCAGCAGGGGATGCTCCAAACACACACGGGCTCCTGTCGCTGCTCCTGCTGCTGTTGATGCTCCAAAATTAACTCGCCTCTCCTTGCCACTCCATAATGCTCAGCTCTCTCCAAAGGGCCTCTTTTAGCACGCTAAAAAGCACTCCAGTCATACGAAACAGCCACAAATCCACACAAGGATTTCGTCTGCTTTTCCTGCACCACACTCCGTGTTGTTTTGTCTATTCGGAGCACAATTACATGTTGCATTATGTGTATTAGGAGGCACAGATGGATATAAACCTAATGAACTGTCATATAATATCAAAGGCCTATTAGCAGCTCCTGGAGCTGTTCTTGATGATACTGAGCTTTTGAAATGATATTAAGCTTTTCTTAACTTTCATTTGGCCATAATACACTAACAGCAGCTTCACAGTACAGGTGCAGTCCATTCAACACAGTTAAACACACACACACACACACACACACACACACACACACACACACACACACACACACACACACACACACACACACACACACACACACACACACACACACACACACACACACACACACACACACACACACACACACATTGGTCAGATCAGGTCAGGGTCAATAAATAGCCTTCACGACACACTTTTTGAAAATAAATTCGCTAAAATCCTCAGACAGTTTTAGAGGAGAAGAGAGGAGAGTGTGTGTGTGTTTGTGCGTGTGTGCGTGTGTGCATGTGTGTGCGCCAGGGTGTGTACAGCCACTCATGCGTATCTGCTGTTGTGACAGAGAGACATGACGGATCCCTCTTACATCAGTGGGAGGCCACCCGGCGCCAGATGACATGCATGCACACACACACACACGCACGCACGCACGCACGCACGCACGCACGCACACACACACACACACACACACACAGACAAGCACTCACTCACAACATCAACAGTGACGGATGGACCGGTGGCCTCCCTCATCACTCACTCCCACAGACAGAGAGGAAGAGTGGGACGGAGGGAAAGAGAGGGAGCGGCAGAAAAGAGGGGACAAGATGAAAGAAGAGAGCGAGGAGGAGCGGATGAAACGTAGAAAAAGGCGACATGAGAGATGAGGAAGGAGAACCGGAGAGAGTACAATAGGAGTCTTCTTCAGTAATGACACACACACACACACCGTCGTCTCATTTCCATCCGTTGACACCTAAAGACATTATTCAGGCCCGTTCGCAGACACACAGCTGCCGTTAACCATTGAGCCTCCCAAGCGCTCATCTGGGGAATTGATTCTATGTAAGACCTCTGTGAAAAGTCAATAGGCATTAGTCCAGAAAAAAGCCTGGATTAGGCTTTGATTGGAGCGCAACGCGGCGATGCAACCGAGCGCGAAGAACTTAAAACGACTTACAAGGCGCGATCGGGCAACCACAGGTTAATCCTTGGGCTTTAAGTCACAGACGCTTATCGACCGCGTCCCAGAGGACAAATGTATTTCACGGCGTTGACAGGGCGCATGTGTGTCTGTGTGTTTCTACATGGCCGCGGAGTTACACGAGATGTGTTACATTTTCACAGCTTTCAGGAAGTGATGTTTGCTGTTACATGTGTCAGAACTAACTGATCAATACTGGGAGGTATCATTCAAGCCAAATGGGCTTCTGTAGGCCTGTGCCAATGCTTCACATCGATTGGATAGATAGATATTTAGGCTGATGAGCTTCACATTCGGGACACTGTCACTGTGTTGCAAGTCAAACGTAAGTCTGGAGTCATTGCTGTGATGTTCCAGGTGCTCATCGTGATGCACCCTCACCAATTATATGACTGCTTTTAAAGAAAGTCGTTAGTTGGTAAAGCTTTTTCCTGCAGTGGTGAAATGTAACCAAGTACATTTACTCAAGTTCTGCAGTGCAATATTAAGGTATAAGTACAGTGAAATTGTGTACATTTTACACCACTACATGCATTTGAGATGAATACATTTTATGCAGAAACTATAATGAGCTTAAAATATGATGCATTAATATAAAAGTATTGACCAAACAGTTTGTGAAATGGTTAAATTAAACTGAAACCGGGGTGTCCAGATGTCCTTTGGACCTGTTGCCATTGATCATAAAATTGCAACATCTGGTGACCTTTGTTGCGAAAGTGCCCAGAAAAAATAAACCAGGAGAGTTAATTGTTATTTACACTTGAATGTATGAGTAATATAATATATAATAGTGCAGCAATTGTAATAGAGTTCCACAGTATATTACTGCTGCTACTGAGCACAAAATAGGCTTTAAAATCTGAATGTGATTCACTCAAGTGTCATCTGTTCACTCTCTGCTGGTCTGTGCGAGACTCACTTTTGCCTCCAGTTAAGACGGAAAGAGAATATCAAAGTATCACATTAGTATTTAATACTGTCTAAATGAAAACTTTTCATTGCACTTAAGTCATATCCATCCATTTTCACAGGCGGATTTAAGTCGCTCGTTGCTGCATGGGGATGAGAGTCGCGTGATTAGAAAGGTCAAAAGGTCAAGTTTTCTTCACAAGTCCAAGTGAGTCGAGTGACCGTCTGTCAGATCACATCCCCGTCTCTTTGCCGTCCCTCCTGTCCCTTCACTTCAGAATCCAATAAAAGAGAAACCGTCGTTAAAATATCCTGCGGGGGGAAAAGAAGTGTAAAAGAAAGTGTAAAGGGATGGCTCGGGGTATAAAAATATATTGACTTGATCATGAAACGAGAGCTGTTTTCTCTCACACAAAAGCTTCAGCTGGGTTTTTTTTGTGGTCCTGCAGGCAGAAGTAGTTTGGGTTTGTGACATGAGGCAGGAAATCGGCTCTAATGGCCCCAAGAAAAGATCTGTGTATGACGCAACTATATGTTAAGAATTTTATACCACAGGCATACATCTGAGATGAGTCAATATCAGTGCAATCATGTCATACTGCAGCCCTCACTGTTACTTTGTGTTAGATTTGAGCAAAAACGGAATCAGAGCAATGAATACAGGACTTTGGCTGAGGACTCACCTCAAAGTGAAATAAAGTTTTTGTCCCTGAATAGCGAATGACGAAATATTTACCTGCAGATGCAACTCCTGTCAGAAGGATAAGAATCAGCACTAAAAGCACACAAAGCAAGGTTAGCCTTACAGAAGCTTATTTACCAGCAAAGCTGATTATTATCTGAGCAAATGAGCAGAAAAACAACCTTAATTGAGGACAAACAGCTGAGGAAGCATCACAGGAGCTTGCAAAATAATTGTCTAGAGAAAGGAGTAATTATCATTTATTAATTTATGCACAACGTGCAGCCCCGCCAGCATTCTCTTTAGTGTTATCATCAGCACCGCTCTTTCAAATTCTTTGCAGAAAGCATCACTCAGCATCTAGGGAAGAAAACTCAGAAACAGTCAACATGAAAACTTCCATTTCCATGCTGTACTGCCAGCTCAAGTGTCACATCGACAACCACTGAATGAAAAGCGAACTCTGTCGCTCAAGGTCGAATATTAGCAGCAGCAAACAGTCTGAAAAGCAACCTTTTTCTGGTTGACTTGCACTACAGCTGGTAAGCAATGCTGAAAAAAGATGCTTCACTCTGAAAAAAAGGGATGTGTCATCTTTACTGTGGCCGTGTGTGAGTCTGCTACTGCTGCAAAGAAGGGCAAACAATGGCCATTCATATCTCCATTTAAACAACTGCGTTTGACTTAATGATCAGGAAGGGTCGTATCTGAACTTTATGGCTGCACTGAGGACAATGACAGATGTGAACAGACTCCACCAGCTCAAGAGGGACACACAGTATTTGCTAATGTTTACCAGCTAATATGTCTTTCTGCTGTTTTCTGCTGAGCAAGTCGTGCACGGTGGGTTTTAAGTCAAATATGTCGGACATAAAACCAAAACAATGAGCCGTATGATGCTAAAACGCTGTGTAGAGCTGAGGGGACCTGCGGAGTAGGGTGCTAATTCTTGGTGGGTCCTCTTAATGAGCGGAAAGCGGAGCAAACTCCACCTGTTGCTGAAGCCCATGTGATCAAAAGCTCCTGAACAGCTACCTCCTGAACCTTGCAGTGAGACTGTTCTGTCAACTGCTGGATAGTTAGCATGAGCGTTAACAGCATGCAGAAAGAGCATATTTTGCTCAAACACAGGATACGCGGTTTGTTACAGACCGAATCTCTGCCTGAAAAGTGAGATAACAATGATTTCCGAATGATCTGACAGCTCTCCCAGCTCACCGCGAATCAAACAGACCTCACATCAAACTAGCTGCCGGCTTTAAACGTCTTCCCTTCTGTCTGATTTCCACCTCCCGGCCTCTCAGTGCTCTCGTGAACTCTCAGGAGTGTCTGTCAGTTGCTGACCGACAGAGGAGAGAACAAAGTTTTAAGCAGCTCAGGCGGAGAGGGGTCTTCGTCTATGCCAACATTCTGGCATTTACAGGGACGCCCTGAGGAGCGCTGGAGCTCGACCAGGGCTGATGTGCTCATAGCTTCCAGCAAATACACACATACACGCACACACACAGCAAGGGAAAAATCCTCCTAACGCGCATATGTAAACACACATGTTCATGATATCTGAGTGTACAAAAGGATGAATAAACAAGACACATGCATTAAAAAAAAAAACCTTAGACAAAAACACACACGCAGACAAATGAGTGGAGACCAACACGCACACACACACACGCTGTAATGAGAACAGCTGGAGAGGGTGCAGGCGGGTGCACACGGGGGAAGAAGCAGAGAGGGAGGGAGGGATGTCCTCTGCTTCTCACCTTGACTGCCAGACCCTCGCTGTGCGTTTGGGGATTTTCCAAAGGCAACCAGAGATAACCTGCCTTACCTCGACACTGCATTTTTCATCTCCCCCTCTCTACTCCTCCCTCGTCTTCCCTTCCTCTCTCCCTTTCTTCTTCTCCCCTCAGCATCCTCCCCGTCTTCCTCCACCCTTCACATTTCCTCCCATCTGCTTCCTCAAGGCCACGTGTGTCTGCACACTTTTGCTGCCACATCAGAGGAGGAGAGTGTGCGTTTCTGCGCGAGCGCGCGTGTGCGTGTGTGTGCGAGACAAGCGGGGGGTCGATCGGAGTGCGAGAAAGGAAGGAGAGCAGAGGAAAGGAAGCAAGTGTGCTGACTCAAAGAAAAAGAGACAAGCGGTTTCTGATTCGATGGGTGGGTGAGGAAGGTCAGAGGAGAGGAGCTGAAGCAGGGTGAGTGTGTGGAGGAGTTAGTGTGTGTGTAAGGATGTGTGCGTGCGTGTGTGCGTGTGTGTGTGTGTGTGTGTGTGTGTGTGTGTGTGTGTGTGTGTGTGTGTGTGTGTGTGTGTGCAGGCAGCTCGGTCCACTCAGGTCATATGTAAGAGGACTTTGTTGAAAGCTTTGCTGAAGGAAGTGACTAATTGCCAGTTTGCCACCTGTCATGAGTGCCTGTGTGTGTGCATGTGCGTGTGTGTGCGTGCAAGGGGGGCCAAGGAGTACTCATATACTACATGCTTACACTGTCTCCACTAAAGGCACACATGGCAGCACTTGTGGGGATACTAAACCTGTGATGAAAATATGGACAGCCATAACTATTCATGACTCCAATGAAGAGTCTTCTGATGTTCTGTTAGCAATAAATTATTGAATCTTGACTCTGCAGTAAGGACAGTAAGATAGCCGATGAGAGGTTATGGCTAAGAAGCCAACAGTTTGGTTATTATTACGAGACATGCAGCCAAAACTACTACTATATTTTAAGGAATGCAAAAGGCAGGGAAGAAGACAACATAATCAGGTGTTAAATGGAGGAAAATGCAGACGCTAACATACTTTTCCACCATTGATGCAATGCATTTTGGTGAGAATATTATTGTTTTTGGCAGCCTGCTCTTCAGGGCTGTGCACTGCAGCGCTCTCCAAGGTGCTGATCCTGCTGCAGGCAGCAGTGAGGGAGCTGTCCTGGGTGCTGCCTCTCTCCCCTGCCCACATCAGTGGGAAACTTAGCATGTCGTACCGTTAACTTCACCTGATTCCTGATTCCGATACTGTGTATATACGCCCTGACTGGCTCTACAGAGCTTTATAGCATCTTTCAGCTCACTGTTTTGAAGTTTTGAGTCATTCTCAGCGTTCTCAAAGCACCATTTTGGGACACAACAGGCAGCTGTTTTCAACAAAAATAATCTGAAATTGAATTGTTTACATACAGTATTAAACAAAGGTGGTGGGTGAAAGAGTAGTTAAAGAGAACTTTCCTTGAAAAAACTTCTCCCAGTGTATCCCTGCATGCGACCTACTCTTCACAACAGCTCTGCAGGAAAAACCAGTGAACTAAATATCGTGAAGGGACCATCCGCACACGCACACACTCTGCCTCTCACACACTTTTTTTTTCTCAGCCAGTCTCCGCAGAGAAAGGACCTGCTCGCTGTTACAGAACACAGTGTGATGATGGATGTGGTAACTCTCTATATCACCAAAGACCATCCATCCTGAATAACTGGTTTTGTAAGACGTGGCAGCAAAGTGCCGCAGCACGAAATGTGTAAAGCACAAATCCACTCGTATCAAGAATAGAATTTACATTAAAAAGCTTGTTTGTTTTGTACCCATTTTTGCTTAATAGCCTATAAATTGTCATATAAAATGTATCTAGACTCACACCTGTGCATGTCTGCCTGTTTTGTGGTGTGTGTGTATGTGTGTTTATGGACTGTTAGCGCTGATTAGAAAGTGGAACAGGGCTGTACCCTCTCAGCTCATTGGGACAGTCGTAACTCTTGTCAAAATGCAGCCAGGCTGCTGTGTTACAAGCATCCTTCACGACGCCTGACATCTTCCTTTACCCATTCCCCTGTCCTTCCTTTCTCATCTCTTCCTCAGGTCTCCCACCCTCCCTCCTCTCTCCTCTCTGAGGTTGGTCATGTGAGCCGAGGTGTTCCCTATTTAGCGGTCGGTGCCTCAGTGCATCTCTAAAGGAGTCCCCAGTTGAGAGCTTAGAGGAGGCCACAAACAGTGCAGAGACCAGGGAGGGAGGGGAGGGGAGGTGGAGGGACTGAACTACAAGCAGAGGAGTTTTAATGTAGAGGGGAAAAAGCTGTCCAAGCTCACAAGGTTGCTAACTGTTAGCTGCTAATGGGGCAATAAATTCAGCTGATTCAAAATATGCATTTGGGCTATCAACCTGTCTCATGACTATAAACAGCTTCACAGCAGCAGTTTGCCTGCACTCCGACAGAGGAGGCTTAAATAACAGCAGACGGTACGACAGCCAACCTAGACATGCAATAAAAACAAGAAGGTAATGCTTCCTCAAGCCTCTCTACATGTTATCGACACACATGCTGGAGCTATGTTTGTCTGTCCCTGAAAAAAGAGGCGGTTTTACATCTGCCTGCCTTCCACCCCACTGACGATTCTCAGTATTGGGTCGCTAGTGGAGCTGTGTTTGCTCATCCTCTGAGTGCAAATCCACAATGTCATCCGGCGGAGTAAAGTTTTACTTTGCCAAACTTTCCCCTGTTAACTGCGGAGAGTTTGGCCAGAGCTGGTCCTGGGTATCGGAGTCCGGCCCAATTATGTCTCACTGCCTTTGTCAGATTGTTTATACCTGGCTGCACATGTGTGTTTGTGGGGATGTGGAGGGTGGCTAAATTGCACAAGGGAGTCTGTGTGTGTGTGTGTGTGTGTGTGTGTGTGTGTGTGTGTGTGTGTGTGTGTGTGTGTGTGTGTGTGTGTGTGTGCTTTTCAACATCTCAAAACACCACGCTGAACCCCCCCATCCCCACCCCATCATCCGGCCCCCCACCACCATCCACACATCACTCCTCCCTCCCTCTCCACTGTCATCTCTCTGCCCAGGAGGCTTTTCCAGAACACACAGCTAATAAAGTGGGCCAGGTCCACGGCTGAGCACTATTTTTATCAGAAAGCAATTTTCAGGAGGTGCCCACAGGTAAGCGGGTCCAAGCGCCTCAGACAATGCAGCCATGACAGGGAGTTTCCCTCCGCCATTAACCTCTGCTGAGCTGCTCGCGAACACCCCCGTGGTCCAGGGACACTGTACAGCCACCGCATGGACCTGGTCCTCCAAAAAATGTTCACTGTGCCAAAATCCCAGGAGATAAAACGATGGTGACCACAAACAACTGTTTGCTCTTTGGTGCCTGCTCAGTGTGTTGATTTGAGATTTGTAGGGCATCAGGCATGAGGGAAAGCGTGGCAGTGGGAGGGGAAGAAAAAGTGACCAGATGAATAAAGGTACTGCAGAGGTGAAGGGGATGATGAAGAGGTGTGCATTGTTGGGGATGTGTAAAGACAGATGGATACACGCAGCCCATCTGGCCTCTCTTTTTATACAGCTGGACTATCCGGCACAGCTGAACTCAGGCTGCAGTTATTACAGATGAATATTACTACTGAACTGCGGCAAAGTGAAGCCTTTAATGTATAGATGCAGGTCACTCAGTAGAACTCAGATTTCTTTCCTCATGCCGCCACAAGCCAGAGTAGAGTCATAGTAGTGCGAGGCTGTCAGATTAGATTGAATTATGGCAACAGTAGGAAGTACAGCGTATTGGGCACATTCCACAAGGACTTTGAAGTATTTGCACTTTACTTAACTCTGTGCTGCACTGTATGTTGCCATTGTACAGCATGAAAGCTGTTTTATTAACTCGATTCCTTGGTTTTAATTAAAGTGGAAACAGACAACTTCTTGACTTTTCTCCCCTGAACATTTCCATGTGGAATTGTTGCCGCAAAGACAAGCAAATCCTCAGAGCCTCACTACCAACAACACAGGACACACTGCATTTGTTTCCAAAAGCACAGTCAACACCACTTTGGAAATAAGAGAGAAGAAGCATATTCACTGCAGAGGTTAAGTTAAATTGTCATAATTTTACTAGTGCTGTCAATCGGTTAAAATATTCAATCGCAATTAATCTCATGAATGTCGTGGTTAACTTGCAATTAATTGCAAATTAATCACACATTTTTATCTATTCTAAATGTCCCATTAATTATCATTTTAATACTCTTATCAACACGGAAAAGTGGATAGGCTTCCTTGTGCAAACAACAACGTGTAGTGTTTTATTTCACACTAACATTCTCATTTTGAGCAGTCATTCACATTTGAATGAATCAAATCTCACACAATTTAACACTGTCAATAAACAGATGACAAAAAAATAAATACTTGGTTACAAAAAAGCCCCTTCAACAACCCTTTCTAAGGGATCAAAACAGGGTGATACAAGGTAAAGTTACAAAGTGCACATCATTGTAAACTAGGACTCAGGCTATAGTGCAGTTAAACCATGGCTTAAACTTTCCTTTCTTAGGTTTCCTTTGAACATAATAGCATCCATATGATTCTGCCGAAAGTCTATTGTCGCCTGGTTTTGACGGTGGCGGCGGAGAATTCACATTAGCCGTGTGTTTGGCCGTCAAGTGGTATTTCAGACTGGATGTGCTACAGTGATAATTCAGTTTACACGACATTACACACAGAAAACGTCTTGTCAGTCGACCCATCTGGCAACTTTTTGAAACTAAACTTTCCATTCAGAATCTTATTTGCATCCAAATCGGCATTTTGTGCTTGATATCCACACAAACCGGTAGTCTACTTTTTTACAGCTAGCGAGCAGGCAAGACCAGACACGTGTGTGGGGCGTGCCTATTGTTTTGTTTCCAGTTTACAATCAGATCCTGTAGTTTTTCTTACGTTACTAGCAGTGGCCACAGCTTATAAAAAACTACAAGTTCACTAGGTCACAACGACGCGATAAAAAAATGACGCCGTTAAAATTGATTTGCATTAACGCGTTAATAACGCGATATTTTTGACAGCACTAAATTTTACATATTTGCGTACAGCTTCACACAAATCTTAGCGTCGGGGCAGAGTGGAAGAAAGCATTAGGCAAAAAAGCGTGAATTTATTCATTCATTGAGGCCATAATGGAGACATGAAAGCAGACAGGAATGGTGCCAGCCTGACGGGATCGCCAGTCAGCCTTCATTTCCCTGAGAGATCGTACCCGCTGGCAGACAAAATTTATAGTGAAAGCGAGGCTGATGGAGAACCAAGAGGGGATAGCTGACTGTGAGATGGAGGGGTTTCAGGGTGAGGAGGCGGAGGACAAAGGGAGAGAGAGAGGGGGAAGGAGAGCAGAGAGGTAGAGGACAGAGCTGGGACAAGGACAGCAGATAAGGGACGCATCAAGACGGGGATATATATTCTGAATAAAAGAGGTTCACGGGGTGACAAAAACCATAGGAGGAGGAAGGTAGTGATGGTGGAGAGGAGAGAAAAAGAAACCACAAGAGAGGCCAACAGACACAAATGGCTGGACAGGGAGTGAGACAGACTGACAGGCGAGTAAAAGCTGTACAAGTGAGACGGGGGGGTGGGGGTGGGGGTGGGGGAATAAAGGGAGATGGGGGAGGGAGGGGGAAGAAAGATGAGCGTGGTGGCGGTTGTTGCTCCCAGCGGAGACGTTATGTTCGCTATGAGTCTGGGCCTGTCAGGCCATCCTTCTCTCCCTCTCTCCCTCCCAGCCTCCACGGCTGCTCCTCTCCCCCTCTCTCATTCCGCCGTCCTCCTCTCAAGACAGCGACAACAATCAGCCCTGTTTGTTATTACAAGTGGTAAGATCCCGCCTGTCCTGTCAATCAAACTGCCCTGTCACCCCCTTATCCTCAAGGAGTTTGAGAAGCCCTGGCCTTGAATACAGATTTAAGTGTAGCTCTGCACCACATGCGAAGGTCAAACATGTTATGCCTGTTTGTTTATTATTATTTTTTTTAAGTAGCAGCTTTTCATCTTGTTTTGAGTTCATATTTTAGGCTTAGGTGTCAGCAGGTGTCTCATTTTAAACCAAAGCCAATTTTCGTCCTGCACATTTGAATGTAAATGCTGACAAACCAATGCTTTGCAGTGACTCACTCCCCTGCTCTCCTCCTCACCTCTATTATCATCTCGTTTCATCCTCCCGAAACAAGAGGCTCATCTAAGGACAAAAGGACATTCTCTCCATCATTTAGCCCGTCACTCCCACTCCCCTTTTATTGATCTTGTGCACAAAAACTCACAGATTGGCAGAGATAAAGGCGTTTTTACAGGAGGTAACTTTGTGATAATGTATAATTTTCACCTCTTCTTTCTCCAGCTCTCCGGAGTGTTAAAAGAAGCGCCAAAGTGCTGCTCGGGTGATCCTTAAATATCTCTCAGGGCTAAACTGGGATGTTTGGCTGCTTCCTTCCTCTCTAAGGAAAGTGCATCAACACTCATGAGAGGAAAAAGTTCATCCCTTTCCAGTAAAGCAATTGCTGTTTATTCCATCCCCCGTCCCGACAGAAGCTGCTTTCGCCGCCGCTGTGTTTAATGTGTCTGGAGGTTTAAGTGTGTCGTCTGATTAAACGGACCCAAAGAGGGGAGCTGGAGATTTACCATGCTTGAATGTGATCAATAATTCATGCTGTGTGTTTGCAGGGGAAACACTCCTGTGCAGCCTAAAGTAATCAAACGTCATGCACTTGGATATTCATTGTGTACTGAAGTCAAACTGGTATGTAAATTCTAGAGCAGCTATTGTGCATATTTGTTTTGGAATACATTGGTGGAACAGCGTCTGAGCGTCGAGCCTCTGGACGGGTGTTTCCCAGACTGACACTGCGAGAACACATGCTTTCCACTTCTTCTCACTGTGACATTACTGCTCACAAACGGTGATACAAGGCTCTCCCACTCCATTTTTTAACAAGTCCAAATAGCATTAGCTATTAAGCCATCTGTCCCTTGCATCATTCAACATTTGGTCGGCACCACATGCTGCCGTGCTTGCATTCCACTCGAAGGAAGGGAGGAAGCTAGTCAGCCCAGCTTGCTAACGGTAGCACCGATTCCCACTAGACATTACCTTTAGTTGATGTTATTTCAACACCTGCTGAGGGCTGCGGTTAAACTCCCACACTCAGTGTTGTGCTCATCAGACAGTTCATCGGGGAGCTACTATCAGCTGTCTCGGCTTCACGGCTACAGTTGTGCTGATGGACAATTAGCAAACTGTCACGTTCACAGCCATGGTTAGTCCTATTACCTTAGCCTGCGCGTCATATGTGATATATGTATGTCTTAGCAAATACTTAATTAACTTCAGTTTGACTTGTGTGTGTTCATGGGTGCTTATATTAAACCACTACAGGGATCCCATGAGCTGGCAAGGCAGCCCAAAAATTCCATTTCTTCTCGTGGAGCCTGGTTCAAAACCTTGCTGGGTCACTGAGCAAGAAACTAAATCTAAATGATCCAGATCTGCTGCTCCGTAGCCCCCCCTGACCTTTGACTTTCCTGAGAAGGAGACAGGGAAAAGAGCATTTCTCTATGGGCGTCAGTGACCTTGAGCTTAAATTGCTTATGGGACCCTTTCATCCTCTAATCAGTTATTTTCTTCCTTGAGGCCCTGTTCACTGACTAATTTCTCATATATCAAACAAGACTTAACAGCAAAAGAAAAGTGGAATACATGATCAATCCCATTTCAGAGAATATACCCTAAGCGCTGTGTCTCAGGCTGTGTAATTAGCTTGCAAGATAGACTGAGGTCACCACAAACATTTGAAATATTAAGATGATTAGATTAGGTGATTAGATGAAATTTCAGTGATCCTCACAGGGAAAATAAGCTGTGGCAGGAAGGGAGTGGAGAATATAAATAAAAATAGAACAAACAGAAACTACTGAAGATAATAGAAAAAGAAAATTACAATGCAGGTGCTCTAAATGAGAATGATGCAACTGATAAATAAAGATAAATGATGTGGCTTTAAAAAGGCCAAGCTGGAAAACTACTTTTGTCTTTTCTCTGAGCCATTACTGGCAAACGTACAGCTGGGAGGAGGTACTTCATTTTCAAATCCTTTAAATAAGTGTTGCAATTATCTGCTTTTGTGTGTGTGTGCGTGGCTGCAGAAGGGAACTCGTCTGCCACAGAGGCCCATGAAAGATTAATGCTGAGTAGCCACTGGAACGCTGCCGCAGCTGAGGTGAGCCTTTGTTATTGCTACAAAAAGGTAAGAGGAAACACCTCTCCGGCTTGGTTATGTATTATTTTTCTCTGATGTTGCTGGAGAATAATCCTTGATTTGAGCTTTGGAAAATAAATAATGAGGTTGTAACTGTCAGCGTTGTGTCTTAGACATTACATGCATACTACTACTTTGCAACTGCAAATAAATTTTACAGGAAACACAGTATCAACATTGTCTGGAAACTTGTTAATTAAATGGTAAGAGTATATTTCACTTAATGTACTGTACTGTCTTAAATAATTAAGTTACATAATTTGTCATAAATAGCATTTCACAAAGTTTATTTCTGACACCTCGTGCAACAACTCACAAATATATAGAATTTCTAAAGGGAGTCTGGGATCTTTCTCCATAGGCAACAAAATATTAGTCTATATTGGTTATCGTTTACTGTTACTTGTAAAGTGTGACGTTTACCATCAATAAAATGTTCCTCCGTCACAAATTCAGTGTAAATGGTGAAATCAGTTGACACTGTATGTTCAAACAGCTGCTGCATGTTGGCAGGTTAAGCCAGCATCTGAATTTAGTCTGAGCGATTGGGTCTCATTGCATTTTTTAACCTACAGACTCCTGTGCAGCAGATAAATGTGGCTCTTCCCTCACTGGAAAAACTTTGCAACGGAACATAATCCAGGCAGCAACTATTTCCCTCAAAACGTATTTGGCAGGGCGCCCTGCAGCTCCCCTGGTAGAGTGCGTACCATGTATCAAGGCCTTACAAGTCTTTACTGCAGCAGCTCGGGTTCAATTCCAACCCAGGCCCACTGCTGCATGTCATCATTCCCTCTCTCTCGCCTGCCTTTCCTGTCTCTCTCCAGCTGTCACAAGCTAAATAAAGTGGAAATGCCCCCTCAAAAAATGCATATGGCAATATAAATGACTTTGTAGCTAAGTTTTGCTTAATTCCACACACAGTGATGTTTCTTTCTTTCTCGCCACAAAATCCTGAAGGGAATATCTGACTGCTTCACTACGTACACTAGCTTGTTGCTAAATTTGTCTGTCGAGCAGGCAGTGTACAATGGGCATATTTAGAGCTCTTTTGCTGCCTGCTCAATCTGGAAAACAAGGCTGACGAGAGCAGTGAGAGCGAACTAAAGCAGTAAAACTGAGCTGTAAAACCAAAATAATGAGCTGAAGGCCCCTGAGAAAGCTGAGTTGTATACTTGAATTTGCACATACCCATAATACCTACAGACACACTCTACACCCTACACTAACACTGTTAAACACACACACACTTTCATATACCAGGTGACCTTTTTGCACATACACGTAGTATTTGTTATAAATGTTCACCAAATCAGCTTTAAAGGCAGAACGAGCAGTAACTTGGCTTCAGGAAATGTCAGACCTCCATCGATTTGGCAACACAATGATGTGCACCATTCTTCAGAAATATGAGGCCACCTTGCAACTTGACAGACACTCCACTGTGAGAATGGATGTGCTCAAAGAAAGCAGGAAAATGCTTGGCAGGAAGCTGAAGGAGACAGCAAAGATTTGCATTTAAGACCACGCTGTGTATGATGACAAAAGTTATTGCACCCCTGATTATAACCCATTCACCTCAATCAATTTGCAATGGCTGACTCCTATTTTGACACATATCAGCTACCCCCTCTTCCTCTCATCTCCCTGCAATGCATACAAAGAACCACCCACACACTATGAGCCATCACCTCCAACATCTCGCTCATTATAAATTTTCCTACTGTAGAAAGCACACATAAGGAATTAAACAGTAGACTTGCCCCTTCTCCCACAGTCTCACAGTGCAATTTCCACTACAGCAAGCAAAGGCAACGTGTACCCCTGACCCAAATGCACCAAAAGATTATCTGGAATTTCTACAAAATTTTACATTGAGGTTATTTCTTTGACTGCTTGCTCAAATTTCCTTTACCCTTCAGGGGACGACGCAGGGGCCTTGTTCCCTGCACATGCAAACGATTGCATAACAGGGTGTTAAGGCTCTGCACTGCCTCTCTCCGGACCCTGAGGGCAACGAGCGCAAAACATGCCTTCCTCCTCTATTTCCGAACCCCGTCTTCTCCATCTCTCTCGCTGGTGCTCGCATTTGCACAGAACAATAGCAGAGCAGGTAGTTTAAGGTGAAAAAAAAGCCCTCCTCCTCTCTTTTGTCCTCCCCCCTTCCTCATCTCGGAGGGATTTTCTCTAACATTTTTCTCCTTTCACTCTCTCACTTTCCCTGTGGTTCTTTCTCTTCGTGAAAATGGGTCACCTTTCTTCTGTCAGGAGAATGCCTGGGTAAGTATAACCTCTATATTTGCCTGTGCATGTGCATGCAAGGTTTTTACTGTCTAGGGGGGGTTCCGAGCCCTGGAAAAGTCATGTGCAAGGACCATTTTCTGGGGCTCATTAGGGGAAAAGTTAAGGTTTGTTTTTTGTTTTTTTTTTGGGTTGGAGGATTAGAGTTAGTTTAAAATATGGATTGGGGCTACTTCTGACATTTGGGCAAGTTTCACTAACAGATAAAACTACACTGCTCAGCATTCACCTGTGTTAGCAAGATCTCTGTTGTTGCTACTTTGAGGTCTTACTTGTTTTCAGGCTTTTGCTTTGAACCGATCTTATCGTGTTTCATTAGTCTTTTGTTCGGATCTTACCTCTCTAACTGTATTTCTACCTACTGGATTGTGGACATTTCGCTGAGTTATTGGCTCCAGGACCACCTAGCCAAGCCAGCAGCCTGGATACTGCTAGCCAGCCACTCTCCATACTAGCAGCTGGCCAACTCACTTGTACTGCTGCCCATTCTCGCCTGGTTCTCCACTTGAGTGACTGGGCGACATACAATGGTGGATATCTGTCCCCTCTGCTGCCTACGTCTTTGCAGTCAAGACCCATTAGCAGCATACTGGGCAGCTTGATACAAACTAGCTATGGGCAAGGTGCTTACTCCCCAGAGGCTCAACATGAATTCCTGCTACTAAGTGATTCAATGGTCCGATTTGTTGAACTTCTGATTTCCGTCATGAGGGGACAATCAGCTACAACTTCACTACAAGTTTAAGCCATTTGTGTTATTATACCTTGAGGCCATTCTTGGCTACAGACTTTCTGTACTGCTGCTGGTTATGATTTTTAATGACCACTTGATTAATTTTGGAGAGAATGACATTTCCTTGGATGGGATGACATCTATCTATCCAGACATGGGATGAAGTAATTTCTGTCAAATGTGAGGAAATCTTACAATGGGAAACCGGTTTAGCCCATTGCCTTCACCACTAAGTCTTGATCTCGATCTCAATTTCTTTCTGAGCACCAATCCTGGCTGACCAAAGATAATATAGCTCCCCTCGTTAAAAAAGTCCCCCTGGCCTCTCCTACAGTACCTGAGCTTCTTTTTTTCTTTTCTTTTCTTTTTTTTTCCAATAAGAATAGTCTTAAATGTTGCAACATTACCTTTGGGTCTGTCTCTACCTTTGAAGCTCTCTGTTTTATTACACTTGGACCTTCTCTGTGTTCTGATTTGTAGACCACCCAAATCTACAACTGGTTTTATCACGGAATTCTCAGAACTATCACCGATTGTTTTGCTTAGATTTGAGATTATTCTGATTGTTTTCTGATTTTAATATGCATGTATATGCTGCCAGGAATTTTTTTCACTTTAGATCTTGTTTGATATACTGGAATCATCTTAAACACAACACTCTGCTCTGATATTGGGGTTACTGATCATTACTGTTTTTTTGTGTGCTTTGTATCTAACACAACTTTTCCCATTATCTCAAATCAACTTGAAGGTCAGAATGCTCTCGCAGTTTTAATTCCACTTCTGCCACCATGTTCTACCAGGAATTTGCCTCCTTGGATTTCCTGATTTGCCCTTCAATGGACACAATATTTTCAAAGGAGCACAGAGACGGCACTCCTCAAAGTGCTCAATGATCTTTCAGCAGCTGACTATTTTAATCCTTTTAGATTTCATTGCTGCCTTTGACGCCTTACAACATTCAATTTCAAATGACTGTCTTAGAAAATGGGTTGGTATCTCTGGCACTGTGTTAGACTGGTTGTACTTATATCTCCAAAGAGGGACTTTTAGTGTTTGATGCTGGTGATTGCAGATCTTCCACAGAATCCACAGAGTACCTCAGGGGTCAATCCTTGGACCCCTGAGGACACACAATCTGCAGACACAATATTTGTTTCTATTTTTATGCAGTTGTCTTTGCCATCTGTGTGTGTGAATGGGTGAATGTGGCATGTGTTGTAAAACGATTTGAGTGGTCAGTAAAATACCTTTTATTTTAGATTTTATTTTAGTTTATTCATGCTTTCATGTTCTTTTTGGAGTGCTTTTACTGTTATTTTATCGGATTCTGTATATTTTTCTGCTGTCAAGCAACTGTGCTATGAAAGGTGCTATACAAATGAAATGTTTATTATTATCATTCAAGACTAAATGACTACTAATGACATAAAAATTCTTGAATTTTTCAACCTTGGTCTTATCATCATGGCCATTCTCATAATTTTGCCTGTGCCATTTCCATTATAGAGAATCAAGAAAAGCAACTGTGGTTTAGGATATGCTGTACATTGTAACTATACAGATACAAGGCTAGCATGACCCACAGGGTACACCTCAGATCTGTCAAACTGCATCCACATTTTCCTCAACTGCATCTTTCCCTTGTGTCTTATTCCCTCCTACTGAGAATGCATGGAGGCACATAAAGAAACAATGTGAGGAGAGAAGAAACAAGGAAATGTGTTTTTAGAGAAATGACACTTTCCTCTGATGCCCTTTTCTAATGATCACAGCTAGATCAGCTATCAGTTGGCGTTAACAGCTGTCAAGACTCATCATCCTCACATGCTGAATTACATAAAAAGTGTTTTTCCCTGACAGACAGACTCTTCTACTCTCTTCGACTTTAACTGCATCCATAAGAAAGGTTAATGGGGGAGATAACAGATCATGAAAAGAAAATACTTTCTCGTAAAACAAGAAAGTTGTTTATGGTCCTTTTGTTGTTTAGCCCTACAATTAACACAGATGAACGAGATGGTGAATCAGAAAACAAATAAAATTTACACTTAAGGTTAATCGAGTCGGTCTTCACTCTAGCAATATTTAAAAATGGGTCGTGTTGGTCCTATTAATTGCAAATACAGATTCGGAACTGATGCTCATAGATTGCTCATAGATCCAGATTTCCTTATTTCAATTTTTGTGCTTTTGTACTGTCACTGATGGGAAATGTTCCTGAACAAAACTCACATAAAACTCTCAAACCAACAAGAAACCAGTTCAAGCCAGACCCTCTGAAAATTTTATGTCATATTATGTGATCTCTGGACCAAGAAGGGCTTCACATTTATAGAGCTCTGTTACATCTCACTGCAATTTGTGGCTGGCAAAGTGGGAAGCTGCTAGAAAGGAACAGATATTGAGTAGTGCATGAATTTGTCTCAGCAGAATGATGTTCACACACTGGATATGTGGCAGCATATGGAGGACTTTGTGTTTATCGGGGTATGTGTGTTCTTCCCAGGCTGATATTCCATTGTTCCACCTGATAGAAACCCTGTATCTCCTTTCCTCGTCTCTGGAAGTATGCATGCGGGCAGCGTTAGATGGACTTTGAAGTGAGCGCACCGATGCACTTCAAACAAGATCTCACACACTTTGCCTGTGTGCCAAGAGGAAAAAGGCTGGAAAAAAGAGTTTTTCTCTGCATCCTGATAGAGTGCACTCTGATCCACCCTGTGTCTCTTCATCTGTTCTTCCATCTACCTCTCAAATGTGTGGCTTGGCTATACTGCTTCTCTCTGCACATCAATACGAAAAAAAACTCTTTTTAAGCGCTGTATAAGCTGTTTCACAAGTGCTGCTGTGACCGAGACTGTGAAACTGTTTCATGTACAGATGCACTGTCACTGTGAGAGTAAAAGGGAACCAGGTTGGGGTAAAAAGACATATATACAGTCTCAGATGATAGCATTGTGTCGTGTGATGCTCTGTGTGTGTGGACTGATCATTGGGGGACTTCATTGTTATATCACACCATAATAATAGGACTCAGAGGTAAAATAACAAGTTTGTGTGACTATGAAACTATACCCATATGTTCAATATTATTATATGATATGATACAATATTTTTTTAACAACTCAATCACCATTGTTGAAGAGACTAGCTTGGTTTGTTGGCAGAACTAAATGCTGATAAAATCGTATTACTAACACTGGTATCTGCAAGGGTTCTTTACTATCATGTAATGAATATTAGGGTTGTCCCGATCCGATCATGTGATCGGAAATCGGGGCCAATCACCTGACTAAAGACTCGATTGGAACTCGGACGTTATGTCTCGATCAGGTATCAGATCAGATCAGCAGCACGCAGCAGTTTGTTTTGAAGCTGAGGCGCGTGATATGCTGCTACTATGTCCACTGTGTGGAAATATTTCAAAGTGAACGACAAGAACAATGCAATTGCAAACTGCGAGATATGCAAAATCGGGATCTCGAGAGGTGGGAAGGACAAAGCTGCTTTTAACACCACAAACTTGATACGACCCCTCAATACACTGCACTGAGAATACGAGTTGGGAGTGCAGCTCCAAAAAGTACAATTCTGCCCTTAGGCAACTTGATAACAGTCACTTTTATTTGCTCATTTGTTTGCATTTGATATTTTGATGCCTATTTTAGTTAAGCTGCTATTTGTTTTAATACTAGACTATAATACTAGTCTTTAATGTTGCACTATTCCTAATGTGAAGAAAATTTTATTTTATTTCTGCGTTCTGTTATGACTTGAGACTGTAATTCAAGCTACCTCATACAGGTTTACAATACACTGCACTGCATGCATGCAAAATTGTGCATAAGTGTTACATGTTAATATAAGAGCCATTGGTAAAAAAAAAATAAAAAAAATAAAAATAAGGGACATTCTGGATCTTATTCTTTGCTCTTAGTTCATAATTCATAATGTTTTCATAATGTTTTATAGAAGTATCGGATCAGGACTCCATATCAGCAGATACTCAAAATCAAATGACTCGGACTCGGGGCAAAACGTGATCGGGACATCCCTAATGAATATGTCCGTTTGTATGGTGAATTATCATAACATACTGCATATTTATTGTGAATGTAGACCACGGACAATATATGCTACATATAAACGGTGATCAGCCTTTCTGGTTTGTATTGTTTTGCTTGCTTGCTTGCTTGCTTGACAATGCAAAAGGAAACCTGGTCAAAATGGAGACACAAATATTTCTATTTTCATAGATCTAAATCAAGCAGCAGCCCAGCAGTATCAGTGTGGAAGTTGGAGAATTTCAGAGCAACTATCATCATTTTGTGTGTTACCTTTTTTCACAGCAGAGGTCAGCAGACTGTGGTAAGTTACAGTCCAAATTTCAGCTCTAAAATGAGAATAAATAATAAATGTAGAGGCCTATTTTGTTCTTTCAAAAGCAACATAAAGTCGTGTGTAAGAGGCTATCACAGCTCAGTCTGACATTCATCTAACTGATGACTCAGTGTAACCCCAGACATAGTTCTGCATTACCTCCACCTCAACAAACACTTCAGCAACATTAAGAATGCATGTGCTGCTGTCACACACAGCCCGTACACTGTGTTTAATCAACTAAGTACAAGCAAACACAAAGCCAGCGGTGGGGTGGCAGTTTTTCACCCACGCCTGGTGTAATGAAATCACAAATTAAGTTTTAAAAGGCTCATGGCATCGCTGTGCTGTATGTGCTGGGTGCTGACTGTACCGAAGTGTAGAGGTAGCCCTCGCTGTTCATGGCAACGTAGAGCCCTGTCTTGGTGCTCTGGATGGCCACTATCCTGAGCCCCACAGGAATCAAGTTGAACTGCACTGCAAGAAAACACAGAGGGAGAAGGGAGTGTGAAGAGCAATCATTCTTTCTCCTAAACGCTCACAGTGCTTCCTTGTGGCATAAAAAGACAATTGCTTTCCAGCTGTCTGCAATTTCATCCTCCCTATTGTACAGTATATCTGTCAGAGGCGGGGATAGGAAGTGTGTTAAAAAGAGAGAGGGAGAGGCAGGGAAGGATTAGGAGGGGGAGATTTAGGAGGAATAAAGTCTGGTTGCTGGTACACCGGAGGTCACACAAAGACGGGAGTGACAGTATGGAGAATTCCCCTGCTGGAGAGAGGGAGATAGAGAGAGCATGGCTTAGCAGAGAGCTTTAAGAATACAGTACATTAGAAAGTGACATCTCCTGAGCCTGCTTTGAATTCATTTCCTCTGTCCCGACACAGTAAACAGCACTCTGTAATGCAGTTTGCTGAATCCCCTTCACATGGAACCTTGGGTTTTTTATGTGCATAGCTCTCCATATAAACTAACTTCAGCCTGGCCACTGGAGCAGCACTCACAGGGTGCGTTTGTGTGCTTGCCTCACACACACGCACACGGGTGGGGTTCCCTGCATGTTCTTTCCTGCCCATGCCATGCAAATACACATAAAGCACATGCATTTCTGCACTCGCATGTGCATATGTGTATAATGAATTATTTATTCAAAATATCAAAAAAGACCAAAACCAGCATCATTGTGACGCAGTTTGCAGCACATGTGAGCTCTTTTTTTTGTGTGTGTGCGCAGTAAAGAGTGACAGCGGGGTTGTCAGAATGATTGATTTCTTCAATAGATGAAAAATGAAGTCTCTGCAGCATGTTTTACATCCATGGAGTCATTAGCAGCTCTTAAACAAATCAATTTCAAATCCAAAGTTCTGCCAATGCAATGGATGGAAGTGAAGTCATCAGACAGAGATAGAAAGTCAATGCTGGCTGCGATGAAAGAAACTCAAAGCTGGTCAGTGCTATTTTTGATCAGTATTGTTGTGTTGGGGAAGGTTTGGAGTCACAAGTTGTCCCACATCCAGCAGAGCGCAATGCATAGTGCTTTCAACTTTTGGTAACATGTTGGCTAAAAGGGCAGAAAGTTACACATTTCACTTTTTTACTGCCAATGTGATCGTTAAACGTAATCTCACACTGAACAGCAACAACAGCTCCACTATAAAGGACACAAAACACAGCACAGACAGTGAGGTTTAAAGCCGCAGGCAATGAAAACCACACATGTTCCTCACCCCCTTTCTCCCTCTATCTTCAGGGCCCTGCTTCTATTTGCTCGATCGATCCCTGCATCTCAAACAGTCGGTTTCGCAAATGAACAAGGTGTCACCAAAGACCGCGGCCGGGATGACAAATAGAGCAGGGCACACGTACGCGCACCCTCTCTCCTTCTCGCCCTCCACCTTCCTTTCACTGTTGCTTCTCGCTCTCCCACAAGCAGCAGCAGCCTCGCTGTGGCGCTGCACTACCCTCAATAACAAAAATGAGGAAAGCATTCCTCATGTGCTTTCTCATCTCTGCCTGCTGAAGTGTTGTCAGAGCGATACATATCCGCTCTGTAGTATTTCCCCTAGGTCCCACGTGTGCGCCTCTATATCAGAGTGTAGGCTAACGTTAGCAGCTGTGTTCTGCTCCGTTGGATTTGGCATTCAAGATGTTCTATTCATCAAATGCCAGTTTGTCCTCACCCTAAAAAAAGCATTTTCTCTTGTTGAAACATTAAAAGTGAAAGGCAGGGTTTGAGTCTGTCTTGCTTGTCCAAGGAAGAATGCTAAGCAGCTAAACGAACCTAATGTTAGCTCAATCAGCTAGCGAGCGACAGGTGTTCGAAGCTGCTGATGCAGTTGTTATAAGTTCTGCCAAGGGCACTAAATAGTTGTCATTTGTCCACCACTGTCTGACATCAATGATGCATTGTTTCAAGAGTTTTGAGTGGTAAATCCATCCATCCATTTTCTATGCCGCTTATCCCTTTCCGGGTCGCGGGGGGCCGGAGCCTATCTCGGCTGTCAACGGGCGGGAGGCGGGGTACACCCTGGACCGGTCGCCAGCCGATCGCAGGGCACATACACACACCATTCACACTCACACCTAGGGGCAATTTAGAGTCACCAATCAGCCTAATGAGCATGTTTTTGGTCTGTGGGAGAAAGCCGGAGTGCCCGGAGAGAACCCACGCATGCACGGGAAGAACATGCAAACTTCACACAGAAAGGCCCGACCCGGGAATCGAACCTGCGACCTTCTTGCTGTGAGGCACGCGCACTACCTGCTTGCGCCACCAGACAGTGGCGGACAGTAGCGACAGAACCAGGCTTAGCAAACGGTCAATTATTTCTTACTTCTCACCCTCTCTCCATTGTCTTTTGTTGCCTTCATCCCTCTCATTCTCTCTCTGCATCTATATTTATTTCCTCTCTCGAGAAAGAGTCTGCTTCCTTTCTCATCCTCAGTGAAAAAGAGCTTCTCTTATCAAATGGATCACATAACTTTATACCTAGATAATAGAGGCGTCTCTCTTTTGTTTTCCCCTTTTCCCCCCATCGCTCCCTCTCTCTCTGTCCTTCCATTTGACTCGCCTTTTTCTCGGCGACTCACAGAGGAGGTCGCTGGATTAATCAAAAGTCTGTTGAGGGAGAGACGGAGGGAGGGGAAGGGAGAGGAGGGGAGGGAAATGAAGGGGAGGGAGGAGGGTGTTGCCAAATCAATCCCACAAGTCAATTTGAGGCTTGAGATCTTCTACACAATAAATAAACAAGGAGAAAGTGGAGATGGGGTGAGGGAGAGGTGGGGGGGGGGTGGGGGAGGCAGGACACAGAGTTAAGCTGTGCAGAGGGCATCTGCAGGCCTGCACGCTGTGCTGTCGCTCTGCAGTGTTGTATTGTGCAGCCCAGTCGGTCTCTGCAGGAACGAGGAGGAGATTACAGTCTGTGAGGAGTCGCACAGAGTTGAACTGGCGGACAGGCAGCAGCAGCCTTTATTTCCTGTTTGAATACAGCTGCGTGAAAGCGTCGCGACTCCTGGATTATCTCCAAATTGTTTTCCGCTCACTTCGGATAAAAGAATCTAAAGTTATTGGATTCAGATTGGATTAGATTTAGGTCAAGTTGTCTGTTATGAGTGAACCGAAAACTGGCGGTCAGAGCGTCAACAAAGTCCTCAAGATGAACTGAGGCGTCGTGGTCACTGACAGCTTTATGGACGTAGTTAGAGTCCATATTCCCTTTCTATGACCAAATGGATATGACTATGAATATGAATATGCTAACGATTGGTATTAATTGCAATCACTGGAATCGTCCCGATTGCCTTACCGTCCCAGCTACTTAAAACGTCGTCTTCATCTAAAAACAAGACGGGCCGCTGTGCTGGGATCAGTGCAATGACACTCGACTCCATCTAGCTGGAGAAAACAGGCCGATTTGCATCAGTAAAGAATGAAACTCCACTCGCACACTGTCATTTGTGTCGTAAAAAATGAGCTTTAAAGACTCAACAGTAGATTAAATGACTTGTAGCTGAGCTTCACGCCTGATTTCCCTGGTGGTCAATGACTCTGATGACAAGACAACTACCTGCACTCTCCTGTTATTTAACTTCTACCTCGTCCCCGAGGCTTTCCTCTCCATAACTGTTTTCTCTCTGCCTTTATCTGTCTTCCTTTCAGTCCATCTGTCTTTCCCCTCTTTTTCTCTTCTCTCTTCCCCTGGTGCTTTCTGTCTTTTCACCCTGCCTTGTCATGAATTAACAACCTTTTTCTTATCTAACTCTGTGTTTTTTTTCTACGTCTCTTCATTTTTCTTCCTTATTTGCTCCCTTTCAGTTCCCCCGTGGCCTGCTGTCGTTCCCTCCGTCCTGTGAAACCAATACCTCCATTCATCTTTGTCCTATTTTACCCTGCAGCCTTCTCTGTCTGTCTCTTCATCACTCTCCTCTTGTCTCTGCCTCCCCTCTTTTGTATCTCACATCCTCACTTTCCATCGTTTGGCATTCTTCATGCTCTCCTTCTCATCCTCGCGAGCCCACTCCCCGTACTCTGTTACCTTTTCTCTTCATCTGGCTGAGAGAGCGTTTGCTTTCGATGTTCACATTTTTTTTCCTCCTTGAATGCTGCGGCTCTCACGCAGAGCGATGTTTCCCTCATCTGCTTTTCAAGCCTTTGAATTTTTTTCTCTGTGCCCTCTGCAAAGACGTTAGCGAGCACTGGGGGAAAGTTAGACAGAAAGAGCAGACTTGAGAGATAAGTCGAATTTCCCTCCTACAGTGGGAGATGGTAATTACAGTGGATAAAAATCAGGGAATCAAGCTTCTTCCTTATGGCTTCCCGATGTACATGCTGAGAGTCAGTAGCTTTCATCTTCCTCTCTCTGTCTCTTCTTCCTTTATTCTATTCTCCTCTCGCTGTCTGTCAAACTGTCTGTCCTCCTGTCTCATCCTCACCAAGAAACCGAGTTCAGAAAGAGACCAAATCCAGTGGCAATCACACCAGCAGCTCCATCTGTCATCACTCCTTCAGTGCCTTCATTCTCTCTGTGCTTTCTTTTGTGTATTTTTTAATCTTCCTTCAGCTCCTCTGAGCTCTGTTTCCTTCTGTTTCTTTCTATCCAAACCCCTGTTCTGTCCCTGCTTCACTTCTGAAGCTCTCGTCACATCGTGTGTGTGCGTGTGTGTGTGTGTGTGTGTGTGTGTGTGTGTGTGTGTGTGTGTGTGTGCGTGTGTGTGTGTGATTCCCCCCACATGTGGCACCATGACACACACTATGAAATAAACATTTAAAGGCCCAGAAAACTGTTTCCAAATGTTTCTAGTCAAAAAGGCTGGAAAGCAAAAATCTCCCAGGTTTTTCCTTTTTTTCAGACTGTACTGTATGATTGCATTGTGTTGTTTGAGCCATATGGCTCTAAAATGATATTGTGAGGCATTTTGGAACATTTTCCAAAGAATATTGCATATTTCAGAGTTTTCTTCCTTTTTATCTTATTAGCTCTCATTTTTATTGTTTGCAGTGAAAGTCAGAATCTTGCTCAAATTAAAGCCACTATGTGCAGAATTAGAGTCCCTAGGCATAAAATCAAAAACGAAACTTTGGCTGACTACAATGTAACAATTTATGCAATCAGAATAATATGAAATATGCTAAAATCACGTGGCTTTAATCTCATTACATGCAGTATGTTTCACGATACTTTTAGGTCTTTGCAAGCCACATCTCACAATGCATTGAAATGAATGGAGACTTAAGGCTGCTTTGTTACTAAACTGCATTAAAATTCTGCATTGTATTTAGGAAAAATGTTGGCAAAAAGAATACAAAGTAGGTAGAACGTGCAAAAACACCAGAATAGTCCTTTAACAGCGCCTCATAATAAATAGATCATAAATCTCATCTCCCTCACCATACTCCTCTCTCCTGCCTTCATTCCTCTTCCAGCTCTATTACATAACAGCTTGGAAGAGCCAAGAGCAGAGAAGGAGAGAAGAGCAGGGCAGGAGGAGGGGGTGGCAGCTCCTCTGACCTCCCACCAGAGGGGGGAGACACAGTGATTGAGGAGCCATCAGCTGTGTGCCAGCTGCTCCTCCTGTGTCCCATCGCTCCCTCCCCTCTCTTCCTCTCTATCCTCCTCACATTTTTCCCCTCCCTCTCACTTCCTCTCTCTTCCTCTGCCAACCCGTCTTGTCTCGCTGGCTCAGTTTTCTCTGGCGTGTTCCACCGTGCCCTCTTTCTCTTTCTCCTCTCCTCTCTGATCCTCTTACTCTCTGTTTCCTTCCTTTTGTCGCCTTTTACTTTAATATAGTCACTTCCAGCTCCGTGGCCACTTCCTCTATCGCCTAGTTATGGAAACCCTGAGGGAACTTTGTAAAAAAAAAGTGATAAAAGGATAGCGAGGCCATATTAAAGCCACACTCGCTACTTTCTGTTCTGCTACATCCCCTCAGGGCTGCCATACCTCCTTCCAACTTTTGTCCCTACACCATCCTTTCCCTTCTGTCTCGGAGAACCAGGAGGTGACAGCAGCTGCTACAAAGGCAGGTAGTCCAGGAGGAGAGGTGACAAGAGGGAGTCAGAGAGGCATCCAGTCCCTCTGTGTGTCCATGCTCCCCCCGGCTCTTTGGAGGTCATTGGTTCAGTGTCATTACGCCAGGTCACAGGTGTAAAGGAGCATGAGGAGCCAAAGGGGAAGGGGGTGATAAAACGGTGATGATTAATCTATGTTTTGGAGAAGTTTTGTGTTTGCAACTCAAGTTAGACAAGTACTGTGTCTGAAAAAGAGTGTTTACATGTGTGTATTCCACTACATTGAGACCATATGCAGTGCAGATCAGGTGATCAGTACCACAAAACTCAGGCCTCAGATCTGATCTATCACTGTTGTTTCCTTAATATTTATCCCATTTGCTGCTGACCTGGCTCCCCCTTTTTTAGGTCTTCTTGGTATATCCCACAGTGGGGTGCATAATTTCTGTTTGAACATGCATGCACGCATTTTAAGGAGATGAAGGGGAGTGTAAGGTCATGCCAATTACATGTTGTCTAGATCAGAACTGAAAAATACACGTTCATGCATCATCATGCGTACCCATGCACTCCTGAGCCTGAAACACTTTAGATGACATCACTGCAGTGCCTGAGTGCAGAGGTGCACTCAGGCACGACTGAGGGGTTCCCCTTTGGATATAATGGCACTGCACGGTGACAGATTTTACACTTTTAGTGTGAAAGTCCTGTCACAAACCAGACAAAACTTTATGACATACCTGGACAGAGGACATTTCTGTGGACAGTCAGGCATGAAATCTGACATAAGCTTAATGAATGTCTGTTTGGTGTGTAAAGCAGTATGGATCAAATAAACATACTTGAATGTCAATATCATGTCATCATAAGACAAATATGGGCTTATGTTTTGTTAATTCCACAGTGGAGAGTGGGCAAAATGGCTCAGACAGTCAAGCAGAGAGCGCTCAACGCTTGCCAGGTCTGCATTAGCAGAGCACTGAGTAGGCGTCAAAGTTTATACAGCATATTTACAAGAGGAAATACTAGGACTGCATACTTCATGAGACAACTTTGTAGTGCACAGTTTCCCCGTGCAGAGAGACATTATTACAGACAAGTTGGCTGCACTCATTTTCAGCTGTAATTCTAAATAAAGTGGTTGAGATAACCTGGATAAACTGTTATGTTATTTAGGATTTGTCTGATCGGCTAACTGCTCGCATTTTTGGTCCTGAAACTATAAAAACAAGTGTATTATGATTCTTAAGTATCGCAATTCTACAAGTACGGTGATCTAAACTGAAAGCTGTCTGGTTCCAGGCCAGTTTACATCATGCCGAAAATTCTCCAGCTCCAAGGAGGCTGCTGCAGAACAGCCTGACAGTCACTGTGTTACAGTACATGCTCACACAGCTATTTCTGCCCTTTCAATACTCTGTGCAGCCACGTAGATGATTGTGCTTCTGATTGTTACAATGACATCAATCACTCTGCAGTTCCTGCATGAATGCATAAATGATCAGGATAAAAAGTGCAAAATTCAGGAGTTTTACAGGGCTTACCTGTCAACCTCGCCCACACTGCATTAAACCATATCCTGGGACTGATGGGATTAGAGTTGTTAAAAAATGAACCATAAGTCAGACCCACACAAACACTCTGCAGGGGGACCTTCACTGGCTGATGTTAAAAAGCCCAACACACCGCGGGCACCGGTTTTGGGTCTTTACACCTGTCTGGTAAGGAGCCCAACAACAGCTATTGGACAAGTTTCTCAAAAGTTCTCCCAATACTCCTGGGATTTTTTCTCAAGGGACTCTTCATGAAAAATCTTTGAAAATTTAGAGAGCTGTCTTGTTTTATCCGTCCAAATCTAATCGAAGACTTCAAGGCCCCAAGTTTCCAGTGAGGAAACATAATCCTGGAAAAAACATAAACCATGCTGTTAAACTTTCTTTCTGGGCCAAACGCCAAAGGGAAAAGCTCACAATAAAGGCCTCAAAGGTTAAATCGAGGGCATTCAAACCTGGTAAAACTGCTGCTGCCACAAAGATTCTGTCAATGAAATGCTGAAATACAAACTTTACAGAAGGAACGAGAGTCAAAGAGTGATTTTTTTTTATCCACCTCTGTAGATTGTTAATCCAAAATTGTGCTAGCTTCATGTTTTCCATCCAAAATGGTGTTTTGACAGAAAGAAATGCTGTGTTGCCACATCAGGGATATCCTACAGTACAATATTGATCTCTCTGGGTGGATTGGAGGGAGTCCAGGGACTCGGGGGATCATGTGATAGAATGTTTTTGGTCAGTAATCACCCAGGTGATGACCCCCTTGCATGGTTGTGGTGTTGGTGTGTGTGTGCGCATCTGGAGACTCAATTAAAGAGGACGACAGCAAGTTTTTGTACTAATGGGCAGAACTTTTAGTGTCGATTCAGATTATTTTAAAATGCTGCAGTTTTGTCTTGTCTCTCAAGCTGAATCCCAAAAAAGTGTGATATAAATGGGAGATTTGGGGAGAGAATATGGCTGCAATGGCGACTTTTTTCCAGGAGCATGGAGAACACAGCCGGCCTCAGAGGACACTCCAGATTGAGTGATTTACTGTAGGTTTTTGAATGTCCTAAAAACTCTATAGGAACCAGATAAGCGGGGATGTTGGGAACATCATCTAGCGTTGGCAGCTTTAGTGCAGCTACTTAAATCACATCAGCCAGGCTTGAGAGCACACACACACACACACACCTGCAGTATGCTGCACGGCATACACTCACACAGATGAGTTACTCATAGATACGTGCTGGTGACTTAAAGGTCGGGAAAGATTGTAAGCAAAACAGTTAAAAACATGTGTTTGAAAACCTCAAAGTGTGCCAGGGTCCTGCTGTGATATATTGCGTAATGTGAACAAATCCCATTTAGCTGGCGTTCACCCAGTGCACCTCGCCAAGTGTGCATCCATTTTCAGCCTGTTAGATCCGAGTGTGAATCAAACCAGAAAGCATGGCGGTGTTACTGCATATTCCTGTGGTGTTCAGATATATGACTGTCCTACCAGGAAGTCCCTTTTTAAATGTCCTTTGGCATGGAATCTGGGGAAACTCCCAGTGGTGTGTGGACTGGCAGGGCTGTGAAATACCCGCGTTCATCAAGCTAGCTAGACTTCTCCGCTTGTCCCATTGTTTACTTACAGAAGGAGCTGCTTTCGTCCTTTGTGCCTTCCATGGTGCCATCCGGCAGCATCTGGAGGTAGAAGCCGTGTCTGCAGTAAAGCCGCGTGACGATGCCCTTCAGCTGGGGCTCTGCAGAGCAAACACAGGGTTAAACACACGTTAGCATCCAGGAACGCACACATCTGTCAGTGCGCGTATATTAACGCACACACCTACCTATGAGCATGCACGTTGACTAAACAAGAGGCGGGCCTTGATATTTACACTATGAAATAGTCAAACAGTGGTGTGTGCGTGCGCTTGCATGTGTGTGACTGTGGCCTTCAGCACGATTGATGGGTCCCCGCTGTCTGCTAAAAGGAAGAATCTTTCACAAAGAGGTTCAATTGAGGCAGGCAAGATGTTGATTCTGTGTGTGTGTGTGTAGATGTTCATTCTGCGAGTATGCGTGTTCAAATGCAGACACATGTATGTGGGTGCTTGTAGCTGCTGCCCATCACTTTACAATCAGTCTGAATAGAGAGGTTTCATCTGAAATGACACACCAAAAACAACCCAAAGTCTAACCACAGCAGCAACCAAAGCAAACGCCTCGTTCACAACCATTTTCTTGAGCATAAGACGGCAAAAACTCAAGAAACAAAAACTTCACCGTCATGCTGAAAGTTTAATGAACCACCTCCCTTCGTCTGTTTACCCTCCTCTCAAATACCAACTGTCGTCATTTACTCAATGCACTTGGAGGCATCAGACTACTTTGTTTTGGTGAAGCAATCAGGCATCTGCCGCCGCTCGAAAGATAAGCTGGCATGTCTTCCTCTAACCTCGTGTTTGTGTTGAGTTCCTTCTCTCGGCACACGCGTGACTGAGGGGCCTCTTTCACTCCGGAGTGCTGAGGGAGACTAAATAGTGGATCAGAAGGAATGTCAGAATGCTGAAGTGTTTCCACAATTAAGTTTTAATGAGACGCATCAAATATGGATGAGGACAGAGAAGTACGGGGGCAGCTGGCAGTTGGCCCTCGGTTGACAGCAGGGGTGTGTAAGAGAGAGAGAGAGAGAGATGCTCTGCAAAAGACCTCCACATAAACGCTTACACTCATAAGATTAATTACACATTTCCCTGAAATATGTAGTAAACAATGACAAGTTTCAGTATGTTTCTTTTTTTTTAAACAAAATTCAAAATTCAAGCAGAACAGGCTGAGATATCCTGACATTTAGGCCCAAAACTACACTTCCCATAATGCAACCCAGTCGTGTCTTTTTGTTTTGTTTGTATTCATGGCATTCATCCAAGTTTAACAATTTCCACATCGACCTCAGTAGCTCATCAAATTGATATTTTTCAATTTTAAGAGATTGGGTGAAAAAAAATGTTGAAATGTTCCTATTTTTTGGGGGGAAACTGAACGCATCTTTCTGTGAACATCAGGAAGCTCATTAGGCTTTGAGTTAAGCCTCGATGTCTGCAAATTAGTCAAAGAAATGCTGGTGCGTAATCCTCCCTTTGCCGACAGTGTGACACAACATGTTTGGAAGCTTTTCGTCGTTGGCCTCCGCAGCGAGATTGAGTCGGTAACTACTGAAAGATAAAAGCTCATCCATCCATCGCTGGCTGACTAGACACAGAAGGTCGAACGTGGAGTGTGGTAATCTGTAATATCCTGAGTGCTAATCCAAAATTAAGCCTCGGGCCACACACCAGGCCATGTGCTGCTTAACACATCTGCCACAGCGGCGAGCAGAGCCGAGTCAGGAACACACTGACAGAGGAGGCTGATGTTGACCTTTAGCGTGACTCCGCCTCCGAACATCCCTGTTTGGTAACATCGCTGTGATCCACAACACTCGCTCAGACACAAGGACGTGTGAGACAACTGGTGCATCTGCACACACACTCACTCACACACTCTCTCTCTTACTCAATCCATGTAGAAGCAAAGGCTAAAAGCAGGAGAAATTGCCTTGAGTCACACCTGAGGCAGTGTGCTGGTTAAACTGAGGGTTTAACTGCGCAAACACACACAGACATCACCAAGGTTAACGTGAGAGTGAGTGAAAATGAACGAAAAGACCTACAATATGCAACATATTGGCCTCATAGGGAGGAGGATGGAGTGGCGGAAGGAGCTGCAGTAGCAAACGTTGTTGACATGAGCGTATCAGCAGAGTAAAAGGTGCTTTTGAATACAATTAGACGTTAGCAGTCAGCTAATAGCAACAAAGCTAATGAGGGAGCCAGTGAGTATCGTTGTGCTACATGAGCATGTCAGTGAAAGAAGCAGATACATAGTGCTGAATGTTAGACATAAATCATTTAAATAATAATAAAAGGGTATTCCAGCAATTTAATAGTGTGCTTCCATAAAGTTGTGTAACATCCAACAGACAGATGTTATGCTGGTCTGGTAGAGGTCTGCTGGAACGAGCACTAACCTTAGCTAATGTCAGCTACGAGGTAGAAACACTTGATCCTACATCACCATCATACAACTTGATGGTATCTTTTGTGAGACCTTTGATGCCTTAAATGCCCACTTCAACGTCTCGAGGCTGAAACAGTGGGCCAGACAACGCCTGAATCCATCTCAGAGTTTAACTGAAGGAGGCTTTGAAAGCTCGCGCTGACATTTTGGGATCAAAGATGCCGATTCTACCATTTCAATGCTTACAATCTTCTTCATTTAAAATTACAGCTGTGCCGAGTTTCCCTCAGAGTTTTACTCTTGGCAGGACAGAAAAGCCGTGGGACTTAACTAAATTCCAGCTCGTGCAGACTTCAATCTCACTGTCACATTAGAATGCATCCTGGGAATATCATAGCATTAGTCAACAGACAATAGATGTGTTATCAGACTGCATCGCATCCCACAGCACAAGAGCATGTGATGCGTGTGTGTGTGTGTGTGTGTGTGTGTGTGTGCATGCATCTGTGTGTTTATGCATTAGACGGATTTGTGCTCAAAATCCCACAGACACCCGACGCCAATTATGGAGTGACCTTAATAAAGAGCAGGATTAATTTGACTTATTAAGAATTTCAACCATTAAAGTCACCCTGAAGCCTCCAGCTGCCCAATGCCTCAAGTCAGATGACAACTGGGCAGCAGCTAGTGTTATTTTCACCCCTATTACACACTCCAATTCTTAATGTGTGTGTGTGTGTGTGTGTGTGTGTGTGTGTGTGTGTGTGTGTGTGTGTTGGACACCTTCGCCAGAACGGAGTTGGCGAAAGAAGCAAAGACGATCTGCCAAGGACAATATCTGTCTGTCTGTCATCACTTGCACACGCACACAGTCGTATTTCCATCACTTCAGAGGACATCACATAGACACATTCATTTCCTCGAATCTCACCTGAACCATAATGACTACTGTGATGACGGTGAAACTGTCATTATTCTACATGGAGTAATAACATGGTCTGAGTATAGGAGGAGGCCCGACAGTGGGCTCGACCAGAGGGTCGTCAGACGTCAATCTGATCGTACCTTATCTCTGTCAGCTCTCTCTTTTCTCTCCTTCTCACTCCTCTTTTTCACTCTCTCACACAGTTTTCCCTCTCTTCCTCTCCACCCCCCCCCCCCCCCCCCAAAAAAAAAACTGCACACCCAGTCAGCAGGGAAGTCCTTACTTTGGCCCTTTTCAAAGAGTGAAAGAGGAAGAATAATGATGTTTGAGCAAAGCATCAATAAAAAACCTCACTTGACAGCAGAAGAGACTCTGCTGATTGACTGAGATGTCATTCAGAGGAAGAGGAGGAGGCAGGGAGGGGGGAGGAAGCTCTGCCTTTCTCTGTTTCCCACAGGTAGTCGGCTCTCTTCAGCAGCACTGGGACACGCTGACGACTTGATATTGATGTTTCATTTAGAGCAATAATTCATATTTTTTCGACTCTAACGTCTGTCAGACCCCTCGAAGCTGATGGCGCCACGACAGTGCGATTATTACGCTTCCATCTGTTTGTCGAAATGTCATCTTAAACGCCCTCCATCCAGCCTGCGTCAGCACAGACGCGGGCGAGCTGCGGGGAGCGCAGATGTGCAACATCACTGACGCATCGCTGATGATTACGAGCACCGTCGTTCGCTCGCTGTTTCAGCATTAAGAGCTCGAAAACTTCACAGGACACAGGCCGCGTTTCCTCCGTTTGAGGTAAAGATGATGCAACAGCAAGCCCCGAGATGAATCTACACGCGTTTCTTTCCCTTTGGATTTGCTGCAGGAGATAAACATGTTTGATGCTTTCATCACCTTTCACGTGTTCCAGCCTGGAGGGACTCCAGCAGCTTCGGCTCTGCACACGGCCCTGTTTCGCCTCCCCTTTGAAAACTATGATGAAATGAGTGACACTTTTCCTCCACTGAGCGATAATGTAAAAGATGGACGAATGGTCAGACGAACTAATTATCATCTTAATGCCTGACTGTGCAGAACCACACGCTGTAGCCTCCTGATTAGTAAAACTGCTTCCTCTTGTTCAGACATTCTTTTAGCTGCTTGACCTGTTGCACCGCTGTTAATAAGAAACATCTTGCATTCACTAATGTTCTGTCTCCATCGCCGCTGCGTCCTGATGTTACCAGAACTTGGAAGAAACTGATTTATGAACTAAATGAATCTACAGTTCACTGAGACATAGACAAGAAAACAGCTGGAATAAGCGTGCAGGTACGCAAACATAGCATCAATTTCAGTGGGCTTTAATAGGAAGGAGTGACTACCAGGTTCATAAATCTGCACACAGCACAATGAGGTGAAATTTGACCTCGGCATTGAACAGATCCCCTGAGGAGCAATGGGCAGCCACTGAGCAGCACCCGGGGACCAACTACAGGCACAGACAAGAGAATTAACCTAATGTTCATAGCTGTGATGGTGGGGGACACCGGAGCCCCCTGAGGAAGCGAACAAGCAAGCAGAGCCTTTTCCAATAACCTTGCGATAGATGAGAATGTGACAATAAAAGACAAAAAAACTGGACTAAAACGTCTTCAGCATTGTTGCCTAAAACTAAAACCAACACAAATCAAATGACACAATCGGGCACCCAAACTCTCCTCGCCACAGAGGCCGTTTCTCTCCGTCCTTTAGGCCGTCGAGCAGACTTGAATAGGCATATTGTAACGCGAAACTTTCAGTCAGCGAGCTGACAGATTGTCCTTTGTGTCGCCTGACAGGTGGAAACAAAGCACAGTTGAATTTCTCAAGTAATTACTCCTTGAGGCTGAGCAACAGAGCAGCAATAATTCACAGCTGCATACTGTTCATGCAGTAGCAGAGCGGGATCTCTCCAGCCCGTGCCTGCACTGCTGCCGAGGAGCGACACGAGGGCATGCGTCTCCATGCACCGATCCACGGTGCGTTCAGCTATTGTGCATTTTATTATTGCTTGCTTTGTGTATGTAGTGCCCAAAAATCAGCTTCCACTTCTGACCAATTCTTTTTCTCATCAGCCTGTGGAAAGGTCATTTCAGTATAATTCTCTTTTATCTAATAGAGCACTGTGGACAAATTCCTGCCTGGTTGCTGCTGCTTAACATGCCATGCCTCTGCACACTGGTCCCAGAAACACTTCTCTGCTTTCTCCGGAGTTAATAAGCTTGTTACTCCCCACTGACTCTGATATTGTCTTTCTCACCACTAGCACGAGAGCCTGAAGCTATTAATCCACGGACATATGGATTTTACAACTGCTAGTATTTCATCTCCCAGCATTTATTGCATCCAATGGTAAACGCTCGACGGCAGCCACAAAAGCAATAACATATCCTGTATTGAAATGAGAACAAGTGGAGTACGATATGTAGATTTTTTCATATCATAGTGAAGTTCTTATGTTTTGTTTTGTTTTTTTGTGCACTGACACGCTTCTCACAAGCTCAAAAACATCTGGATTCAGGATGAGAAAGCGCCACACGTGTTCAGGTTTCACCACATTCACATTAAGCGCGCAGCTAAATTGCATAAAATGAGGGGCTCACAGCGGACCCGGTTGACAATGAATAATGAGAATAAAGGTGGGGACAGCCTATATGGTAATGGCCATATTTACAAGGACCATCAATCAACTCCAAACCGCCAGCATCCTCATCCCTCATAGGACGGCGAGAGAGAAAGGGGCGGGACGCCTTCAAAACACACTCTCTCTCACCCACTGCAGTCCAACTTCAGCTTTTAGGAAAATCAATAGTGACAAAAGCAATGAAGCGCCATCCTGCTGAAAGCTGACCACACTCCCATGTCGTTCTGACGTGGTTTTTTTCGGTTGTAATTTAACTAACCAACAGGAGGGATCACATGAATCATGCAGCCGTTCCAGAAAGTGTGCCTGGGGCTCACAACGCTGGGACTGGCTGAGGCAGGAGAGCCAAAGAACAGCATATTATACATTTCCTGGCTGTTGAATCGGCTAAAGTGGAGAAGAAAAATCACGACTTAGTGAGAACCATCAAGCTGACATTTGTCAAAATCTAATTCTGATGTGTCAGACTCTGTATTCCAGAAAAGAGATCAATGCCGCCTCACCAACAGCAGCAGAGAGACTCCAGAGTACTGCTCGAGTATTGGCACCAGCCTGAAGACTCTCTTCAAACACAGTAGCTGGAAGGAAGCTGCGTGTTTGGGTAACTGAAGTCAAGATACAATCATTCAATATGATGAATGTATAGTGATTACAAGAGACCAGAGCCTTATTTAAATCACTTTAAGCTAATTTAACAAGGTTAATGAAAGTTTTTGGTTACAGTTTAGACAGAAAAAAAACACAGTTTTGCGACGGGCCACGAACTCCAGCCGCTGGCATAGAAGCTGGATGCACTGCACACGTTTCCACCACCTTGACCTCAACACCCTTGACTGTGCGCCTCGTTACGTAAAAGGCACACAACTGTACCTCCTGCACGCTGTTAGACCACCTCACAGGGCAATTATGCTTGATTTGCTACAGCAAGAATGTTCTGAGAGAAAAGCAACGCTGCCCTAATTATGCTGAAAACATAATCGAGGCAGCATGGATCATTAAAATGTTAACTGGCAATGTGTTCCATTGGTTTTCTAAAATATCATCTCCTACAGTGGGAAATTTGAAATTTCTCCATAAATTACAGTGATAATGTGACAAAAAATGTTCATTTGGACCAAGAAACCACTTGTACAAGAAGTGGCACAACACTCACACACTTATAGGTCGGGCAGAGTGAGACATTGTGGATTAATTAAAAAAGCAACGGGTGAACTTTTCAGTCTGTGCTCTAAAGCTTAATGATTTAAAGCTTAAATGAATGGCCTAATGATTAAGTCAGAGAGAGAGAGAGAGACAGAGAGAGAGAGAGAGAGAGAGAGACAGAGACAAAAGCAGCTGTCTCAGACGTGAGAGAGTGTATATGGAGAGGAAGATAAGGGAAAGGGATAAAGGACAAGATAGAAAATGGGATGAGAAGGAGAGAGTGAGACAAAGACAGTGGGCATAAATCAAGAAAGGAGCCAGGACCGGGGAGAGGGGGGGGACACAGAAAAGCTTAAAGGAAGATACCCTTGGGGGTTGTTGTGTTTGTAATAGGCAAATAGAGATGTGAAGAGAGAAGGCGCGAAGGAATGAGTAGAAGACAAAGGGAGGCGCTCAGCGAGACAGGTCAAACTATCAGAGAGGAACAAGTGGGGAAGAGAAAGAGGAAACCACCACCAAGTGTAAAAAATACATAAATCAGCAGAGGATCAGAGGCAGGGAGAGAAAACAAGGAAGGGAGAGAGAGCATCAGATGGACAGAAACAGGGAACGACAGGAGAGCAGAGATTGTTTGATAAAACAATCTCTGCTCTCCCAAACCGAACACTAGACAGCTGTTTGTCATGCTACTCCAAAATGACCAACTCCTATCTAAACCAAACACAGCCTGCGAGACCGACGTAGGCCAGTTTGGACTCTGACTGTCAGGACTCTGGGGACGATGAGGACACGACAGGAGAGCCTTGAAGAGGGAAGGAAGAGGTGAAGGTTGGTCATCACCAGCGTGGAAAAGTCACATCCAGAGCTGGAGAACTCTAACTTGCTTTATTAGTACCTAGATCTATTTTTAAGGCCTTTAGAATTTGAGTTTTGTGCTAATATGTTTCATATTTCTAAAATCATGTGTGTCCTCAAATGACCATACAGCCCATTTTAACCCTGGGGTGTCGAGCAGGTTAGTCTGGACCAGTATCCAAAGGAGTTATATCCATATCCAGTGCCAACGATCGGTGCCAGCACAGGAAATACTGCGTATGTGGCAGGATAGAAAGTAAGGGAGTGGAGGTCAGGGTGGAGGACAGGTGTGTAGCATGTCTGTGACCGGGCTCTGATATTGTATAAAGCAGGAAGTGGAATCCAATATAGATGTTTTTAGTGAAAGGGATGTTCAGAAAGACTAGCATAAAGGTGGCAGCTGCCAGTTTTCTGCCTATAAAGGTCGACAAATATCACAAAGATGGAAATTGTTCCCTGTTCCAGGGTTATACGCTCACTTTAAAAAGCTTGTGTTGTAACAGAAAACTGCACAGGCCTGATCGAAGCAGGAGGAGACAGAGATAGAGAGCAGAGTGAGTCAGCCAGTGCAGAGGTTTTCAGTATCCCAGGACCCTTCTTTACCTATGTTAATTACAGTAACGATCAGCAAGGAGACCCCGCCCACCCAGTGTGGATCCAGGCCAAGACCCGATATCACCTGAGGGGGAGGGAGGAAGGACAAAGAGACACGGAGGGGGAGAGAGGAAAGGACTGGATGGACAAGTAGGGAACAAGAGAGAAGGAGTGACGGAGGAAGGGAGGAGAAACCGAGGGAAGAGGAAGAAGAGAGGAGGATTGATGGGTGGAACATCGATGGAAGAAGGACACTATAGACAGGAGATAAGAAAGAAGAATAAGAGAGGAAACGAAAAGACGTGAGAGGCTGAGAGGATGAAATACGGAGAGGGTGAGTAAGAAAGGATGAAGAGAAGGAGAGGCAGGATGATGGAAGAAGAGGGGATGGAAGAAGAAAGGACAGGGGAAGAAACAGGAAAAGAGGATGGACAAATAGGAACTTAAGGAGGAAGGAAGATAAGAGGTAAGAGTGGAAGGGGAGGGAAGGCAGGAGAAAGTGAAGGAGACAAAGGGAAAACAGGAGCACCAGAGTTTGGAATGAGAAGGGTGAGAGGAAGTGGAACAAAAGAGGAGTATGGGTAGAAAAAAAGAAGGGTGGAGGTAAACTGTGTGAAAACATTTGCAGAGGGAGGTGATGAGAGTGAGCGAGTGAATCAGCAAGAGACGAAGGAGCGGAGGGCAATCACAGAGTGAGAGAGGAGGGTGGGAGGCGAGAGGAGAGATCAATCACCAATGGCCCTGGTGTTGTAACATTGAAAAGAGTCAATGGCCAGGAACCAAACTTTCCACCCACACACTTCTTCTCTCTTCATCACCAACATCTCTTACTGGTGAAGAACCCTCCCCTGCTTCCCCCCCCCCGCACACTCTCCCAGTTTATCGCTTCCTTCCGCCCTCGCTCTTAACGACACCTTACATCTTTCAGCGTTTTAACACCGTACTATATTTCTTCTCTTCCTGGTAAATGCTGACCTACACACAGATAAATAGGAATATTCCCTTAAGAGCCATTAGAGGCAAATACAAGCCAATTTCCTGTCTATAGAAGCTCGCTAGATGACACTTAAAGCACATTACGCCATAACTCACAGCAACGCACAAACGGAGGAAATGAATATCACACATGAAAACGTGGAGGAAATACCCCAAAAGACACAAAGTTTACAACTCTGACTGATGTTCTTAATTGGGTGAAAGTGGAGAACTTGCAAAAATGTTGAGCTTTTAGTCCTGAAACTTTAGCGACTCACTGCAGCTTGGATTCGGCCATGCCGGAGTGACTTTTGTTCAAGTCGTGGAACGTAAACACTGAATTTAACGTAATACTGCGATGAAAAATTCCATTCTATTATTTTCACTTTGTGTATCTGTCCACAGGGAGCGAAGAGGTCAGTGTGTTAAGTACATAACAGTCCACAGAGCTGGTAGAGAGGAAACACAAGGACGCCTCAGTAAGGCAAACAACAGCTGAAGGTTGAGTTCTCTTAAAACCAGACCACCTTGAACTGTTGTGTCCAAGCTGTGTTCAGACTGGAAACGAGGCAAATTTTGGCCTTGCATTACAACCTTCACCATGGGATTGTTTTTTCTGTGGTCGCATCCACTGACACTAGCTCTTTTTGCATTGGCTTTATGGTCAATCAAGTAATTATGCAGCCTCTAAAACTCCCTCCGACAGGACTTAAGTTCAATAAAATAAATTAATAAAAATGAGAAAAAGTATAAGCAAGGGTTCATACAGTAAAGAATTGATAAATCAGCAACAAAACAGATTGAGAAATATTGTTATTTGAATTAATTTTGATTTAACTTGTAACATTTTGGTTTGCTTAGATATTTTTACCCACATGCACAACACACACAATCAGACGCGCACACACAAACATGCAGGTCGTGACAAAAGAAATAGGTCATGACACTCGCTCCTGTCATTCTTTCTCAATTGTCTCCTGCAAGAGCACAAGCAAAATGCTTCGAGGATGCTACGTGTGTGTGTGTGTGTGTGTGTGTGTGCTCATAAGTGCACTTGTGGCAGCGGGCCTGCAGCTTCACGTATTCACCTGAGAATACCTACACATGTGTCTCTCTGCGTTTATTCTTGTGTGTGTGTGTGTGTGTGTGTGTGTGTGTGTGTGTGTGTGTGTGTGTGTGTGTGCCTGTGTGTGCATGTGTGTGCATGTGTGCGCGCTCTTGGCTGAGACTCTGACAGAGATGGATGAGGCAGAGCCGGCCCTGCAAGGGACTCGTGCGCTTTTGCGTCAGTGACCTCTGACCCTGGTGAGGCCGGCAGCGGCGGACACGCTCTCCCACCGTGCATTAGTTAATGACCAATTGCTGTCTCCCTGCAAGACACGCGCAAACACACACACAGGTGGATTTCTCATCCTCGAGGAGAGACGTGCATGCGTGAGCGCGCCTTTCAGAGCAGATGGGTAATGGGCTGGAGGGAAGGGTGAATCGACAATGACTTGACGAATTTAAACAACCCAGAAGGACTCTTTGCTCAATTCTTCACTTGGATCGCATCCAGAGTTGCTGATAGAAAGAGGACGAATCAATTTGCTTTCACATTATTATCAGACACTCTTCACAGCTCTACGTGTGGGGGGTTTCAACGTCAAGACATCATTAGGGAATTATTGTGAGATCTTGGTGTTAAGACTGACTGTTTTTTTAGATAAATAGTTTTATTGATATATTGTAATGTCACTTGTTTCAAACCATTTGATTCTCTTTTATCTTTGAAACCACATCAATGAACCACACCAACCCACTGCATGATGTTCCTTAATTACCATGAGCACACACACAGTTGTTTATTTTTACTTCATCCCACGTTAACCATCCTGCTGTACATAAATGCATCAAAAGTGTGTTAATCCACAGCTGAAAATAGTCCCGAACAAATGTAGTATTTCCTCCCGTTTGTGCAGCACTTGATAAAAACTGGAGTGCCCAGCAGTACTGAGCCTTTTTTGAGAATTAAAACACACACTTGTGACCAATTTTAAGGATTTACAACGGGCATGGTGCCATCAGGAAGTATTAGAGTAACACAGGAAAAGAAAAAAAAAACAAAATCAGCAGCTGCTCGCATTGAAAAACTCGTACAAGCTGCTTTAGCAATACTGTATTAAGATGTTTGAGGAGTGTGTGAGAAGAGAAAGTATACAGAGAGTATATAGAGAAAGGTACAGGGTGTCAATGACAGCTGTCATTAGGGCGAAAGTGTGTGTTAAGACCACTGCATCTTGCGTGCTCATTCCAAGCAACACATGCGTGTGACTGGTTGAATAAAATCTTGGTTGCAATCTGTCAGACTGTGCAATCCTCATTTTGAAGTGTGGGAGTGTTTGAGGTGAATCCTACAATGCAAACAGAATGAAAGACAGTGAGTGAAAGGAAGAGTGACTTCGAGAGACTGTGTATGTGTGTGTGTGTGTGAGAGAGAGAGAGAGAGAGAGAGAGAGAGAGAGAGAGAGAGAGAGAGAGAGAGAGAGAGAGAGAGAGAGAGACGACACCTTACTTCCTCCTAGCCTAACTGCTGCTCTTTTCCCACACAGTTCCCTCCTCTCATTCATCTCTAAACATATGGAGTGAACACCTCTCACCTCCTCTCTCCTTCTCCTTTCTTCTCCTCCTCCTTCTTTCCTTTGGCACAGTGCTGAGCCAGCACTTCCGCCTCCTTCATCCCTCGTTCTCTCTCAGACTCCATCTCTCTCTCTCTCTCTCTCGTTCCCTCTCTCATCAAGCCACAGCAGTGAAACATGGAGCACAATGCTAATCAGGCTTACAGTGTACGTACGCCTCCCTCTCTCTCTCTCATTCGCTAACAAGCACGCGCACGTGCACACACAATAGAAAACCCGATCTAACGGGTGTCAGGAGTTGTAAAAGAAACAAACTTTGCCTCGCCTTTCATCTGCCTGACAGTTACTCCTCCCCTTCCTACCGCTGTCTCTCTCTCTTTTATTTACTATATGTCAGCATCAGCTCCCAAACGGGGCGTTCGAAAGCAATGGAAAAAGAGTTGGGTGGTATGAAGGTTTATACTAGCGATGTAACGATACATAGAATTTCGTGATAACGCGATAGAAATAAAAATAAAATCAATGCCATTGTGGGACTGTGATGCTACGATGGCTACCATGACGTTTCAGGGTTATTTACCACCTCCCCTTATCAAAAATTGTATTGAGGGCAGCAGAGGGCGCAATCATAGTCATCAAGAAGACAGACTCCCATCATCCTCTGCATGCAAGCCAAGCTGCTGAAAACAAACCCCACAAGCAAATGATGGATGAATGTGCCGATAACAAAAAAAGAGACTGAAGATGCACCATTGACTTTTAGAAGTGACAATGGCGAAAAGGAAACTGACGAACGCACATAAGGTGTTTTGCACAGACTTCAAACCTCGCTTCAAGACAGAAATAACAACTCCTAAATCTGGATATTTCTTTGTTCTTTGTCAAAAACGCAAACGTTAACTGTTCTTAGCAACCACTCCCTCACCTCGCCCTTCTGTGTATCTTTTCCGTTTGCTTTTGTATGCCTTCATTTGACAGCCATGAGCAGAGGGATGATAAGAAATGAGGGGAGAGGGAGATGGGTAATGACATGCAGCAAAGGTTACCGGCTGGACACAAATCAGGGACGTTGCCTCTCATGCTCCGCAGCCCGGGGCCACCTGGACACACCAATCAACTTCCACATTTACTGAAAATGACACTTTCAGGATGTGCTGCATACATCACTCGCTACCGATTGTTTAGGTCAAAACAAAACTGACAAAAGCATCTAATTGGCAATCAATGTAATATGAATCATGCTCGAAGGAGTGTTTGTAATTAAAGTACATTCAAGTTAACACCACTATCCTTTGATTTGTTATAGTATCCGAGTCCCCAATTTCCTTTCAGCTCACTGTTGATATTTTCAGATGAAATGGATTTCACAGCAAAGTTTCCAGACATCATTTGAGAATTGGGAACACCTTCCTGATTCTAGTACGCCGCTCTTGTGATGCGCGGGTCTCTATAGTCTGTCAACTGTGATCATGAGACTTGACATACATATTTTTAGATACAGTGGGATTTAGGTTTACCTTTGATGTCCATCGTAAGAAAAAGTCCATAAATCTGCTGAAATCGCATAATAAAGACTCTGTATATTTTCAGAACTTGAATGAGAATCATGGTGTTTTAAGTTTTCTTTATTATTAAACTAAAGCAGTCACAGTTGTCCCTGGGCACATTGCAAACAGGAAGTTCTAATAGTTAATTTTGCATAATTTTAAGGTGCTAATTCAACAAAACGTAAACATATGAGGGCAAAAAACAGGGCTTCAAATGAAGCCCCATGGCTAACATGCCCCAAAGCCCCCAAATTATGGCAATTGTAGTTCAAGGGTGAACTAGTCCTTTAAGGGTTCAACGCATACTTGTGGGAAATTAGTGAAGTGTTCACAGTATGTTGTCTACTCTCACTCTCTGCTTTGTCTTAGCAAACCTACAGCAGGGAGGAAAGGGTTTTCTCGAGTCAAAACGTGAAGCAAACAAACCTCACGACAAGTCAATTTAACATGTCTTCCTGTTATTCACAGCTTACTGATATATAAATTGGCTCCTGGTGAATTTCAGTGTGACACTCATTTCATGGTTAATGCGAGACAGCAGTTCATTGTAAATCTAATTCCAATGACTGTAGCTGAAACACGTTAGCTCCAAAAGACTTAAACGTAAACCGGCCATGCCCCCAAATGCTTCTGTCTCCTGACATTAAAAGAGTTGCCTGCGGGCTTTGTGTCTTCAGAGTGCAATGTGGGATTCAGTGTTATCACAAGCAAGGACAAAGGACATGCAGCTCAGAGTGAGTGTGTGTGTGTGTCTTGCAGCAGTTGTGTTGCATCTTGTCACCATATTCAGTATGACAGTACTAATTAGGCTCTCAGCGACAGATAGGTCGCATAACCAGAGATGTTTCACCCCCGACAGACACTCTGCCTGACTCGGGGGGTACCACACCGTCAAGACAGGAAACACCGTGGGTGCCGTGGCAATCCAAGGAGCACCATGGGACTGGCATGCTGTGCATCACCACAGGCAACGGCTACATCGGGACTCTGCTGCGATGTTGCTGTGTTTTAGCTCGAATCGCTCGTCGTTATACTCTCTCTCTCTTTAACTCGCTCCTTTTCTCTCTTTATCTCCAATCTGTGTCTCTCTCACTGTGTAATCATATCCTTTACACCATAGGCTCCCAATCTAATCTCATGCATCGGTACTCTTTAATTAAACTGATTTGCAGACTCTCTCTTCCAGTCTGTCCTCAATTCATTCATGCCCCCATACCAAAACACACATACATACACACATTCATGCCGTACATCCTCATTCCACTATGTGCTCCTTGGCAGCTCTGCAATCAACCGAAATGCCATGCAGTTCACAAAATGTTACTCCTAATTATTTCCTGATCTCATTGAAGCAGCTGTTCCCCATCCAGTACAATCGCTCTTTGATTGGTGACACCAAACGACGACGACTCCACAATAAACAGCCGACCAGAAAGTCCTGAAATGACACCTCGGGGTGGGCGGGGAAGTCAAATTATCGCCGCTGTTGTTTGCGCAGCTCATTTGTCAGCTGAAATTGAACCGAGCGAGATGGGGTTATCCTCGCAAAAGCAGCGGGTTTCATTATTTAAAGCGGCTGCAGCTAATCACTGCAAGCGAGAAAACACACACATAGGGTTTGAACTGTACAGTAGCTGCTGTGCCTGTGAGTCTAATTTGCTGCACAGAGATAATACAAACAGTGCAGCTACAGTACGCTCCCTTTCCTGCTCCTTCCTCTCTTTATAATTTCCTCTTTGTTCACCTGCTTATCTACCTCCTTCTCTTTCTCTCGCTGTCCTCGCCCTGGTTCTGAGGGATTCAATTTCCCTCCAGCTAGTAAACTGAACTGTAATTATACAAGCTGCTTTACTGAACTGGATGGGGATAATTCCCTTTATGTGTAGGGAGACGGGCCTCCCATTAAAACCCATCCGGGCAGCCCCATCATCTCCAGCCGGCCCTGTGATCTCCTCCTACATCTGTCCATCTGTCCATCTGTCGTCTTTCTTCTCCCAGTTGTCCCTTTAGTACCTCTCCTCTTCCTTTTCCGTCGCCGGGTCAGCTTGTCTGGCTCGGCGCTGGTGATTCTATTTATTGCCGTCGTGTATCTCCATTATGCTGCAGCAGAGCGGGGCGGCCTGCGAGGGTACAAAACCCTGTGATAGAGCTCAGCACACAGAGCTTGAATTGGGTTTCGGGGAGGCTGTTGCATTATCCAAGAGGATGAGAGTAACTGAGTACATTTACTGAAAAAGTCAAAGACGTGAGTGTATTTGCGTGGGTGATTTACTGAGATGTTCAAGTGCAGCCACGTAGCAAATTAAATTCTGCCCTGAGCATGCATTGCTACGCTGTACATACATGCAGTGTTGGGCTAAAAATAAAAGTCCTCCTATGTCTGAAACATCACATGCATGTAAAAAAAAAAACATAAACCATTCATGCATGCACTCACTTCATTGCCTCTGTGATGAAGTGAAGTCTGACAATCAAATAGACTAACCATCAACATTACTCTACATAATGTCTGACCGCACCGGCTCAGGCAGTTAGACACAGACCAATGCACACGTCTGACAGGAATCAGGGGCTTAAAAAACATAAAGCCAAATTATTTTACACTACAAATGGCTCACTAAATCAGGATATATGAAAATAATTTTAATATATAGCTAAAGTTGCTAGTGGTTTTTCGTACATAAAATGTGATTTTTGCACATTCTAACTAACTTTCGCAGTGAATCAGCTCGAAGTTAAGTACTATACAATGGAGTGATGGGGCTAAAAAACTAACATTATTGGTTCAGCGCAATCGAAATGGGTTAATTTAATGATGCTGTGGTGGTGCATTTACTGACAGCAGTGCTCTTTTATGTTAGATGTAGAGATTCTGACCTGCTGGTGATACTCGAGTAACGTTCAGAGGGTCACCAAAAACATATGAGTGCAACCACTGGGGATCATGGGTATCAATAGTATAAAACACTGCAATCTGACCAGTTGAATATATCTTGCTCTGGACCACAATGTTTGACAGGCTAAAAGGTCAGAGGTTAAGGTCACTTACAGAGAGTGGCAGCATGTTTCTGCCTTTCTAAAGGACACTCAGAGACACTTCAGAGGAGCCGATGCCTCCAAACAGGGTGGCTTAATGAAGCTTACTTAAGATCATCTTCCAAAATCCTCAAAAGCCAGAGATCCTTCAGTGGCCGACTCAATGGCTGTTAAAGGAGCAGTATGCAAAGGATCTGGCAACCAGCTCACCGATCCACACCAACATGCAAAGCCATAATGTCTATCGTCAGGCCGATCATTACTGTCATGCAACAGGGAGGCAAAGCAGAACTAATTGCTTCCTTCTAAGGTCCCGGGAGATTTCCGGTTACTCGAGGGGGGAGGGAGTGGGGGAGTGAGAAGTGCGGGGGAGGGACGGAGCGGCAGGTTTTCAATATGGTGATCAGCTTTCCCATGTTGCGCTCTCTCATTTTCGCTCTCTTCGGTTTAATTGAGGAAAGGTGAGGTGAGCAGGAGGCGGCGCAGGGAATCCTCAGCCATTTTTTCTATCTAATTGCTGCTTGTGTGGGAGTGGGTTTCTTGTAATTACAGTTAAGTCAAAGCCCCTTTGGGCTGCAGGAGGATCGAGAGGCTGAGAAATGTGGGAATGGAAAGGATATTGAAGTTAAAAGGGAGTGATTTTGCTCTGCAGTTAGGCCTATGTCGAAAAATCCCCTAGCAAACGTAAACACAACGCAATGGCTTACATTGACAAGAGGGTTAAATAATCAATACTGTTGCACAAGTAAAAGCGATAAATCAGTTGGTCCCTCATTACTGTAAAACACGACTCTGGTAATATAAATAAATTTGGATTGCTTTTGCCTTAGTTTCACCCAAGCTAACATCCTGTTGCTCACTTTTGAATCTTAACGTCTTCAGTAGCTGCGAAAGACGATAGCTAGCAGCTGCTTCAAAATCCCTTTAGAGGAGTAGAAATACAACCCAAACTGTCTGTTTTAAACATTTATTACCATTTACAGACCAATGGCCAAGTTGAACTTTGAGTGACCGTACTCAAGTGCGCTTACCTTCAGTTTTACCTCCAATTTGTTATGTTCACAAAATCTATACGTCTGACTTATTGTGTTTCTTGCCTCATTGATCTATTTTTGTGAAGGTGTTATGCTGTGACATGAGGCAATTGGCCTGGTGAGTACACTTTTATTTGATCTGTTACAGGCTACAGGTTGTATTAAACTACAGTTTTCTCTCAAACATGAAATGCAGTGAATGAAATCTGTCCACATCTGTTGAATCCACGAGTTAAACAACAATCTGTCACCATGTTAAATATTACTGTAAGTATGTGTTGCTTTACCAATGAGCCACGCAAGGAAAGTCCTTTTATTGGCTTAACCAGCATAGACTCATGGGCTGACACATAGCACAAGGCAATTCTCTAAGCAACTGTCTCATTCTTCTACAGCCATTATTACAGTATGAGCTGTAAAGACTTCTTCTGACAAATAAATACATAAGGGACTTTAAAGCTAGGTTGCCAAGATTATTCATTCGACTCTGTCTGGCACCGGACTCGGCTGTATTCTGCAGGTGATGAAAAGTACTTCTGCTTTTGGACGGATTACAATACCACAGCAAATAGCCTGTTTGGATGTATAAATTCAGACAAACATTGTGTGAGTCCACACAGTCATTGTCAGCAGACAACCTCCAGGCTGTAGTACATCATGTTGACATTACGGATTACAGTATGGGCGCTGTAGCTTCGGGCTTCCACAGAGTAGCTGCTTGAGTGTCCGAGGCTATGAGTAAAAACCTGTGAGTATTCCTCAATTGAACCAGTCTTTTTTTAATGGCATCCTCCAAACAAAACATGATGCCAGCATTAAACCCAATTCCACAGTAAGTTTTTCTTCCATGTCCACTTCGGCGCAGCTTTCAGGCACCTTCATCCACCAACCCTGAAAGTCATTTTCAGTTTAAAACACTGGGGGTTTAAACTGAAAGGCAGCTACTGTATTAGCAGCAGAGCATAAAGCAGCACGAGCTCCACTTCATCTGCACACGTGTCCGGCAGCATAGTTAGGATCAATCTCTCTCCATGAGGGGGGAATACATTCGCAGCAGCAAACTCTCCTCTTGTTTCTTCTTTACAGATCAGTCAGGGTTTCCCCGAGTGACTTGCTGCACGCAACCCCCGGTCCCGGTCCCTCCCCGACTGAACTTCACACGTGTTTGAATGTAAACTGTGATCCGCGCACACATGCTTGAACTTCCTATGTCACATCCTTGTCTGACATAAGCACTCCCCCACTCCCTGACTGGCATTAATCTAACATTTATTTTACATTTACAGTTCAGCTGAACGCGACCCTCACGGTGTGTGTGTGTGTGTGTGTGTGTGTGTGTGTGTGTGTGTGTGTGTGTGTGTGTGTGTGTGTGTGTGTGTGTGTGTGTGTGGGTGCTGGTTAATATTTGAAGCTGCTGTGTCTAAGGCTTGAGTGTTCACTTTTCCTTGACATGCAGCCGGTGCAGGAGCAGTCTATACGTAAGTTATGCCCATCTTCCAGTGCTGTATAATAGGTATACTTTAAGGTGGCTTCACTCTATGTGACACAGCTTATTAATATCCAGCTGGCGGGCACTGGCGAACAGTCTCCGCTTTTTTTTGTAAGAACAACGATCTGTAACATAGAAACATTTTTTCCCCAAGTCCATATGCAACCTATAAGCCTATTAGTCATGCTAATTCAACCTGGGGGACAGCTAAATGTAAATTACCGGAGCAGAGTTGGAGTTTTTAGTCGCCAGTGTGAATACTTTATCTCTGAAATTTCTCAAATGACACTAAGGATCATTCTTTTTTCCACCCACATTTACTTTAATACTTTCATTCCCTGAAATTATCGACTTCATTTCCCAGCTGTCATGTCTGAAATGTTATTGTTAGCGATGTCCCGATCGAGTGTTTTTGGCCCTGATCCTGATCCGAGTCCTTTAATATTGGAGATCCAATCCGATACTTATATTTACTAAAATGTCAATTAAAAAGTATCTGACCATTAAATCTGGCACACCTTGCTTTCCGCAAGCTACTTGATCCAAATCAGGTCAAATTACTGATATGACAGGAATGAAAGTTTGACTGGGAGAATGAGACTAATGAATGTGACACAATCGGCCGGAAAGTATCACCAATCCAGATCGGCCCGAGACTTATCCTGATGATCAGCTCAGGACGACCTCAGTTCTTAATCAGAACTATAGTATTTCATACTGTTATTATTGTTGAAGAAGGTGCGGCTGAAAGCTTCAGAAAAAGCTTAAACTTTTAGTAGTTAATTCAGAATATTTTATCACAGGCACAGTACGTTACCAAGGTCAAGAACAAATCTCCAAGCTCACATCTTTTTGCTTATTTTATAGGTGATTTTAAACACATTTGCTGTCATGTAGTCGCAGAAAAAACAGTCTTAGTAATGAAAATGAAGCTGTTCCCACTGAATGCTGTGGAAAGTTGATTAATCCCTCTTAGCAAACATGTCTGGAAACTGTGTTTTATCTGGATTTTGCATTTACTGTTTTCATCTTGTAATAAAGTTAATACTTTCATCCAAACATAACTTTACGTGAAGCAATTAATACATAATGCATACATGTGTGAGCACGTCTGTGAGAGCGTGCAGGGAGTGTGTGTGCGTGTGTGTGAGTGCGTGTGCGCGCATTGACTAATGCAGAGATACTGTCATTGAGGGTACAAGGGCATCGCTAAAAGCCCTCTTTATGCAAATGGAGCAGAGATGACAGTGTGTATGTGTCACAGGCAGGACATATCTCATAATGATAACTTATCTCAGCCAGCAGATACGCCTGATACGGAATATGAGAGACACACACAGACACCAGACTGTGCCTCCCCTCTCTGCTCCACACACACACACACACACACACACACACACACACACACACACACACACACACACACACACACACACACACACACACACACACACACACACACACACACACACAATTACGCATGGTCTCCCTCTCCGCCTCTCTCTGTTACATGGAGTGCTCATTAACAAATTTATTAATGGCCTCTTAATTATGTCTGCTTATCTTCCTCTAAAGCACCGGCACTGCCCCCAGACTCCAATCTCAGTTTAGCTTCACACACACACACACACACACACACACACACACACACACACACACACACACACACACACACACACACACACACACACACCAATGCTAACATATAACAATATGTACATACTTACATAAAACCTTTCACACACTCCATATACATACCTTACATGCAATATGTGTTTCTCCTACCCAGCACCGAAATCTTCATCATGCGCACACGCACGCATACACACTCACACACACACAGGCTTAAAATTACTGGCATTTTTCAGACTAAATTATCTGATGAAGGCTCCTGTGAGAGTCATGAATTGACTTCAGCTCCTTTCATTCTTTCCTTTGACTCCCTCTCTCCCCCGCCTCATCCCCCCTTTCCTGATATAATAGAGCACTGCTGGTAGCTTCATCTTTCCCAGGCCTATCTCTTCCCTCCTCACCCCCTTCGCTCTTTACCTTTCCCTCATAGTTCCAGTCCCCCCCATCATTCTATTCCTTCCCTCTCTCATTATCAGTCCATCTCTCTCCGCTGCTCCTGACCCTCTTACCTCCCTCCTCGCTTCCACCCATCTACCTCCTCTCGTCTTTATCCTTCCATCTCTCTATCACACCATCTCTTCCTTTGCCGTTTTAGGGCTGCTTTTAGTTCTGGCTTCCTCTTCGCTATCTGTCCATCTTCTCTCTGGCTCTCCAAGATATATCTGTGTGCTCCCTCCTTCCTTACCTCCCTTTCTTCTCTTTCCAACTGACTCATCAGCTGCTGCAGAGCTCTAGCAGTCCTTTTTTTTTTTCAAATCAAACTGTGTAATGAATTTTCTTTTTTTTCCAGCACAATTCTCCCACTAAAATTTGATTCATTTATGGAAAATCAACTTTTTTTGTGTGTGACGTATGAACCCTGGGAGCACACATTCTCGGGGCAGTTTTGGTAAGAGTGCACACTCCACTGCCGGTTGCGCTTTTATATCTCCCAACCCAAACAGAGATGTCCTGATATCACAGCTGTTTAAAGCGAAAACCCTCCAAAACTCTCCGGTCCAATGAGAGCTGACAAAAAGTCGATACCCTCCACAGGCTCCCACTTTGTAAAAGAGACACCTGCGAAATCCAGACATGGCATGCTGCAACCAAAATAGACTTTCATCTGACCGCTGAAATATCTCCAAACTGTCCAATTCGTGCTCAGTGAGGTGATGCTCAAAACTCCATCACAAAACATCAAAACACTGCCATCAGCCTCCTCACTACACAAATTAAATCCATCATTTCTAGATGCTCGTGTTTTTCTCCTCACTCGACTTCCTGACTTGTGGCATCCCACTTACTCTTGATGCCTCCATCCTCCTCCTCCTCCTCCTCCTCCCTCCTGGTTACTTCTAGCCAGAGGTCAGATTTTAGTCTTTACTTGTCTGCTCTAATCACACCATCTCCCAATTCACTTTCAGTCCCAGAGAGAGGGGGGAGGAGTGGGTGCGTCACTTCACCGCACACATTTCTTCAAAAGAGCTACGTGAATTATTTACGCACACACACACACACTTCGTGAAATAAAATCAGCGGTCTCTTTTTTATTTTTCAGATTTTTTTTTCCTTGTGCAACTATGAAAAATGGCCTTCTGTGGATGTGATTTTTATGTAAATCACGACGTCTCAAAGGGCTGAACGGAAAAATGGCAAATGGTGATGAACTTTCCTCATAAAAGCGCCGCTGCTTTGCTGACAGAGTGTGATGAATTCATGAATTTACATTCACTTGAATCAGAACTGCGTCTCATGGCAGCATGTACTGTTTTTTGTGCTCCAGCAACATTAAAACAACTCAAGATCAAGGTCTGGGCGAGCGAAGGTAGTTTTTCAACGATGACCGTGCAGTTAAGGTTATGGATGGATCATGGTCCAACACTCTGTGACACTAATGTACCGCCTTTTACTTAAGATGAGCCTGAACGCAGCTGTTTCAGTTTGCTTCTTTAATGAAAACTGATGGCAGACTTGTGCATAAGAAACAGGAGGATATTAGATTCAGGGGTAAACAGTGACAGAAGCCTTCCTGAAAGCAATTTAAAGTTGCATACAGGCCGACGGACGCGAGCAATAGATTAAATAGATTTCTCCCTCTCTCTCTATCTCTGTGAGAGCCGGGGTGCTAAGATGGCGTCCTGCCACAAAGTCCATGTTGTCAGGAGGCTTTGGCGGAGTCCCTCCTGCTGGAAGCGAGCAGGCAGAGGGGTTTAGCTCTGGGGACCTCAGTGGGACCGGCGCCGGCGGCTCACAGGAGGATCGCGAGCCGAGTCGCAAACGTACAAGAGAGCCGCACAAATCAAACACTTTACAGTAGCGCATATAAATCAGCCATGGACCTGTCTAATTGGGACACAGCTCTCTGAATTCAGCTTGTTCTCTGTCACATCCAATTTCAGCTACTGAGCAGCTCCACCTCTCTGTCATCATTATCTGTCCACTTCCATCTTCCAGCGAGCGAGCGATCTGCGCGCCACCTTCAACATAAATCCACAAGTTTATAACGCTTTTGACACTGAAAAATATGCAACTCATCCTGCGATGCTTGAATACAGAATGATAGTTTATGAGATTGGATTTCGCTCAGATAAGCTGCATTATGCAGCATGTGCATTTAAGGCCTGATGTAAGCAGCGCCTTAAGGTGAGAGTCTTCTGCAGTAAGACAGGTTGAAACGATGAGCCTTGATGTCAGAGTGTGACGTGACTTTGTGATAGAAACGGAGTTGAATAAGTTACATCATCTGGTTTCATTAAAAGGATTTCACGCTTCTGCCCCCTATCTCAGCATGTCCTTAAATGGATTACGCGAAACACGCTGAATGTGAATACATATGTTAATATATCCATTTATGCATGGAGCATGAATGAAAGCGGGGAGCGATAGACGTCCTGTAGATATGACTCATCATGGCAGACAGCATCATGGGTTGGAATCTGTCTTATGACCTTTGAGAATGTCAGAGCCCGCCTGCCGCTCCATCCCGTCACTTACCACTTCAAAACCTCTAATAAAGCCGAAATGGTTCAAAAATAATGATGATAAATATCAGTGAATGGCTGTCCTTCATGGCCCAGCGGCCTTAAGGGGCTTACAATGTCTCAACTTGCAAAGATTTCCAAGCAGCACACACCTCCCTCTGTCCCTCGTCTGCCTTTTAGCCGCCCGGCGCTGGTGTGATTCACACATCCAGCAATGAAAACCAGTTTCATAATTTGACATAAATGGATGAAAATGATTTTAACGGACTCCCAGCCAACCTGCAGGACTTTGATCTTGAGGATAAGGTGGATTCAGTGAGACGGCCCACTCTCTCTAAACATCTGTCAGCTGCTGTGTGAGAGACAAGTAAATACATACAGTCTAACTAACAATATGAAAATATACCTCTTAAATACACACCCAAATTTAAATTATCCCAATGATGCCGTCGGCTGTTTCCTTCTGTCACCTTGAAACATGTCGACCAGCTTCTCTTCCTCTGCTGTACCTCCGACAGAGTAACCACTAACGTTGCATTTGCTGCCCCCAGAGACGCATCTAATTGTGAGACCTGTATTATTAAAACACACTTGCAGTCACCTCCAGTCAACCAATCAACTGGCATTTAAGAGCATCAACTAAAATAATCTGGCAGATAATTCTACCTTTCTTCGATGAACTCTATCTTGATGTTAATTCAGTTTCATGCTATGATCACATATCAAACAGGTGGAACAGGTCATTGTTTTTACTCGTCTCGTTATATGTTAAGACTTAATTGTCGACTTAATGAATGACTAAGAGTGCTTTCCATCTCTGGCTGCATCTATCTTTCTCCCTCTCCCTCTCCCTCTCTGCAGTCTAATTGCATGATGGATAATTTAATGGCAGAGGTAAAGCCCCAGTTTTAGAGGAAGTTCTCTCACCCGCACGCAAAATCTCTTCTGAGAGTACAGCAGACATTTCTAGAATGCATGTACTGTACAAGGGTGTGTGTGTGTGCAGGGGGGCTGGGGAGCGTGTGCCCTGGCTCGCCTCCAGCTTTACAGATTGATGGCACATTAAAGAGAAGGACGCGTCACGCACGTGTTTGTGTACCACAGGGGAACGGCGCACAGGTAAGGCGGGGTGAGGCGATCAGCGAGGTGCCCCACACGCAGACGAATACAGCACACGTATGCGCAGCTCCTGAGTTAATATGTGCTTTTAAAAGCGCACATCATGCCTGGAGGGGGTTGATAAAGTATAGATCACAGCTCTATGCATCATGTCCTCTTTTACCATCCTTGTATGTGTGAGCGACGGCAAATGCAAGCCGCATGCCCGTCTGTGTGATTTGCCACATTCCTCTTCAAAGCAATAAGCAGTGTTTGCATTTGTATACAGACGACGGTGTGTCTGTACATTATGTGAACGCCTGAACTGTTATATCTGCTCAGTGTCTATACAAGCGACATAATGAATCATGCCTATATGGCCCAAACACTGTCTATAGAAACACGCAAGTTACATTATTCAGTGTTATTCATGTACTGCCGTGCTAACAGCACTTTAAGTACAGTAAATGCAGCAGGCATGTTTAAGTGCTCCATGTGTATGTACGAGGGAGAGGAGGACAAGTGGAGGAAACGCCAGGAGGGGAGGAATGGCAGAGAGGTGGTGACAAAGACAAGAAATAGACTGCTACGGGAAGCAGGGAGAAAATAGACTGGCACACCATGGTTAGGGTTAAATACTGGCCCCATTGGCTGGGACATATGTGCAGTAAACACCTATGACATCCCTTCACCCCAATGCAAAAGAGGGTGAATATAATCTATGATGCACAAGTCATTAATAAATTCTGGACAGACCTCTGTCTCTGCATTGGGTGAAACGGCCCTTTAGTGTATTATTACTGCTCTGACAGCTGTGGATTTTACATTTTTGAAAGCACAATTACTGTAGCTCCAAAACTACAACTGACAGTCATTCGTGCTCAATTCCTCCGGAAAGAAAATACATTATTTGTGTTTCAGTACTCCACTAAATAAGTGCGGCAGGTTAAGACTCATTAAAACTAACAAACCATCCAGTTTTACAGCTGCCAGAGGGAAATGATGGAAAACGACTTGTGGGCTCACGGTTTTGAGTGCAGCCGGGAGTCAGAACTTCAGTCAAATCGCTGCTTTACTTCATCTACTCTGTCACCTCTAAATTAGAAACAAAGTAGGATTCATTCACAGCCGACTTTTTTAATGACAGAGACAAATGTGAGGGCCGAGGTCATGCCACTCCGTGACGATCTTTTGGTCCGCGGCACCTGTCAGTAAATCCTACACCACCCTTGGGTGCCACAGTCTCTGTGATCAAAGTAAATTAACACGTTATCAGACACAGACGCAAGCAGGAAAGCATGCACACACAGACTCTTCCCCGCAAGGCTGGTTTGTTCTCGCACATCATTCAGCAGCAGGTTTGGAGTGTTTGAGGTGATGTGAGAGCGAGCGGTAAACACACACACACACACACACACACACACACACACACACAGAGGTGGATAAAAACGTCATGTGATTTAATGAATTTTGCTTTCGACAATGCCACTTCGTCACTTCGGTCAGGGACGCTGTGTCTGAGTTGAGAGATCAGACTCTCCATGCGTGACCAGGATGTGCGTGTCTGTGCGTGTGTGTTCAGTGCCGTAGTGGGTCTCTGTGTGACACACGTCCCGCTCAGCTCTGCACACAAACCATGCGGCAAATTGATTGCATATAAAATGCTAATGCTGCCTTTACTGTCCCCAGCATGTTAATATTGCGATTTAACTACAGGCATTGATTAAAGGGGCAGTGCACTGTTTCTGTGGCGTTTTCTGACATTGAGGAAAGCAAGGTTGGGTTGGTGGTGGTGGTGGTTGGGGAGGGGTATAAGATGCTGACTCGACGCTCGCCGGTCATTTGTTACCTGGGCTCTGAAAACGGTGAATCCCAGCGGACTGGAAATTGTCTGATGCAAAATAAGCTGTTGACTGCTGCTGCAGATAAATGTGAGCATATTTGCATGCACGCTCCGCTGTAGGCATGTGTGTGTGCATGCGGTACGATCTCAGCTGGAGGTCATTCGAAGAGCAAAGTTTCCAGATCCCACCTCAGCGCCCTGCTCTCGTTACACTTGATGGGACTCTCAACACGCTGGTGTTCTCAGTGTCGCGCCGCGCCGTGCCAAGAATGTGCCCACGCCGAGTCCAGGCAGCTCGCCTCATTCCGACCAGGGCACCAGAGCCCTCATAAACCCAACAACAACAACCCAACAAATCCTCACCAACACTTACATAGTTCACACACACACACACACACACACACACAGGGAAAGTTTTTGCCCACGCTGAAACACACACACACACACACAGGCACCAGAAATATTCTATTTTGTCTGATAATGATGATTGATGCCCATCCAAAAACGCTCCGCAGCCAAACAAATGGTGGTCGGCTCCATAAATCAATTGGCTGGGAGGGGCGGCACTGAAAGCCCACATTGATCATCACACGGGCCAAATGTTAGCATCTCCAAATCATTTATTCCAGGCACCATTTCATACACAACATCTGCCACACTGGCAGAGACAGAGGGCGGACCCTGTTACGAAACAGCAGCAGCCGTCGGCTGCCGGTAATCCACGGTGCAAAGCATGTGGCAGCGTTTCGCTTTGGTGATGGATGGGGGACAGTCAGGTAGTCTGAAGCTAATGAGCAAAAGATATAAGAGGCATCAAAATATTAAAGCAGTTCTTGGTGCTAACATGTGACAGGTGATTTAACTCAGGGGGAATCAGCTAATGTTTTCTGTTTTTGCTGTGTGTTGTCTGAGGACACTACAGATTACTTGACACTGCGAGGTCAGAGGAGGAGCAGAGGTGAAGCATGTTAAAAATGTGAGACATCTTTATGTGTGGTCTGGTGGACCTCCACAATGAGAATACAATAAAAGTCCTTTCACAAGCATCCTTTCGGAAACAATGATGTAATGAAGGCATTTTAAATGCCCGCTGGCGTGCAGCAGGTTAATTTACTGTGTTTTACTGTACAGCTGTTCCTCTCTGCAGCTCGTCTGCACTGTTTCAGAGGACGGAGCATCTTCTAACTCTGGGTGGATTCTGCTTGCTTCTCACTCCTTTTAGCTACAGGCTTATGGTAGCCACTACATTATTCCTTAGTTAGCATGTTGGATGTGAGGTATATATATACTATGTGAGTATTTCAAGGATATGAAGATCAGAAGAATGTCCCAGTCCCAGCGTCCCTCTCACTGTTAAAGTGAGGCTTGCACACAAACCTAAAATCGACATCTGTACAATCATCATAAATCTTAAATTACAACAATTTAAGTCAAATAAATGTCTATTTATTAGCCTGGCTATTACTGAGAGGCCAACAAATGAGGACACCACAAAAGCACAGTTTTTGCCCTGGGACACATTATGTTTTCAAAGATTGATATCAACGTATATAAATAGCATTCATATTGAGTTCATTGTGTCGGCCTGAGCAAACCTCAATTCCTTCATTGCATCATGAAGCTGCATCATGTCAAGCTGCAACGAAACAAACTCTAAAACTGAAACATTCGAGTTCCACACAAGATGTGCATCACGCTCGCTCCTGATCCATTAACAATAGA